>NC_066839.1:22590027-23258384 GCF_001640805.2 Lates calcarifer
GATCCTTGAAATTGCATGCATTGACAGATTTAATTTTCAACAGTGAGGTACAATAGGATGGAGGTTTGTTTGACAAGCATTCAGGGGAACAGTTGAATCTCAGGTTCTTGTATTCTTCAATGAAATGGTTGTATCCTCCCGGGGTTGTTGTAAGATTCTTCAGATAATTATCAAATGATTCACTCTTGCGTGCAACAAAGGTGAAGCCCAAGATGTCTCCAACCCTGTTAATGCCATCCATCTGGGCAAGGGACCAACTCCTGGACCAGGCATCACTGGCAATCCAGGTTCTTGATGTGTTGGTCCTAATAATTTCCTTAAAGAGGACCTCCACCAGCTCTGCCTTGAGCATTAGCAGTACCACCTGGGCACTGGAAGAATGGATTTGCTGAGCAACTTCCTTGATACGTTGCTCACTGAGTGAATGACCAAGGTAATGAGGCAACACTTCTTGATAGGCCAAGCACACATTATTTGCCTCGGCATCCCTGAGGAAGCTCTGGAAAGCTCCTCTGCCATATTCATCATCCCCATACACAACACCGACCCAGTTCCAGTGATAGTGACGCATAATTTTGGCCACTGCTTTGGTCTGATGATTATCATTCGGAATAGTACGCAGAAAAACTGAATATCGCTGCTTATCACTCAGTTCCGGTGAAGATGATGTGCTGCTCAGCTGATAAAATGAAACAAGAGAAATTTTGATCACACAAAAATAAACACACATATATACATACAACATATATGTACACTCACAGAGCACTTTATTGGGAACACTGGCACTTTATTGGGGTCATTATCAAGGCCACTGATGTTAGTGTACTTGATTTGTTAGTGCTCCTGGCTGTTGTAACAATTGTTTGAGTTGTTGGAGTCAAGGCCAGTGTGAACAACAGAGCAATGAGCTTGATAATGACCCCACGGGGATTCCCCAGAACTCAAGTACTTGGATGAGAGGGTGAAAAATGTTCAAGTATCTACAACCAAAATCTGGTTTCCCTTGATTCAGCAATATGTAAAGAATAACCCATGTTTTGATGAGTGTGGAAATAGTGAGAACATGAGACACTCTCAGAAAATCTGATGGTAGATGAATCAGTGAGCATAAATGAGAACATAAATGTATTAAATACTTTGTAAAGTGTATTTGCAAAAAAGGATTTGTGACTTACTAGAGGGACCATGTACACATTTAGCAGTCTGGCAACAGCAATTGATTCCTCAGAGTATAGTGCTCCTAAAATAATCTTGACTCTGGGTCTGAAGTCGGTGTAGTTACACTTTACGTTTAGTGAGCCATTGATTGCAAGCATGTGCCCCACATTCTGCAGTGATTTGCTTGCATCTGAGCAAGTGTCACACATCAAATATCCAAGACGCACTCCAGGGAGGAAACCAGCTGCATTTATCTCCTCAATTTCGTGGATTGTAGCTAAGGATCTCATAAATGATGGCAGATCAAACCTGAAAATAATGTTTAAAAAACCAACATAAAACAAACATAAAATATTGTGTTTGAGGTACTGCGGCAGAAAAGCCAGTTATTTAGACATTTTTATCCATGTAAATACATATACTGTATATATTATAGGTTTTTTGGTTCATAGATGAACAGATAAGAATTAGTCAATCTTCAGGATCACAGCATTGAAGACAATATTCTGTCTTCTGAGTTATTTAGATAGAAAAGTACAATTTGGGAATTACAATTTATTTTAAAAAAAACTGAATTTGAATCAACATGTTCACAAAACACCTTTACCTCTCTTAAAATTGTCAGAGTAATGCCAGCTGTATTTTCCTTTAGGTTTTTTTTTTTTTTGATACAATTAATTTAAAGACAAAATGTCTGTCTCTGGGATTTCTGCAATGTGACTTAAAAATGACATTTAAAAATCAAAACGGCAGCATCTCTTCCCACACAGCGAGTGCTGTGGACTATTTCCTGCCCTATATATCAAAAGTGTTAATTGGAGCTATTTTCTACCTTCCTGACACATGTATAAATATCATCTAATGTAATAAATTAATTAGATCTTATACTCACTCTGAGCAGTGGAAGCTTTCAGGTCTAATCCGTTCATGAACTGCCTTTACTTTACGATGACATGGCAACATTATACCAATGATAACATCCCCAGGAGCATGGGCTCCACAAGACTGTGCAAAGTCACATCCATCCGCAGAGGCCAGGACATTACACAGAGTTATCAGGGTCAAGACAAGGCTGCGCAGTGGCTGACACATCTGCATCTTGAGCGGAACAGGTGAGAAAAGCACTTCTGGGAGGTGCAGGAGCACTTTTTACTTCTCTCACGGAATTTGGGCGGTGCCACACAGTTTATGCAAAAAACCGGTTTTAAAGCAGAACAGGAAAGAATGTTTATTTATAGATCAAATGTCTTCTACCATGCTTTTCCACCTGGCAGGTGCTGGTACAAGAAAGTAAAGAAAGTAAACTTTTTTTTGGTTCATACAATCATTGCACAGAATAATGAATAAGGACTGTCTCTGTGGTGTGTGTTCAGGAACTGCACCAAAGAAAAAAATCCACCCAGTCTTTTTCTTTTTTTTCTTTTCTTTTTCTTTTTTTGCTCTTGTTTTCCCTCCAACTCTGAATATGAAGCTAAGAGCCTGTCACTCAGACAACTGTGTATATGTGGTCAATTAGCCATTCAAAAATCAAGCAGGACAAGAAAATGTTTGGGCAGGTATAGGAACAAGACTAGCAGGCTAAAGATAACATTCCACAGATTTCTGTGAAATGAATTTACACATCTTCTTTTTAATCAAATGTGTTTTCATCATTTATCTCTATTGATGTCAGTGTCACTGTCAGTGTAGTTATCTTGATTTTGATTTCTTCTTAACACTGGTGTATTTTTACTGTTGTATTGTTCACTGACTGTCAAGACATGATTACTATGTCTTGGGCATTATGAATGTCATTTGCGTGTGGGTGTAGGTGCAACTGGTGCAGCTTCCTCTCACAAGGCAAAGTCAGATGCTCATGTCACTCTTGGATCTGGTTTCTTTTTATAACTTTCAATGGATTTATTTTGTAGCAGGCCCAAAACATTAGTCTACTGCATTTCTTTGAACTTTGGGAGGAAATCCACACAAATTCAGACCTGTCTATGTAGCTATTGTTATCCTCCCCAATCTCCAAAGTATAAAACAAGATCATCCTTACTCAACAATTTGGTATAGAAGACTGGATAATAAGCTAATTCATCCTGACCATTGATAGCATAATAGACAAAATCATTTTCGATCCCCGGTTTCTGAACCCCATGTTGCCCCCCATGTGTGTCATCAGTGTGTGAATGGGTGTGAATGTGTCACGCCCAAACCAATTTAGCATCTAAAGGAGGTTAGGTCATCATTAGGTGGTATTATTGGTGAATGTCAGCTGATTATCAGAAATCAAGACTGACATCATCAGCTCTACATGAACCTGCAGAGGAAAATCTAATCACATTTTATTGTGGTGACCAACGAAAATGCACTTTGGTGGTCATGGAGCAACATTTTATTCTGAGCATCCTACTGCATCCATCCAACACTGCAACATGTAGACAGCTGAAGCTGGTTATACTTTTAGTGTTTGAATTATTATGTATCACAAACATAAATGTTTTCTTTTTACCTAAAAAAGGAAGCTCCTTGAAACTCCTTGGATTGTTCCATAACCTTAACTGGGTGTTTGTTATAGTGTAACTATGATGATGAAGGTCCCCGGACTGTAATAAAGTACAAACCAATCTCTTTCTCATAAACCTAACCAAGTATTTTTTGTGCCTAAACCTAGATAAACTGTGACTGTACAACAACAACTTGAAGTATATTTATTATTTACCAAGAATCAGTACACATGCTGCTGGTACGATCTTGTGGGGCACATCTTTGAGATTTCATCCATTTTTTCCTGTTAAAGGTTCTTTCTGGGGAGTCCTTCCTTTTCTGTTTCAAGAGTCAAGGACAGAAGCTGTTTGGCAAATTAGTAGTTTGTGGTTTATTAGGCTATATAAATAAAACTGATTTGACTAAACAAGCAGGTAATCAACTCCATCTAAGGAGTGGGTATGATCTAAAGTTGTCTAAACTGTCATCATACTTAGAAAAATACCATACATACTTCAACTTTCATACTCACACCTAACCTGTTTGGTCAGCTGGAAAAACCCATGCCAAACCATAACAATTCCTTTTACCACATGAAGATAAAGTTACTTTCTAACTTATCACTGAAAGTTGAGACTGAATGTGACTCATTACTTCAGAATCATGCAATAAACAGTGCTCCTAATGTTAAGGGCATGATTTTACACATTTTCACTGTATTGAGTTTGCTGTGTGAGCACTATAAAAAGCCTTGGTACAATGAATCAGTGTTTTTGACTTGCTGAACAAGACATAAGTCTGAACATTTTTCTAATTATATGATCTCAATGAAACACACTTACACTGTTACACGGACATAATATCCAAAACTGGAAGTATAGCTTACTAGCCTTTTCTCCAAAGCTAGCAAGTGGAAGTGGAGCATTCTGTCAGACTGTGTGTTTTTATGATGTTTTAAATGTTTTAAAATTTTCAGGTGAAAGTCAGGAAAAACTAATACTTGACAGTTAAAGGGGGGAGATGTTTGTATATGTTTTGTGGGACTAATTATCAATCTTTCAAAAAAATTAAAAAATAAAAATAACTTGGTCATTCCTAAAATTACATTACAGCTTGGGAAAGATAACTTTGCAACTGCCAATATCAAATGTATACTATGTTAGCCTGCACTTTGTGTATTACAATAAGAAAAACGTTAAATATGGAACTCAAATAGGTGGTGACTGTCAGAGATATTTTCAAGCTGACTTGCTTGTGTAGCTTAGTTAAGCAAGTCTAATGTTGTGTGAGCACTATAAAAAACCTTGGTACAATGAATCAGACAGTACATTTGTATCTGGTACTTGCTTTTTACATGCTGTAGCTGATAAAAGTAGAGTTTTAGCACAGTATATTGTATTGAGATATTATTATTTAGCTGACCTTCTGTCTTCTTATAAATGTCAACCCAACGGGTATCTGATGCACCTATTTCAAATAAACTAAATCTGGAACTACACACAGACCTTAGGGTCATCCTACATGCACTGGCCAGCTGTGGCAGATAGATTGACAGCAGTGCTTTCCTCTAGGAGATGGAATGTGGGCAAGGTGCCTCTGCAGGTAGGTCAAGTGACATTCAGCATTGGCACAACACTTAATTGTGTGATAATGTTCCAGGAGACTAGACAGAAATCAGATGGAACAGTAATATGTCTAAATGTTTACTCTATTTCAATATTCCAATTAATTAATAATGAATAATGGAATCAGTGGGTGGGGGGTGGGGGGTGATGGTTAGGTTTAGTAATAGTACTGAGCCTGAAGTTACAATGAACAGCATTCCCTTTCAGGTGGATCAGGTTGAACCTGAGGGACAGGTGTGACAAAGATTGGATAGTCCTGCCCTCTGCTGGCAATTTACAGCACAATGTAAAAGACAGTGCTATATCGTGTCACTTATCAGGGAGTATGTATTCATGATGTTGTCACAGTTATCAGTTAATCTTTAACAGTTACAGTAATCAATGAAGTAGAGAAGCATGACACAGGAGCACAGACGTCCAGGAAGCAGAGAACTGTCTTTACTCAGCAGTCAGCCTGTACTCTTCTGCTCATTTGTTGTGCAAGAACACATGAGCAGAGAATATCGGCTGTTTGGTCAGAGGAAGAGACAGAAACAGAGGTAGAGATATGCAGGACAGGAATGATTTGCAGTTTATATTCAGTGGTTTAATTGCTTAAGCACATTTTCTGAAACATTGTTGCAGTTGCAGCAACACTATGAGCAATCACCACACCATTTAATACTAGGCAGCACAACACTTCATTTGTCCTGAAAGAGGCTGTTACTCACTCAAAACATTTAACTTGTGTGACAAAAGTAAATAACTTTATCAGGGGGTTCATCACTGCCACCAAACCAAACTGTCCCCTTATCACTGATTAAGTCAAAGCAGTCAAGTATGAGTCTGTCACTGTTATTACCTATCAGTAATGTTCCCTATTCACAGTAAGTGCCTTACATGTCACAGTACTATAAAATAGAAATAACAGATAGAATATAAACAGAATAGAATAATACAAAACATAAATCCCCTCTAGATGTTCCTGTCTCTCTGCTCACAGCGTTTCATGTAATATTTGAAGTTACAATACACAAAAAATCTTTTTGCATGTTACAACCCACCCCAGTACGTCTCGTCTCTGTCATATCTTAAGGTAAAAGCAAACAGCCTATGGTTGTTGTTTGAGATTTCATCCATTTTTTTCCAGGTTCTTTCTGGGGAGTCCTTCCTTTTCTGTTTCAAGAGTCAAGGACAGAAGCTGTTTGGCAAATTAGTGGTTTGTGGTTTATTAGGCTATATAAATAAAACTGATTTGACTAAACAAGCAGGTAATCAACTCCATCTAAGGAGTGGGTATGATCTAAAGTTGTCTAAACTGTCATCATACTTAGAAAAATACCATACATACTTCAACTTTCATACTCACACCTAACCTGTTTGGTCAGCTGGAAAAACCCATGCCAAACCATAACAATTCCTTTTACCACATGAAGATAAAGTTACTTTCTAACTTATCACTGAAAGTTGAGACTGAATGTGACTCATTACTTCAGAATCATGCAATAAACAGTGCTCACAATGTTAAGGGCATGATTTTACACATTTTCACTGTATTGAGTTTGCTGTGTGAGCACTATAAAAAGCCTTGGTACAATGAATCAGACAATACACAAAAAATCTTTTTGCATGTTACAACCCACCCCAGTACGTCTCGTCTCTGTCATGATGTTGTCTCTGTCTCCTCCTCTATGTTCCCCAGTGTTGTCTGTCTGCCCCGTGTTCAGTAAGGTTGGTACACGTATGAAAGCAATGACAAATACATAAACTGTTGTGAGACAGTAAACTATAGATTTCTGAATTTCACACAGTGTTTTTGACTTGCTGAACAAGACATAAGTCTGAACATTTTTCTTATTATATGATCTCAATGAAACATTGGAACACACTTACACTGTTACACATACATAAAATCCAAAACTGGAAGTATAGCTTACTAGCCTTTTCTCCAAAGCTAGCAAGTGGAAGTGGAGCATTCTGTCAGACTGTGTGTTTTTATGATGTTTTAAATGTTTTACATTTTTCAGGTGAAAGTCAGGAAAAACAAATACTTGACAGTTAAAGGGGGGAGATGTTTATCTTTTAATATCAAATGTATACTATGTTAGTCTGCACTTTGTGTATTATATTTTACTTTAAAAAAGTTAAATATGGAACTCAAATAGGTGGTGACTGTCAGAGATCTTTTCAAGCTGACTTGCTTGTGTAGCTTAGTTAAGCAAGTCTAATGTTAAAGTTCCTTTTCTGTGATGATTGTGTTTGTTGGTCTACCATGGTATTGTGTGAAAGAGTAATGTTATCTCCTCTGGCCATGTACAATATTTATCACTCAATGATTTAGTTGACTCAACAAGCTACTCAGAGTAGCAGAGCAGAGGTTTCTTGCAGACACTGCAGAGAAGTGACCTGAAAAATCACAGCAGACAATGAGAAGCAAGCAGGACAGACGACAGTCAGCCTCTCTCACTCCCAGCAGATCAATCAAATCAACAAAGAACTTGCTCAGTATATTTTACTTTACACTACATGACTACACGTGTGTCATGTTTTGTTGTCCTGTCTGTATATAGTTAGTTAAGTCTGCAGGTCAGTGTGTCTCTGCAAAAAGCTCCAGAGAAGCTCCTGCTGTCCCATAGGGTTTAAATCTAAAGTAAGCCATCAAGCAACCAGGAAGATTATATAAATAATCGAAATAGAAAAAGAGTTCATGTGCTGCTGTGTGATTGCCATGTTACACTACAGGCTTTATCAGGTTCTCTTTCCCATGAGGATCATTTCACCTTATTTAATCACTGATTAGTCACTTATTAGTCGTGCTTTACTGTGAAGTGAAAATCATATCTCCAGCTTCTTTGCTTTACTGAGATTAGTTCCACTGAAAATTCTGATGTCATCTTTTCATCATTGTTCATATGAAAAACTGAGAACAGTGTGGATTCATCCTTGTTTCATTTACTATAAAACAGCCACAAACCCACAGATTGTTACTTGTTATTGTTACTTTTTGTAGCTCTTGTGTAACAAATCTGAGGCCTTTACTGCTCTTTTCAATAAATGATTAATGAAGTTACTACTAAGTAATTCTTAATTGCTTACTACTACATACACAATGCATAGAAAGTAGGAGAAATGCAGGAAAGTGACAGGGCCTCCACATGATTTTTAACTTCTTAATACAAGGCCCACTTAGCTTTTTTTCTCCCAGAGATTTCAACTGCATCTCACAGTCTTCTTCAGTGGATGGAGTTTGTTCAGTTGTCAGGCTGCAAGTGTAGAGGAAAAACAACAACAACATTTTTTATAGTCAAATTCCAAAGTCAAGAATAATATGTCACACACAACAACAGTGTGCCCCCACTGTTTAAATCTCTGATAATTTATTGTGAAGACATTGTTAAATGATGAGAACCAACAGATATAAGAATATTCAACTGCATTCACTGAGCCAAGAAAAACAAAAGGAGATCATCATTTGTATTTCTATTTATTTAAAAATAACCAGTCATCCAAAGACTTTTCAAGTCACCTGCTTTCAAATGATCTATAAGATCACTTTCTTTAACATTACTGTTAAATACAACCCAAATAAATTAAAATCAATAGTAACACATTTCACATAGACTGTCAGCAGTATGTTTCTACTCTGCTGATATGATACAGTAGCTCAAATAGCAGTAGTATTTGTAGGTAACACTTTAGAATGAGGTTAGACAAATAAACAGATTATTGATGCTTGAATTAGTGTAAAAAGTATATGGCTGATTCCTTCATCTGCCCACTGCTGGCTGCCTCTACAGTCCAATCAACTTCCAGCATCTAGTTCTTAACATAAGTTGACTGACAGTGTGATTAAAGTCACATCATTAGATTCGTTCATTTGTTCCCTGACTGTTAATTGTTAATTTGTACAGCCCTATGATGAAGTGTCACCGCTTTATAGCTAAACAGGCTTTTCAAACACACACCGCGCACGCGCGCACACACACGCACGCACACACACACACACACACACACACATTCACAGAGCATGCTAAAATTGAACACTTTTCATACAGAGGAGCATGCATCATGTTACACTGATGCTACACCACCCCCTGCCTGTCCCGCTGGTTCACAGGCAAACCTGGCGGTTTGAGGGAAGAGGGAATGGGCAGTTCATGCAGGCTGTCAGGGAAGGTCGCAGGGCTCAGTTGCTTCAGGATAGTCTGCATAGCGGCGAGGACCAGCGGCGCCGGACTCCTCCCTGCCAGGTACTTGTACGTCTCCTCACCCAGTACCTTACCCCAGCGCTCCGGCTCCCTGCCCAGAGCTCCTTTCATTTTAAAGTGAACCTTTGGCATGAACATGAGCAGGTTGTCCAAGCACTGCCTCCTTTCCCCGCCGTTCACCTCCTGGGAGTCCCTGAGTTTCTCAAGAATGACATCCAGCGGGGTCAGGCCACTGTGGTCCTGGGCGTGCGGAGATGCTCCGTTCCCCAGTAGCATGATCACCGCCTCTGGTCGCAGGAGCTCACAGGCCAGATGTAAAGGGGTTCTGCCGTCCTCCGTGTGAAAACACCCGGCCCGGTCTGTGTAGGAGGCCGCGCTGGGTATCCGGTGAGTCTCCTGTAAGATGAGGCCGAGAATGTAACGCCTGTCGTAGCGGACAGCCATGGCAAGGTGTGGGGCGGAGGACGGGCAGCAGCAGAAGCGCTCCCCGGGCTTTGCTAGCGCTTCGTCCGTGTACCGGTTAAGCAGGTACTGGGCGTATGCCTGGTGATCATGAACTATAGCGTAGAGCAACGCCTCCGACGGTGTGTAAATCCTCTGACTGGCGTCCTCCTCCTGGTAGAACGTCTCCATCGTTCGCATGTCCTCCAACATCCAGACCGGCTTCAGGTCTCTAACAGCCCGGTAGAAAAGCAGCGAGAAGGACTTCCGATGCTTCTCGATGCTCCGAGCCGCCGAGGTGACGGTTAAGGAGGCCATGGCTACCCGAGTAACTTTATGTCCTCAACGGGTTAGACTGCGTCCTTCATCGCTCTGGAGCCATTACCTCACGAGCTGCGGAATAAGACGGACTGAACACAGGAGCATGTTAACTAACAAAACACCGAGAAAGGACAACGATACGGCTCTGTTTACAAAGAGATTTATATAGCAACAGACCCACATTCCATTACGTTGCGGACTGCTGTTGGACTCCTCTGCAGTACTGAGCTAACGCGCATGCCCACAATGTGATAACGTTTGAGGTTTAGGAAACTTTATTGACAACCCGTGTTTACATATCAACCCAAACAGAATTAGAAGCAGAGAACACTTTCCACACCCATCACAACGAAAACCAAACAAACTCCTGTATACACTGAGCATGCGCTATGCATATTTTTAACATGAATGTAGCTGACCAGGAATGTGCAGTATCACACTATAATGTTTTGGGAATGATCCATAAAAATATATAAATGCCACAATTAATTTTCAACACCAATAAATATGTATCATTACATAAATTCAGATAATGACGGCATACTGATGGTAAAAGAAAAGATGTATTTCTACTGCCAGCCCGTTTTAACTCGCCATTACACCGGCAGAAAATCGATTTTTGACTTGATTTGTGAATTGATTCAGAATCGTCCACGTCCGCATCGCGACACACACACACACACACACCACTATCTATCTATCTATCTATCTAACACACACACACACACACACACACAATCTTCAATCAATCAATCAATCAATCTTCCTGAAGAGGAAGGAAGATTGAATTATATCAGTAACAGCAAGAGCATTCATTCAGTGAGATGCATAATGTTGGTTATGTTCTGTATCTTGTTGATACAGAACACATGAACTTGTAAGACACAGTTAACAAGATTCACTTGCTTAAGTAAAGTAAACCTACACCCTGGGACAGATCAGGAAGGAATGGGTCCCTGTGCACAGACAGATAAAAGGCCTCACCCCTTACTACCTCCCCTCCCTCTTTGTCAGCAACATTTTACAGATAAAACAGATCCATAATGACAGTGACACACCACACACCAATACTGAGCACATTACAACAAGGAGCTATAAGCCTACATATTAAAGGAAAGCATTAATGAAAACCTGTAGTATACCAATTCTATTCATTGTATATGTTTCTTTTGTACAGCTGTAGAGTCTGCTCTGTGATGAAAAGCCTCCTGCTGTCAGGGGGTAGCAGTGTGGACACAGGCGCAGACACGAGGCAGAAGCAGAGTATACAAAAAACAAGGTCCTTTATTCAAGCGGGGTCGGTACACGGGTAGGCAGAAAGAGAAAGCAACGGTACAAGAGGGCTAAGCTGAGGCAAGGTCAAAAATACAGGCAAGGGTCAAAAAACTATGGCTGCGAGAGAAAAGTCTTCGTAGTAAAGGCTGGTAGGTCTGGCAGAGGCACAAGACGAACTGGCAGGGAGTGCAGGGAGACACAGACACTAAATACACAGGGGCAGGGCAGACAATGAGACACAGGTGAACCACATTAGGGCAGGGTAGGTAATCACCAGGAGGAGGGAGCACAGAAGGAAGGGGAAGACAAGACACCTGAAACAAGAGGGAGGTCAGTGATAACAAAATAAAACAGGAAATAAAACAAACACAACAGAACTACAAAACAAAAGCCCTGGCTCAGAACTGACACCCTGACACCTGCTGCGTTTACAACCACACTCAGCACCTGCTGTTATATTTAGAGATTATTAGTACTGCTTCTAGTATTATTGCTACTATTGCAATCACAGCTTTAATTGTCATTACTGTTATTACCACTGTTATTATTGATACTACTTTACATTTTTACATGAAATCTGTGTTATGCTATGGTGTCCTAGTCTTTCTGCATGTGCACTTGCATACAGACAAGTTGCAACATCCAAATGCTGACTAACTGTTAATAGTAATTAACAATCAATAAAGTAACAGTAGTGATAAAATAATAGATTATATCATAACACCAGCAAGTGCAAAGTACTTTTCTGCTGATAATACTTGTTTACTTAAATAAGATTTTGAGTTCAGGATTCTTATTTTTATTATTTACACATATATATACCTGAGTAATGATTATAATCATCTTTCAATTTGGACTGTGTCAGCACAAAATTTAGCGTACTGCTACAATATGTTGTAAATGGACCGTACTTATATAGCGTTTTTCTAGTCAATATCGACCACTCAAAGTGCTTCACACTACAGATCACATTCACCCCATTCACACACATTCATGCAGCACTTGTTCTATACAATGTGCTTTCTTTCACTGATGACACACGTCGTATCTTGCCCAGGGATACTTCGGTATGCAGACTGGAGGAGCTGGGAATCGAACCACTGACCTTCTGATTGGTGGGCGACTGCTCTACCTCCTGAGCCACAGCTGCCCTGTCTGTGCAGTACAGGCTGTGTGGCTTGTTGTGTAGTAATCATCTTTGGTCACACTGGGGCAGTAGAGATCTACTGAATGTGGATGTCATCTTCACTGACTTGAAGATGACAATGATCCAAACACAAGGAAACACTGACAAATGTATGGAGTTTGAACTGAATCTAACAGAATTACAGCTTCACCAGTCTGCTGCAGTTTTACACATCACAACATGTCTAAATGTTTTTGGGTTACTTACAGTACTGTGCAAAAGTTTAAGGCAAGTTTTAGATGTTTTTACTCTCAACTTCTCCAAGATGCTGGAACAAACTACCTAAGAACAGGTGTACTGAGGAGAACTGGAGCTGTTTTTGACCAAATTCTAATACAATGATTTAACATCCTGGGAAATCAAAAATGTCGCCTGGAAATTACATTAACAATAGACCTTTGTAGAAAATGTTTTATGGGAGACGTAATTGCCATTTGGAGGAAATGTTTCTTTTGAATGAATGAAGTACTACATTTATTAAAAAGCACACAGCTGTTACATCAGTAATCACATCCCATTTGAAGTTACTATTAGACAACAATAGCACTTTGGTTAAGTGCTCTTGGTTAAATGTAAATAAAATGTTGTCTTTGAAGTGACTGTGAATGTTTTCTGTATTAAACCAGACCATCTTTACCAAACCTCAGCCCCATCTCTATGGTGAGTCTGGTTGGGTGGGGTTAAATCAATCTAAAATTATGTTGGCCAAATTTAGTGTGCAGTTGAAAAGAACTCTGCAATTTCCCCCTGCAGAGCCAAGTTCTAGTTCATGTAGGCTGAGGAAGTCTGCGTGTGACATGGTGGATCATAGCATTATTACTGAAAGGTTGAGAACATGGGTTGGTATCTCCAGGACTTGGTTTTCCTCATACCTTTCTAACAACAACAAAAAAAAATAGTATATGTTGATAGTTTTATCCCCTCTCAAGCAATGTCTAAGTATGGGGTCCCGAGGGGCTGGACCAATTTTATTTTCTTGTTATTTACTCTCTTTGGGCCAAATTATGAAAGAGTACAATACATAAAATTATACTTAAGTACAATACTTAAGTAAATGTGCTTAGAAACAAGAGGTGTACACAGACATCATTATTTATATCTCTATCTGTATCTGTTCAGCCAACAAAATTATCTGTGTCTGTATTTGGATAGAAGACCAGAGGTGGTTCTATTTTCTAACCTAATTTTCATGGCCAATGCAGTTATTGTGCCTTCAAAGCATCAAAAAACATAGAATTAATAATGAAATGTACTTCCGCAAGTTTTATTAACTGAACCCCACCAACACCACACCATTAGAATCAGAAACTCAAAAGATTCTGTCTTTCACTGGGGATAGAATCAGTTTAAAATACCATAGAAATATCCTTCAGTTGAAGGGAGTTAAGTAGGGTACTAATATATAATGTTACTGCAGTTTGAATTACTATTTACATTACAGTAATACACTTTTCTCTGCTCAATATTATTTATTTATTTCTCCCAACTGAACTAAATTTGGATCAACTGCAAACCCACCACTATCAGCTATAACTAGGATTTTCTCACAGGGCACTTTTGGTAAGGTTATACTTCCCTAACATGGATGAATGAGTGACTGAGAAACAACAAGAAAATTATTTTTTTTTCCATTTTCAATGGAAGAAATTAACACACACACACACACACACACACACACACACACACACACACACACACACACACCTAAAAACAGGTACTAAGCTTTATTCTGATGTATAGCTTGTAGGGGTTTGAGAGAATTCCAACTGCTTCAAAAGGGTTTTGCCTCCTCAGTGCGGGAGTTTCCCTGAGTGAGAGCCAGGAACAGTCAGCTGCAGGCCAAGCATTTCACACCTAGGCCTTCACTGATGTCCTACCTGAATTAACCCAGCTCTTAATACTGTTGTTATGATGTCACAGCTATAGAAACCATCAACAACATACAGAAACGCAGTATAACAGAACTTTGCATCACAGACAGACATGTCATGTAGCCAGAATAAATGTCATTACTGAAGCAATGCTATAAAACCCCAATGAATACAATTCAATAAGTCTCCAAACACTGCAGCTACAGCTGCTCCACACACATCACATCCAGCAGAAGCATCAGTATTAACTCATAAAATGACATAAAAGACATAAACAATAAAATATAGGTAAAATACATTTTACCTACCAAAACTGCTTTGTAGACAAATTTAAAAACTGCATCTGTCGAGTGGACATTCTCAGGCGTAAAGCGAATTAAAACTTGAGACTTACTGATGTGCCTTTGCTTATATGAATGAGGAAATTTGGGTAGAATGTTTCCATTATATGTGCTTTGGATTCAGGTACAGTTACTTTCCACCACTGGAAACAGCAGTTTGTTCCTCAACAAATGGGGTCAAAAGTCATCAGCCACGAGTCAGATCATAAAAAAAAAACCCTCAACACATGGCAACACTGTGCTCCTGTGACATTACTCAGTGTTTAATGACAGAAAAATAGGGCTATATTACAAAGATGGTACTAAAAGAGTGTCAAGTGCTTTGTCAATTTGACCTTAATGTATAAATTAAGCTACAGGAAATCAAACACTTTGAGGGCTGCAAGTCAGTTCTTAAAGGACTGTATTAATTTTAAATTTTTGAACCAATCTGATGCTATTTTCAGTTTAAAGAAATCTGAATGACAAGCAATTACACACAATATAGTTACAAAAATAAGAGTAATTGTACACTATTTCACTTCTTTTTCTCTTAAGATTTACTTACCATTTTGTTTTATAACCCTGTAATATGATCACGTTATCCATGACACGGCAGCCTTGCTGAATTACAGCTCTCTACACACAGGACGTTTGCATTATTAAGCCCTCAGTCCTTGATTTATTTGTTTCCCCCATGGATCTCACACTAAAGCTGAATATGGCTATGAATGTTTCATATTTCAGTATGACTGATTAAGTTGCCATGACTATTAAGATTCCCTTGATTAGAGCTGCAGCCTCTGATCACCTCTGGCTAAGCCTTTGATTGAATTTGCAGTTGGTGGGTGGTCAGTAGCACATTTCAGCTGTGACCACGTCTCTTTTATCCCCAGTAATTACACTCTTCTATTCCAACCAATTGAATTAAATGTCAGAGGGAGACAGCTCAACAGGCACTTTAGCATGCCAGGAATCATCACTGTGTGTGAAGGTCTGTCTGTGGACACTGATCTGGGAGCATCATGCGAGTCTGTTTACTAAGGCTAAATCAGTCTGTAAATATTTATTAATTTATTTTTTGCCTTTAAAAGCAAACGTTCACCATAGAAAATCTGAGGGACCACTTGGTCAAAAATGAATAGACATATTAAAAAGATATTCTTCTGTAGTTCATAGTTTGCGCCTGAGCTGAGCTCCCTATGCAGCATATACTTAATTTCCCTGAGGGAGTCATCCCAAAGGGATCAATAAAGCCTGTCTAAGTCTCTAAGCAAAGGTAAAGTCTCCCGTCTTTGTTGCATGCAGAGTTACATGCAAACAAAGGAAACACTTCAGCATTGTTTTTTTGTTCAAATTCTTGAAATGTTTACCTGAGGCCTGTAGTGGCTGTGTGACTTTTGGCTGAAGAGGGGAGACATAAGAACAAGCAGCAACAGTAGAAAACAAAAATGAGGACTGGTATCACCTTTTTAAGAGACACAGCTCTGAAGTGGTAGGAGAAAGTTTGGCAAGGTTACTCAATAGCCTTCACTGAGAGAGAAGTTGAAGGTGAACAGTAAAACTAACAACATGAGCAACATTTCAGGTGTGCTAACTTCCAGTTTGACCTCCAATTAAAGTGGTTCTCATTAGCTGAATAAGCTGTAGTACCTGAAATGCAATTGTCATGTGCATCAGTGCAGATAGAGCAGACGGTAGATGTTTCCTTTAAATAAATGAGTTGGTCAGCATTGTTCACAGGTGATATAGTGTTTGAAGATGTGATTTTACTCACCACCATCAGGAGTGAGAGTCTGTAAAACCTGCCAATGGTGTAACCTATTGCTTTTTCACTCAATCTCAGGAACATACAGGTGATGATCCCTGGAATGATCAGAGTGAGAGAAAATGAGTGTATAGGCTTTATAATGATTAATTTGTGCACACGAGATAAGATTATTACAGAGAGCCATTACAACAGACTGGCCTATCCCCAAAGCATGTAGTGTGCAGGAACCAGGCTACTTATAATATCAATGTTAAGTTGATTATAAGCAAACAAGGCAGCATGAGTTACAGTAACTACAATAATTAAATAGCCATTTATTAGTCATTAATAATGAGAGTGTAAATCAGTCTGGAAACTGGGCAACACCACTTTATCTGTGCGGCTATAGCTCACTAAACTGCTGCAGCTGGTACACAGAGAGAGAAAGATGCACGGAAAATACTAGCCTTCATATTATGTTCATATTATATTATATTATGTTCGTATTATGTTAACTCTCTGACATAATATGAATATAATCTGTCTCTCCACCTGAAGAGCAGCAGGTATGCTCAGCAGTTGGCACTGAAAAGCCAGTGCTTCACTTCTTAAGATGAGAGCCTGACAGTTTCAGTGGACTGTTTTTAACATTAAAAACTACAGTGTCACATCCATATTGGACATGTTACAAAGCTGTGTGTGAGCTACAGCATGGTAAACACAGAACTGAGTGTTACAACCGCAACAAGCTGTCAGGCTTTCCCTCATCTCAAAATAAGGGGTACTGACTGTTCAGTGCCTCTGGCGCCTGAGTGCTGAAGCCGGTGCCACAGCAGTTTAGCAAGGTAATATTTATATTATGTCAATGAGTTAACAGAATGCCCTGTGATGGACTGGTGATCTGTTCAGGGTCTACATTGTCTCTCGCCCAATGTCAGCTGGGATAGGCTCCAGCCCCGCGGTGACCCTTATGAATAAGCAGTATAGACAATGAATGAATGAATGAATGAATGAATGACTGTGTAGGAGCCAAAGTTGATAAAATAATTGAGTTGTATTTTTGTTGATATTTGCTATGCAATTTTTTTTTACTCTGTAATACAGCTGTTTGCCATTTATGTTTGTTGTGTTTCACACAAGTTATTGAAGACTATTGGACATTTGTTGTCATGTTTTGCACCATCATGTTGGGATAAAGTTGCTTAGATATTCATAAAAGTGCTGTCATGACTGTGGATATAATACATATGTTAAGAATTTATTTTGTTGGACAGGAAGTCTGCCATCTTGGATTTTGTACAGAAGTTTTCATTTTACAAACACATTTTTATGGCCTTCAGGATGTGCAAAAACTCATGAAACATTGCACCCATGTTTGAACTAATTTGGACTTTGACTGTCCATAGATATGGCACATAAGCTCTCTAGTGCCCCCTAAATACTTTAAGCATTTTTGAGGTAGTAATTATGCTTGGACACTCACAAAACTTGACACATATGTTGAAAGTGACATAACTTGATATTTGATATGGGTCTTGGGCTCTGATGTGGCAAAATGGCTTGAGGGTGCTCCCTTTCAAGGGTGTAGCTCACACCCTTGAAAATTTTAATGAAACAGCCCTTGCCGTACATCTCACTTACATGTACAAACATTGGTAGGCATATGTAACATCCCAAGATGTACAAAAAAACCTTTTGCAACATTTTCAATGTTTCACTATGGCAGGTGAAGCTGTTGTAACTCATATATACATTCTACAATCTACTCCAAACTTCTATTATTCTATTCTATTCTATTCTAGCTAATGTAATTATAACTGACTATTTACCATAAAAAAAAATCTGATCATTTATTGTTTTTAAAATGATACATTTAATGATGGACATGAGGGACATTGACAGCGGATCCTTTTGGTTCTGTGGGTTGTGGGGTGTGGCCTCCATGGATCTGACCTGTTCCAGCCCTTCCCAGATGGACTGAATTAAAATGGAACTGAATAACAGCTTCATACTCCTCATCAAGCTTCATGGAGTGCATGCACATGAAAGATATATTGTATAGAAAAATACAGTTTACAGTATCTACATGTGTGACTGTTGTAACAATGGACCACTACTACACAAATGGCTTTGGATACACGTTAATTAGTAAGGTGCGTTCACTGTTGGTTTGAGTCTGCACATGGGGCTTGCTGAGACAAAGACGATCATTGAATACTACGATTTTTTTGAATAGTTGCTGTGTTTAAAAGCTGGAACATATAGAGACAGGCTGCAGGGTCACAAACAGACCTAGTAAAGCTCTTCTACTTTTAAAAAAGCTGAGAGAAGCAGCTGTAGGATTCTCTGAATTCACTGGCACACTTGCTCCATCCCATGATAACATACAGTTCCTAAAAAACTAAGAGCTAAATCCTGTGATGACCTGCTCTGAACTTCTGAGCACAGTATCACACAAGATTAGGTTGGGTGACCTGATGGAACCCTCTGACAACGTCTAATCCAGTCTTTTGTTACACATGAAGCATGTAAGCACGAACAGTTTAACTAACTTTACCATCTTTAGTTGATTTCTTTCACAGAGTGAGATAAGGAGATTGATGGCAGTCTCATGTCTGTGTATTAAGAATATAGCAGGAGTCTGTGGATAGCCTAGGTGCAACCTCCTGCCAGCTTTGATGTTGTATCTTTTTTTGTCCAACCCATACAAAAACAGAAAGGTAAAAGTGATAGTCAAGTGGAAAATATTTATCGAAAAACAGTATAACCTACATGTCTTGCCAGCATGGGTCGCCAGAATTGGTTGGTGAGTGCAGGTTTAGTTTTGGTCTCTGTACAGACACAGTTGTACTAAACCTTGACGTGTTACCAACATGTCTAAAGTACCCCAGGTGTATTTTGAACTTTGGAGTCACAATAGATATTTCCCCCTGCTTTCAGTCTTTATGCTAACCTGGCTTAATTACTAAATCCTGAATCCAGTTCTGTACTTTGCACACAGATAGGAGATCTGTATCTATCTTCCCAACTAACTCAAACTCCAGGACAACCAAATGTATTTGGAAGAAAAAACAAAGGTGAACAATAAACTACTGTAAACATCCATCAGTCACCTCCTGCCTTAAGTCTGACCTTTTTTACTTACTATAGTTGTATATACTCACAGTTTTCCTGTGGCATGAGGGATTATTACCAACATTCCAGGTGCTGTCATTCAGTTTGACCTGTCAGATGAGAATGGTTATGATGTTATAACAAATCTTTTAAGAGATGGTGCATTGAAAAACAGTAAAACAATATGAAATAATTGGTATATTTCAGTAATGCTAAGGACAAGTGAAAAAAATGTGAAGGTGAAAGTGTGACAGTTAAACCTCTGCAGGATTTCCTTTAAATTGCAGACTGGTTGATTTCCTCTGTGCCTCTGGTATCGTTGCAGATGTCAGGTACCTCAGCGTCAGGCAAGCTGACGGCTCATCAAGATAAGTGACAGGTGCTGGGGCACAAACTTGACCAACAGAGTGGAAGAAGGGCAGAATGAACAATACATTAACCGCCTCTGGACCAAAGCTGCAGTTTGAGGCTTTAACAGCATTAATTTTAGCGGAAGCTATCAAGTGGTTAACAACACAGAACATACATGTATTAAAACTTTGCTTTGGAAATTAAACAGTTAAAATGTGAAGTGACCTACTTGAAGGAAAATCAAGTGATCGGAAGATTTGCTCACTGTAAAGCAATAGTGATCTGATACAAATAAAATCATGACACTGCCTTTTGTTGTTCAGCATCATTCAACAAGCAAAGCCCATGTATAATTTCAGGTAGGATGAATATGTATGTCTTTCTAACAGTAAGGCTTTAAGAGCGGCCACTCCACTGACACTGCTCTGTTGTCTAGTACTAGGGCCCCTTCTCTTCACAATATGCACTACCTCTGTGGGTCCAATAATCCACTTGCATGGCCTCTATATTACTGCTTTGCTTACAACACCCAACTCAGCATGGCTCTCATCTTGTCTCTCAAACACATCCACATGGATGAAGGAATGCTACCTTCAGTATTCTACCAAGCCAACCTGGGTGTCATGTTTGAGGACCAGCTACCCTTCTCTGACCATGTTGCATCTGTCCCCCTGTAGTGCCGCTTTACGCTATACAACAGAAGAGAAAAATCAGGCCTTAGCTGACAGTACACCACAATACTCCTGGTGCAGGCCATGGCGGGCCCCCCTCACATACAGAGGTTCCTTTATGTAGCTATATTTTGATATTGTATTTAGTTATTATTTTGTAAAACTAAAACTTCTTTGTCTTCTGTTTACAAGCCGTAAGAAGAGGTCTTAAATCCATGTTAAGGCTCTATGAATCATCAGGATTCATTCTGTTTAGTATTTTTGTATTGTGTATTGTGTGGGAATCGCAGACTCTAGGGCCTCAGTAAAGACGACAGTCAGCAAAACTAAGGGTCTTTGCATGGTTCTTGTTCTGGTCTTTACACTCTCACGTATACATCTGTAAACCTTCGCAATTACTGTTGCAGCTGACATGCAGATCCAGTGTGTTCTAGGTGGCTTTCAGCTCTCCTTTCTGTAGTTGTGCCCACAGAACAACCTGTGTTGGTTGATTGCAATGGTAAGTCCTTTGTGGATGAGAGTACAAATACAGCCACAATAATGGTTTTGGACAGTGAACACACAGCTGCTGATGCTCAGATTGGCCTGCAATTGACGCTAAACCACGTCATGCAAATATAATTTTATCCAAGTAATTTATCAAATTAATGCACAGTTTACCTTAATTGTTGGCATTTTGTGATTTCATTCTTTGCACTTCCATCCCTCTTAGTCTCACTATGATAATCACTTTTTTGTTTTGACTGTATAAATTTTTAAGATACAGTTTATATGATTTTCAGTCCCCATATAACGCTACTGCTGTCATATAAAAAATTCTCTGACATCACATTGCTGTCTCAGGAGATTTTTAGTTTTATCTTTGTAGCAAAAACAACAAATTTGACCACACAAATATCTTATACAGCTCCAGGTAAGAAATGTGCACAGATGCACTGTAACAACACAGTAAAGCTGCTGCTCATCAGCTCTGCTCCTACTGTGAAATTCGACTGCTACACATATTCCAAATGGAGTATGGTACAAAAAAAATCCAATATATAGAGACACTATACACACTCAGTCATATCAGAAATATCACAAAAAAGTCATTCAAACAACACATAAGAAATGACAGCATGAGTG
This sequence comes from Lates calcarifer, assembly GCF_001640805.2. Classification (NCBI taxonomy): domain Eukaryota; kingdom Metazoa; phylum Chordata; class Actinopteri; family Centropomidae; genus Lates; species Lates calcarifer. The sequence goes on from NC_066839.1 coordinate 22,611,892, forward strand.
TATACACTGGACTAAACTGTCTCATGGGTCAGTTCGGGAGCATCATGCAACACCTGACAGTAAAAGAAAACAAGTTCATGTTTAATAGGAACTCTCTGGACAATGGACTTTTTATTAAATACTTTTGTTATTAGTTTTACTTATTAAACCCATATTTATGAACACCAACCAGTGTGTGAGGAGAACATGGAGGAATTAAGTTGACCAAAATGTGATGTCATTTGAAAAAAAAACCAAACAAAAAAAACCATTAACAATATATCAATACAAAATGTCTCCAAGCACAAATTCTGGGACCTTGTGAAAGATGTAGGTAACTTACAACTTTGTAGACAAAATAAGAGACTTATTACCCTGACCTCAGCACTGAGAACAGTGTTATTACTAATGACAGAAATGGTGGCCAAAACTACAAAAGTAAGACTCATCCTCCAGAATCATCCTCTAAAAATATACATCCTGATTTTGTTATAGCATCCAATATCACCCTGAATGTGTAGTGATGATGTTTGGTTATGGGGCATTATTTGGCTTCTGTAACAAAACTGGGATTTCATCTTTAAAAAATAACTTTAAAAGTAATAATAATAAAATCTTTTTTTGAAAAAAACATTTAACTACATAACTAATCTAATGTACACAAACTAAACAGGCTTAATTGTCTGTACCAGTTTCCTCCTCAATAATTTGGCATTTTTTTTAACTATTAACTGAGTCCTCACATACAGTACAGCCATGGTTTAGGAGATGATGGGTTTTATAATCTATGCAGTCACATAAAATTTGATATGATTCGCATACAGAGTTATTGAGTGATCCCTCAAATATATTCTCTTTATAGAAAGTAAATACATTCACACAAAACTTTGTGAATAAATCTTTTTTCTTAAATCTTAACAAATCAAAGAATCACATCTACATATATATACTGCACCATTCAGTCAGAAATGGTTAACTGCATCGGTAGGTAACTGTAAAGAAGGTGAATTTACAGTAGAAGATTTTATGTGGTAACCACTGGTCACACCTTGCAGAGAGCTGTAATGGATCACTTATGTTTGACCAGCAAAATAAAAATATAAAACTTTAATTTCATTACATATTTTAAATGTATACAGTGTAATAACAGTCCATGGGCATTACCACACGTTTCTGTGATGGACAGCTTTGCTCCGTCATTTCCCGTCAGCTATTTTATTCCATCTTTATACAAAGTGTGAGGTAAAACAATCCAGAGGTCTTATTCTAAACATTTGTATTTGGCTATGACTGTGAAAACCTCTCATCCTGTCTCACATGAGTCTGAGTGGTGGAGAGGAAATAGGGTGTGCTTCATGCAGGACAAAGGCTATTAGACCAGCAGGTCTGTCTTGGCATGGTTATTGGACATCCATATGGGCAGTGTTTGACGGTGCTCCATCTTTCTAGACAGTACTCTCCATCACCCAGTCAGCACTGTCTATCGTTCCCTTGCTCCCTCCAGTGTCCCCCTCCTCCTCACACTGCAGCAGCATGCCGTTTACAGACAGGCTCCTCTTAGTCCAGATACTGCTGATCCTGCGTGGTTTGTTGCACAATTGAGTGGCGCCAGCGCCTGTTACATCTCCCATGTCAAAGGACTGGCTCCTTTTAAGTTTGGAGTCCAGAGGTAGCATGAGGAGCCGGCTGAGGCTGGAGTCCAGCGTCCGGCCCAGCAGTGGCTCCCTGTCTGTGTGTGGATTTGCTGTTGTCATTGAAGCACTACTGGAGGGTCCTGGATCATGGCCTTGTGCCCCCCGCAGCTCAAGTGAGGTGAAGGCCCCAAGGAGGTGGTCCAGGTTAGACCGGGGCTTGGAGGGAGCTGACCTCCAAATGTTGGCAAGTGTGGTGTTGGGGCTGTATGAGCCCCCGGCCATGGAGCCTGAGGAAGAGGAGGAAGAGGTGAGGCTGCTCTGGAGGGAGCCACACTTGAACTCTACAACCTCATCCTGCAGAGTCACTTTGGCTTTGACTTTCGTCTGAGGCTGAGGCTGAGGCTGAGGCTGAGGCTGGGATATAAAAAGTCCATTTTGCCCGAGGCGACCCCCGTTGGTTTGAGAGTGTGTGTCGCTGACACTGGTGAGTTTCCCAACTGGGGGTTCAGTATCTGCAGCTTTGTAGCGTACCATAAGGATGACGATGAAGACGAGCAGGGTGGCCACAATGATGCCCCCAACCACCAGAATCATGGTGCCTCCCAGCAGCTGGCTGGGCAGAGACTGGCACTGAGGGTAGTCATCCTGGGTGAAGAAATGTGTGCAGCCCACGACGTTGGTGGCTGTGAGTGTGGTGGCAGTGTCATCCCAGGCGGCCAGCACACACAGATCGTAGCGAGTCCCAGACACCAAATTTGTCACCAAGAAGGCTTTGCTGGAGGCTGGGATCATCCTTAACAAAGACAGAAAAAACAGTTAAGACCTGCAGGTTAATTACTGTATTAAGATAAAGAAGACTTCCTCTGTAGTGGCCTGATATCTTTTAAAGACACAGAGGCAGCTGAAAATACCAAGAGGAATGATACAGTAAATGCTATTAATAATTGAGCCATCAGCATCTAAACAGGGTACACATGTAATTTCAGTACATGGAGACTTAACTAACTGCTGCGGTACGTAATGCGAGCTCCATCCACTGTGCAACTTTTCATTAAAGGAGAGCCAGGAATTCCATTTGCATTCCCTGGAGTTTCTCTCCACTCCTAAGTCTCTGTGGTTGTTGCTTTAACAGACAGCCAACAGTAATTGGCTTTATCTCTCAGAGCCATCTGTCTTGCCGCAGTGAACAGAGGGTCCATTTGATACTGGAGCTCTGGAGCAGTGATAAATAAATAAGTAGAAAACCCAAGAAAGGCAAGAATGACTGGAGAGTGAAGTACATTTTGTATGAGCCAATCCAAGATAGATTTGGACCAGCGGGAGCTGTCAAGTGTCCTCGTGGTAGGAACAACAACACAAGGCAGAGTGTCAGGTGCTGGGGCATTAAGCTCTGGAGAGCTGTAATGCTGCATGCACAGGTGTGTGTGCGCACTCAGGAAGAGATGTTTCATCCTGCTTTAACAACTACCATCAAGATGTTGAGGTGTCCCAGAGAAAGACAGTGAGACTCCAACTGCCTGAGGCAAGGTGCTGAGTGGCCAGCAGCAGTGGACTGGAGGTTGTACCGCTGCAGTTACTCTCACACCTGCTGTTTAAACGATCCTACTCATTCATTTCCCCTGCAGCAATTCACATCAGTCACAAACCTGGCTGTTCAACCTCACAGTAGAGCTTATATGAAAGTAATATACTACAAAAATGTATGTTATTGTGCTTATGCGAATGTTTGATTGTAGAAGGTTTATAATCATGGCACCTTTTATTTCTCTGTGTTTCAACCTTCAGCTGAAAATCTACCTTGTAAAAGCATTATGTTGTATACTATTAAAAAATGTTATGTTATGCTTATAAAAATGCTATCAAACCCACCTAAGTTGTCACTAGTAACAAAACTACAGTTACACGGCAGAGAACCAAGGCCTGTATTTTTAGATCAGTACCAGCTTTGTTATCTGGGACAAAGTGACTTCAACTTAGCCAGGCTCTCTTAGGTTTATCTGTCTTCTCTAAGCCTGCTTAGAGATTGATTTGTGATACCAGCTGCCTATTCCGACTGACAATGACTGATATTACAACATCAAATTAAGGCTCACATCATAACCTTTGTACACTTTTAGCAATACAAAATGAACAGAGACTGTACTACTAAGAAAAATGTCAACCTCAATGAATACATGCAACTTCTGTTCACAATTAACTGTCAAGAACCTGTAATCACTGAGTGAATGATGATTCATATCTATAAGAAGTAAAGCTGCACGTAGAGTGATGTTGTTATAGAGACACAAGGCGGGGCTGGATGGTTCAACAAAGCAATGACTTTGACCTGACCTGTCCCCTCCCCTGATAATGAATAACCTGAACTGAAAATCTAATCTCCATAATCCCAATGGGGGTTAACCCCCTACCTGTTCCTAACTCAAGCCACAATTTTTCCTAACCCTAACCAAGCAGATTTTGTGTATATACCTAACAAAACCTTAAAGCGGTATCTGCTGTTCAGTGGGGGATTAAAATCAGAAAATTAATTTGGGTGATTGTTGAAGGCAGGAACAACAAATGTATAGCCACCAGGGCTCAAACAAATGAAGCTGTTTTCCAATAAAAAAAAGTTCTTCTTATTCAACAACTTGTGCTACAGTTCATTACACTATTATAATTGGCTGCCTGAGATTGGGAGTGAAATTCTTTAGCCTAGTGATACTTTTGCTGTGCACTGCTTGCTCCTGTATCTGGGTCTAATTGATTTCAGGTTGCCTGCATGGACTGGCTAACTCATTTTAATTCATGGGAATAAAGCCCAAGTCCAAAGAAACCTATGCCCATGGTTATCACAGGGAGATAAAAGTTTTTTCCACCCCTTCAGGCAGCAAAAGGCAATTTGTCGAGTGGCCTGCTTAGTTCCTGATGATGGCATGAGGCCATAGCATTAATCAGAATGTAAGAGGAAAAAGAAGAGTGGGAGAGGAGACTGAGGAGAAGCTGTGCTCTTGGCTTAGGCTTCTTTAGTCTTTGCAAGAGATTTGTCAGTTACATTTTAATATTCTACATATTTCTCAGTTCAAAGACAGAGCTGACAAAATAAATAAATCATTACTCCAGGCTGCATTCTTCCTGTCTGCAACCATTAAACTATTTTTTGGCTCTGGATTCTCCTTCTCCAGCTGCAAAGAATTGCTGAATCATTATTCATTATCTTTATTGATTCCTAAAGGCTTTTTTTCTCTGGACAAATACAGACAAGGTCATGCCAAATGGTCTCCTGCCCTATTGATTCAGCCTAAACACTGGGGTGCTGCTGGGAAATTTGATTATGCTTATATAAGAAAAATCCCTAATGGTCTCTCAGTGGCTTCTCCTCACTCTTTCCAGCTGTACTGTAGAGGATTAAATGGATTGCGACATTTTTCTGTGTCTGTACCCTTGAATGTCTCCTGGTTGCAATAAAACAACCCCTCGATCTTACTGTAATGGATGAATCCATTAGGAAGAGGAAGTTGGGTAAAAAAAAGGCCCCCATAGGCCCATGGTTTCTGTTAGTCTCTGCTTGATAAAACTGATAACATAGCATAGATCTGTGGTCAGCACTGCAAGGTGCCCTCATTTATCTTAAACTCAAGAAGCACCTCAGAGAGTCAAGGCATATATATGAATACGCAAAAGTTAACGTGAGAGAAAATGTTCATTGTCTGTACCAACTTGAAAAATCAAAAGTGGTTTTAAATTTAGAACATCTTAATAAATTCAAAAGCTAAAGCTGCATCAGTTCGATTTTTTTGGCCACTGAGGACATCAGGACAAGTTGAAAACACAGCAGGAGCCCTTATAAACTTGTTTGGTAAGACATGTTAGCATACAGTTGCCTAACAGATCCAGCAGACACTGAACAACTAATGTCAACTGAACAGCACCAAAACCAGCTGTATTAAGTAGAGACTAATGCCAGTTACACAATAAGTTTACTAAAATTATCTAACATTGATACTGTGGTAGAAGAAATACCCAGATTCTTCACTTAAGGAAAAGTATAAATAACACATTATATAAATAGCAATTACAAGTGAAAGTCCTGAATTCAAATTTAAGTAAAAATGCTATCAATAAAATGCACTCATGTATTAAAAGTAAAAATACTTGGCTATGGCCCCTTTTAATAGTGTTATATATATATATTATATTATATCATAAAACAGTTAATTATAAATAGTATTGCAAAGTATTTGCACTCAAATCCTCTTTCTAAAGGCGCATTAGTTGAGTCTAAAATGACCAAAAACTCTCTTCAGTGCTATATTTTATTACACAGCCAAAATGATGATAAGATGTTTAAGAATGTGCTTTTTGTTCACTCTTGATCCTCTTATCCTCCTCTGACCCGATGAAAAGACAAAATCTCATTTATAGCCAAAATTGAAATCATGGCCTATTTTACTTTGCAAAACAGAAATGCACTTGAAATTCAAGACATAAATTAGTCTCAACAGATCCAGCTTTCTTGCATGCAGTTTAGGACAAATTCAAGTCAACTACTTGAAACCTTCACTAAACACATGAGGTCAGTTACAGTACTGACTGTTGGCTAATGGGTTTTCAAAGATAAAAGTAGTATTCAATGTTATAGTGGATCTGAAAACTTTTCATTTAGTTCACTGAAGACTGTGGCAGGTATTAAGTGGTATTAGTGCCGGCTGTGGCTCAGGAGGTAGAGCGTGTCGCCCACTAATCGGAAGGTCAGCGATTCGATCCCCGGCTTCTCCAGTCCATGCCGAAGTATCCTTGGGCAAGATACTGAATCTCCCCATTGAAAAAAATGATCTCTCAACAACCTCCATGGTTGCTGCTGGAAAAATCTGCCCCAGCTAAAGCCCTGCAGGTGTGGGTTCAGCTCTCTATCTTTAACCAAGTAAGATGATGTGTGTTCAAACTAACCTAAACTAACTCACTACTTACTTACAGTAGTAGCTCAGCTACTTTTAGTAGATATTTGAACACTCTTATTTAAGTTGGTATTCTGATAACTACTTTAACTTATACGTATTTGGCTACTCTACTCACCTGTGATCATACCACTGACACAAACTTTGGAACATCTCAGAATAGTACACTTTTCAGGAATATAAAAAAGCCTTCTTTTCAGGCACACAACGGCACAGTTTAAAAAGTATGCTCTGGTTTTGAAGAAGTTCTCTTGGCCCTCAGGCTTGCATATTCACCATCCAACATAAAACGTTTAGTTCAAGCAACAATGTGCCAATCATGGAAACTGGAGCAGTGATAACATTGTCCTCCAGCTCCAGTGTTTGAACAGCTGACAACCCTTACCTCTTGTGCACAACAGTGGGACACAGCTGAAATGATTAACTCGTCTGGATTCCTTGAATCCCAGCAGCTACAGGCCTATTTCCAAACTTCCATTCTTATCTAAACTTTAACAGAGAGTTGTCTCTGCTCAACTTTTGTGAATTCAACTCTGCTTTCATGAATCAATCTGTGAAGCATTTTAGGCTGTCTTCAGAACAATGCAGAGCACAGAGACTTTCCTTATTAAGACAGAAAATCATATTCTCAGCTCTGTTTAATCTCTTGGACTGGTGCAGCTTTTGCTAACATATTAATTGATCGGGTAAATTCCCGAGTTAGGATTAATGAGTTGATTTAGCTCCTACCTGTCTCACAGTCAAATTCAAGACACCTTCAGCAGACATTATGTGGGGCTCTGCAAGGTTTCGTTTGAGGTGTTTGCTGTTACTTTTTCACCCATTCTGCATTCCCATTTCTTAAATTTCTTTCAATGATCTCCTAACTGGCACTCAACACAGAAACACAGGGGGTGTCTTGGATAATGTAACAATCATATAGTTTTATGTATGGCCTCTGGTTTTAGGACACCATTGCCATGAGGAATAAACCAATCTAAAGCATGATTCAGAGACAACATTGTTTGTCCTGCCTACCAAAACCATTATAAATGATATTACCAAAAAAATGATTTGTTTCAGTGTTTACTGGCAGGCATCATGACCCGCCTTTGAGTGTGACCATTCAGAACACATAGAAACACTTAGAACACAGCATATGAACTAGTTCACTCATGGAGCACATGGAGCTCTTTAGGCTCAAAAAGTGAAAGTTAGAAATAGATTATAGTTATCATTTTAAAAAGTGAACATTTATGTACCCTGACCACCCAAACTAAATGATGAAGCCACACATAAATGAGGAGACTAGGTGTTCTTTGGGGAACTTATTGTTACAAGTCAGTGTAATTTGACATGGAGCATAAAAAATGTATTCAAAGTTCGAGCTGAACATTTTAATCTATTTCACTGTTTTGCCACCTGAGTCTCCTTTTCTCATAGACCAAAATGTGAAACTACGCACATTTTCAATTCACTGTGGTGTTTATGCATTCCAAGTTTTGTGTGAAAAGTAGCACACACAGAACTGTTTGCTACTTTTCACACAAAACTTCACAACAGCTGTCATTTCTTCACATGCTATTTGAATACTTAAATAAAAAGAATGGTGTACTGTATAACATTTCTACATATTTATTTTCAAAATGAATGTGAGTGTGAATGGTTATTTGTCTCTACATGTTAGCTCTGTGATAGACTGACCCAATGTCAGGTGGGATTAGCTCCAGCCCCCAGAGTGAAACACAAAAGAAAATATGCTTCATAGAAGGAAAGTATTGCAACAAATAAGTGGCCACAGTCCTGAGGCTACAGCTTGGAATATCTTGCTTTCCACTGATGAGTTTCTGATTTAAATGGCATTAAGAGACTAGATTTTTTTCTGGCTGATTTAATATTTACTTTAGAGGCTATATAAGTATTTAGCACAGTTTCATCCCCATCAAAAGCAGCTGTATTGACAGGAACCACTCTTCCTGGACTGGACTGCTGAGCTTGATCGAGCCAAGCACAGCACAATATTTAATGAGGGAGATATCAAATGATGAAAAGGTTATACAATGGACAATACAGACACTGGATGATATGGATGGATCTCTACTGTCGCCTCACAGCAAGAAGCATCACATAAAATCTAACACTGATTCCACTGGGGATTCTTGCTGTGTGACTCTATAAACACATCATTCAATGTTTAAGCAAAATGCATCTGCATTTGTTTAAGGTCAGATGCTTCTCCAAAACACAACATTCTGTATACTTAGCTTTTTGCTGAGCTTCTCACTCAGATGTCATGATGCTATAATAGCAACTGTAATTTCCAAATTGCACAAGGCTGGTGCAGTTTTAGAAAGCTGTTTCAGACAGCTTTCAACACTAAGTAGTTTGGCTGTGAAAAGCGTCTTTCCATTTAGAATAAACAGAACAATTTGTCAGTGCTGTGGAAAAGGTGGAAAGCAGGTTATCTGATATTTTCTAGACATATTATTAGCCACACTATGACTGTAAATTCAATAATATCTCTTTACTTTTTGGTAGTTTTTCTCATGCTGACCCTACAAAACCCACCCCCTGCAGAACATGCCTACTACAAAACACACCCACTAGTATACGCAACAGTATGGGGGGAGGCAGCTGTCTGCCCTCAAACATCACTATATTGCTGAAGAAGATGGGCTACCAAGTGAGTGGAAAATATGAGAAGATGGCTACTCAGATGGGACCTATTATATATGCTACACTGATGTTATATGTCAACAAGATGTCCGTTGAAAAAGCCCTTGAGTCATATAAGTGTTGACCACAGTACAACCTGGGGTAAGCTGGAAACATAAGGACTGCTAATACAACTTCCCTTCTTGATGTGAATTTCCTAATGACTAATCACTGAAGCATTTTGTCCTATCATTGAAAAACAACTACGGTCTTTGCAGATCAGCAACAACATGAGCAAAAAGACTCAAGAAAGAATGAAGCAGTTCAAAGAGCAATTCCAAACTGCTCTAAATACTAAATTTCCCAGCCTTCTCTGATTGCACTGTTGGTGTGAATAAAGACAGTAAATCAAAAGATTCTCTCTGTGCATATGTCTGTTTTTCTCTCTTTCTCTTTCTCTATCTCTTTTTTAAAAAAAAGGTCTTTACTTAGATAAAGATGCTCTATATTCACAGTGGTTTACAAAACATACATTCACAATAAATTAGTGGAGCACAAGTACAATCCCACACACTTTGTATGCAAATCATTTTTTCTCACTTATTTTTAGCATTTGCTGTTTACTAATTAGACCATTAAAAACAGTCATATCTTTTCTTAACTACTTAATTAAATTTCCAACTTTGGTTGAAATTCAGCAGGGCGGCACAGTGGTGCAGTGGTTGGCACTGTCGCCTCACAGCAAGAAGTTGTGAGGGTTTGAGCCCCGGTTTGAGCCTGGGGCTTTTCTGTGTGGAGTTTTCATGTTCTCCTTGTGCCTGCATGGGTTCTCTCCAGCTTCCTTCCACAGTCCAAAGACATCCAGGTTAATTGGTGACTCTAAATTAGTCATAGGTGTGAATGTGAGTGTGAGTGGTCGTTTGTCTGTATATGTTGGTCCTGCGATGGACTGGCGATCCGTACAGTGTGTAGCCTGCTTCTCGCCCAGTGACAGCTGGGATAGGCTTCAGCCCCCCCGTGGCCCTTAACAGATAAGCAGTATAGATAATGGATGGATGAAATTCAGCAGCTGACCTTTTTTTTCATAACAAAAACCAAACACTTGTTCAGTGAAGCAGGACAGTGATGTAGGACAATGTACAATCCAATACAACAGCTCAGCTGAGCTGTCACTGTCAGACAGATATTAATCGCTCTATATTTGAAAGATATCATTGAGGTTGTAGGTTAGAGCCATGTGGAAATGTGGAAACTTTATACTGAGAGGTGTTTCTAATGGTTTGGCCACTCCATTTACAAACATGATGAGGTCAGAATATCAAAAACACATTTTCAGTGTAATGCAGCCCAGTACAACACCACCACTGATGATCTGTTTGTCTTTGCTGACTGCCTACTTGTTGCCAACTTAGTTTCTGAACAAAGACCAAGTATACTGCCCTTAACTTTACCTGCTCTGTCTCTGAATCCTACTAAAAATGCCTGTTGTTACTAAAAACAGGGTGATAAGAGAGAAAATTAGCAATAAATAATCAAATAATGAAATCAAAGATGAGGGGAACTGCAGAGTTGGTAATTATTTTCTATAATGGAAACAATTTTCCCCTCTAAGGGTGACCCTATTCACATGACACATAAATGTCATAAATGAACCCAGTCATCTATCAACCAATTACCTGCTGTATTTTTTGGACGTTAAGAATCCTTACAACCGAAGAATTTCTAAAACTGTGAATTTTGAGACCCCTACTAATATGTAAGTCTTTACCTGTAGATCAGAACTTCATCATCAGAGCAGTTATACTGGAGCTGGTACATCTTCACCTTGGGAGCCGACTTGCTCACTGTCCACTTGACCAATGCTGAAACAGATGTCACTTCAGAGACTGACACAGCTCTTTCTGGTTGGCTCTTGGGAGCCCCTTTGCTGATCCTGGTGGTACCTGTGATGTCAGAGAGACGTGACTTAGGCTGTGCTGGTTGCCCAGTCCCATTGCTGAGGTGGGGAAGCTGGACAATGGACACCTCCACAGGTGCAGTGGACTCCCCTGCCACATTAGCGGCAATGCAGGTGAACGTGCCGTAATCCTTGGAAGTGGTGATGGTGATGCTCAGGGTTCCATTGTTGTACACTGCAGTTCGGGAGGAGTTGCCAAGCAGTCGATCATCAGGGGAGATCCAATGGATAGTGGGGGAAGGGTCTCCAGTTGCTTCACACCTTAGGCTGGCTGTCTGGCCCTCCAAAACCAGCATCCTGTGGGTGTGCTGGGTAATGAGAGGTGGGTGACACACAAACTCCTCCTCCTTTACATTCCAAAAATAACGACCCTTTAGGGCAGGAGGAGAGGCACAAGTCTCTAGGTCATCATCTCTCTCAAGTCTCCGCAGCCACAGCATCTCACAGTTGCAGTGCAGAGGGTTCCCACCAAGACTAAGGGACAGCTGGGGAGCATAGGGTGTAGTCAGTAACTCTGAGTCTTGGGCACGGGCAAAGATGGGGTCTGGGGGTAGCTTCTGCAAACGGTTTGACGTCAGGTCCAGTCTTGCCAGCCTTTCCAGATCCGTGAAGGTGCCCTCTGGAATAAAGTCTAATAGGTTGTGGTCCAAACTAAGCTGGTGCAGGTTAATCATCTGGCGTACTGAGTCCCAGGGCAGAGACATAAGGTTGTTGTAAGAAAGATCCAGATCCTCCAAGGCAGGTGCCAGGTCCTCAAAGGCCTTGTCATGGATGCGTCCCAGTTGGTTGTTGTTAACTATGAGGTGCTGCAGGTTGACCAAGCCTCGCAAATCATCAGGGCCCAGCTCCATTAAGCGGTTGTTGTCCAAATGAAGTGATCGCAGCGTTTCCAGGTCACCAAAGGAGAAGGGCTGGATGTAGCTGATGGTGTTCCTGGAGAGGGTCAGGTCCACCAGGTCTGTCATATTGGCAAAGTCTTGCTGTGTGATGCGGAGGATGTAGTTGCCTCCCAGCCGGAGCTCCACTGTGCTGCGGTCAATATCTGGAGGCACGAAAAGAAGTCCTTTAGAAGGACACAATGTCCCCAGGGACTCTGACAGATTCTGGCATACGCAGTACTTGGGGCATGCATGGGTGATCATCACTGTGGCTCCCAGGACCAGCAGGCAGTAGATGATGTGGTCCATGGTAGAGTCATACATATGAACCTGTGTGAGAAAAAAAAGACAAAGGAGATAAGTTAAAGGTGATATTCATAAGCTTTATCAACAATTCAACAGGGCATCTCTGAGAGGCACACTGACAAAATTTTGATCCAGTTCAACTGGTGTCATCATTGCTGATGACACTAGAACTAAGCTTTGATCTTTAACTTTTACGTTTTGCTTACTGGCGTGAAAGGTTGGGAAAGGAGGGACAAGAATTTTTAAAGGAACAAGAAAAAAGAGGTTGCCAGGTTATTTTCAGTTGAAGGTTTAAGGACAGATCTGGTTTATTACATCTGAGGTTTTATTGACAGCCTAGGCCATCATTTCAATTAATAAGATAATGTTTAGTTGCCAAATTAAGTCCTGAGATTTAGGAACATCATGAAATCGCTACAAAAAACAGTTGATAGAGCAGGAGACATGAGCAGTCATATGAACAGGACAGATGAATAGGTTGTAAACAACTCAAAAGTTTAGCCTAATCAAGGTCAGCAAAATGTACAGTTTTTTTTTACCTCTCACCCAAGTTTTCTCTTCCAAATACATTTGTCTATCCTGTTTTTCCCATTCTGTCTGATTTACTACTTACATTTCTTGATCCATCAAACAATTTTTTTGAGATATCACCATTTTCAAAGATATTACTGTGGTTGAGTCAGAGGAGGTGACCTTTAATGCAAAGGATAGTACACTTGAGTTTAAGGAGAAAAGCTATGATCTTTGTCAGAGCTCCCAAATAATCTGAGGAACACTGAGGCATATTTCTTAATAAACTTATACATACATGAACATTAAATCTCAGCTAAATCACTAAAACTTGCAAATAAGGAGGAGGTTGGGGTGGAGGAAGTTGTAGCAACAAATGGTGTGAAATGTCAAGAGAAGTATTAGGGATAAAAACATCAGGCTATATAATGGCTGTGTTCTACTCCATACAACATCGATGTTATTGGCCACCTGGTAGCCAAACAACTGATGGTTAAGCATGACTAAAACAACTGATGCCAATCAGCAAATGCAAATGCACATTCAGGCTTGCCCGAGCTAGCAATGTTTACTACTGAGAACCAAATGGCCAAATTCAAGAATAAAAATCCAAGTTGCAGTTTCTTCTCTTAAACACATCACAGGCAGAATTAAGGATAGAATATAAAGCATCTAGACAGAAACACATTTAGAACAATGTAAAGCAAACAGTATGACAACAATATACATCTTGTGTTTGTCATGTACAGTTTTTGGCCATCAGGAGATGGTAGAGTGATTTCTATCTGGGAAGTCATGTAACAGGTAGTATTTTTATGGGATGGCCATGAAGTATATCTCAGCAGTCAAGTATAAAAAAAAATCAGTGTGACCCATCATTCCAGTTTACTGCCCTCCTTTGTTACTCAGTGTTACTCATTATGTGCTTTTACACACATGATAATTTCTAATTTTCAGTATAACATGCACATGACATACAGGTGAGGTTAATTGGTGACTCTAAAATATCCATAGAGGGCATGAACATGATTGTTTGTCTCTATATGTCAGCATTGTGATAGACTGGTAATCTGTCCAGGGTGCACCTGTGTCCCTCTTGCTCAATGTCAATTGACTGTGAATGAAAACATCAACTGATGTTATCTCTTTAAATCAGTATCAGACAAACAGCTATATAGTAGAAATATTTCTTTCTAAAGTGCATGAAACTCTTATTAATACACAGTACCTTGTGCTGTTGATTAGTTATTTGCCCCAAACTTCAGTCTAGAATATGGTACATAGCAAATGACCTGCAAAATCCTTCAACAGTGCTCAGAGGGCCTGGGGAACACAAATAGAAGTATTCCATCACACAGAGCAGAGCAGTGTGCTTAGAGTGTTGAGTAAATCACCCAGTCAAAGTCAAGGGCACTCTGTGGAGGATGGACGGTGTGGAGGTCGGGGACTTAGCAAAACAAGACAAGTCAAGCTGGGCGCCATGCAGGGAGCTCTCTCATATGCTGAGCATAGCCAGGACAGCAGTAATTGGTGGAAGGCCTTGAACTGAACACTCATCACAGCGCTTGACAGATGCCACTGTGCCGACCTCTGGGGCTGCCAGGCTCCAGCCCTCACACCATGACTGGTGCAGAGGTGAACGGGGAGCAACTGCCTGCAGACTCATTTCACAGAAAAACTTATCTGTACACAGGCAGGCCCATACTGTTACTGTAGATACTGTATACTTGGAAATGTTGGTCTCAGTGTGTTACGATAACCAGAATTTCAATACTACTCCCATGCCATTGTGAAAGACTGAAGTCAATATTGAATTTCCTGATCATTCAGAGTTTTCACTGACTGTGTTGTGCAAGCTGAAATTTAATTTCAGCATGAGCTCCAGAGGGTATAGAGTCTGCACAGACAGCATCTGAGTTTGAATAGTAAAGAGAAGGAAAAGTGGCAGCACTGAAATATAACTGCAGTCTGTCGCCTGACAGCACACTGTAGCAGTCAATGCAAAATATATCTGGGAAAAAAGTCAAGTGGGTCAAAAATAGGAACAGCATCAGTGCACCACACCAAACTGGAAACCAGTACATCTACACCAGCTGATTAAACTGTTATCAGCAGATAAATTCAGACACCAAAGCTACATACCAAAACCCTGTGGAAGGGCAGTTGCAAAAATCGATGCTTTAAGTGGTTCCTTTGTCTGCTGTAGTATTATGACAGTGGAGAATTTCATTCAAAGTTGGAGGTTGTCATAAATAATCAGTTTATGAATGGTAGCTACATCCTCTGTACTTTCCAAGGAATCTGCCAAATGTTCCACATATAGTAGCTTTTTTCCCATTTCCATTCAAAGGACATGTCTGATCAAGCTCAGTGGTACTGAATGTCTCTGTGATCTGAAATAAGTTCCTATGCCTAACAACAAAATATGTCATTTATCAGTGCCCTCTAAAACAATGCATAGGACCTTTATGAAAACAATTTATATGAGATTTTAAGCATCATTAACATAAGCATTATGGTCAAAGGCCAGTAGTTGTGAGGACCCTCCAAAACAGTACAACATCAGAAAGACAGAGGTGTCGGAGGTCTGGAGGGCACTTTGGATACAAGGCATGGATGAGACACTGCTAAATCAAAGGAGACCACTATAAGCATCCCAATAGGACTCTCTTACGGTCAGAATATTAGCCCGAGTCTTCAAGTCACAACGAGTCGGCACTTAGCACAAGCAGCAAAGTATCTAACAACATAAGATTTCTGTTGGTACACAGTGGACAACCGGAGAAAAGATCAAGGAGGACATTCACTCACACAGTATTTGGCTGAGCTTAGGGAAAGGCTGTAGTCATGGTTACAAACAGGTTGACTGTTGGCAGTTAACTGCAGTCTCTTGCATCAAAGTCAGGTGCTTTGTATGCTCAACTATCCACCATGACATAAGAGGTTTTGTTGGGCTATAACAATGTCTTAAGCATATTTCCACCTTCACTTGTATGAGATATTATTATTTGCACAAGAAGTGCATCCTTGGTAGAAAAATATATTTCTCAAATGAGTCATTATTTGCAGTAACCTGTACCACAAGTGTGAATGAAGTCAGTTCCAACAACTGGGAAAATGTGTCATCCCAGACAATGCTAAAAGTGGACTCTGTTACAGTAAGTCATACATGAAGAGTTATGGTTTGAATGTTTCATTATTATTTATTATTCGTTTTGATCCCCAGGAATATTAATAACTTGCACAAGAGCTATGAGTAGATGGGGGAGTTTGAGAATCGCTGTCAGACTGAGAGGTGGAGGATGTATTTAGGCACCTTTGTAAAACTGATGAGTACCAAGCTCCAACATGAATCAGCACAAAAGACTCGTTCATCAACACTTTTCTGTTCATCCTAAACCCAATCAAGATAAAGGCCATGCAGGCTTCTAGGCTCCCCCATTTATGTCCATATGACAGGGCCAGTAAATGCTCAGATGTTACATTTTGCTGTTCTACATCATATGCAATACACTAAAGAGGAAATGATGATTCAGACGTTAGTCAATAATGTGGTTCTTTGCCCTTACATTGCTACTGTGGAAGAAGAATCCTTATCATTAGTAGCAGCTGATAGTGCTGATAACATGTTGGCTTTACTCAAACTCATGTGAAGGATAATAATTAGAGTCTACAGGTCTTCTTTAGCTACAAGGATCAAAGAATGAGTGATACATGGTGATATACACTCAATATGACAATATGACAAGAATATGAGCCCTGCCTTTGCAGGTAATGTGGGCTCTTGCTTTTCATTTGTATATGTATGAAAAGGTAGGGTCATAATAGGGAAGGGTGTGTGAGTATTTTCTTTAACCTGTAAAATAGTTGGTCAAAGGTGTACAATGTTCCAGAGCACACATTTGCTCCTCACAGTGCCCTGCTACGTAACAACTCTCTAACTTTCTGATAGATAATGATTTATTTGCATTTCACTACAAAGAGCTTTGTGATTTGCTGTTTAATTCTAGTGTCAATCAACTCTTAGAGGAGTGTACTTTTAGCACTTTTATCAACAACAATCTCCTGATATTTGGACTGTGGTAGCAGGATTGTAAGAGAACACTGTTTACAGAGGTTTTTGGAAGATTATTAATCTGAAACAATCAGGGGTGAGAATAAAGGTGGAAGAGAAGAGAGTGGAATGCTATGGAGACAGCAGCTGTTTTTGTTGAGACCCGTGAAAGATAATTCTTGATAATCCTTATAAATGTCCACTGCTAAAGAGTAACTGAACAGAGGGCTGAAAAGATACATTTCATTGCCCTCTCACCACACTTAGTATCACTGACAGGTGTGGTTACAGGTGCAAAAGACCACACCCAACAACATTTAACAGTGATGTCACAAAGTCCTGGAGTACACCTATGCATCACTGCAACAAGGTGAGAAGTTAAGGTAAACAAAAACAGCATTTTCAGGGGTTGGTAAACTAATCTTTAAAGGTGCCCTGTAGAGTTCAGTGTTTCTTACAAGAACACATTATCTGTATCCTTGAGTTTGGTCAAACAAGTTGAATTAATTTCCTTACTTATAAAACCAAAATATTGTTTTAAAAATAGTTTAAATCCCTCATTATTAATATTCATGTTTACTTGCTAGCACTCTTCTTCAACCCTGCATTTCTTGATATATTACCACCACCTATAGCTTAGATTAATTGATAGGTAGAAGACTGACCATATTTAGGAAAGTGCCTTATGTCATCATGTCATGTGCATGTGAACAAAACCTAGGACCTTTATTGAACCAGCAAAGCAAGTCCAGTCTCCAGTGATCAAGCTCAGTGGTACTGAATGTCTCTGTGATCTGAAATAAGTTTGTATGCCTAACAACAAAATACGTCATTTATCAGTGCCCTCTAAAACAATACATAGGACCTTTACAAAAACTATTTATATGAGATTGATAATCCTTATCAAGTATTTGGTTTTACTTTTTGTCTGCATCTATTTATTAATGTAATTTGAACTCAAACCAACAGAGATCAGTACACTGTTGACAAATTGAGAAAAGGACCAGAGTGGGCAATAATAATTGAAACAAGTGAACAAGTGAAAAGTTAGTAGCCTTCACTGTTCAGGTAAGGCCTGCATCCTCTTCTTGAGAGGGCAACCAAAACATTAGTTTAATGTTGTGGCCTCTTTGTACCTGGTACAGCTGAAAGGCTTAATGGTAATTAAACCCTCTAGATCAAGTAACAAATCACTTACTAGTACTATCACACTCAGCACTTTAATAGAGCATATTCCCATATGATATGCAAAAACTCAAATAAGATCTAAAATCAAATAAAATAAATGACACTAAAGGTAAGTTATATAGTAAAGATACAGATAAGACTACTGATAATGTAGTGTATATTAGTGCAATTCACATAGATATTTCTAATATGGTATTATTGCTAATATTTTAAGCTCATCAACTTTATAGCATATATCATGTACATTGTGTAATGAAGGTTTAAAAACCTAAAAGCTGATTGTTGAATGTCTTAGAAACATGTTTAAGAAGCCTATATCCTTTGTAGCTAGAGGGTGTCAACATAAAACTGCAGTGTTTCTGCCTTCTCAGCCAGCAAAAAGTGATCACACATCTACACTGAATGTTTGAGTTTTGGTTATTACTTATTTACAAATGTTTAAAGCTAAACCTAATTAGATTCCAGGAGTGATTCAGAAAGATTCAGATTAAATAACAGATTCCACTTTGAATTCAGACTTGATAAAAAAATATTTCAAACAGGGCAGATTTTTGATCTAGAAAAGCCTTTCACACTATTTCTTAGCATCTCTTCCTTTACCAGCTAAAGTTCTGTTAGTTCTGTCAGCTGTTAAGAAAAAATGCTCTGTGTATACCATCTGTAAGTACTGGACATGTTGAGTTCATGACTCAGCTTGCTTTGAGCATGGTGGTTCCTTACCCATCCACTATCTCACCCTAATGATGAAATGTATCCACGAGTCTCCTCTAACACTGAATGGAGGAGCTTCAGTGACTCATTATTAATGCTTTTCCTCACTGATGAGGAAGTGCATCATAAGTGCACCTATGGCACCTTAAAACAGTCTTTAATCCCTAAATACTTACTTAAAGAGGTTATATGACACTTTTATATCCTATATTTGGATATCTTCTGTATATTCTATAACAATGTGGATTTGAGCTGAGGGGAATTCAGCTTGGATGTGACAGTCAGACTTATCACATCCACAGACATGAGATTTGGGTGTAAGTCTGTGTGTTGAAACGCTTGTCTGCAGGAGAGCAGCTGTGAAGCAGGATCAGGGCCCTGATATTTAATCTAATCTCCAAGACATGGCAGACTAGCTCCTATTAGCATTCTGCCGCTGCTGGGTTTTGTGAACAGCTCTAAGTAGATTTTGGGCAGAAATCTGCCTATCGTCTTTTGAAGGCTGCCGAGTCTGCAAGATGTTAAATTGAGTTTGCACTGAATGCAGAGTACAGAGCTTTACAGAGACAGTCTAAGTGTTATCCTGAGAAGGTATGACCTGTGAAGGGGAGCTGTAGTTTATGTGACTACAGGCTGAGAGAGGAACCTTGAGCGGGAGAGAATATCCAAAATATCTTTTCTTCAAACCAGTAGCAGTTGTTCATTTTCACCACAATATGCAGTACAGAATAACAGCAAAAATAAGAGAGTGAAGTAAGGCACTGGAAACCACACAAACTCAAGAGAAAATATTCATTCTCATTATGACAACAAATAAGGGAATCATCAACAAGATAATGTAAAGAAAACAAAAAACAAACAAACAAAAAAAAAACATGAAAATTAAAAATGCTGCTCCTTTTATTGTATTGTATTTTCAGTTTACTTTACTTGCAACATGAGAACTAGAATTTCTGATTTTCTCATTTTCCCTTTCTGAGAAAAGATTTATATACTGTATAAGATGTGTGTGTGTGTGTGTGTGTGTGTGTGTGTGTGTGTGTGTGTATGTATGTATGTATAGAATTTAGAGTAGTGCGTTGTGACAAACTAATGAAAAAACATGATTTCTCAGATATAGCTACATATCCACAAAATTAAAAGCAGTAACTGGCTGATGGTGTAACCTACATCAAATTGACAAAAACCTCCTTGTAATTGTAAAAGAGCAAGAGAATCATAGAAAAGAACTGCTGCCTGCTACAATATGATTATTCAGTAGTGTCTGTGCTGCTGAAAATACAGACCAGACCAAGCCAGCTGCATAACAAAATATTTTAAGGGAGACAAGGCTACAGTTACGGTTTTTGCTATAGATGTTTGGCGTAACCTGAGAGAGGAATAGGCAGTGTTACTGAGGAAATCAGCCTGTACTGACTGCACCATGCTCAGCTGGAAAAGTTATAACATCAAAACTATATCAAAGCTGTACATGGATGTGTGTGTTGGTGGTGTGGGAGCAGGGGGGGCTCCCATAGGGCCACCCCCCCGTTAAGAAATAATAAATCACCTACTGCACACACCCAAGCCCCCACATGTATGCACGTTGGCTGTTTCTGGGACTATACTTTGGAATGTGTCACTTTTGCTGCAGTGCCATTTCAAGTTCTCCTGCATGGCTGCTTGTATTTTTCTAGTTACGCCGATCTCATTTATCAAAAGTGACAGGGAGGGGTTTTCGTAAGAGCCACTCAGGGTAAAGATCAGCCTATTGAGCTAACTAACAGAAAGAACAGAGAGAAAGCACCCTGGCAGTCATTCCACAGCCCCGTCGCTTTCTTTTTAATAACCTCCACAGTTAGTTCAGTGTTGGTGGCTCAGCATCTGCACAGCTCTGCTTCATGACTGCCTCTCTCTCTCTCTCTCCTCTCTCTCTCTCTCTCTCTCTCTCTCTCTCTGACTCCATTAGGCAGGTCTAAACCCTGCTTCCAGGGGGCTCTGTTAAAAAAAGATTAATAATTTCAGCTGGAAGCAGAAGTGACATCATGAAATTGCTTTTCTATTGTCTGGCTAATTAAGCTTCTTGCTTAGTGCTCTGAATAGTCTCTTAGATCCGTCTATGGTGTGACAGTAGTACTATAGGGCCGCTTCGCTTCCAAAGAACAGACACCAGCATTTAAACAAAGACACTTCCCCCTTGACAGAGCAGCAGGGCTGTGAGAAATTCTTCCCTGCTACAAACTAACGAAGGATGCTTAGCAATGGCATTTTACATTTTAGACATTCAGCAGACAGTCATACCGAAACAATACAGCATGGCCATAAAAGAAACTTTAAAGCCTGTACTGGCAGAATCAATAGAACATAGTATTGTGGTCAAAGATTTGTATTTGAAACAATCACTATAGAAAAACACAGAGACAACACCCATGGCACTGTTCTTCAGTTTACAGACCAAATTCCTGCTTCACATATTCTATGTAAAAGCAGAATTTTCTGCCCAAAACTAGTCTGTATACAATGTATAAGAAAAAGTAACAGACCTCTTTGGAATAATTTGGCTTTATGTGTAACTCTTTATCTAAGTTACAATTTTGAACAAATACATTAGTTTTTAACTAACACACACACACATTGAATGGGCTTGTCAATATATTTATAAGCCGACCTCATTCAAACATTCAGCGTAAGTTGACAAAATATGTGAGCCCCTTCACTAATGACATCAACAAAAGCTAACTGGAGTTGGGAGTTAGCAAACCTGGAGTCCCATCAATGAAACAAGTTGAGTAAGATGTAAGATTGGTTAGAGCTACTCTGATTTGTAAAAATACACAAACATCATGAGTTTATTATTCACAATCTGCTGATGGGAACCGTGCCTCAAACAACAACAACAACAACAACAACAACAACAACAACAACAACAACAATAATAATAATAATAATAATAATAATAATAATAATTTAGATGACTTACTATCAATCATTGATTTGCAAGAAGCTAGAAAAGGTCATCTCAAAGAGTTTAGATATTCATAAGTCAGACAGGAAGAGGGAGCCCAGCTAAGAAGATACCAAAGGCACAGCTCATCAGTTTACCATAAGCAAGGCAAGACACCACAGGGGAAGCTGCTCCCCTCCAAACAAAACAAAACAAAATAAAACAAAAAAATTTATTTCAAGAGAGAATTTCAAAAGTCAAGAAACACTTTTAGAGAGCAGCCTTGTGCAATCTGCTCATATCTGAAAATACAAACTACTCTCCTGCTTCTATAATGCAGCAGCAGCCTTTAAACCTTCTTCTCTGCACTATAGATCACAGTACTACAGATCACTGACCTTAATGGTCAAGCCTCTCTAAGGACACTATTGAGAAAGATAACATGCTACAATGAGAGGAGTCTCCCTAAATGCCAGGGCAGCTGAGTGGAGGACAACACACACTATGGACTGCTTACTGGCATGACTGCCCCCTCTCTGATTTTGTTACATGTGAGCTGAGCTAAGCTGATGTGTATACAGTAGGAACACATGCAGGTGAAGACATTATTAGGAAATAAGTAAGATCTCAAACTTAGAGAAACAAAGTCTGTAAAACCCATGAATTGAAACCACAACATGGCATGGATTAAGAACAGCTTTAAAAAGTGCTGGGTTTCACTGACAGTAAAGTGACTGTCCACCAACATCAAAAAAGGACAGTAGAATGACTGGAATTATAAAGTGAAAGCAGCAGAGTGGTTAGTATGACATGGTTGTGTTGTTGTACTGATGAACTTGTGTACATTGTGGAAATGTTCATTATGTTGTATTCATCAAGACAACAAGTAAACATGGATGGTAAAGATGGTTTTAAGTTTGCATTAATGGAAAACCCAACTGCATCTAAAAAAACAACAAACAAACAAACAAACAAACAAAAAACACCTAAACCCAACTTGAGCATCCCATACTTTAGATATTAATATACTTCCTCCTCCTCCACATAAGTGGACATATGTGGTCAGAAGTAATGGAAGGCAGGAGGGCAAAATTTAGAGGCATTTATATTCTGTAGCTGTGAGTATGGCCGACAATTCAGGTGTACTTGTTTCAAAATTCATTTTTAATGTTATCATATAATCCTTACCTTCTCAGTGGTCAGCACTGGGTCCACTGCTATACAGTTTGCAGATGCTGCTTCTACTTTGGAAGGGCAATTTATGTTATCATAATTATACTGCTGACATATATTTGACTCTGACTCCTGGTCAGTTTCAGGATTGATTAAAATGTTTTACTACTTGTTTCTGCTGTTACATCCTACATGGCCTTGTTCCACAGCACCTCTCTAACTTACTTAGTTAATATTAAACAAATCAAAGATTAGTTTGGTTGTTCCACAGATTAAATCTAAACTTGGTCCTATGTGACCTAACATATTGACTTATGAAAGTTGTCACTCCTAATCTACTGATTATTCATTGTGAGTAAATCTGGGTACGAGAATCAGCTAAATGTCAAAATTGTAAAATGTAAATTGCAAGTTCAATAAGACTTGAAGATGTTCAAGGACACAACAAGCTTCGTCTCTGTGACATGGTGTGAATTACTATGCACGCTGAACCCAAGTCTCTAGTTTCTCAGACAGACAGAGTTTCTCAGACATGCTGTACTGAAGCCACAAGCACACTCGCACACACCTATGTATGCACACAAACACAAACTTTGCACACTGCCTTACTTTGATATTCTTTTCTCTTAGCTGCTTCTCATTGTTATGATGTGCCCTGCACCGCTCTGCTGTCAGGAAGGGACTCACTTGCTCTTTAAGGTATAAGCGAATCAGAGGACACATACATTATGCATGCAGTTCAGCTCATACGTCTCAGCTCCTGGACTCTGAGGCCAATCACATGAGGAGCTGAGAGAGCACAGAGAGCTGTGTTTGTGGAATTATCTTCCACACACAAAGCAGTAAGCTACAGTTAACCCATTTGCCTGCCAGCATCATTCTCTCAGTTCTCTTCTCCACTATCCATGCTACAGAGCCGTTCCACTGTGAATACACAGTTACACAGTTTTCTTTTTAGTTTTTTATGTAACAGCAATCCTTCAGACATAGTGTATCATCTTCTAATATCATTCCAGCTACTGATATCATGAACTTTATCACAGTTTAACAGAAGGTTACCTGTAACATTCCAGCTCACCACTGAGAGTCATCAGCCTCCAGACAAACTATTTACCTCTTCCTGCTGATACAAATCTGGGGAGAAATCCTTGCTCCTCGCTATGGTTATTTATTTATTTATTGGTTATTCCTATAACTACAGTATATTACCTGTTTTATTCTCTTTCAATGTAGCAGGGTTTCTTTTACTTTTTTCAAAGTCTAAAACTTCTGCAGCAGCTAGTGCAATGTTAGAATTTAAAGGAAAACATGACATTCATGCTGCAAATGATGTTATTTAAGTAAATTAGCAATGAACATAACTCATTTACAAATTTGTTACAAATTTAGATAAAAATTCAGTTGGGTTACAGTGGGGGGAAAGGTACATTGGCACACACATATCCACTGTAAATTGATATTCTGTTTTTGCGATACACATCAGATTACAGCATCCAGTGTCACTGGCTCCTTTCCAACTTTCTATAGTGTAAAAAAATGTGATTGGCTCAGCTGTTTCAGAACAATGATCCTGTGATATGATTGGCTGAGAGCTTATTATTTAATCACCACACAGTACAATGTACATTCACCTTCACCCAGTCCTTTTGCACTTTGAACTACTACACCTACATGAATTAAAGCACACAGTCCATATTCTCAAGTCCATATTCTCAAGACCTACATATTCTCAAGCTCTGCACTTGTCCTTGCACCTGCACTGTTAAAATTCAACCATGTGAACTTAAACATCCTCTTAAGTCTCCACTCCACTGAAGAGACAAAAAACTGTGACAATTTTTAAAGAAACTGGGCGACATCCATTTAAATTTAAAGCCCCATCTGATTTGAATGCCCTGCCCAGCTCACTCAGATCTATTACTTCTTTTCATGTCTTTAAGGCATCTCTTGTTACTCATCTTCAAACAACCTGCTCTCATTTCTAATTATGTATAGGAATAGATGCATATGTGTATACATGAGTGTGTATGTATGTATATATTTTCATACATAAGCTATCAAAATACAGTAATTGTTTTCACCCACTGTGTAAGTGCTTGTAATATATGGTTCTACATGATATGTTTCTTTTCATGTACTGAACCATAATAAGGGGAATAAGTGGGTATAGGAGTAGCTAGCGGTGCACCTATGTATGTGTATGTTTGATGGTATTTGTGCTGTTCTGTCTTATGTTGCATTGTGTGTATATATGTGTTATGGACCCCCTTTAAAATAAGATGGTTCATGTCATCCCAATAAAGTTGTATATATGAAACAAACATAAATGGTATGTTTCCATCATATTTTCTATGTTGTTTTCCCCTGTTGTCATTGAGATTTTGACTGGTGCTCTTTTAATTGTTTCATGTAAAGTAGTTGCCATTTTTTGTCAATTTTCTGAATAATTGGTTGAAATTTGGGCTGCACTGGGAAGGAAACCTCAACCTTATGAAACTAGAGGCCAAAGAGTTACTTTTACATTCTAATTGAATTAGAATGGCTTTGTCTCTAATGACTGATTGATATATACAAAAATATATACATGTATCAGTGTCAGTGTCTAAGTGATGCCAATTTCAACTTTGAAACTCTTATACTACAGGTGTAATTGTTATGTAAAGTCATATTTGTTGGCCAGGCCTTACAGCAAACAGTGTTGTGTAACTGTGAATTGCACAAAACTTTAATGTGGGTGACATTTACCAATACTACTGCAACTAGTCCACTATCACTTCCACTCCACCCTGCCACTGAATGTAGAAACACTTCATGCTTGGATCATCCCACATGCTCTACGACTAGTTTTTAGGTCATCCCATTGTCCCTAATTCACTCACTGTGCTGCCGTTACCTTCTGCATGTTCCCAGAACATGGAGTGCTTGAAAAACTGCCCAGTCATGTTTTCTCTATCTCTAAGAGTGTTCATGGATGGCCATCTTGGCTCTTATCTGTGAGTGTCAGACATGTCCCACTTCCTCACACAGAGCTTGCCAGGCTTCGCAGCATTCTCACTTACACTTAAGCACAGTGTGAGAGGATCATGTCCCTTTTTATGAAAGTACAAGATGATTTGTTGAGTATGACAACGCCCTGTCTCACACATATTGAGCTGTAGACATTCACACTGAGCAACAGAAAGCAGAGGGCTCACATTACCTCAGGCGTAAAGATAGTGAGTATAATGTCGATATAGAAGCTACTGTAGGATAGGATGCAAACGTTGCAGTGCTCTGTCAAACCCAGAGGAGTGGTAAAGTTTGAGTAGCTACTGTATGCTGATACTGAATGACAGCTTTGATCATTTATTCCAACAACTGAGATGTTTCCTGAGTGTGAAGGTTATAGGAAATGTGTAAAAAGTTGATCAAGTCTTTAGTATCACCAGAGAGAGCTGTGTAAAATCTGATAAAGGTCCTCAAGTGATTGGGTTTGAAGACAAAAAATATGAGCATTAAAAAAATCAGGGGGTGTTGAGTATGATAAAAACACACTGCCACCACAGCACCATGCTGCTTAGAGTGGCTGTGGCGCAGCCATAGGAAGGACCAGGACCAGAACCACACATAGAGCTGAGTAATGTACTAATAAAATGTCTGCCATTACAGTGTTTACAACAACACACAGACATTTTGCTATTGTCTTTGTAATAATGCTATTGTGGATTGTAAAGCTCTTTATATTTTTTTTATTTTTTTATTTTAAAGTGTTTTCAGGGGGTGTCGAGGCTGGGAAAAGGACAGTAGCATCAAGTATCATGGGGAGGTGATTCAGGTGATCAATTGGTATGTGAATTGTTGAGTTGTGGCCAAAGACACGCTTTGTGAGGTCACAGTGACCTTGACCTTTTGACCACCAAATTCATCAGTTCATCCTTGGGTCCAAGTGAATGTTTGCACCAAATGTAATGAAATTTCCTCTGGGTGTTTCTATTGACAAGAAAACAAGGTCACTGTGACCATGACCTTTGGCCACCAAAATCTATTCAGTTCATCAGTCAGTCAGAGTTAATATGTGAGCAAAATTTGAAGAAATTCCTTCAAGGTGATCTTGAGATATCGCATTAAAGAAGCCAAAAAACATATTTCATTTCATGAGGTGAAAGTGACATTGACTTTTGACCTCTTGGACTCAAGGATGAATGATCAGGTTTCAGTTCATCCTTGAGTCCAAGTGAATGTTTGTGCCAAATTTGAAGGGATTCCATCACGACATTACTGAGATTCATTCACAAGTTTGGGACAGACGTACGGACAACCTGAGAACAAAATACCCCCCGCCACCACGCCAGTCACTGATGGGAAGGCATAAAAATTGTCATGTGATGATAGGTTGCAACCAAGATTAGATTACTGACCAAGCAACTGCCACCGAAGCAGCCATGATGGTGAAGAAGAAGAAGAAGAAGATGATGATGATGAGGATGATACTGATTTTAGTTTTACTGCTGCCAACAAATCTATTCATCCTACACAGCTCACATCCACTGCTGTGCTATTTCAGAGCCCAGATTGTAGAAATGCTACAATCTCAGCACAGAAGGAGGAGGGGGACAAGGCTGACAGTTTTGATCAGAGTGTTGATATTTGGCTTTGAAACATTAAACCCCCCCTGAGATTTATTATCATCACTGTTACTGGCAGATAATGAATCATCACCGCTAGTTCAGAGAAGACAAAGTTCAGTTGAGCATGCCAATCATCTCTGATCTTTTCTCTCAACTAACCAAAAAAGAAATGAGTTATTTTTAGCATTCTAATTTAACACATGCACACCTTATTTCATATATATTACAACCAGAGCTTAATGCACAGCAGTCACAGAACTCCCTTCAACCACATGTACCATTAAACTACAGTAAGACATGACAGAAACTGTTGTTAACCGGCTTCCTGTATCTTTCTTGGTGCTGTCAGTGAACCAAGAGGGAGATTTTTCAAGATGATTCTGAGATGATCCTCCATTGGGATCCTGTCTTTTGTGGACCATGAACCATGCAGAGTAGCTGACCCACTTTACACTGTTTACAGTTTGTTGAGTTTGCTTTTGTTAAAATGCTTCACGGGATGTTCAAGGGGAGTATTCATCTGCTTAATGTAAAAGAAAGGGATTAATTGCCTAAAAAAAACGTATCAACAGAACACAGGATAATCTTAAGGATATGAGAGCAATTAGGGGGAACTAGGGCCTCCCAGAATGCAGTTTGCCTCTGTGGCACAAGGCAAAAGAGAGAAATTCAAAGAGGCATAAATTGTCTAGAGCATACACTGTTCAGTCATAAACAGTCTGTAGATAATTTATGTGCTGCTCTCCACTGTCAAATAAGTTATTGGTGTAATGAAAAGCTGTGTATGTGTGTGACCAGCGGGTATAGTTAGCCATGGAAATGTAGACTGCATGGGGATAAAATGCCATTATATTGTTCAGTTCAAACCTCCACTCATAATGATAAAGACGTTTTCTGGGTCATGCTCAGCAGTACATAACAGAGAGAGAAAGTGAAGAGCTGTAGATCCACGCAGTGAACTTTGAAAACACATCCTGGCAGTGTTCACTGCCTACCCTTACTCAGATTCCCATCCAGAGCCTTAACTTTAAATCAGCAGTGAAAGAAAACTCAACATTAATTTTGTTTTTTGTTGGCTTCAACAGAAGAAAATGATGGCAAGACCATTTAAGTTAGTGTTGTCATGATACAAGAATGTGGATTTTGGTTTTTTGTTTGGTTCAGAACTGAAGAAGTCTTCCAGTTGAAAAGTGAAATGTCTTCAAGACTCTCAAGCTCTCAAGTCCTGCTGCCTTCATGTTGCACTGAGAAATGTGACTACATTGAAATGTTACTGTGAGAGTGGCAGCATGCTGACGTTAACATTTTAATCATTTGGCTACAAACTCTCAGTCTTGTTTCTCAAGAGAGAGAGAGAGAGAGCATTTCCATGCTTAAGAATTGAAAAAACAGCTACCTGATTGTTTATTCTGTGCTTCATTGAAAAGACAATTTCAGAAGCAAAGCTTTGGCATAAAGAAGAGAAGATGAAAGAGTGGTGATGTGCCAACAGACTGAGATGTGTTTGCTTGGACAGCCTGTTAATACACAGGCGATGAGCTGCTGGCTGGCTGCCAGTCTTTATCAGCTGTGTGCGCTGAATCCTTCACTCCTGGCACCAGTTGTGTCACACAGTTGAGGTGGACAAGAACCCAGTTCAGTGTACTGGACTGTTTGATGTTTTGCCATTTCCTAAGCTGCTGGACATTATTCTGCAGTCCAGTGTTCAGGGTCTGCAGTTCTGTCTGTGTGCATCAGACTCCTCTTTTTGTTTTACCTTTTGCTATCAAATGGAATTTCACCTTGAGGAAACATTAAGTTATTAAATCTTTATAAAATTTAGTAGTGCTTGCTGAATCATGAGAACACCTAACTGATGTGTACTTGTAGGAGGACCATGGTGCTTAGACAGACATACAAAGCAAAGGAAGCTCAATAGGATGAAATGAGTGAAAGCAAAAAATGCAGCAATATGTACACAGCTAAGAGATGATGTTCTCCCAGGGAGATTCCCCATGATGACATCAAGCGTTTCTCTCTCTCTCTGTCTCTCTCTCTCTCTCTCTCCACAGTATGGATTCATATCCCATAAATACATGTCACTAACTCGATATGTCCCCTTTCCTGTAGTATTGTGCTCTTCTGTCTCTCTCTCCTCTTCTGTCTCTTTCTGCAGGTATTTCTGCCTCTGGAGCTGTAGAGTCTGATCTGTGATGACAAGTCTCCTGCTGCTCCTACAACTCCACTCAACACCTGCTGCTAGAATTACAAATTACTAATACTGCATACTATGTATCTACATTAATATTTTAATTATTACTATTATCATTACTACTACTGTATTACTGGCATCACTTTCCATCTTATATGAAACCCATGTTATGCTATTTTCTTCTCCCACTATCCTCTCCCCCCTCTCCCCTCTCTCTCTTTCTTCTTAACCCAACCGGTCGAGGCAGATGGCCGCCCACCCTGAGTCTGGTTCTGCTTGAGGTTTCTGCCTCTTAAAGGAAGTTTTTCTCTCCACTGTCTCCTAGTGCTGCTCATGGTGGGATTTGTTGGGTCTCTCTCTGTAAATTAATCTAAAGAGTATGGTCTAGACCTGCTCTATATGAAAAGTGCCTTGAGATGACTTTTGTTTGGCGCTATACGAATAAAACTGAATTGAATTGAAATTAAATTATAACTGATAACCCTATCTTTAACAGCCTCCATTCAATGGAATAGTTACTGCCTGCTGCTGACACAAATCTGAGGACACTCGCTCCTAGTTGAGAAAAGGCATTATGTCCACTATACTATGAAAAACTTGAAAATTTGAGGCAGTACATTGTTAAAAACATCTCAGATTGTCTTCAACATAATATCTTGTAACTGGACTTTGACTTAAGTATTTTTTCTGTTGTCAGTTTTGTATTTTGTTAGTTTTATCCAACTTTATCTTCAAATAATATGTTATCATATAGGAATACACATTCTTTTGTAGCTACTTAATACTCAGTTAATGCTATTATTCTCATGATATCACTATTAAAGTGTCAGGCTTTGCCCCTTGTCCACAGTTTTTCCAGGTAGAGGCTGATCACATATTTGTCTGTGAGTTTACTTTCATAAGTGCTACTACAGTAATCAAAGCTGAACAGGAGGGGCAAAATATTGATATACATCCACACACCCAGGCCAGAGATGTTTACCAGTGGCAATGAGAAAATACACACCACTGCCATGTTACTGCCAGTTTACTGCTGTGAAACTATAGGCTTATTTGTTAGTATTTCTATAACTTGTGCATCTAAAGCCAGTCTATTGCAAAATATATGCTTGAGATTGTGTCCTCACAGTATACTACATGTTTGTTTGTTTGTGGTGAAGTCGTCACTGAAGTTTGACCAGTTTTTGCCTTCAAAGTGTCAAGTATTCCAATTCCCCTGCACCACCATGGGACACTAAAACTCATTAAAATCCATTAATCCAGCTGACAATGTTGGAGCCTGAGGCTCTTTGATCTATTGCTCTTATTTAAAAGGAACAGTGGAGCAGTGGAATTGGTTTATTACTCTTTATTACTGCCCTTAAATTAATATGAAAAAACATATAGAAACATTACAGTGCAATTATATGAATAAATAAAAAGAGTTTGAAAAATTTAACAGACACATGGTTAAATACATCCATTCTGCTTCTCCAGCTGCTGCTAGGCTTTACTGCATCTCTGAAGAGAACAGATTTCTGGTACTGTCTAGCTGTGGCAGCCTGCATGTAGGCCCCAAATCCCTGTTTGTTTTCTCCAGGTGTCACAGTGATACCAACCCCCCTACCTGGTAAATAGTGACTCTGCTGTTCTGTGGGGCCAAATGCTGAAAAATAATGGCTCCCTCAACAATTATCAACAATTATGTTCAGTGTGTGTGCATACTGGTGGAGACAGCTGCCACTTGGATAAATCTGCTCAGCCTGCAGTGGGGTACTTACAAAGATTTGGGTTGTAAGATGGATGGAATGTCAAAATCCAAAAGGCTTTTCTTCACTTGAGTACTGTGAAACAGCTCAACAAGCAGTGTGACCTTGTTAATTGGTGCTGACACACTTCAAGACAGTTACATGGTTCAGGACTGACACACTAGCTTCAGGACCAAACACATGATACCCTTACACATTTAGTGAAGCAGATCATTTGCACCACAGGACAGAAGAGTATGATAATGGTTAATTACATCTTGGTTTTTATTTTTATAGTGTTGGCCATCATTTCTATTAGTATTGATAATACTCAGATATTTCCTGTTTTATCTGAAAAGCCTAATGGCAACTCTAAGGGCATAATCCCCCCTGTTCCTGGTAGTCTTTTAATTTGAAACATTTTCATAACTACCTATACAAAATTTAATGAAAATCCATCCAATAACAGCCTGGACCTAAGTGGTGGATAAATGACCAACTTACAGACCAGCACTGCCATCCCTTGAGCCACTAAGCTGGCATAGTTAACCCTTTCACGCATAGTGGTCACTACAGTGGACAGCTACTAAAAAGCTGTTTTCTTGTATATGCATGGGTTTTGATGGTAGAATCAGCTACCACATTGAATGCTAGAGTGTTGTTCCATACACTGCTACTACACTCCCACTGGCCAGTCAACATAAGTCTAAGACAAATTTATCAAAACCAAGTTGGCCAACAGATGGCCAGAAATGCTGAGCAGTAATAGCACTGTTAAAATTTCCTAGTACTGATTTTATATTAGGAGGAAATTACAATTAATCATCCTTCCACTAGATTGGACATCATGCATCGCTGGCTATATTTCATACTATTAGTTTGACTTTGTTGTTTTTGAAAATACTTCATCTGCAGTATCTGTTTTGGCTGTGAATTAACTGCTTTAAGTTTTTTTGTAACAAAAACTAAATGATATGCAGATTAGTTCCATTATGAAAGCAATAGTTAGTGTCTGGTGAAAGGCCTATAGGATAGTGGAGCAAATACCACCTGAATCAAATGAGAATGGTGCTAATGGCAGTGATGATGAATGGCTGCCAGAACAAAGTACTGACAAATGCTAGCAGTAGTGACAGTGGAGCTGAGGATGCTGAGAACCTAAGGTGTCAGGAGCAAGGTTGAATGTATTAAACAGTATTAAAATATGTGAACACATTAGTTTAACATTATTAGAAACTCATTTTATAATTGTTTGTTAAATACATAGCTCTTAAATTGAAAGCTCAAACGCATGCAGTCCACCTAAATGGACAAATGAGAAACTCCTTGAAAAAAATGTGTTTTAAAAAAATGCAGTTAAAATGTTTTTTTTTTTTTTCATGCCTAAAGAATAAAAACACTGACTGAGGACTTCATAATTCATGAATGAACAGGTTAAAAGAGAATTTCAAAGCAGCAGAGTAGTGTTTCATATAACTCTGATGTTGTACTGATGGAATTAGTTCTATGGAAATGTAAATTATGGTAAATTCATCATGCCACTCATCACATCTCCAAGTTTTTCAGCCAGCCTTGGTTTGAGAGTCATTATTTGAAAACATTTATATGAAGCACTTTGCTTTCATGACAATTCAGAATGACAGAATAAGAGGGAGGCCAGAGTATCAGAAATATAAAACAGGAGATTTTTGAAATATAATATATATATATATATATATATATAATATATATATATATATATATATATATATATATAATTTATTCTCTTCTTAACAGCCCCTTGAAATTACCCTCAGAACAAAGCTTAATTTCAAGAAGTTCAGTAGTTATGGTAAAGAGGAGGGAAAATTGAAAATATATAGATTCATCATTAATGGTTGTAACTGTGCCACAGGGAAAGAATACAATAATTGAATCCATAACTGTTATTAATAAGGGAATCTAATAAGGAAATAATGTAAAGACTCTAAGGGGACGTAATTGTAACGCAAAAAAACTTTTATTGTAAGCAGGTTGTTTATTATTAGATCAAAACAACTTGTTTATTTAATTTTTAAAAATATTTGATTTCATTTTAGAACATTCTGTTTATTTTCTGTCTGTGCAGCACAAAGGCAGAGCAACATGTATAGGTGTGAAGGATCATGGACGTTAGTGACTGGTAATGGTGCACTTTACCGTGTCTCAAAAAATAATTTCTAAAAAATAATTTCTAAGCAGTATAGATAATGAATGTATCTGTATTCAACAAATCACCAATGGGAATGTCCCTTCCATGGCTTTACAATTACTTTTTATTTTAATGCTTATATGGAGACAGCATGTGATTGACTGCCCATGTGAAATAGACAGTATATGAGCTGTGTTTGTATTTACGTATGAGAGAGACAGAGGCAGAGATAGAGATGGAGTGGGAGAGCTGGTGGATCTGTCCTTTGTTCTGCCTGAATGCTTCCTCCAGTACAGCAAGCATTTATCCTACTGCTCTCCCACTCGTCCTCTGTCTCTGCTTGGACACGCTGCTTGCTTTAAGATGGAGGGATTATATTTCCTCCTAGTGCAAGAAAAAGCCTCCACCTCAACAAGTCTTAGTCTCTTAGTATTTTTTTAAGTCTCTCTTAGTTTTAAATAAAACTTGTGAAAAATATTGTCAGTCAGGTGTGATAATCTCACTTGCTTTCAGCACAGTTCAAGCTCACCTGGGGAATATACCCAAATTGTATGAGAACACATAATGGCAGTATTTCATGCATATGCATATCCTTCACATATGTTAGTACAGTGGTTCTTAAGTGCTTTTTAGTTGTTGTTAAATACATTATAGTGTATGTAGTTAAAGCAGAACATACGGACAGCATACATATGCTGCTGGACACAATTTATTCTTTCCATTAATAGTGGTATCTCAGTGTTCAGTGATCACTTACAAACATCCATAAGCTTAGAAATCATATGAAAAAAGATGGTGTCTCATAGTCATCATGTTCAGATGTTTTACTCAGTATCAACAATAATCCAGTATTTACTGTTTCTTCATCCACACAGATAAGGTGGTGCAGATTTGCTAAAAAGTAAAGAAATATAAAATGCAATCAAAAAGTGGGTCAGTATTTCTTGCAACGAGATCACAATCTGGACCTGTGTTACGTTTGTGTGACCCTTTGCAGGTCATATAATCTAAATGGTGAAAGTCCACAGTCTTCAAGACCAAAGAAGATGCATCAAGCCAAGGAATGCAGGTCAGAGTGTCAACAACAAGTTCCAGTGTGGCATTATAAGGCATCTGATGGAGGCCATTCAGCAAAAATGACCTGAGCAGCAGAGGTCAGAATTCTACACCTACACATCACTGCTGGCATCTAAAACTATTAACATCTCTGTATTCTTACCAGCCGTGCATTTCACACCTAGGCCTTCACTGGTGTCCTACCTGAATTAACCCACCTCTTAATACCATCATTATGATGTCACAGCTATAGAAACCATCAACAATATACAGAAACACAGTATAACAGAACTTTGCATCACAGACAGACATGTCATGTAGCCAGAATAAATGTCATTACTGAAGCAATGCTATAAAAACCCAATGAACACAATTCAATAGGTCTCCAAACACTGCAGCTACAGCTGCTCCACACACATCACATCCAGCAGAAGCATCAGTATTAACTCATAAAATGACAAAATATAAAGAACAAAATAAAGGTAAAATGCATTTTACTCACTGAAACTGCTGATTATTTGTAGACAAATTAAAAAATGCTTCTGTGGAGCGGACATTCTCAGCCCTAAACTGAATTAAAACTTAAATACAACTAGGGGACAGAAAAGGACTTATTGTTGGAGACACACAGATAATCTCTACAACAGAGCCAGTGAACTCTTCCTCCTTCAGCCATTGTGGGTTGAAAAAACAGCTTTAAATCTATACTAACATGTTTTAGCTTGTGCTAGTAGCTATAGATGTGGTTTGCTAGCTCTGACCAGTACGCTCTCTGACCATCCAATCAGATGACATGGAAATGCCATTGTTATCGTAATCTGATTGGTTTAAAGATCCATGAGCCAACAGTTTCATCACCATTTATTTTAAATGACAGGGGCCTGTGCTGTTGATTCTGAAGGCCTCAAGGCAGATTTCTGTTAACTTGGCAACACAGGGCTGAAATCTGATTGGATAAAAGCTCTAACATAAACAAAAAAACTATTGGAAGCAGCACAACCCTGAGGAAAGCTATGAGAAGAAGAGAGTAGACTATTGGGAAAAATTATATACATATAGTACTAATGAAAAAAAAAACATATATAAAAACATAATAAATAATTTTTACTGTAGAAACTCTAAAAACTCTAAGCAGTGTCTTGAATGCCAAATTCTAACACTGGTGAAGTAAACAAACTTTTTAAAGTAATGGTTTGGTCCAGCCCCAGAGACAATGAGCAAGGAGACTGAGGATTGTACTCTCTGTTGTTGTGGTTTAGGTTTGGGAAAAAGATGAGAATATCCCAAGGATACCTGCAGTAATGATGTATCTGTTTTGGACAGTAATGATAACGCTGATTAAAGCAACACTGATTTATCTATCTCTCCCTTCAAAAAATGAGAGTGAAATGTAATATGGGAATATTGCCCAGGGTGAAAACAACTGCAGCCACGAGATTTACTGATTCACTTGGATGATTAAAAGAGAGAGGAAGGGTGTATGTGAGTGAGTGAGTGAGTGTGGAAGCTCGACAGAAACCTTTTTAAAATCAAGCAGAAAAACCCAAAGATGTATGGTGGTCAAACTGTTCATTTGTTTTTTTCTGAATGCATGATGCCTCCTATAGTTCTAAAGGTCTGCACCCAAATAGATCATGGGCTGAAATACTGACCTCAACCATTAGCAACTGTCTTCAATTATTACTTCATTGTGTACCAATTATTCTAGCCCTGTAGACCACCACTTGGTACCACTGGGTTACTACTTGGTAACAGACCCCTGTATTTGAACTGCACTGCTGCCATTCAAGTTTCTCTTTTACTAAGGATTTTTTGGGCATTATAAAATCTTGTTCAGTTCAGTCACTTGAGGGTTCCAGTCACAGAAAGGGTCACACACTTGGCATTGCAAGATAATGCCCAATTTACTGTTATGATGGTAGTTCAGAGTTAGATTACTGGTTAGATATTTCCTAACCTTTCTGACATAATTCTTTTTTTTCGCCATGATGACAAAGGTCTCCCAACCTTTACAAACTAGTACAAACTAGTTATTTTAACTCAACACCACAAGCTTTCCCTAAACCTAACCAAATTGTTTTTGTGCCATGAACCTAAGCAAACTCTGAACATATATTCTTCAGTAGCAATTTGCTACTGCTTACAGTTTTGGCAGGAAGACACAAATTATACATGGGTGTCAGATCTGAGAATACTTCTAAAGGGCAGTAATTTTAGTTCCTAAAGCCACTGCTTCTACAATTATGAAGACAGAAAAAATCTTGACATATAGCCAGACAAAAGTAGTGGCACAAATAGAGCCACAGCCCATAATAGCTTTCTAGCTGATGTCTTCTTGATCTTCCTTTTCTTCCCGTTCATGAAAAATGTCAGTTTAGTTTCTAAATGTGTGAGTCCTCAACACCACTGCTAATACAACACTGCCTGTCCTCATCTTGTAAGCTACAGTTACCAACACAAGTCTGTTTACGCTGTGCCCTGCTGTAAATCAAACACATACACCGCCCCCTCACAAATTTTAAAGTAACTTTAACAGTGATTTTGGACTGTACACACACACACACACACAGAAAGAGAGAGAGAGAGAGAGAGAGAGAGAGAAGAGTCAGCATGCAACACTCACACTCCATTGAATAACATGCAAATTATGAGATATGGTTCAAGGCACTATGCAAACATTCATTCTGTGTCTTTGTAAATGTTGTTCTGACCATGCTGAAGTGTACATTTCACTGTCTTGGTAGTGAGCTGACTGTAAAATGGTCATGGATTTAATAACTTTTCAAAACTGAAAGACAGTTGTACTCTGACAGTGCCTGGACAGCCTGTGTGTTCTCATGGCAGTATAAAGAAGGAGGATAGAATCACGTCAGGCAAACACACACGCAGTGTTTCCATATGGTGGTCCCTTAAGAGGGAGAACATATCTGCTGCTATGCCAAACTGCCTCTGTGATCTGGTCCACAGGGTACTGAGCTGTTGTACACAGCTGCTCCCACACAGCGCTATTCATCTCACATCAGCTTGTTGTACCATATTTTGTGGATTCATATTCATGTAAGATCCTTAGCCATAACAGCAAGTAGTATGTTGTATTATTCTCTCTTATTATAGTTAGAACCCTCCATGTTTCTGATTTTGCTTCCACCTCTCCACGCTTCACTGTTTCTACAGTAAATATATTTTTGAATACCTGGACTGACAAATCTTGTAATTTGTTGACCAACATATATGCTATGCAAATACTGGCAGGCACGTTAGTTCCACAGATTTGTCAGTGTAGCTCTAATCTCTACAGCAGTAACTCTATCGGTACAATTCACTAATTTCCAATTACTTCTACTTTGCTGTTTATTGTGCAACAATAAGGAAAGGGGTGGAATGTGGGCTTTGAGCTGCTGGAAAGTTTTTAATCTGTACAGTGTGTTTAGTTTCATTGAGATTATCTTAACAGGAAACAAAATATAAAAGAAAGCAAAATTAAAACAGCAGTCATGATTGGAATAATTGAGTGAATTAAACAGTGTAAGAGAAACTCAGAGCAGTGGTGAGTAATGGTTCTGTTGTTGCACTGATGGCATAAATGCTGTGGAGATGTACACTATACTGTGAGCCATCCTCCCACCTGTCCTTGAGAAATCACATCTATTATCTTAGTAACCAGCCTTTCTTTCTTTTAAAACTGGAGCCCAGCTGTTGTTTAAAACTCAGCTATTATTTGAATGCCAGCTTTAATTTGAGAGTTTACTGTATATTGGATAGGCCCTACTGGGACATAAAGTAAAAGCATTAGTGTTTAGATTAAGTTTG
Source organism: Lates calcarifer (assembly GCF_001640805.2). Taxonomy (NCBI): domain Eukaryota; kingdom Metazoa; phylum Chordata; class Actinopteri; family Centropomidae; genus Lates; species Lates calcarifer. Next base: position 22,650,337 of record NC_066839.1, read on the forward strand.
TGTCTGCGTGAAAATCATTGATCAGGTGAAAATCCTCTAACTTAAGATGTGGCAGAAAGAGCACAGATGCCAGCACAGGAGGAAACCAAAACACAGCTGACATTTCACTGAAGTTGACTGCAAGGATGCATATAACTAGTTAAAACTACAGTGTAAGATAAGACTATAAATCAATCAAACCACTAGCAGCTCCAGGTATTGATATTTTGTTCTTAAGGTGGCACTAAAGAAAGCTCATGAACCGGACTTAAAATTTCTATTCAAATTATTATCAAATTATTATTATAATTTTGCCCAATATCCCAAGACAATACAATAGTACAGTATTAATAGTAAACAATTCTACAAGACACATTTCCAACACAGGAGGTAGTGTTCCCTTTATGTAGCGAGTGAGTGTTGGAGGTAGGTAAGGGAGCTGGAACACAGCTGACTTAAATGTTTTAACTACCTACCTGTAACCATATCTTAACATTATTTTATTTTTCATTAATTGTGATCTTTCCATAGCAACCACCATATCTTGACCATTACATTGTTCCCATTTGCAGGTATTATGGAAATACTTAATACTTAAATACTAATAATAATATTCATGATGGTAATGGAATTGTGAAAGGGGTCATTGAAAAAAAAATGAATAGAATTTGGACAATTAAGATTTTATGCAAATTCAATTGAATATCCACCCTGCACCGTGCATTATTAAATCCATGCATCATCATCACATTAAATCACATCATTTTGAATGAGATTTTTTTTTCATGTTTTCATGATTCATGTTTGCTGTTGTTCGATGAAAGAATTGATTAAAGGTCTATTCACAAATAAATCAGAGTCAAAAATGACATTTTGTAAAATTTTATTAGTTTGCATGCATGGCTGCTTATGACAAAATGTTTAAATTTATATTTGTATATGATAAGGAGTGTATAAATTACCCCAAATTTCCATTTAATTCCTCTTAATTCCTGTCGATTCCCATATATTCCCCCTAATTCTCATGGAAAATTTCCAACTTGGAATATTTTCAAAATTCCCCAGTTTAACTTCCCATGGAAAGTTTCTGGACATTTTCCATCCCTTTGCAATCCTAGTGTGGACAAATTAAACTAATTAATTAATCAATTGAAAGATTCTATGTTTAATCTGGCAGCAGAGATAATATATAATATATAGATAATATTTCCATGTTAGTGTACAGGGGGTGTACAAATGAACTAGAATGACTGACATTAGAAGTAAGGGGGGAAAAGTACTGTATTTAATTGCAATAAGGCTTTCCTTTACGTAGGTCTCAATCTCCTGTCTCCCCCATCTGTCATTCACTGGGCTGATCACTACTTGAGCTGCCTGATGAGTAAGAGGGCTATCTCCCTGACCTTTGACCCCTGCACCACCTGTGGTGCTCTGTCTGGGTGAGGTTTTCTCCACCCTGGGGGTGGGAGGGGTGACTTTGTTCTGTGAGAGCTGAGATTGCCACAGCCCCACAGATTCTCAGAAATGATAGTTGGCACCATGAGGTCTGACAGCCTTAATACCACCTGACAAACTGAATCGGCTTATCAGTGAACCAAACACTGCATCAGGCTAAGCAGCAGCAGCCCATGCTGCTGAGATTTCCCTGTCATTTGTCGTACTCTTGAACAGGTATGAAGGGTGACAAGTCAGCTTAATATAAAGCAGGTTATAGAAAACAGTGGTGATGAACACTACCCTGGGTTTTTGAAAGGCTGATAGCAAAGCCAGTATAATACTATAGAGGCTGTCATGTATTTAGCAGTGCATCAGGACAGAAAAATCTATGCAAAAAATAACATTTTTAATTTTGTTTCCTCAGTCAAATCATATGGCAAACATGTATGAGAATGCAGCCCTGTAGGATTAGCAAATTCATCTGAAAATTGAAATTTTGCTTTTGTGCTCTGATCTCCAGATTTGTATCTTTGTTAAACTGTTTTAAATGCATTCATGAGTAGCTCCAGTGTTTTGAACAGTTATATCGGTCATATAAGTGGTCTAATATTCAGTAACATTTAACTATTGGTCATTGAAAGAGAGGAGCAGCACAATATCATGAAAAGTTGTGCTATAAAATAAATCCACAGAAAACTTCAATCCTTCATTGACCTCAGCATCCCATTTACATCAGTCTGATGTAAATGGGATGAACTGAAAGGTGATTTGAAAAGACGTTTGAATCCTCCTGCGAGTGGAATTGTTCATAAGGGGATGCAACTCTAATACTTGGAAGGTGTGCCAGAGGTTGTGTACACTCAGATGGTGCATAAAATCCTCACAGTATCCATGAAACATAATCAGAAGGATTTCGGCCTGGGAATGCTTCAAATTTCACAGGCAATTCTACGATTGATTCACTCAGCTGCTATTGCTGCTCAGGCTCTTTGGGATAAGAGGACCTGACTGAGAGAATATCACTGAAAAAATATATGAAATCCTGTCTGTAGGAAATTTCATTTCCCTGAGAGAGAAAATACTGAAAAATCTGCTCTGAACCTCCTCTGTGGCTTTTAAGGAAATCTGAAGCTTCCAAACAAATACCAACACACACACCAACAATACAACTGAACGACAAATGTATTAAGACAAAAGAGGTTTAACCTTTATGATACTGTTTATTGTTATAAAGGCCTGATTAAGTAAACAAATATGACGGAAGTCAGTTTGTTTCACACAGTTTGGGGGTGAGTTTAGATTTGATAACATCCAAAACACTCAGGAAAATCTTTTGAAAAATAATTTTCCAAAAGATTTATAAACACTGTCCTTCCAAGAGAAACTTCAACATGGGAGACTGTAGTTGTTAAGGTCTGGGGAAGGAAGTTTTTGGTTCAATGTTGAAAAAAATCAGTTGATTTTACTCTTTATTGCAGTACAGTGTTTAAAAATAGCTTTGATATATTTTCTTTATGTCTGGTATTTGTAATAATGTATAAACTGTGCATAGTAATTTTAATTATACTTTCATGTAAATAGGCACAGAAATTCATTTTTAGAAAATAATCACAATTTAAATTGGAATTGGAATTTTGTTCCCGAAAAATTGCACTCACATTTTTTGAAATATCAATTTGTTGAACTGTGACAACATCTACAGCTTGTCGCTACAAAAACCACAGACATACTTGCAAATAACAGAATTTGTTCTTCAATTTGTGATTTTTTAAAAATTCTTTCAGTGAATGGAAGCTCTATTTGATCTTGTATTTGACTGTGATGCTCTTAATGTCCTACCTCGTTGCTACAGATGGATTTGCTGTTTGAGGGCTGGAAAGTGATGCATGGCTACCCTCTGTGGATGAAAGAGGCATCTGCTGTCATTGCCTTTAAAGTCAAGCATCCGTCATTCCTAAGGACATCTTTGGATCAGCTTGAAGAATGGTGAACCCCACAGAGCTCCCACAGCACTGAAACATTCTCCCTCCTCGCACATGTATCAGCTCCTTAAGCAGTGAAACTGGAATAGGTTTATTCCAGTTTCACTGCTTGAAAACATTTTTATAGGAATTGTCTTTATTTCTGTTTCATCCACTCTTACTAGCACATGAACTATTTAAGCTATTTAAATATAGCAGCAGTAAGTGACTGTGGCTGTTTCCAGTTTGGAAATTTAATAATATGATCATTTCTGTATACACATTCCCTTCACTCTACAATCTGATCTGAACACACATTTTATCACCTGTTAGCCAAAGTTACAAAAACACTTCATTCACAATCATTTGAAACACCAAAACTGCCGTGTGCAAAGAGAGATCTCCCCAGAGCTGCAGTGTTTTCTCCATCCTGAGTCTCCAACTGCTGCTCTAAATCTTACCTGGTTAATGTGCCTGGTTATGTGACTCAGATTCATTTAGCCTGATTGGTTAAATTATGCTTGACAGTCCAACACCTAATCTCAGGCAACACCATCAGATCTAATTCATATGGAGTTTTACTATTTGGAATCTGGGGTGGGCAGAAATATTACAGTACTAAAGCCTCTCAGAAACCACAGCTGGTGACCGGATTAACGCACAGGAAAGCCCCACATCTGTGCAATAGGCCCAGATTGCATAGAGATTTTTCAAAAAATATTGAATTTATTGAATGAATATGTACAAATGCAAGTGTCCTGTATCTGATGATGCAATGTGGGGAATGCACCAAGTCAGTGCTGTACTCAAAATCAATGTTATATTCAATTTATTCACATTCCAGAGAAATATTGTTGTCTCTATCAAACACAACAACATCATGATTATCCAGGAAGGGTTGAATCAAGTGGACTCAGGTACCGATAACAATCTGATGAATTACAATCGGATGTAAATGACATTATTTGTGTTATTTAGAGTCTTGAGTGGGGAAAAAAATGCATTCATCTGTGCCTAATTCACTAATTAAGCTATATGTCACTGTGTGTAACTGCTAACTGTGCATAAAAGAGTCAGTTAATAGAGTCAGAGTGAATGCTGCTCACAGCTTTCTCTCTCTCCTTAACATGTCAGCGAGCACTGAACTGGACTGGCCTTCAGTTTACAGAGTTATGAACGTGTTTTGATATATAGCGGTGCTCTTGGGAACATCAATCTGGAGGAAACATCTAAAACATGCCTGGTCTCACAACGTAGAACCATGTCATTACTTTGATTATGACAGACTGTCAGACATCTGATATATACACCAGACTACAACATCACTGCAGCATTAGTATCATCTTGTCATTCAGTTTAAACATTCACAGGTGTTGTTCACAGTTTGCAGATTCATTGGCTGTAAATCCATTTACACAGCAACTTTCAAAATTAGAGACTGGTTGTAGTTTCAGCTCTTTGTTATGTTTGACATCAATGCATTGTTTTGAAGCCTTGGGGGGAAGAGTACTGCATTTTTTTCAATGTCAAAAGAAGGGTCAAATGAAGAGATAAATAAGGCTAGAGAAGATGTTAATAAAATCAAATATAAGTTTCAGGCCCCTCCCCACCCCAATTTTGCCACATTTAGTTGGCAGAGGAGGCTCATAACATTGTAAACACTGATTAATATAAAGTACAAAAGAGCAGCTGCAGCTGCCGGTATTTGTTCCTACATCTCTGCCTCTCAGCCTGAAGACAATTTTAGTTACTATTTCCCTTTTCCTCCTTGCTGTCTTTTTACTGCAGCTTTTTGGATATATGAATCCCAAAGAAAGGTTGTAGTTGGTAACAGTGATTAGAAGTATGTCTCTAATATAATATATCTCTAATGGATAGAGGTCAGCTCTGCCAATCAAGAGGGAGTGGACCGAGACTCAATCCCAGTTTAATGATTGAATTATGTTGTTTCACATAATATTCATGTTTTCTATCTCGATGTTAACTGGATGGATTGGCACAGAATAAAATCAGACATTACTGTTCCCCTTAGGATACTTAGCTGGCACCATCATCAGATCAAAATTTTGAACAATATTTTGGGCAATTTTTGTCAAATTTATTGAACTAATTACACATTACTCATTGACAAAGTAATCATATTACTTTACTATTTACTCATCAGCAAAAGTAATGTGTTACATTACCTTCTTAACTCAGCTGTAAGCTGTATAAATAATATGGAATCCTCCATACACACGTTGCATTGTTTGTATTTAGTACATCTAGAAACTGAAAACAGGACATGGAAAGCAGGCGTCACTACAATTTGGCAATATTTACTGGCCATTCAGCAGCAAGTTTCTGCTTAGCCTCAGTAAGCGCACACAGCTCTCTAGAAGTCTCAACCTCAGAAGCATAACACATACTCCAACAAAAAAAAAAAAGATGTGACTCCTGAATTGTACGTGTACCTGAGGCTAACATTTGCCCCATCAGCTAGCCAAAAATACAACATTTAGATGAGACAAGTTTGGAATAACTTGGAGATGCATTTCTCTTCTTTTGGTCAAGGCTACTGCTTATGCCATACCTCAAGCACAACACCTGTGTGCACAACCCAGATAGTGTTTCACTCCCATCAAAATAAATAGAAATAATTACTTGGGATTACGGATATGGTTAGGTTCAGGTTAAGGTATGGGTAAACATATTAACAGGGAAACATTCTCCAACACAACACTGGACCAATCTGTCCACTGACCATAGAATAAACAGTGTATCGACCCTCCATTAGCTCCAGGTAAACCTACAAACAAGTCGACCCACAATAGATTATTAGTCATAGTGTACTACAATCTGCGACAGAAGGCTCCCTCCCCAGGTACATCCTTTTACAGTTTGTTCTGTTTTGCTGTATTTCCGTTGGGCACTGATTGTCTGTTTGCCCCTCAGTGTTTCTGGCAGTTCTTACCTGCACTGTGCTGTCTCTCTGCCATAGGTTCACTCACGGGCTCAGCCCGCTAATCACAGCCTCCACGTCTCTCACTCCCCCACCAACAGAAACAGACGACCTGGAGAACACAGGATGACAGCACACCTTCAGCTCAGGCATACTCTACCACAGAAAAACAAATGTCACACAGTCAGAAGTGTGCTCTAACAAGCACCTTGCAGACACACATACGAAGAGAACCATACCAATGTTTTTACATGATTTATTTCACATTACTTTAAAATACTCCATCCATTTTCTGTACTGCTGATCCTTTAAGGGTTGTTGGGAAGGCTAGGAGCCAATCCCTGCTGACATTGGTTGAGAGGCGCTATTTACCCTGGACAGGTCACCAGTCTATCACAGGGCTGACATATAGAGACACTCACATTCACACCTATGGGCAATTTGGAGTCACCAGTTAACCTAACCTGCATGTCTTTGGACTGTGGGAGGAAGCTGGAGTACCTGGAGAGAACCCATGAAGGCACGGGGAGAACATGCAAACTACACACGGAAAAAACCCTGGGTGAACCAGGATTTGACCTCAGAACCCAAACAGGACTAACCACTGCACCATCATTAGTATACCAAAGTAGTTCACAGTTTTAAATAAGTAGGTCCTAGCTAACTCTGGAATCCAATCCTAAATTTAATTTCTAAAAGCACTAAAACAAACTGAAACCAATAGCTACTTGGAAGGTCTTGTATGCTTTGTGAAATGAATGGCAAAAACAACATGCATATCATGTCTGTGCATGGAACTGACCAAAGACAAGAAATAACAAATCATTACATGAGGAGCACAGTCATGGAATTCCATATTTCCTACTTGCAGAGACTGACACTTACAGAAACTGCTGTGTGAAATGTATTTATTGGCAGTGCATTTTTACATTCAACATTCTTCAACAATGTAGAGAAGCACGTCAGGGTAAAAACATCTGTAAACATCAGAAATACCACTTGCTGCTGATCATTAAATTCATTGATAGTAATACAAGGCAACTGAGACGAACCAATTAACATAATCAACTCTTCTCTTATCTGAACTATGCAGGCCGGACACTAAGAGAATACATTCCAAAAGACTTCATTTCCATCACCTATGGAAATATACTTTATAGCAATTTCAGATCTTGGGTATCATAACAATGTTTTTCAATATGTTTTAATTACATCCAATTTGAAAATTAAACTTATACAGTAAGTTCATTTTGTTATGTCACTACAGCCATTTCAATTTGCCATCACACACCTTCAGCAGTGACTAACACACTGGACAGGGCATGTCCAAACTTTTGACTGGTAGTATACATGCCCATACATGAACGCACCCACAGATAGAAAGGTCCTCATAAATCTGCTTCCACCACATACTGGGAAAGTGGAATTAGATGTTCAGCTCAAATACAGTAGCATCCATCCAGCTATGATTAATAGTGTAACAGCCTGTTCCAGTCCAGGAGAACCCTCCTGAGAACTGAGATCAGTTCCTCTAACACCATTGTCACTGTAACTAGTCTCCATGGAAGCTCTGTTGGGCTGGAGATGAATGGTAATGACCCTCTTGCTGCAGTGACATTTACAGCTCATTCACACATTTTACATTTTAGCTATTTAGTGAATGTTCCTGTTCAGGGTGAATTACAATGATAAAATTAGACTCAATTCCACCAGATGGACTGTATTTTTTTCTCAGTGTTGTTGTGATGTCTGATCTGTTTCCAGCAACCCAACCTGACTGTTTGATTTCACACAATTTGAATTTGACCAATAGATGCCTACAGAAGGGTTTTGCAGTTCTTTTCCTCTGGCAGTGGAAGACAGTCTATTTGGGTGGGGTAGGTTTTTTTTTTTTTTTTAAAACTGCATTGTGTCTTTGGTGAATTCACACAGTGAAGAACAGAACAGTACCACAGGCAGACCTTGTGTCAATATCTGCAAATCCTGTCTGGGAGAATAAGCTGATGAAATGCACTGGCACGGCAGCCTGATCCCACAATAATTTACAGAATGTAAATAGGATGCAAGCATCTAGCCGACCTGTCAAAGACCAGCCTCATGACACCTGCATCTGCATATTCATCTGACTTATGTGAGGGATCACATCCTTACTCTATTTAGTATTACTTTGTGTCAGTTCTAAAAAAGAAAGATCAAAATGTGTTATCTCATGTGAGGCCCTAGTTAAAACAGAAATGCTTGGGAAACAGCTTCCAAATGCAATGTAGGTCATTGTTATAATTTTGGAATAGTGCTGAAAAAAGGCATTTAGATAAATCTTTAATTCAGTAAAAGTACAAAAAACAAGAGTATTTCATAGTGCTCTGTTTCACAGTAAAAACAGAGTCACATAAAACAACATGCACGGTTACTGTTATCCAACCACACCTGTGTTTAACATGAATGAGAGCAACTAAGCATAAAATGAGATCAGTTCCTGTGTGGGATATGATGCAAGTCCAGTGCTGTCTACAATGAAGCATGCACTTAAAGCTACAGTTTATGTGAGCCTCACATCTCCAACCTTGGTGAATCTGCTTTTTTTGCCAGAGTACATACAAAAATACAAAAAAGTAGGTGGACAGGATTGTCTCTAATGAATGGAGATCATAATGCTGCAGCCTACAGGGATATTTTAGACCAGTGGTGTAAAATGTACTTGAAAATATAATATATATATATATATAATATATAATAATATATCATCATTTATGGCATTATGAGATTGTTGCATCTGATGCACTGATGCATTAGTGTGTAGGCAGCATTTAAATGTTGTAGCTGGTTGAGGTGGTACTAGTTTTAACTACCTCTTATAGGTTAGAGGTTAGTTAGCTAGGTTAGTCCAGTGGTGCCCAACTTAGGGGTTACTAAATAAATCTGACATCTGACAAAATGACATCTGGAACTTGTGACAAGGAACCTCAGCTAGACACTGCTTTTTGTAAGGGGTCACAAGCCAAAAAGGTTTGGAAGCACTGGTTTAATCTTTAACACGTATTATATTTTGTAAACTCATCATATGTTGCTACGCAAAATCTTAATCTTTAAAGTAGTAAGCACATTTGTCAGATAAATATAGTGCAGTGTTTCCTTGTGAAATATTCAAATGGGTAATTACTCTTTCCTACAAGTATCTTCTATTTAATGATGTGTGTAATGTGTGTTACTACATTTTAATTTGTATCCATTACAGAGTAATAAAATGCCACATGAAAGAGTCACACGACAGCGAGACTTTCATTCAGCCAATATATAATCCCTGCCAAGTGTGATGTTCTGCAGATAAGGAACAGCGAGTTCCTGAAAGCTTTATTTCCATGGCTTGTATTAGTTTGAGCATTATTACAATATGAACTGATGGACTGTGAAGTGGTTTGTGTGGCATGAGTGCATGTGCACTCAATAAATGACAGGTGAATGATTGACAGAAATCCAATTCCTTACTGTGTGTGCCCGTTTTAATTTAGATAACACTGTGAACATTGCACAAAATGTGTGAAAGTGTATATTAGTCATAGCAAACATTGCATGTGTTGACTGACCATGTAAGTCTTGACACAACTGTACCTAAATACCTAGTTTTTCAGTTGTTAGAACAAATTGCACCTTAAATATTTTTTCATTGTGATACCACACAGAAGTTTAGCTGTCACTCGTGGTATTGGAAGTTCAGAGTCCACTTAAAAGGCCTTTAATTCCACAAATCACTGTTTCAAGTTACAGTTCAGAGACAGGGTTTAATATCCTGCAGTAATGAAGTGTGTGATCAGACACAGGAGTCAGCAGCACTCTGTGTATGTATGTGTTTTAATACATTCTGTGCTGTGGGAGGCCTTTGTGTAGGGAAGCTTCTCCCTGAAAGGAAGCTAATCCATCCTGACAGAGAATCACTACTGCACCAAAATGTTTAATAACCTACTTTTCATGGCTACACCATAGTACACCTGCAAAGCTCATTAGCCTTAGGTTATGGAGATGAAAGATTCAAAGACTTTTTATAAGTCAATTAAATGAGATGAAAGATAATGAGTTTGATGGAAAGCTTTAATAGGTTTTCTGTTTTATGTCTTGTTAAACAGGAGAATGCATTCTCAAAGGGCTTAGCTCCTAGTATGATTTTCACAGAGGATACTTCTTAAATATTTTGTTTGGATTGGTTTTAAATTCCCTGTGCAGTTAGTGATTCCAGGTGGTTACTGTCTGTGTTTACTGTTGGTCAGACAAGTGTTTGTAAAGATACACAGAGTCACTGTGGCCACATTTGTGGGAAATACCCCAGGTTGAAAAATACAGGAATTTTCTCTTGACAAACAGATGGTGGTTAGTTCCCATTCCCTGTGGTGGCCCCTAAGGACAAAGCATATGCAAAAGTGAAAGCACAAATGTTAAGGGTAACAATCCAGAAATGCAACAAATACAAAAACACATACAAATAGGAAAGACTCGTGCAATAATAACTGCTACCACAGGAGTGCTGTGGGATGGTAGATGGAGTTATGGGCTTGATGTATCAGATGTACCTAATTTTACTGTATGTACTTAAGTTTTGATTCAGCTGAGAAAATAGCCATTTAGATTTCAAATATTAGGTCGGTTTATTCAAATAAGATCTTGATTGTTGGAGATGATATTTTCTTGCCTGAAAAAGGCAAAAGTATTTGTATGTTGTTGCTTAGTCACGTCCTAAAACACTACCGGTGTAGCAGCTGCAAGTGTTTTTGTATTTGTTGCACTTCTGGATTTCGATTTTTTGGATTTTCCTTTGATGTTTGTGCTTTCATTCTTGTATGTACTTCGCCCTTCCTGTGTGCACTTTGTCCTTGATCCTTGAATGCAGCACTTAACAATAAAAAATTCAGCAGTAGGTGAAAGCTGTTTTTCTCACCATTTGAATCATCACCTGGTCTGATACACATTCCACACTCATACACTCACACATGCGTCACATTTATACTCTGTCTGGATATATACACTTTCATTGCATAATAAGTCCAGATACGACCCATAGGAACATAACAGCAGCAGGGATACTGAACCGTTGTCGTCATGGTAACAATAATAAGCATGCAGTTTAGGTTGTGGATTGGTCACTGGTTGGTTAGGTTTGGGTTATGTTTATGAAAAGATCATGGTAGATCTTTTTGATACCTCCCTAAATTTAAAGGACCTTAGTTGGTTACAATAATAAACACACAATACAACAATACCCTGTGCAATATTCTGTATATTCTGTATATTGGCATAGTTGTATATTACTCTTCTTCTTGGTTTCACTTGGCCCTTTAAATATTTTCAGCTTATTTTTTTTATTCTTAATTTATATTTGGTGCTGCAGTAACAAAGTAATTCCCTTTTCAAGGATCAATAAAGCACTATTCTATTCTATTCTATTCTATTCTATTCTAGTGTATTCTATTCTATCTGTGTGAAAGTTCTGTTTTGTTGACCACTCCATCCACCCAAACCTCATCCTAACATGTCACCTGACTTCCTCCTTGGCCCCTCTCACAATTGCTTCACCTGCTAGAGGTCTCATCAATAAAATGTAACTATGGGTCTTAATAAGCTGTTTGCAAAACTGACCTATGGGCTCTTTGTTTACAGGGGGACAGTCTCCTGCACACGTTGATGACTGAGACTTTGTTGGTCATTTGTTAAAACAAACAACCACTTGGTCACGTGATTAATGACCTTCCATTAATAGTATAATCCAAGCTGGTACTGGTCCTCAATACTGAAATGTGCCTAACATCAAAAGAACAAAATGGAACAATAATAATAATAATAATAATAATAATCTGGAAACAAGAAAAAGTCATCTTAAGCAACACTATCTCAGACTACAATCACCTTTCATTTAATATAACATAGATTAGGTTTTTTTGGAGCAATACAAGGCATTTTTTTACAACTTTTAAGATGGGTTTTTTCTCTTCATACACTGTCACTGCAAGGGGACATTCCTGTTTTGTATTGTGCTGCTTGTCCCCAACATGTCAGCCTGAGGAGACAATTCAGAGCTGACATTTTGGGGTTATTTTGCAAATCTGTCTGAGAAAAGAGCTCCAAAAGGTGATTTTCTAGGAACAAAGTGTTCTTGCTCTGCCCACTGCTAAAATATTAATCCTAAATAAAAACCAATCCCTGGTGATCTGCTACCAAACAACCACACACTCCTCCTGGAAAGCCCGCACAAATAAGAGAAATAGAAGCTAAATTAAAACCAGCATTAGTGTTGAGATTGACATGCTTGTTTGCAGATGCCATTTAAACCAGCTCTCTACTGTCATATCTCAACCTTTACCAACCTCACTGGATGGGCTTGGTACTTCATTATTTGTTATCAGTGTATCATCAACACTGTCTGCTTTTCTGTAATTTGGCTTTAAATGCTAGAATCCTGTGTAAATGATGCAGATATGGTTTATTTACAGACTACTTGTGAATGTAAGCACATGAGGTATGTTTCTCATAAGAGTATTTGTGAGCTTGTGGTCTAAATTTGTTTGGTTTAGTACACTCATAGTGATTGGCTGACAGAAATTAAGTCAGCTCCAGTAATATATTAATTGAAGTCATTTGTCAATGAAAATGGTAGTTATAGTATGAGAAAATACAGACAGACCTCTCAGTACCTGCATCCTCACACAGATTTCATATAATGTTTATTGCTGAAATATGGTAATTATGGACTGGTTCCCTTGCAAAATCGGTGCACTGGTGGAAACATGACAATTAGCGCTACGTCCGCACTAATACGTATTCATTTAAAAAGGTATTTTGAAAAGAAAACAATCTCTGTCAAGCATTTTAGCTCTGTATCAGAAATAATGTCTATCCATATTAACACACCACAACAGAAAAGTTAGTTACAGAAAATACTGAATAGCAATGGCGGAAAGTAAGAATTTTATCATACAACAGTTCGATAGCAAAGACACCAAGGTCAGCCATGCTTATAATCCATTATCCATGTTTACATGTTATAAAGTGGCATTACATTATATTAAGCCAAGTTCGACTTTTTGTCACATAGAGTGGAAGTCTTCAGCAAAAACCTGAAAAGCAGTCTGACTTTAACTTGACACTGTGTCCAGTCACAGTCAGAATGAATGCTGACTCCATAATCATCATCCTTCCTAAAAACCCTAACCATACTGTAGCATAATTCAGGGTTTTCCAACATTGTCTAATATCAGTCTGACATACATGCACTCTGCCAGCATCCCCTGCCTTAACCATTGCTATCATAAATTAATATTGAGTGCTAAACATGTACATATTCATACCTGACAGCTCTTTACTTCCTAAAATCAAACTTTTCAATAACATGACCTTTTAGTTCCAGAGGTTTAAGCTGTATCTGCCAGACTTCGTTTTAAAATCTTTGCAACCTGCCCTGCCTTTGTATTCAGATCTGACATTTTGTGAATTCCTCATGATTTTATGTGGTCTACAGTCACATAGATGTCTCTAGATGAAATACTCACAGCAAATTGAGAATTATGAGGTGAAAGAACCTCCTGAGGTCAGGACTCCATCTTCACACCTCTGCAGTGCCTGGGGCTCAGAACACATCCTGACCGTCACAACCTCCTGTGGGAAAACAGACAGAGTACACTTTAGCAATAAATCACTGTCTATGCACTTGTAAAAACCATATTAGAAGCTGAGGTTGCATCACTTTTCAACACTTATAAAACTCATATCGAACCTTTCTCGGCTATATCTTATATTAGCAAAGAACAATGTAGGCTACAAAAATTTAGGTAACATTAGCAAGCCTCTCATTTTTAGCTGACACTGAACATCACTTTCACTGGTTAAAATGTCAGTCATCAGAGTCTGTTGTCAATCACCTTTTATACTAAGAGAAATGGTCACCAAAATTGTTTCTCCTGTCCACACTGGCTATGAAGTGATACTTTCATAGAGGGAGTGTATTTTTAAGAGATGCAGGACAAAATCCACAGCCCCCATTCTGTACAAAATGTTTTGTAGTCTAGACAGTGTTTCCTTGCTGAACCATATTAGCTTCAGTTGAACTGCTTTGCACATCTTTCTTCCTCATCTATGTTTGTGCCAAGAGAGGAGGTGGGATTATGGGAATGAGTGCAGCAACCCATAAATGTTTGAAAGTACACATGGCATGTAGGAATAGAATTATGATTGAGCTGAAAGAAACAAAACCATGCTGTTGTGTGTCCTTGGACAAAACTTGTTTGTGGATATTTTTAGGTCTACCTGTATTTCAAGTAACCAGCCCTGAAAATACAACAGATCAGGATTATCAGTTTGATTTGTATGTCATATGATTTTACATACAATTTATAGCATTGCAATTTTCAAGCACTAACACTTACAGATTTCAGCTCAGCATTGACTGGAGGGAGGGTACTACAACAGAGAGGTGTGATCTCTAGTTAGTGAACAGAAGGTCTTCACAGGAGGCAGTGACATCCATCAGAGAATGGGCAGGCTGTGATGCACACATACAACAGCTCCACCAGAATTCCTCTTTCAAGCATCAGCAACCAGGAGACCATCAGTCACAGTGAAATGAGCCCTGCTCATTACAATAGGTCCTGCAAGCTACTTAATTCTCACTAGTCTAATGCCAACTGCAGCCCTTGCTCAGTATGGATTATGAGTTCTGATCACATTATTCTCTCTGTTCCAGACAGCAGACAACTCTCTAATTACTGTTCTGAGCACAGAGGCCATGTTCATCCTTACCATGCATTCAAACTGGCTCAATACAATTAATTGGTCACTGAGACATTTAGTCAGCTTTCATTTCAAACCTACTTAATGCTGAGAATCAGAGAGAAGTCTTTTGGGCAGAGCTGTTAAACTGACTTTAGCAGCAGACTCTGTCATGGGACTGCATGAGCACTGATGTCTGACACACAGTTTTCTGTCTCCACATACCCCTGTCTCTCCCATTGTTTTCTTTGGTTAGCTTTCTCTCTATTCATTTAACAATATATCTCCTTCCTCTAGAATTTCAATTGATGTCATTTATTTCTCAGTTGTGTTTTCTCCTTCTTTCTCACATCCACAAAACCATGGAATATTGACTGCTGACTATTGGATGATTCTTCGAAAACCCAGGTTATACTCAATAAATCAATTATTTTAACGTTCAATGCAAAAATTTCAAAACTAGTTTTATCACAATATTTGCAAAGATATACCATTGATCATCAACTGGTGGCCTGCAGACCAACGCTTCCCATCTGGCCAGCAGAATAATTGATTAATTTATCAACACTGACCACCACATACAGATTTTTACTATTCTTTATCTGTACTTACTTCATTGTAGATTGAGTATGATGCACTTATATTATTTCTTATATTATTTTTATGTACTACTTATTCTGATTATTCTGATAGCGGTGTGTGCACGTGTATGGAGGTGTATGTCTGTGTGTCTGCGTGTGTGGTGTGTTAGCATGTTAGCATCGTTTTTTTTTTAGGTGAGCACAGCAAATCTCGTATTTTCTCTTGGTGTGATGTCAATAAAGGTTTCTGATTCTGATTCTGATTCTGATCTGTGCGCAGCTCATTAATTTGCTCAGCCACTCCTTGCACCACTCTCGCTGGCTCTTGTGCCTCTCTCTCTCTTATGTGCTCTGTCATTCACTCTTTCTCTCACTCTTGCCCCCCACCTCTCTCTCTCTCCCTTTCACCCACCCACCCACACACACACACACACACCCATCTGAGAGTAGCCCCAGAAAAAAGCTAGCAGCTGCTCTGCCAAGGAGTTAGTAAGGTCATCACCTGTGTGCCAACTCACCAGGGAATCACTGTACCCGTTTTATTCCTGTTAAGTTATCTACCAGTCACACTAGCAGTGCATAATGATCTACTGAGACTTATTAGAACAAAGATGAAGGTCACATGATGAGTGAAGCTTTCAGCAATCTTTATCACCAGGTTAAGTTATACCAAAGAGCATCTTGGCAAACAAATTCAGCTCATTCATTCTCAAACAATAGCTAATGAGGAACAAACTTTAAAAGAATGGCTGAACAAATAATAAACATAATGAGGCTACTGTCTTGCTGTGAGAGTAATCCTCATCCAGTGATTGAATGGTGATGTTTTATGCAAGAACAGTTTAAAATGAAATGGTTTGAGAGGCTGCATGCAAGAAGTTGCTCATCTGTGTAGTACATATGAATGTAACATGCAAGTTCATTGCTCATTCACAGATGAATTAAAAATGCTTCCACTTCGTCATTTTGTTTATTCAGATTTTCTTCCTGCACATACTTCACATAAAAACCCTACCAAGAAAGGAAGGGATTGTGTCCTATGAGCCACTGAATGACTTTTAATGTGAAACATCTACAGGAAGTGTGTGTTTTCCTGTTAAAAAGAGAAACTCAGAGCAGTGGGTGGTAAGGATGACTCTGTTGTTGTATAGATTGAATTATTGCTGTGGAAATGTACATGGACAAGTAAGGCCTGAGGATAAAATCAAGGTGGCTTCTACCTAGATAACTTGCAAAAGAGGGAATACAACAGCGATTGACTTTTGTTGTAGATTGTAGATTGACTGTCTGAGTGACTCCTGTTTCATAGTTTCTGTTGTAAATTAGCATTTTCTCTTGTGTTCAGAATGGCTTTTCAGTTCTTGGTTTGAAATGACTGATTCTGTCTCTATTGTTTCTAGTGGTTTTTGGTTCCTGTGTGTTTCTGGTTTCTTGGTTATATTTCGATAACCCTGTTCCTTGTGTCCCTGTTTTATTTTGAAGTCTCTTGTCCTGTCTTGTAGTTGGTGGTGGTTTACTTCTGGGCTTTGTCTTGTTTTCCCTCTTTTTCAGCCACCTGTGTGAGTTACCTATTATCCCTGTGTACATATAGTCCTGCTTTGACCTGTGCTTTGTCAGAGTCTTGCATATGTGTTTGGTCCCCATGCTGTGTGTTTCTCCCCTGTGTTCCTGTTTATGTTCTCCTGAACTCTTGTGTGTTCCCCTGTGTTTTTTGGACTATTTTGAGTTGGGGATTTTTATGGACTTCTTTGTGTTTTGGACCTTTTCCTCACTGAACAGCCAGTGACTTTTTGTTGTACTTTTGGTTTGGTTTCTGTTTAAATAAATTCCCCAAACTGTCTGCATTTGGGTCCTTTTCCTTGTGTCCTTGCCCCAAACTGTGACAGTAGATGAGAGCTGATGATCATATCTCTTCCAAAACACTGTCCTGTAAGTCATCGTTATTTGCATTTGTCAAGTGAAATGGATAAGAGGGGTTTTAAGAACAGCAGCATCAGCATTAAAGGTCACACTCCTACTGACAGCTTTAAACATCATACATGTGTCACATGCTGTCATCTCACCATGAATTATGTCCCGAAGGCAGTTTTGTTTATGAAAGTTTTAATCACACTTGCCTCCAATGCCCCCTTTATCTGGTTTTGCACAAACAACATAAAAATGCAACAAAAATATGACACAGGTCTGCCTGGAACATCATGCAGGGACCCTGTGTGACAGCAAACAGTACAGTGGCATGTTATGTAATAATCCCCTGTGCTATGAGAGAAAACTTGCTGGCACAGGCACTTGTGTATAAACAGTACAACACAGTAAGAATATCAATGAATAACTGCATGCTTTGCTTTTTAGTTTTAAAACATGCCATTTCACCTCCAGCTTTTTCCCTCCATGACCCAGCTGAGAGCTGCAGTGATGGAACCAGCCTCAGCTAGCTACTTCCAGGTGATGGTGCACTCACACCCCACAACTAAACAGGTAACAATAACCACTTTAACACAGGAAGGCACCCAACAGTGTGGTGTGATGTACTCGGTAATTACATGCAAGCATTGGTTAAATGTGAGACAGCCTGCTGCTGTCGCTGCTGCAGTCAAAGTTTGACCTCAAACATCCATTACAGCGTGGTGCAGAGCAAGCTAAAACTAAAAACACTCTCAAGGCATTTTGGGCGTCAAATCTTATTGCACACCATGGAGAGTAAATGATTTGGATTTTTTGTTGATGACAGTGGAGGAAGCACTCACAAATCAGTTTGCTGATTCAAATCATATTAGTCATCAAATGCAGAATCAGCCAATATCTATGTTTTGGCTTGGATAGAGAGCTGTCCTTTACTGAGCTTTTCTATTAAGACATTATATACCTGTACATTTTAGCACATTCATCTCTACAGACATACTCAGTTTCACAATGAGCAGTGTCACAAACAGACATACTGTTTACCCGTTTAGTTTAGAGGAGACCTGCAGGGCTATACAGAGCCCACTTTGTCAACAGTGTTCACTGAGAGCTCCTTCTATTAGCATTTAACCTTCTCTGTGACAAGGTGGCTCATGAGCAGTGCTACTTGCCAGTTGCATCAAATACATTCAAATTGAACTCACTGAATGAAATAAATGGTTTAAACTGCAGTCACTCAGAACACTATCTGGAGTCCTGCCCTCCAATAATAAACTCCAGGCTATTCTAAGACTGGAAGAAAGGGAGATATAGAGCAACTATTTTTACTATGCAGACAAAAACTGCATCAGCTGACGTTAATTAGTCGACAACATCCACTCATTATTTTGTTTGAAGCTTGTACTCTAAAAACAACACAGCAACTTTGATGTAATCCAAGGCCTCTGTGGAAAACAGCATAAGCGAAAGAAGCATGGAAAAAAATGGGATAACATGCGAGAAGATGATGCAGATTATAATAAATACATTAAGCTGGCTGTGAGATATCAGTGCAGAGAGCCAGCTTTGACACCCCAATGAACAACACTCCCCTGGGTGTCTCGCTCATGTCTTGTATCGATCTCCATCAGCCCCAGGGTCCCAGCATCTGTCAGGCAGTGTCAGCCACTCGGCTAATTGGGGTAAAAAAACACAGGCAAAGAGGCACAGACCTCATTGTGTCTTTGATCCATAAAACATGATGAGTTCAATTCCTGTCTCTCCTTTCATTAACTTAATCAACATGCCGGGAAATGAATAAAACATTCAGTGAGAAAATGCTAAGTGAAAACAACAACAGGAAATTACTTCCTGTAGTGCATGTACGTGCTGGTTGGGGAGAATCTTCTTTGACAGTGAAGGGATCTTTTCTCTTCCTTGATTCCACACAGATAGCAGCCTGAAGGTCAGAGCTCTGTGGTAACTGGAAGGTCACCACCATGACAAGTGATGCTCTCTCCTTACCATCAAACAACTATCAACACACACCTCCAGCAGTGAACTTAACCTCTAGCTCCACCAAGGAGGTTGTGGTAGGACCGGGCAGTTACAGTGTAAAATGTAATTTATTATTAATCAATTACTCATTACACAATCAATTACTGAATACAATGACTATTTAAATTGAATTATTGGTAACAGTAGTAGAAGTGGTTGTTATAGTAGTAGAACAGTACTATTAAAAGTAGGGATAGCACTGCTTAGGTTAGCAGTAGTAACATAGTGTAAATAGTAGTGGAGTGTCAGCAGTGGCACTGATAGAAGTAGTGAAAGTAGTGGTACTGGTGGTGAATGTAGAAGTTGTTGACGAAGTAGTGGACAGTTATGGTATTTGTACCAGTAGTAACAAAAGCAATAACAGTAGTTGTAATAGTAGTATTGTTAGTACTATTACTTTAGTAATGAACTAATAGTACTATATGTATTATTACTATCAGTATTAGTGTGATATTAGTATCAGTATTAGTACTTGTGGCACAAATCATACCTGTAATAATCATGTTAGTAGTTGTTGCTGTAATAACAGTATTGTAGTAGCAGTAGTACCATTAGGAGTAGTAGTAGTGGTGGGTAGTAGCAGAATAGGTATTTGTAGAAACAGCAGTAGACTTTGTTTAGGTATGGTCACATAATATTTCCAGCAGGTCAGAGTTCACCTCTAAAAAAACTTTGACCGGGCAGATGTGCACTGTCGGCCAACAGAAACACTGATACAAATTTAGAAGTCATTATTCAGGCTGTAGTGTTGCTCTCATATACTGTTTTGTATGTGATTGCTCTGATCAGTATCCCCTCCTTTATTTTTTATTGAACATCATGAACTTACAAACATTCAGCTGAACATGGAATGATCATTCAAAACACTGAGTGTTTACTGGTAAAGTAGTAGTGATAGTGGGCTAGTATCAGTATTATAAATAGTATTTGGTAGCAGATAGAAAGTCCTTAAACCCACACTGCTGTACAATGTCAGCATGTAGACTGCTGGAATCAACCTTCTAAACATTAGTTCTCTCTTGTCCCTCACAGAAAGAAAAAAAATGTCACCAAGGTAAATGTCAACATACTGTCATCGTAATTAAAGGGCATACGCAAACTATTTCCCTCTAATTTACATATAATGATTTCTCACATTTACTCATAGAATAATAAGGCTGTAACACAGGCTGAGTAACCACAAGAAAGAGAAGTTATTTTTAGACATTACACCAGGCTCTGTGTCTATTCCAATTCACACATGCAGAGCAACAAAGCTCATTTTTTGGAATGGGTCTCATTTCCCCAGATAAAAATGAAAAACATTCTTATAAATCCAGACTGCTCTAAATACCAATGAAGTGGAAGGACACTCTAAACAACTGAACTGAGCAGTGTGTGTGTGTTCCATGAGGTAAGCAGTAAAATTCAGTTTGTGTTTTTCCTCTTCCACATTGAGCTCAGAGGTCAGCATCATTTGCAGAGTTGGAGGTTGTGGGGATGCAATGTCTTGACCAGTGCCTCGGCATGCCATCACAATGGCCTGAAGCCAAACTCTTCCAACAAACTGCATGAGGGCAGGTTAGAAAGATAGAAAACAAACAATTACGGCCTTGGCAGGAGTCGTGGGCATGCTCTGGTGCATGCAAAGCAGCTTATGGGATTTGAGGACAGATCGAGAATGTTTTATAGATAAATGAGAGAGAGACGTACAATGAGACCACGCTCCAGTGAAAAAGAGACACTGTAATCCTTGCACGAATATGTGTATGCAACAACGTAGACTAAAAGAGAGGTGATTGGAGATAATGAACATCATCACTGCTACTGTACAACCCTGTAATGTACCAACAAGCAGCCATTAGGAGACACTTACCTGTGCCTCCTCTGATTCTCACTCAAGCACACACATCTGCAAACCATTGCTGCCAGGAAAATAAGTAAAGATTTTGAGATGTTAAATCAAAACCTAATTTAAAAGAAAGAGTCATAATTGTTAGTTAAAAAGGCAAAATTTTCACCATCTCAGTCAAAATTGGAGCTATAATAATTAGTGGAGTTATCAGTTAGTCAATCAATCAATGAATCAGTTAATTGAGAAAAAAATGGCATGTTACTGTAATACTGGCCTCATATATTTTTATGGAGTACCTTATCATTTCAATATAATAAAAACTTCTTTAGACAAATTGTGAGATAGATTTTTGATAGATTTTTTATTCTGTAATCCCTACCTTTTGACTTGGCATCTTTAAAGTATGATTTATTATCTATATAGTTTTATTATTTTATTATGTTATTTTTTATCATTGCTAACATTTCATTCTTTTTTCCTGTCCTGGCATCAGTGGGTTTCCACTAAGTGCACATGTGTATGCTTGAATGAGAATGAGCTGTATGTTCTCCTGCTCTCTAATCTGTTACATAAGATTCTCCATTACAAAGCCACACTATCACACAGCAGCTATGCATTGCCTTTGTTACAACAGCATGACACCTTATGAGTTCTCACTCCACCAGGTTGGAATATAGATAAAATTGTATTTTGTTCAAGCAACTTTGACAACTGCAAGATAGACAACATTCTTAGAACAAAAAGACATATCAAGTCAAATTTATTTATGGGAGTTTTAACAAAACAAATCCACCATCTGTGGCTTCACAGCATAATTAGTGACATTACTGAAGACAAACACACAAATTACAAAATACAAAATTAAAATTCATTTGGATTCTCACACATGTGAGAAAGTCCAGTTATGTGTGTCCAAGACAATTTCCACTCCCCCTTTGAGGAGCAATTAATGCTTCTCTGTTGCAAATTGTGTTGCAGAGCAGGTGGGACTGCACTTAATGTGTTAATATTAGGGGTGTAACAATGCACCGTGACACGATGCATCATGATTCAGAAAACGTGACGATACGCATCGTGACAACGAAAACTGTATTGTGATGTGACTGATGAAGTGAGTGCTGTGTCCTGAAGTAGTCCTTTATACCTCTGTAAGTGATCGCACTGTGCGTCATGCAAAATAACACTGAAAAGATTTAAAGTGAATAGATTGGGACTGCAATTTTCTCATCTTCCCACAGCCTCTGACAATGTAACAGCATCTGGCTGCTTCAGGTTCTGTTGAGTCGGATGTCTGTAGACAGCTCGCTTCCCTAGTGACCACTAATCAGCTGATTGAGTGACTTTAGCGAGTCGTTAACTCTCTCTCTTATTCCTCTTGCATAATTGTTTTCTCTGACAGTTAATATTTTTCAGACTCATCATCTGTACAGCTGTAATTCTCGGCTGAGACAGACGTTTCTGCAGTAAAGACGTCAGGAGACGCTGTGAACTTGTTTTCACTCGTCATTCATTTATTACCTCTGTCACAGCAGAACATGTTACAGCAGCTTCACAAACTCCTGCAGCTTAAACTGAACTAGTTCAAGGACCAACAAAACTTGCTATCTTAACAACATAATTAGGCTAAAAAATCCACAACACAACACCCTAAAATACCATAGTTACAATAATACTCGCTCCATTCAAAAAGAATATCAGTTGTAATAAATGGAAACATAATTGTACCAGGAGATAAATACTGCCTCATATTATGTCCAATATGGTATCCTCTCTTTTACACTGTAATCTACAGAAATAGAGAATAGCTGCACGAACAATTTTATTTTTATGTTGAACTGGGATTTAGTTTACAATAAGGAAAACACTGGGTTTTGTGGCAACAGAATTCCAGTATGTTTGTCAGTGTGTACTGTGATCAAGTGACATTTCGGTTTGAAACTTAGATTTTATTTTGGTGTGCACAGATTATGGGTGTAACAGTGTAGTTGTCCTGAACTGTTCGGCACTAGATGTTTAATTGGATGTGAGAATTGCCTCGGTTCAGTATGCCTTATGAACCAAATAATTACTAGTTATAGTAAACTATAGGTTAAAGTATGGTTAAAGTTAGACAACTACACACTTGGGTGAGGTTAGAAAAAGATCATTATTACAGTTATTAACACTGCAAATATTTATTGCAGGTCTGTCATGGGAGGCAAACTCCAATCTCCAACAGCCGTGCTACATGCACATCCACCACCCCAGCCTCCACTTTTCCTAGTTTTTGCCTCTGCCTTAGAGTACACTACTTCCAGAATAGCAGTTGATGTAGACGTAAACTTTTATGCACGGAATCATCCAATATTTATATAATTCCAAGGGATTCTGGATTGAACAAATTCAAATGAGGAAACAGTCTGATGTCATTCAGATCCAATGTTTGTAACAGCAGCATTGGACAAAAAGAGAAATGGATAAAAACTGTTATGATTAACTTTTTTTTTTTTTCAAATTAAATAACAAAAATGTTTTCTTCCATGTTTTATGCAATGTATAGAAAAATGTACCAAAGCACAACTCTGATGCACCATTATACTCTTAACATTTTTTCCTTATTGTATGTAATTTGTGGTTCAGTAGAGAAAACTAAGCCAGGGTATCGCTGCTACCCTCAACTGCAGCAATACATGATTTATTAGTGGTAGTATCGACATCACCACTGAACACTGACAGCATGCAGTAGTAAGGGTCAAACTCTGACTCTGACTGTGAATCCTGAGCTTGATGGGTTGCTGTCCAGGCTTTGGACTGGCTCCATATGCAGTGGCAGATGGTTGCACCCCTTCAGTAGCAGACTGATATCCACACCTAGCCACACCACAGGGCCAGCTAACTGCTGCCATGCTGTCAGTGGGCAGGTGGTAGTCTGTTGGCAAGATGATGACAGAGTGAATCAGCTCAGTTGTCTCTGGATCAGACCAACAACCACAGGGTATGTACAGAGTTTTGATGGCTGTGCTGGATTTGTTTTACAGGGAGGATCTGAAGCTTTGGTGGGCAATAAATAAATAAATAAATAATACATTATGTTATTACATTTGAGCAACATACAAAGATTGTAACCATGACAGAGAATTAAGAGAATCCATCAAAATAAAAAATTAGGTTCATAGCTTTGTGGGCTGAGGGACGTTTGCACTGAGAGGAAAAAAAGAAAGAAAACAACAACCACTATAATGTGGATCTGCTGTACAGTACAACTGATGATGGACAGTAACTCCTCTCTGGGCCCTGGGTGTTCTATTGCAGTTTTTCTTATATAAGCAACAGTGTGATGTCACATTTACACTGAGATATTTCCATTGCAGATATAATGTAATTTGATTTAAAAATTAGATTAAAAACAACACAAACAAAAATGTGAGGTTTTAGTGTGAATGCGTCAGTTTAGAAATTAATTATGCAAAAGGCAGATACCATCTTTACCAACAACAGACTGAGCAAACTGAACCAAGATCTTTTAAATAAACATTTGAAAGAGAATGCTGGTGCTGCTTCACCAGACAACTATGTGCTAGTGCTGTATAACAAAAAATCAACTACCTACGAACTAAAGGCACAACCTGCGTTACAATAATAATAGCTACATACATACAAATGTTACATAAGTTAAAATTACCCTACATTAAAAAAAATACCATCAAGATTCCACAGAAAGTTAACCCCTCAGTCCCAGATTGATCCTAGCAATACCAAAAAAGAAAAACCCATCACTGCATGTTTAGCCTCCAAAACATTAATCAATGTTTAATTAATTCATTTTTACTTTTAGCTTCTGTATTGATCTTATCTTTTACTAAACATTCCAGTTGCTGAATATATACTTTGTGGCTTATCACATTGATTACATTTTGTGTTCTTCAGGTGATTAGTCTATATTTATATTTCACTGATGCCTGGATGAGTAAAACTGATTTCTGAAATGGGTAGCATGGTGGTCAACCTGCGACCTTAAAAGGATAAGCAGTAAAACTAATGGGTGGATGGGTAATTTCTGAACTTAGAGTGAGTTCCTAATAGGTGTGTTAATTGTCCCCATGTTTTGAGATCAAATGTTTTGAGACTGCAGAAACTGGCTTGGATGTCAAATGACATTTTCAAGCACCAACTACAGACTGACTGTGTTTGGCTAATCCAGTAAATTAAATACCTGAAAAACAAAAAACAAAAAAATTACATTAATGCAAAAATCCTGTTACTCACAACTGACAAATACAAAAAGTAGTTACCTCAGAAATAAACATAACTCTGTATTACAAAAAAAAAAATGACTCAGTATTGTCACAATACTGTCATACTGCACACGCCTACCACTTACTTTGTGCTGCTAAGGTGCTTTGCATTGCAGAAGGTGATAACAGCAGCAACAGAAAATGGAGAGGTAATGATTTCAAGAGTGATAAAGCTCTTTGATAAAAAAAAAAAAAGTACAAACTATTAGCAGCCCTTAATTTCCCAAGCCACCAACTCCCTGTCTACATTCCACTCTCATCTGCAGTTTACAATGGCGTGGCCTTTTCTTTTAATTTTCCAAATGAGAAGGATGAGGAGATGGTGAGGTTAAAAGCAGATAAGGATTCAAGGTGAAGTCACAGGCAGCAGATGATTAAGGCAGAGCTGCAGCACAGAGAATTGCAGTTTCCAGGGAGGATATCTTTGCTTTGTAAACCGTCCCACGTCTCCATCAATGGAAGGCCGAGTATATAAGGCAGCTAGGGTCAGTACAGGAGCTAACAGCCCCAAGCTCTGTCTGACAAACATATTAGCCAGCATTACCACATACACAAACACACACAGGGATTCATCAACCTTGGGAGCAAGAATAAGGCAGAGATAAAGGCAAGGAGCCCATTTGCTTTGTGGTAACACAAAGTAGCGAATGGTTGGCCGCACCCACTCAGCATGTCAGACACGTCTACCTGGGTGAAAAGCAATCACAGACTCCGTCCACTGATTAAAACAAAGATGAGACTATGTCTTTGCCTGACTCCGTCCACTCTCTGTTCCTGCTAATGGGATTCTCTGAGCCTCAGGACAGGTGTGGAGCTGTAATGAGTGACAGGGCTGCAGAGGAAATATTTGGCCAGCATTGTTTGACTTGATCTTCACAGCTCTGATGAAGCTACACACACCAACTCCCCTTTTATACTTGAGCTTAAGTTGCCAGGCTTCTCTGAAGGGTCATCACACAGGATCACATTTTTGACCAGGAAACAGTGCTGGCTCTATGTTATTGCTTTAATCATGAGAGAATGTTTTTCAGCCAGCTAGTTTTGGCTTTCATATGCAATCTACAAGTTAATAGCTCCGATCAGAGAAGACACTGACATCATTATAAAGAGGTCAGAAACAGGAGTCTGATGATCAAACAGGTTTTAAACAAACCCTTCAGCTTTGTCCGAGTTATTCGGAAGAGAAAGTGGTGATGGGTAAATTTAATACCCAGACTTTCTGCCAGACTGTGTTGATGTCACCATGCTTCCAGATCTACGCAATTAAACTGGTGACTACAATGCTAGCATAACTAACAATGGTGGACAAAACCACAACAGTAAAACCTAATTGATAAAATACACTGATGTATACCTTTGACTTACTTTGATCAGTTGTCTACTCTATCATATGGGTATTGGTTGTTCAACAAAAGTAACCTTACTATAAAATAATATTTTTTTAATGTTAATAAATAATACATTTGATGATATTTTAGTGCACTATCTTCATCATTAGTATAACAGGTTAGGTAGGTTAGTATAACAATCATTTCATTCATTCATTCCTTCTTTATCTAAACCTCTTATCTCTTATCTTAGCTGACACTGGGCAAGAGGCAGGATACACCCTGTACAGATCGCCAGTCCATCACAGGGCCAACACACATAGATAAACAACCGTTCACACTCACATTCACACCTACAGGCAATTTAGAGTCATTAGTCAATTAACCTGCATCTCTTTGGTCTGAGGGAGGAAGAACCTGGAGAGAGCCCACACAGGCACAGGGAGAACATGCAAACTCCATACAGGAAAGCCCCAGGCGAACCAAGGCTCTAACCCAGAACCATCTTACTGTGAGGCAACAGTGTTGATTTCTGCACCACTGTGCTGGCCACAATCATTTCATACTCACCAAAATTTTATTTACTTACTATTTCCAATTCCTACCACCAGTTTATGATTATTGCTACAGACAGTGAAACAAATGTTTTACTTCCAGTGGCTCAAACTGCAAACTCCATCCCTTTCCTGGTAGGCTTTCCATTTGAAACAATGCAGGAAATGTTGACTACCAATCACAGTACTTAAAAGCACTGCCAGAAGCAAAAAGGGAAATGATGAGCAATTGTTTAAAAAAGAGAACAGTATCTCTGTATAGAAGAGAAACTGAGAGCGGCAGAGTGGTGAGTAAGACATAACTGTGAAAATTCAATGAGTTACCATTTACTTTAGCCATGTGAGCCATTACAGCACAGATAATTCCATCCATCCTCAATGTTTGTTTTTTTTTACTGAGCCTTTATATGCAATGGCCTTGTGCTCTTATTTAGAAATTGTGACCAGCTTTTATTTGAGAATTTACAGTATCAAATTCTGATTGATTGTAAGGCAGGCTGGCAACCTAGACAAGGTAACTATAACTACTAAATCCATACTTAACATTTAGGTGTTGGAAAATAGCACATAGCACAGCATTTGTTTCTGTGGCTGCTAATACCAAATCCAGAGGAAGAAAGAGATTGCTGGTTGACACCCCACATCTTTTTATTTAAAAAGAGCTGTTTCATGTTTCACACACTGATTATTCAAAGCATCGACACAAGCTGCAACTCAGAGTTGACTTAGGAAATTCAGATTTAGGTACAGGCCCTAAGAGGCTCTAAAAACTGCCCAACTGACAGACACAAAGTTGGCAGTTATGTCTTATTCAACCTGATTCTCAAATTCTAGAGTGCTGGTAGAAATGTTATTACCCTTAAGCAGCAAAGTAAAAGCTACAAATATTAGAAAAAGTGTGAAAGAATAATCAGATAAATGTACTTAATGGAGAACTACAGTAACTTAGTATTGCACTTCCATAATGTTTGGGGACTCACAAGAGACAGGTTAAAAAGAACGGTCACCATTGAAGCAGAGGCAAGTGAGATATCCTGACTGTAATCACTTTAAAACACTGAATACTACATTTCCATTTTACATTTGTTAAACCCTCCTTGCCCAGTTAATTACATTAAGTATCATTTTAATGTTGCAGCTGGATGAGGTGAAAACAATTTTACTTACTTTACATGATGTCAGGCAAAGTATGCAGCAACTTCAGTTGTCAAGTAAATGTGTTGGAATAATAGGTATTATATTTCCCTCTTACATGCAGTGAAGTAGTTGGTGTTGAACTTATTGTGCTTTACTGAGAGGTGAGTAGAATACCCTGATTGATATAAAAATGGTAAAATGGTACTCCTACTATCGAGCTCACGACTGACCACCACAACCTGAATGTTTAATGAGACTATACCTGTAGTTCTTGGTTAAACCAGGCCAGTTACAGGTCACTCAGTTAGTGAGATTAACCTTATCCACCTTAAACAGCTGTTTCCATGTCACTCTGTCATTAGAAGGCACTTGTATACTGTAAGATGAAAAAGAACTGATGGGAAATATTAGAATGAACTGGACTTAAATATGAGTACTGCACCACCTTACTTCTCATTAAAACTTGGAAAGGGAATGTGTTATTCTTCATCCTTTCAAAAGGGGATTAATGTTTATATCTTTGTTTTCCACAGATGCAGCCATGCTAAAAATGTATGCTCTCTCTTAACACTGTAAGGTGCTTTAGTAAAATGGCTCCACAAAATTGCACATATGATTTCTACTGTGGGATGTGATAGTTATTACTTTGACCTGGTTGTTTGCTGTCTTTATTGTTCTCATTGTAGCTGTAAAGTGTAGTGTGCTGTTTCTTCATAATGTGCAGTTTTAAATTTGATTTGAGGGTCCATGCTGACTCACAGCTGTGTGTGTCCTCAGGAAATGTTTTACAGTAATTGGCTTTAAAGTGTTTGAACACCATGATGCCAAACACTTGAGAAACTAACTCCACAGACACTTCTCATATTTTAAGAGCTTTGTGTGCTTCAGTACAAAGTAGGAAGGCAAAACTGACACAGATTCACATATAGCAAACATCCAATCTGTCTTTGTAGAAATCAGCCAGCCAGAGCATTAGTCCAGATGCATGGTGGGGGAGTGTGACTGGATGCATTTTCAAATCAATTTTTCTTCCTTACCGGTATATATCATGTGTTTATCATGTGTGTACACTCTAAATCAGCTTCTCAGCCACACAGACGACCACTTTTCATATATGCTGTTGCAAAATAAAGCCTGCAGAAAATACTCACAATCAGCCACGACAGGAAAAGTGATAATTGGTTTTACTAATGTAAAACCAATTATCACAGGTCAGTGAGGCATGTTAGCTCATCACAAGGGTTAGATGCTCTAAAAAGATTTGAAGCACTGCTGTAACTGAGTCAGACACTTAACATAAATGACAAAAGACACTGTAAAAGACACTCCCTGTCCTCTGTTCTAACCATTCATTGTTTTTGACCTTTGTAGCAGGTCAACTGGCAAAGCAAAGACATCAGATTACATGCATATACATTATTTTATTAAAAAAATTATATATTAAAAAACATTAATGGATTGTTAAAGCACTGTCAATATGCCAATTGTGAGGGACATTTACATACATATAGAGAGCTTAAGTACAAGTGGCCAAAGGGGCTGACTTACTAAACCTATTGCAAATTACCAAGTTTGCATTTCCATGTATTTTCAGTTCAGGGGAATACTAACTACCTCATGATGCAGATGCACACAGCTGCAGTTGAGCTCATTTGACTGCACTGTTGTCTGACGCTTGGATACTTAAGACACATCTTCCGCAGGTCTAGAGATCGGCAGAGTGGAAATGTGTGAGCTGGAAATTTTGTTTGAAGAAACCAATAAACATATTATTGAACTCATTTTGCTCTCTCTGTACTCCACAAGAATGACTGCTCTCTGGGAGGGACTTTTAGAATGTGATAATACTGTAGGCTCAACAAAAGGGTCAGTGATTGTATTACAAAGGCAGATTGCATTCAATCCAATTTCTCCACCCTCAATAACCATAGGTCTTTTGTCTTGATGATGGTTTGAGTTAAAATAAGTACTTCTTTAAGGTTAGTGGACTTATGTCAGATACTTCAACAGACTTCAGCATTTTCATGTGTCACCATGGCAACGACAGAAGTGTCCCCTGGAAACATTTTTACTGTAGTCTGTGCTCCTTGCTGCATTTTGCTGCAGTTTCTGTATTTAGCTTAGTTTTTGTATTTGCAGCATTTTTGCTGCATGTGTTGTCAAATTGGTCACAGTGTTTTTTTGTTTGTTTGTTTACTTTTATTTATTTAGTCTATTTGCATGTATTAACTGGTAGCATGCTGACCTGTAAGGGCCACCATAGTTTTCTGATCTGATGTTGCTATCGGCAGGACATTATTTGTCAGTGTTTCCCAAAACTGTTCCACAGCCCTGTTATGAAAAGTATTAATATAAGATTTCATAATATGTCACAGATAGTTTGGTTTGGTTTGGTTAGGTTTAGGCAGAGAAAGAACTTGTTTAGGGTTGAGGACAGATCATGGTCTGGGGTAAAGTAACTACTTGGAAGGGTTGGTTTAGGTTAAAAAAAAAAAAAAACTACTCCTTTCTTCAGATTAGAGAATGTTGTTTTTTCAGGGCAAAGAAGGAAATACTGTGATGTTCTAGAGCCACCTAAATTTGTAGAGGGAAGGGGTTAGGGTGGATTGATGGACTAAAAAAAGAGCAGACTTGAGCACAGAGGACCACCATTCATTCCCCATTTCCCACTGTCAACATCCCAGACCTTAACAAAGCTGTAATGTAAACTCGAGCCATCATGTTTCCTTAAACCTACTTAGGTTGTTTTTGTGCTTAAACACGACCAAACATTTTCTATAGAGGTGTCAGATTAGAAAATGGTTATATTTATGTAACATTGATTTGGTAAGAACTGACAAAAAAAAGGGATGTTAAAGTCAGGGAATGATCTTAAAATTAATTTGGAAGGCATTTCAATTAACACTTGTTAGAGTGAAACCACTGAAGAAACATTCTCTGTTTAGAGAAAACAATCTCTAATGAGATGTATCTGCATTTCTTTTACACATGAGCTAGGTCTCTTGTTATCTTCTCCCATGCAGCCTGGCGAAAACTTTGGAATTTGCTTTCTTTTATATAAGGGTATCATACTTTTTCAGGTCATGCTGTCCCTTGTGGGGAAAACAAATAGATACAATAAACTCATGTGACAATGGCAAAACAGTTAAGACAAAATGAAGCCAAGAGGAACCAGATTTGACTAGTATGAAACTGTGTGCAGTTCTGTTTGCTTGATCTCTTTAGTTTTTCATCTGCCAATTAGCCAGTCCTTGTGCCTAAAGGAGGCACAATATATATCCACTATGTGTGCTCACGTCAGGCAGCAGACCCCACAGGGTAGTCTCCCCTACAATTCATTACTGTGATACGCAATCCTTCCCTTAGGGCAGAGTCAACACCATTACCCAGCACACACCGTATCTGCTTCCCACTACTGATATCAAAATCTGTGAAACTCAAGGAGAACTAGCGGTCTTTCACACGCACTCTCCTCCCTCACTGATAAGCTCCCATTGCACCAATGTCATATTTGCACTTCTTATCCAGACCTCCACCGAGTGCACTGCTTTCATGAGGACAAATATGGTCTTCAACCAAATACTATTGCTCACACTTACTTGTCATCAGCACATTATCTGTTCATCTGGCCTCACTTGCTTTCTTCTATTCAATCCACTCACTCAAAATATCTGTCTATTTACTTGACACCATGCAATCGACTGGCAATCTGTCCAGGGTGCACCCCGCCTCTCGCCCGATATCAGCTGGGACAGGCTCTAGAACCCCTGCGACCTTTAACAAATAAGCAGTATAGATAATGAAAAAATTTTTAGGCTGATACTGATATTGTAGAGTTTTAAACCAATTTAAACCAATGTGAATAAAAAACATAAACATACCAGTGGCACAGATGTTGGAATAAGAAGTATTATGTAATGTTTCTAAAATACCTACCGTACTTATCACTCTACATATGGAGGATCAGCCACAACATTAAAACAAGTGAGTGGTTTTAATTAAAACCAGTGAGTGCTTTTAATGCATCTGCGATAAGATGATATCAACTGTTGAAGAAAAACTCGTCCTTTATTCATAGTTTGCTGTAGTGATTTATTAGTATTCCAGAATATGGTGAGTCTGCAGACACACAGAGCAGGTCTGAGACAGCAAACTGACCCAGAGTGAAGGGCAGGGGGACAGTGCTGTGGTACAGGGCTGTGATCAAACAGTATGTAAATATGAACAATGGTACAAGATGGGATCACATGACACAGACAAGACCTTTTGTTGACTCAGCAGGGAGCAGGAAGAGCCCCCAGCCTTGATCAACTTGTTATTGTAAGGTGTGACATAATCAACATTGGCCTTGATCAACTTGCCAGTGTAAAGTGACATAGTAACAGTTAGAAGGTATGATAAACAGAAGGACAAGGAAGGGGTCTTTAACATACAGTTGCAAGTAGTGGTTTCAGACATTCTGAAGTCCTTATTAACCAAAGTGTCTTTTCTTCCTCACAACCAATACATCAGCCTGGACAATATCAGCCAAATGCTGCATAATTTGTTGCATTTGATTTTCAGTAATGACTCTACAGTTACTTGCTTGCTGTCATGTGACATGCCCACATATGTAAACAAATACGGGCTAATTTATCCAATCACAGGACCACAACATTACTGTAGGTCAACAGCCACACAGGCAGCTAGGTAAAGACCTAAAAGCTGAGGCCTTCAGGGGATAGTTCCACAGACTTTTTCTCTGAAGGGACTGGAGGGTGTTACTCTTCATTTTAGTTTGGGTCTAATATTCAGGGTTCAGGTCATTACTGACCTTTTTCATCCAGTAATGTTTTTTGTATATGTGTAACAGTATACAGCACTGTTTACAACTGAACTTCTCATTTGTAGGAATATCATTGGGAAGTATTTGTAGAAGTATCATTTGGGATACAGCTCCAGATGCAGCACACTCTTCTAGGCAATGACTCTGCAACAGCTTTTCTGTCTCTTTCTTAATCACTGTCACTGAAATGCAGGCTAGTAGCTAAAACATTATGATGGCCTTGCAGGAAAACAGTGTATACTGTAGTGCATATTGACAATCTGTTTTTTGATTACCTAATTACCTGATTTGAGTACAGGACACAACAGCCTATCTTAAGAGTTACATGCATGAGAGTTGAATAGCAGGGCTACTTTTCATGTCTTTTGACAAAGTAAACTGTTCTTTTAGATTAGACGGAATATGCTTATTCATCACTTAACAAGTTAAGAAGATATGTGATGTTTAGGAAAGTTCAGGGCAGGTAAGGGTAGAACAAAATCAAAATCTTAACTTTAGTGCCACGATTCATGTTTGGAAGACTAGTGACTATCTTTTTGCCCATTCAAAATGTGCCTGTTGCTGTGTGGCATTGTTACAACAAAAAGCTTGATGAGGGTAACAACTAGGCATTTGATCTTTGCAAATAGGAATGATGCATGTGTTTATTTGCATATACACTGGGGAGGTGAGATTTGATTACCAGTGGTCACTCAAGACATGAAGAGATGCATTTTAATGTATGTACTCTGAACTGTCCACGTGTGACTGATTCACCCAAGACACATGTTAATATCAGGTATGAACAGGGCCAGAGAGCCCATCAGTGATCGCTCATGCTGGTTGGCCTTTACTGAAGAAGTAAAAAACAGACTGCAGCCACTTAGGCATTAACAGGACACAGTGGATAGAGCAAATGGACAGGATTGGATCTTCTATCAGTGAAAGCATGTAAATATCCTGTGAATTATTAATAAGGTCTTGTAGTCAAAGAGTGCATTCATTATCAGAAATGTCTGTTAACACTAGGGAATAGGAGTTGGGGTTTTAAAGTCCACAGTAGTGTTGAATTGAAAGGTGCTGACCTATACACTGTTTATACTTTCCACATTCTCTTTTATATGTGAGCTGTGACTGGAGGCGCCCAGTGCGTACAGTATGCAGCACAGGAAAAGTGGTTACACATCAGCACACAGCTGCAGTCTGAGGAGCAGACACTCCCATGGCAACATGGAGAACCTGCACACCTCTCTGTAGCATCATCAGCCTTTAACAACATTCTGTGTTCCCTATTGTGTTCTTATGCTAAACACATTACTTGCCCTCTCAGGAATATGTACTGCAAACAAAGGCATTAACTGCCCTTGAACGCTTCTCCCCCTCTTCACAGTCTGTGAGCACTGTAGTACTGCCAGTCCTAATCAGTGCTGTAGAGCCAGAATAGGAGTACATTATCTGCACAGGAACAGCACCAAGAAATATAGAAGAAAACTGAGAAATGCACAAAGCTTTTCTTTTCTAACAGAGTTTTCACTAGCCTAGTTTCAGATCGCCAACCACACCTCATAATTCAAATAAGGAGTTTAGTGTTGTGCTGTGTTTTCCCCACTCCCAAACAGAAAACACTGACTTGAACGCATTGTCAGACTGAGTAATGAAGTGAAAACAAAAGAGCAGTTCAGTCTACTTTTATGTAAAAAATGTGCCACATTTTAATGTTTAATTCAGGTTTACTGCTTATCAAGAGCTGCAATATCTCAGACTTGGTGAAAACAGCATACAAGTGTCAACAAACGACTGGAAAGAAGGCAACAAACCCACCATGACTTGCAGTCACATCTAAATAAAATTCAAGATCAACTCTAATTCAGTTGATAAAGCTAATTATAAAGGAACTATGTTTGTATCCACTATCACTTGTGAATGAACTGCTACAAATATGTAACACAACAAAAGTAGTAAATTTAGTTTAATTGTATGGAAATTGGGGCTAGCAGTGGAGTTAACCATTTTGCAACAATATGTAAACACTTCCAACTAGGACTGAACGATTTATCAAAGTTGAACCACAATCGTGATTTGAATGAAGTCAATTTGCAAACCGAAAAGACAGTGACTATTTTTTATAAATAATACACTTTTTGTTACAATGACACTCTGTTAAAATAATTGCAGTCTTTGTGATTTGCAAATGGAATTAGTTCAAAACGCTGCTTTAGTCCTGACAGAAAGCTGAGACAGAGGAAAAACTGGCTTAATGTGGACATGTGGACTTTCTGACACTTTGCTTCACCATTTAGCCATGGTGGTTTCTGTTTGGTTTTTAAGTGGAACGACCATATGTGAGAGAGGAAATAACATAGTCTTCCTCTGACAAATAAAACGTTGATGAGCTATGACCAGTGTGGCCAATGTTAGGAAACCTTAGATAGATAGTTTTACTGTACAACTGATCCGGGTCAGTTCACTAACCTTATAACTCTTCTCTATTTGTGCTGCTGTTGCATGTCACAGATCAATATTTCTATGATTTTATATCAAAAGTAAAACAAGAATGTAACACCCCTCTTTTTCCTGCTCGTGGTCACTCTCTACACACTCACTAAATGCACAATCTATATTTGACCTCAAAAATCAACCAGGAAGATTAGCATTATTTTTTTTCTCAGCCTCTGGCATAGACCCCATCAACTCAGTTCTTCTATCCCTATTACACTGACTTGCAGTTAGCACGAATAGAGATAATAATAATGTCATATTTTCTCAACAGAGACAGATAGTAGAAACTGAAAAGTTTAATAATCCATTAAAAATACTGCAGTGTAATATTCTCCTTTTGGCCTTGTCACTGTGCTAGAAAGCAGAGAAAGGTAGAAAATCTACAACCTGCTAAAGTAATTAATTATTAGTATTGATCAATAATCCTATTATCAGCCTTGCTTCCCCTTCTTTATATATAGTAGTGGTATAAAGCAATAAAAATCATCAATCAATAGGAGCACAGTGCAACAGTGGGAATGTGGCCTGCACGTCATAACAGGTGCAGTTAGCATGGTGTGCTGTGGGATTGTGGGCTGGCTGCAATAGAAGAAGTCAGACTGACACCTGCACTGCCACAGGCTAGAGGGACTGTTCACTGTGCTGCTAGCTTGATCTTACTCTAAGTGACCTTCAGCAGAGCTGCCACAGAACCACAGACACCAGACACAATCAGAGGAGGCCAACTGAGAAGCTTGGTTTGCACACTGTAAAGTACACATTAAATATTGACCAATGTTAGAATCCTGATCAGGTTTTTTTTTAGGTAACTAAAAAAGTATGCAAAGTATGCTGCTCTCTCAATCCTGAATCCTAGTAATGGCTGATATTCTAAAAGTGACCAGGCAAAAAATAAAGACATTAATTTAAATAAAATAAGCTGGTTTCCACAGCTGATGGAAACACTACAGCATATCACTTATTTTCTCTCTGTAAACAAAATACTGATTATTAACTTCAACTTTTGATGTTTTTTGATTATTGTTCAGGTACTGTAAATGAAACTCAACACTGCCTGTAAATATTTCACTTTAAAACCCAGTCTGGAAAGACAGAGATTATGCCATTTGAGGAAAGGCTGTTAGTGAGATATACTCAGATCAGCAGAGTGCTCAGTATAACATGACTCTATTGTCAAGGCAATAGGCAAACAGTGGAAGTGTTGAGTTTGCATTAACAGGAATTTTAAAGAGAAGTGGATCTGAAAACAGCGAGGCTTCTTTCTAAAATATGGTCAAATATACTTATAAAACAAGAGGAATTTGAAATTGAGCCTGTGTCTTATTGAAGCCTGTTTTGTTTGGTTGATATAAATAAAGGTTTCAGCCACATTTTATATCCCATCACTATGGCACATGCTATGCAGGACAGTGTGTTCTGGCTTACAAGCAGAAAACACAACATTCATGACTTCTCAAAGGATGTCACCAACAAAAAGTGTTCAAAGGAGATGAGGCATCCTGTATCATTGCACTCATGAATACAATCAACACTGCATGACACTTGGCCAAGAAAACCCTTTTGATGTTCGTAGTGGGTATAAATAATGGATGGGTGACTTGTGGTGTGTTACAGGATGGGTTCTGGGGGCTCTGCTGGAACACAGGCAGTAATCTCAGTGGATCCTCCTCCTCTTGTCTCTGAAAGCTGTCAGATGATCAGGGAGCCTGCACAGCAGCTCTTTGGCAGGGATAAACAACACCACAAAGCAGTTCAATGAGTCCTGATGGGCTTCTGGCTGTCAACCAAAACAGCAAATTTAATATCACTGTCACAAATGCAACTGTCTTGCTCCTCTCCTGTCCACAGCATACAAAAGATACCAATATATTCATAAAGTCAAATGTATGTTTACGGAAATCTGGAAATTTCCTAAAATGAGTTGAAAAATCAAACCTTGACAAAGGTAATGTTTCACATGCACCTAATAACAAATGCTGTAACTGTCAAGTGTGTATAAAAAGTGAGATTTTCTTCTCTGCCCTCATGCCGAAGCATGATGTAACTTGAAAACCGTCCCATCACGACAAGTCTACAAAACGAACCTCGCCAGATGCATTAAGTTTTGTTGTCTCTGTGATGGCTGACGTGACCTCAATCCGCTGCCTTGCTGGCTGCCTACTTAGATCATGGTCGTCTCGGCCTGTAAGAGCTTCTCCTTCATCAGGTCCAGCTAAAGCCTTACACACACTGCCCATCATTGGTGTGGATTAGAAGGCCACTGCTAGCTCACTTCTGAAGCTGTCTGCTCTCACTGAGTCATGAGCGGCTGCAGCAGCTCTTCCCAGACCTAAAACGTCACCTGAAAACACTTTAAGTCAAACGTTATGGATAGTTTTGGTAGAAGTTATCCTCCTTCAAACATAAGCCCCTAAATCCAGCCCTCTGTGGAGTATTATTGAGTCAGGGTGTAGCTTTTAATTCCTAGATGAACAAACTTAAGCATGGAAATTTTAACAGAATTAAAAGCAAGATCCCAGGTTTGCTTTGAAGTTCTGCATACAACACGCAACCATATTGCATCCAGGATAGTAATGGTCCATTTTAAATATGAAAACTCCTCTTAACAGTCTTTTGATCAATGAAATCATGATGAAAAACAAGTTACTGTGACTTTTTTTTTTTTTTTTTTGCATCAAAGTAAACCATAACTGTCAGCTGTAGTAACTTATTACTCACCTTTTAATTGCTGAGATGTGGGTGCAGGGACACAGCATTACAATGGAGTTCAAGGCCATCCCTGTAAGAGAATACACCAAACATAAACATAATTTTATAAGTCTAGTTTTACCCAAATATTATGGGTCATATACAGTTCTCTTGTGCTGTAAAATGTAGTGCTGAACACTGTATTTTTAGTTGCAGTATCTAAGACTTGAATTGTTAGTAACAGTTGAAGTGCCAGGGTGTAGACAGTGAAATTATTTGAGTTGAAATGTAGATGGTGAATGCAGTTGAACATTAATTACGACAATAAGCTGAAATTTCAGCTTAAGTGAGAAAGCAGCTGAACTTAGACTTTTAGACGAAAAGTACAAGACAGAAGCTTTGCTCTCAACTTTGAAGAGAAAAGAAGTTAACGAACACAAGATTAAAGTGGGTGACATGTCAGGTCACATGTAATCATCGGAAGGAAGTGAGATGTCTGTTGAAGTGTTGATAAACACTATGTCCCTGTCAGCTATGAGCTGAAGTGTTAGAACGGAACAAGACAAAAGCAGTTGAATAATTACTACAGTTGCTACAGCACGTCAAAGCTGAACCAACAAGCAACCACAAGAAATGTTCACAGCAAAATCTTTATGTAATCAAGATAAACTGCCTACTATTAATCCTTTGGTCAAAAAAAGAAATAAATAAATTAGGAACTCAAGTTGTCATCTTGTCTAAAACTGAAATATATTCAATATATGATCATAGAGGACAAGGAACAAATCAGCAAATATTTACATTTGAGAAGTTGGAACCACTGAATTTCTGTCACCTTTGTTCAAAGGAACAATTTAAACACTTAACCTATGGTAACCCAAATTTTCAGTTAATCAACTAATTGTTTCAAATTTTGTTGTGAGCCATTATACATCTGCAGCTAGCAGTTTCAAAACTATAAAGAAATTCCCTGTAAATGAGAATGGTGCACATTGTTTCATTTTTCATTGAAACTCCAAAGCCAATTCGTGGTAATGAAGCAGGTTAGAATCCCTGGAATGTTTGGGAAAAGGTATTTGGTAAATGGACTGTACTTATACACTTTTCTAGTCATATCGACCACTCAAAGAGCTTCACACTACAGGTCACATTCACCCATTCACACACGCATTTGTACAGCACTTGTCCTATACGCATAAGTGCTCTCTTACACATACACACACCAATGACACATCAGACGCAATTTGGGGTTCGGTATCTTGCCCGAGGATACTTCGGCACGCAGACTGGAGGAGCTGCAGAAGAAACCACTGACCTTCTGGTTGGTGGGCGACCGCTCTACCTCCTGAGCCACAGCTGCCCCCAGACAGACAACAAACAAGGTAATTATTCAGTGACTAAGCAATACCTTACTCTGAATGTGAAGCCAAGAGCCATTTAAAGGGTATATGTGCTTCTTTTCCTAAAAAGAAGATTAAAAGCTCAAAAACATTGTAATCATTTGTTATCTTATTCATGCTGATGTATAAGACTGTCTGGAATTATCAAGATTTTCTTAGCTAAAAAAAGACTTGATAATTCCAACCATCCCTATTTGTTCCATGTCTTCTTACTGAAACACACATAAACCTGAGCAGTTTATCAGTGCTGCATGATTTAAAACAGATTAAATTTGTTGTAACTGTTCCTGTCACGATAAAATCAACATGCTGAGCATTTGTGACAATGGGCTCTCACTGTTTCCCACAGGTTGATCATTTACTTGTGGTGGTAGGTGGCATGGTATGCAGAGACTCGTAAAGTTATTTTCTGTAACTACAATTTACACGTCCCCTAAATGTCTCACATGCAGACTATTGTCAGACGCTACAATTCACTAATGTTTCCTTAATGCCTCAGAGAAGTCTCTAGTCTCCACACAGTTACTGCAGCACAAGTAAGATGGGCATGTAGCTAAAAATTAGTGTGAAAACAATGAAACAAGACATTAGATTGAAACTAGACTTTTTGCTACCTGGGCAGGCTGACCAAATAGAGCCTATGTATGGGAAATGCTGTCTCTCTTCATTTGGCTTAAACCCAAAATGTTTACACACTGGAGGTGTAGCATCCATTTGTCCAACTGTCCATTTAAACTTTTCCAAACTTACTGGCTGGAATAATGCAGTTGTCCGGGAAAACACCTATTAGCCCTATTACCCAAGTCTCATAATGCCAGTGAAAACCCCACTGTTTGTTGCGGCATCGGTGTGTAAAAACTGCTCGTGTAAACACAATGGGCAAAATCAAGGTCAGCAAAGTCAAGGTCATTTCTAAATACTGCATCATAAATCAATAATGTAGTTATTGTGACGGGCCTCATTGTAACAACTTAAATATGCACAAAAATGCAGCACAGCATAAAAGGCAGCTTGTACTCTTCCAGCCAAATGATTTTGAAATATAAAGATGTACAAGCAATAGCTGATCCTGGGAATCACTTCCCTTCTACCTTAAAATGCCACCATGCCTGTGTTGCAACTCAGCTGGGAAATGAATAAACATCAGTGTGAGCCTGCTGACAGGGCCATCCTCAGTCACTCAGTTGACACTGCTGCCATGGTGACAACATCTCTACACTGCCTGTCAACCTCTGAAGCTGCTTTAAAAGAGTCACTAGTCTGGCTCAGGTATATATATGGCAAAATGAAAGTAAACATCTTTTTTTATGTGAATCACAGGGAGCACAAATAAAATATACCAGTGAGTTTTGATTGGCCAGTTTAGTTTAGTTTGGCCTGTTAATGATTAAATATGTTTACAATGCACATGAATGAATAAACCATTAAATCAATCAAAATGTGACTGTCTGAATCAGTCATGCTTGTTTCATTAACTGCTCTGCTCAACACTTTTTATGTCATATTCTATTCCAATGTCTATGAAATAAACTTCTCCAAATATTACTCTGATCATTTAAATGCCCAAACTGCACTGATAATGTGTTTATCCTTACAAATCAACATGCTCAAACCCAGTTCGTATATATGGCTGCTGAATCTTCAAAGGCTTTTTCAATATGATTTGTGTTTAGCTTAAGTTCTAACCCTGAAGGGGTAGAACCCGCCTGTGTTTGTGCCGGTTTATTATTATTTGTTGTCATATGTCGCAGTTCAAATTCCTGTTAGCTGGAATGAGCTAGTAACAAGAAGCTTGGCCCAATAACAGGAAATGATGTGCAAATGTTTCCCAGGAAACATGAGCTCAGTCAGCAAACAGTAACTATGGCTCAAAAAGTTCAGCTCACTGAGCTCTACAGAAACACCTCTTGGACCGTAAAAGTCCACCATGATCTATTTTCCACCATTTTGAATATTTTAAGACACATTTTTGACATCTCCTCCTAAACCATAGGTCCAATTACTACTAAACTGTGTGTAGATCAGTATTAGACTAAGCTTATCAAAAGTTACATGGAGGTTGTTAATACCTATTTAGTTTTTAATATATTTTTAAGATATTGATGAATGATTCCCAGAAATTTGATTGTGAAAAGTGAGGGTGACATGTCAATCCCTAGTCAAAAATACATGATGATTGTACTATGAATGCATTGTGAATTTACCCACTGACTTGTGTCACATATGATTTGAAACCATCTGCAGAGGATCTTCACAACAAGCAGCAGACGCCATTAAGGCTGATGATGAAGTAACAACTTAACTGTCTATGTAGCAGTGTCACTAAGACAAATACCTGCATACTCACTTGCTGATTTTCACTCTGAAAGTGACTTATACACTTGTGTATGATTAATGAATCCATTTGCAATAAAGAATTTAACCTAAGGAAATTTGTATGCACACAGGAGTAGAAGAAGCAGTGACTAAGAGAAATGATTTGGTAACTGGTTGAAGTAGCTGACAGGTTGTTTGCCCTTGTGATGTATTACTGGCTGCAGGGTAAACAAGTATCTGTGGCTGACTTGGGGAAAGGCTCCAAGCCTTTTCTGGGCTTCACACTGGAGGGAGCAGATCCACTTCGCTTTCCACTGCACTGCCTCCTATTGCTTTGGCCAGTCAACTGACAAGCAGCCAGCCGGCAAGAGCACATTAAGTTTTAATGTGAGCATGATGCATGCTTATCATTCCTGACAGCATGAACTTTTGTCACTGCTAGCCACAGAGTGAAACAAAGCAAAAACAAGAAGGGAGCAGTGCGATTTATTTTAAGGTTGTGTGCATATGTACAGAGTGTTCTAACAAGTCTTCACTCTCATTTACATTCTGTGATCAGAGTGTACTGAAGGGGATATTATGACTGTGAGCACGTGCTGTTTCACTAGTGCCAACTCTGGCCAAGGTAGTGCTTTAGGAAAGCTCTGAAAATGCATCAGAAAAAATATAGAATTCCCCAAATATGCTTTGAAGGGCAAATGATGTACTACACTTCACGAGACAAAGAAACTCCTGTCTGTGTGTGTATGATATGCACAAACTCGTGTATTGTCATGTTTCTATGCTTTATGTATATGTACAATGTAAGGACTTTAAATTACTCGATTGCAGAGGTTGTATTCAGTCAGTCATATCAGGGCACATTTACATGTGTACAGTAACACTACTACTGTAATGAGAAAAGCAACTGCTTGGCTGGTCACATAATACATAATACAATACCTGAATTTCCCATAGTAATAAAACACAATTTATTTAAGTGATTAATTAGTGGAAATGTGATTTGGATATTTCCTTAAAACTGCACTATGGATCAAATGAGTATGTGTAATGTGAGATGAGACATG
Organism: Lates calcarifer; assembly: GCF_001640805.2. Classification (NCBI taxonomy): domain Eukaryota; kingdom Metazoa; phylum Chordata; class Actinopteri; family Centropomidae; genus Lates; species Lates calcarifer. Next base: position 22,693,824 of record NC_066839.1, read on the forward strand.
TCCCTGATGAAGCCACAGAGAATTATCACCAACTCTGATTCAGTTCAAAATGTAGTTCAGTCTCCGCACTCTTAACAGCTGTTCTGAGTGAAAAAACTAAACTAAACTAAACTAAACTAAACTAAACTAACTAGTTCACTAACTAAACTGTTCACTTAACAGTGCACAGATAAACTGATCAACCAGTTGGTGAACATAGCAGCAAGAGAGCCAAATATCTTTCTCAGAAGTTGTTGGAAACCAAAACTGAAAGAAGAATGATTATTTGACTTACATTCCTCCGCAGCCCCAAAGCATGAATCCTTAATAAAATTTTAAATGAATATTAATGTTGCTCTGTGTCTGCTGGATGTGTAAATAGGCAACTCTTGTAGCTTTATAAAGTGAAAATATGTCAGTGTTACATTTACAGCTTGCTGCACTAAAAAAGTCAATGACTACAGGTATAAGTAAAAAAAAAAAGAAAAGTCAGGCATACTCCAAATGATGGAAACATTTGGCAGGTGGCTGTAGTCATCGCCTTTGTCCTATTTTACCATTTGCCTTTCACCACTGATGACAAATGGAAATGTTATTTGTGTCTCTAAGTGAGATATAGGGTGCTATCTGTACAAAAGAATGACTTAATATGGCTTGAAATACGTGGAGCAGTAAAGCTACATGTCTCTCCTGTAAAGCCATCATATGACTCCCTGTGAACAGCTGTGTGAAACAGGTCAACTACCACAAGATTCTGCTATTCTGTGAGAAGATTCAAATAATTATTGAAGGTACTCATGCTGATCTGCCTACGCTAAGTGCAGTGGTAAATGATAAATTAGGGACTGCACATATATGGCAGCTAGATTTATTTAACAAAGTTAAAAAAGAGACATTATACTTTCTACAAATAGTTGTGATGATATGCTTGGCACAAACTCAGCCTTAAAGGCTTTAAATGTTACCTATACTGTCTGTGCCAGCAGCCAGCTCTGACTGGAAATACACACTATGAAGAAAATGGGGAGTGATTAACAACTTGTGCAAGTGTGCAGAAGCTGTCAACTTCTATTGGCAATGCTACACCCTGATAGAGACCTAATGGCTATAATTACATTACAGAGTAAGGGAAGGAATAGTGCTATCAGACACACAAACAAAATCTAATGATCTCCCTACATAAAAGCACATTAGATACCCAAATCTTTAGCAAATGGCTCTCTGGACTAACACTGAGGTCAATCAAACTGAAATTATGTATTAATATGGGATTAACAGGGCTTGCTTTATGGGAAGTGAAGGATCTACCACTGGAGCTTGACCAATACTAAGGATTGGCATTATACCCACATTAAGCTTGCTCGTATTTAAAAGGCCATTTACAAGTGAAAACCATATCTATTTACATTAAAACGTTGTTTTAAAAAAAAAGACAGTATCCAAATTTTCTCCTTCTTCCTTCTTTTTCAGCATCAACTCAACTATACATCCCAGCCAATGTCTGATAAGGAGAGAGACAGCCTGGTTAATCTGGTGAGTCATGTTAAACCTCTGCTCTGTCCTCTCCAGTAACACCTGCACTGTACTTTAATATAGCCAAACTTACAATTTAGCTATTCCCATTAACATATTTCTTTGTTTATGTTGTCAGAAATCACAAGTTACACACATTAAAACAAACCATTTCAATTGTTTTCATTCATTCAGTGACTTCAAACTGTCTCACTCACTCACTCACACACACACACACAAATGTTCTTGGTTGAAATGTCCAGAGTTAAAAGGACTCAACAAAATAAAGGACGATGTTGACTAAGTATGACTAAAACTAACATGGACTTTTTACCTCAGCACTAAGCCTACATTCACACTAATATGTTGCTGAGTGTAACTATGCAACCAACAGAGTACACAGTCTGCTTCCTGTTCTCACTGGCATGTGCATGCCCAGTGAAATTATGTATGATATGGAGCTAAAATGTTTTTTATGTAAATGTATTGGTGTGGACATAGCCTAAGACTAAGTCTAAAAACTGCTGAATAAATAAACACGATTAAAGACCTCTTTTCCTTTTGGTATTAAAATGTGATCTGTATCTGTATGTGATGTGGGTGCAAATACACACAGAATGCATTGAAATTAGGATGTATTCAAATCATCCAAACCATTCCAGGAGGCGGTCTGTTTCACACTGTAATCTGATATAGACACATTTTTCTCCTGACTAGTTGAAAGGTCCCCTGGACAGTGTGTCACAAATACACTGTCCATTGGTGACAACAGAGGTGCAAAGCTGAATAAGGTCTGTTCACTTTCCTCTGGTGGTATCTATCCATGAAAGTAGTTTTCTGTCATTTTTGTAGTTTTTCAGATGCACTATGCCTTGAGTGGAAAATTGTTCCAATAAAAAATGTTGACAGTGAAATGTAATTCGTAAAATAAATAACAAAATAAAGTTGTGATCATGTAAAATAATATGTCACTTGAACTTGTAATTATAAAACAAAAGAAAAGTTTGAATCCTTAAAATTTAATTGCAAGTTGCCTTGGAATTAATTTTCTGAACTTTTTCATTTACATTACATTATAGTGTGTGTGGAAACTTACTAAAGATTGGCTCATCATGGAGCAATAACATAAAGATGATGTGGCTGTTCTCAGTTTAGCATATTGAGCTTCCAAAGATGTCTTCAGGTTCTTCACTAAGCAGTGACTGGTTACAGTGAGAATACTGCAATTAAATAGACTGAGCACACTAACGCCTGAGGCCTGTTTGTCTTTCATGCCAAGTTGATCTGATTAGCTGGGCTAAATCCAGCTACCTCCACACAACACACGCACACACACACTCACTGCTCTGCATCCTCACAGGCACCCTAAGAGCAGCACTGTGGCACCAAAACCTAAACAACTACAAGACTATACGGAGAAAGCTGATGAAAGCTGCATATATTTCATGCACTGCTTCTTCAATGGCATCTCCATGGTCACCGTGGCAGAAAGACCTCTGCTACAGCGTACTTACTGTCAGCACTCTGCTCCAGTTGGCGAAGAAAGAATGTGCGTGCTGAATAAAAAGAGACAACCAATAAACAAACATTAGTAACTGTTAGCTGGTAAAAGCGTTACTTTCAAACCGATTTATAATGTTCTGCCATGTGTAGGATTATTTCATTCTTCGTTTGTTTGTGGTTTTAAAAACAGCCTATCAGTTATGTAACATTGAGCTAACTAGCTAACATTACTCGCTAGCTTGTTTTGCCTACATCAGTGTATGTCTGCATTTTTATTGAAAGTTGAAGCTTAATAAATGGAAGCCATGTGCGTACATGTCTCTGTGTTTGTATGAGGTGTTGTCTTTATTATATTCATTGCAGCTTAATGTGTGTGTGAATCTCTAATGTAAGAAAATGAACAGAATTCACAATTTAGCATATGTATAATGAGCCTGCTGTTGAAGGCTATCTGCTTCTCAACACAGAGTATTATAGATAAACTTACATTTTGATTGATTTAAATACATTACTTCTATATCAGTGACTGCTAAGTAGCAAATTATGGTTTTATCTTCTGAATAAGTCTGGCCCACCTGTTTGTTTGTTTTTTTTTAATTAAAACATCTGACTGCTTATGTTTCTTGTCCTGCATGACTTCATTTTAGTGATGAAAGACAAAATGCTAAAAATAACCAAACAAGTAAACAACATACTAGGAATACTTTGCTCATGCTGAGCGGTCTCCTCTTTTGCACAAACAACTCTACATTGTACTTTATTATTCATCCTCTCGTAGTTTTTACCTATTCACCTGATCAGCCTATTTCATGGCAAAATGAAACAAAGGCGAGTGACAGTGAGATGTCAGTGTGAGCAAGAACTTGGCTTAAAACCAACAACTCCCAACCTCACAAGTAAATGTATTTTAGTCCCTTGAGTCAGAGAGCACCCAAGCTGTGTATTTATTTTTTAATCGTTTCCGCCAGCTATGAGAATGAGTCATCATACTCCTCTCTCCTGCAAAAATCTGGGTGGTAAGGACTGAAATTTGAATCGGAGGGATATAATAATATAGAATAAATATATAATAAATACTGATGGTGTTGAAGTGAGATCATGTTGCACCTACACACACACACACACACACACACTCACACAACCCTAATTGGTAATTTTAGAGCAGCCTGCTCTTTCTCTCTCCCAGCATCCATCCTTTCCTGTCTCCAAAATCCACCCAGAGAAGCACTCATCATCAGAGATGGCACGTCTGTGCTTTCACACCAGATTGGGTTAGATTCTCACCTATTGCAGGTTACCGGCTGCCACTCCACATTGCTCTCATTTCTGAGAGCACAGGCCTGTGCAGTCTTGTTAAGGTGAATATAACATCAAAAACAGACTGAGCTTGACATACACTCTGTACACTTTCATGTGTTTTACATATCAATCCGCAAGATGGAGGAATTCAGCTCTGGATTTGAAGACTTTCCATTAAAATACTTTGACTACAGGCAAGTCAAATATGCAATGAATTTGTCAATAAATCACACTCAAGTGTTGTAGTGTATCAGAGTGTTACAATTAAATGGGCTTGTTGATGTTCAATACGCAGTTAAGATAAGACAGACTTTATTAATTCCACTTGTGGGAAATTTACATGTTACAGCAGCAAGAAACAAGAGTGACAAAAATAGGAAAAAAAAAAAATGTTGCTCTCATATGAACATCAGAAATATGTGTATTTATTGACTTGGGGCCAGTCTAGGAAGAACATTGTTTTCTTAAACATCACTGAATTCTGCAGCATTCAGGTTTCTTTAGCCCAAAGTTTGAAAAACAGCCCCAGGCAATGTCCACATGCTATACTTTTGGTCAAATAGTGCATTTTGAAATAATTTTCTTCGTTTTTAAGGTTGAAGTAATGGCAGATTTTATCCCCTCTTCCTGTCCTCAACTAATAAAATGCAAATGTTGCAAAAGTAATCCTCCTGCCAAACACCACACACTTTCACACACAATGTGGCATGTGCATGGAAACAGTTAATGCAGTACTGGGAGCTCACACCTCTCCTGCAAACTCCTCAGATCTGCTCCAAGACTTGAGATTGTGCCTGTTACGCTTTAAAGTGATGAATTCTAACTGCAGTGGAGTAGTGTGCGTAAAGTTGTTGTGAAGTAGACTATGAACAGAAGATTTTACATGTATACTCTGTGTCTTCTGTTTGTAGTGATATTGATATTTTCTTGTACAACATGCATTCCTTGAGGAATTTCTCTACTGGGAAAAAGTGTATCACAAAGTCTGTATACGACAAAAAACAAGACAAAAATACATTCCATAGTGTTAATTGCTTGGACATAACAAAACAACAGTTCTACTAATTGCTTCTTGTAAGGATTGCTGCCACATGAAAGCTAGGGGGGTTGATTATATCAGAGGTTTATCCCCTGGAGCCTAGCCACAGCAAATTTACATAAACTTATAAGTGTATATATGTGTGGAGCCAAGTATTGGTCATGTGGAAATTGTCATCTGATGGTGGCACCAAACGAAACCTTACCAAAATCATTCAGAATCATCCTCTGGGGATTTGCAAACATACACAGATAATGTCATGGCAGTCATGGCAGATATTCCTCTCTAGACCATAGTGTTGGATGGACACACGAATCGTGTAGCTGCCAACCAAAGACGACTGCCATCAGTTCACAAACGTGAGAGACAGTAACAACTCTGTATCTCATATACTGAATAACATACCTACAGGCTAATTTACACTCAAACTATACTCTCTGCATCCACATGTCCCAGGGCTAAATTACATACAGGCTGCCACGGCCATCTGAATGGTGAAGCAAAGCCAGGCAGGAAACCTTGCAGACTACTAATGGCAGAAAACTACTGTAATCTCCTCCACATGTCTGCATGTTTTTAAGGTAAAATTCATCATTCATTCAATCATTCTGATATAGGGTTTGTGCACTAATAACATGGAAATGTAGGCCGCATGTCCAATTCTGCTGCAAGACTACTGGTAGTCACAATGACCGTGACCACCTGGACCTATAATATCTGCAATGGCGCATCAAGAAAAATGGTGATTAGTGATGCCCTTTTTTAAGTTTTATTGTCTTGCTGCCAATACTGAGTCCTTTGGTAAAGATTTCTAGTTTCAATCATAATTTTGCACAAATGTTAAACGAATTTCAGTCCAGAATTTCCAGAAAAACAACTGTTATAGAACAGACTACAAAACAAAGTCTATTTCCATCAAACCAATATATATATTTTCCAACTGAATACAGCTCCACAGTGCACAATTAGTCTAAAAAAGGACAACATTCTAGAACTTCATCAAGAACTGCATCACAACTTTTCTAAACAGTAGTGGAGTATGCATTGCGTTTTAGACAGGGCAGCCTCTCTTCATCTCAAGCATGAACAATATACAGTGCTGACATTTAAATGCAGTTTCCAACCAACAGCTACACTGTAAAGGTTTCCCTGCAAATTGAGTTTTATTTCAACCCAAAGCACATTACTTTCATTGGGAAACAAATCACAAAGTGACTAATGATACTGATTTAAAAAATGTACCTAGTTTAAAGAGTACGGTCTAGACCTGCTCTATGTGAAAAGTGCCTTGAGATGACTGTTGTTGTGATATGGCACTATATAAATAAAATTGAATTGAATTAAAAGTGACCCTGATTCTTTTAAGTTCTGAAAATCCCCTTTTATTGACTGCCTGTCACCCATCCATTGTCTACAACACTTAACCTTTTGGTCACGAGGGGCGCTGGAGCCATTCCCAGTTGATACTGGGTGAGAGGTGGGGTGCACCCTGGACAGGTCATCAGTCTGCAACCTGCATGTCTTTAGACCACCACCGTGCTGCCCTATTAAAGTCATTGTTGTGTAAGTATAATAACTTTCCTCTATATTTGACTTTGATTTCATTTCCTCTTTTCCCTGTATTATCATTTAATTTTTAAAAGACTGTGAGGAAACCAATGTGTTCTGCACACTGTTGTTCACCTGTGCTCACTTTATCAACAGTTGACTGCTTTGCCCAGCCACTTGACCAGAATTCTGTTTCTGCCATGGCCAGTTAATTGTTAACAGGTTAAGGGATAATACATGGGCACAAGGACAAACAGCAGTGCTCTCCTGTAGCTTCCTGCATGGCTTGTGGGAAAGAACTGCTGGTTGTATTTACATCATACACCTAAATAAAGGCAATTGACTCCTTTTCCATTGTAGGTAGATGTGTTTGACATCACAACCAAGTTACAACTGAGTCAACAACTGAGTTAGTAAACAGTAGAAAGCAGCATGTAGGTCAGTGACTATTTTGGGAAATTCTTTATCTAATATATTATATATGTTTTACTTAAGTCTCTTGAAACACAACACTGACTGAACAATGTTCAAGTGCTGCTTGAACAAAGACAGATGGAATTTGTGGCTAAGACGGCTATGAGTCGCAGAAGTTACTGACAGAGGTGACAAGCATTCAAAACTTCCATGATGTCTATTGTTGATAGAGGGACCAAGACCGGTTATCACCCTGGAAAATTCATGTTTTCATCACTGCTTTTTGGAGCTGGAGCCAAATACCCATGACTGCTGCAGAGTCATTTTACATGGGAATGCCAATTTTGCCCTTTCCCACTGAGGACACAAACCAAAAGCTAGTGGGTGTTGTTGGGTTTGTGTAAAAGAAGCTTTAGCATTGATAAGCGGTCATGCTTGCACGTTCTGATGCTTCATGTCCTCTCTCCTGACTCACAGGGCAAGTGTACAACAGATGAGGGTCTCAACTTAAGGTTCTAATTTTAGAGAGAAAAGGGGCTTAAAGGAGAGTGTTAAAGCTGTGATTAAATCAGTCATCAGGACTGTCAGCAGCACACTTCACTATCCTCATTAAGAAGAGTGTCTTCAGTATATCTTAACCTGAGAAATATTTCAGGAGGAGGATATTGTTTGTAGTCATCATTTCTATTTGTAGAGTTAAGAAGTCTTCAAAAGAAAATTTCCATTAACAGATACAATATTAGTACTGTTTTTTTCCAAGCCAGTGTTAACCTTCTATTGCCACTTTGTGAATCAGTATGGTTAGCATATGATGCAGTGCAGTGCACTTTGATTATTTACTGAACAACTGATCAGACTGTTAAGTGAAGCCACAAATTTGAATGATTCTAATTTAAATGATAAGTCTGGCAATGTTTTTTTGTTTTTTTTTAACAACAAAAAGCCAAACCAGTAATGACACTAACAAGTACTAGCACTGACATGTATTGTGTGTGTATTCATGTATCTTATTCCTGTGCTATAGAGCTCTGTTGTTGTCAAAAAACTATTAATGCACTGTGCGACTTGTTCCTTCATTATAATGAAAGCACAATGTAATTTAGTTTCACTTGAACCCCCATACACTGTCCTGCCAAAATACTCACTTGAACACTTAAATTCTCCAATATTTGTACATGACATGGTTACACCTAATAATAAAATAATAGATATTCACTGAGTGAGATCCTGGTGAATAAGCTGTGTGAGACCTTGCGTGTATTCTTGCTGGCCAGTGGGAAAGGTTTTTGAATTGGAGCCTATTTATAAACTAATTCAGTATAGATGGATCCCACAAACACACAACTAATTTAAAGCACACAGATTTACAGAGGATGGCTATAAATGCTATTTATAACATGACCTGCTTTCTGCAGGCAGCAATTCCTCAATAAGGGGACATTGGTACATTGATCTGTTTAACCAATTTGTTAGTGGTCCCTGTGCATGAAAAAAATTATTAGACTACACACATAGTAAGAGGAACTCTGAGCACATAATTGCATTGATTTTTTTTTTATGATGATACCAGTGGTTTTGTATTTTTTAGCTAATTTCCTTCCATTTTAGGGATTATCATTGAAATAGGTCATTTACCTTGAGGTACTCCTAAAATGACAATTTCATTATAGGATTACTTCTTGTACAAATGATTGCAATTAACAATTTAATTGTCCTTTTCTATATTTTCCTTTCAGGTACTAAAAAAACAACTGATGTCACTAATTATCCACTCATACCATCGCAGAAGAAGGATTAAAAGAACAAATGGTGGAAAATGACATGGAAAAAGTTATAGAAATATGACCTTTTTGTTATTTTCATCCAGCTGTATTTATACAAATTAAAGGAAACAATGATGGAAAATGTTTGTATTTAGCTGAAAAAACTGCGATCAGGATATTATATAATCACTGTAATAGACCACTTATTTTACATTTCTTCTGCATTATCTGACATTGGCAATGAATTCAGTTGGGCAGATGTCTCTGATTTTTCATGTTTGTGTTTCCCACAGGCACCTCATTGCATGAAAGAATTCTCAAAACTATTAACATTTTGACAGCAGCACAATCCCCAAAGAAAAATTAAAGTGAGATGGAATATGACTTTTAGTCAACCAGACAAAAGCAGTACAAAGTGGGTGAGTGAGTGTGCTATCACGATCTCACCAGACAACTAGGTGCTCAAGTAACAGGAGCAGTTATGGACCAAATGTTAAAAAAAGGAAAAAAAAAAATGTTTTCAACCAGCACATTTCAGTAAATGGCCTTCAGCAGGCTATTTTACAGAATAGGCAAAAGTACAGAATGTACAATTTGCTACAAGACAGTTGACTCTTTGTAGTTTTCCAGTGAGAACTGACACCCAGATAATCCATCCCTAGACCATCTCCAGCACAGATTTTCTTTCTAGGTGTTAATTAATAGACAAAAAACCTTTACCATAACATATCATACAATGGGAAGAGGAAAAGCAGAGATACAAGACATTGCTTCCCTTCACTGATTTGTCAAGCTCAAACAGTTAAACATTATACATTTTGCAGTATGTTGCTATTGTTTTTTCTGAGGGACAGTATCACATTGTCTGACAACACCAGCCAGCATTTTTTTCTAGCTACGGCTCAGTGGGAATTTACTTGAGACAGATGTCATTTAAAGTGGGTTGTGCATGACTGACAGATTTGTGCTTCACTCTGATATCAACATGAGCCTTTCTTACACTTGAGCAGGCAAACATACCACTTTTGGGCTTTTCTATAGAAACATAGTAGCTGTTTCACAAAGAGTCCATCGCAACACGTTTGAAGTGGCGAAATAGACCAAGCAGTTCCAGAATCCTGCTTAGATTAAACACTTGCTCACCATGTTTGGAGATTTCAGGAGGTGGTGAGTCATGTCATCATCTAAAGACTCCCCCTGGGTATCTGGCTGATCCCACTTGCAGCTGCTGGGCTCAATCAATTCTCACTGGATATTTTCCTAAATGAATTCCTGTAGCAAAAATTGAGCTTATGATGTGCTCTGACTCTATGTAACATTATTCTATATATGTATATATATTCATATTCAATACTCCACCAGTGCTTATATCAAGGCATGTAACAGTATACAATATTATACTGTAGCCTTTTGCAAATTTAATGTGATATCAACTAAATAATGGTTCACTCTGGGGCTGCACAATTAATCATATTAAAATCGCAATTTCTAGTCAGAGCTCTATGCAATCTCATTTCTAAATGACAACGATTCTGCTGCGTTTTCATAAGGAACTCCAGCTTCAACAAAACAAACGCTCCTATCTCTCTCAGCAAATCACAATACACCACTACACCACCTGATTCAGAAATATACCCAGCGAGAGTAAGTGACACCAGCTAGGAGTTGTGTTAGGTCGGATAAAAACATATCCAGAAGAAAACCTTGCTGATGGTGGTAAGAACCACCCTACTGCTCGAGCAGAAAAAAGATTAGCAATTTCATTCTACCATTTTCATTTGTTATTTATATTTGTTGCAAGTGAAACAGCAGTTTCTTTGGTTAAATTGATTTTGTTTCTGATAAAAAATTAAACAAATGACATTGCTTTAAAAAATTATTAAGTTTTGATTACAACCAAGTATGTTATGGAGCACAAATGCCCACTAGGCACTAGTGTGCTTCTGCTGCATTCCTTAAGTTGTGAATATGAGAACAGATGGCAAGTATTGAGGCAGTAATAGGAAGTCAGCTGTAGGGTAGATGTATCAATATATCAGATTTACCAAGTTACCTGAGTGTCTCATGATGTATTTAGGGCAATTGGGATGATAGTGTGCACTAAAAGTGTGACACAATGTGGAAGGCAGGCAGATTAAATTGGTAATCAGGTTACACACACTTATATAGTTCATGCTGAAAGTCTGTAATCAAGTTGGAACACGGCAGGAATTTGTTATACTCAAAGAAAACGGTTGTGTTTTGAAAAAAAAATATTATGACCACTGGCACTTCTGCAGCACTGAAAGCCTCATAAGTGCTTATTAATGTTAATAAGACAAAAATAGCTGCATGGCAGGCAAAATGATCCAATGGGAACACTTGCAATTTTTCACTGAGAAGCAGGGAGGTGATTTGTATTCCCCTGCTGTTCCCCTCCAGCCCCAGCATTTCTGTTAAATCTGGGTTCAATTCAGGAAAGCCCCATTTAATTTTTAGGCAAATAAAAGTTATAAATATTCCACTGGAAGAGTAAATGAACAGGGCTGCAAGTGGTTAGTTAGTTAACAGGAATCACTGGTACATTAAAATATGATAAATATTTCATATGGAAAGTATATAAAGAAGGCTGCTAAGCTGATTTTCATCATTATCATCATCATCACTTCTCATGATTCACAATCGCGTCAAAGGCCTGCTTCAGCACATTAACAGTGACTGGTGCTCACTGAGTCTGTTAGTCATTAATAAAACACACTATATGTCTTCAGGAGCACTTAAGTAATTTGTAATCAACATAGCCACAGGATATATAACACAATTATTCATTAAGTTGTATTTTTTTAGTTAGTTTAGGATGACTTTAACGCAGTGAGATTTAATCAGTGATGACTAATTTAATCGCAGTCAGTTGGAAAATACTACAGTCTGATATGTTAATCTGCCTCTAAAACCATGCTGGATATTTTTATTCCCCTTTTGTTCCACAAAGAGCAGGGAAGCTGATAACATGTGGCACAGTAATAAAATACACTGAGGAAGAGAGTCAATATAGGCAAAGTTGAAAAAAACAGAATTATCCTCTACAGACCCATGTAACAATGTGGCACACATGATAATTCCATAACATCAAATACAAATTCCCTCAGGTGTATATGTAGTTCAGTTTGCATGCCTCTAATGGAAGCTGGCAATGTTTAATGCACTGAGCTGCACTGGTGCTGTGTCATTCTGACGTTAGTCTACCTCCATTGCCAAGCCCCTCAGAGGACTCATTTTAACCATGAGAAGGAAAATTTAAAAGGAACACTGAAGCAGTAAAAGTGCTACGTCTATGATATAGCACTGAAGTGCATTTATTTGACTTGTACATATGGTACATTTCATAATACAAGGAACAACAGCAGGGGAACAGCAGGTAGACACTACCTACAAAATATCTCTCTACTCTCTTCGGCATTGCTCTTCAAAGTCAAACCTGAGTCCTGGAAGATTTTGAACTGTTAATCAGTTAAGATGTGGAAAGATGTGGAACAAAGTCACACATCATCACACACATCATCTCCAGCAGAAGCATGAATATTAACTATTAAAATGACAAAGACAAAAAAATAAAATAATAATAATAAAATATGGGTAAAATACATTTTACTCACCAAAACTGCTGATTATTTGTAGACAAATAATACTTATTATGTAAGAAATACGACTGGGCAGACTCAACTTTCAGCATTAGATAACACAGATAACCTCTACAACAGAGTCATTGAACTTTTCCTCATCGTCCAGCCATTGTGTTTTGAAAAAAAAAGCTATTAAATCAGTACTAATATGCGTTAGCTTGTGCTGGTAGCTATAGATGTGGTTTGCTAGCTCCCACCAGTATGGTCTCTGACCATCCAATCAGATTAGAACGTTATCATAGGCCAGCCAGATGGCCGCTGGTCTCGCCAACTTAAAATCTGACTGGTTAAAGGATCCGTGAGGCAACAGTTTCATCACCATTGATTTTAAATGACAGGGGCCTGTGCTGTTGATTGTGAGGGCCTCAAGTTAGATTTCTGTTAACTTGGCAACACAGGGCTGAAATCTGATTGGATAAAAGCTCTAACATAAACAAAAAAACTGTATTGGAAGCAGCACAACCCTGAGGAAAGCTATGAGAAGAAGAGAGTAGACTATTGGCAACAATATATTCACCCATTCATGCACATATTCATACAGCACCTTTCTACACATTGAGTGTTTTAACATACACACCCATTTACACAATAACAGTAACAATAACTGTACTATTAATCACTGAAATCTGGGAACATGGCAACATCTCTAAAATTAATAAAGACAGAGCAATAAACATTAGCACTCAGGCAGGTTGTAGCCAAGAGAATAATAATAATAATATCTTAAATGTATAAAGCGCCTTTCACGAGACCCAAGGACACTTTACAACAAACAAACAACAAAATAAGATTAAGACTAAGGCCTGGTTCCAAAGGCCTGGTTGAATAAGTGACTTTTCAGAGCAGACTTAAAAGTGACTAATGATGTAGCATGATAAATGGACTGTACTTATATAGCACTTTTCTAGTCTTTACACTACAGATCACATTCACATAGCACTTGTTCTATACATTAGTGCTTTCTAACACATTCACATCAGAGGCAATTTAGGGTTCAGTATCTTGCCCAAGGATACTTCAGCACGCAAACTGGAGGAGCCGGGAATCAAACCACCAACCATCTGATTGGTGGGCGACTGCTCTACCTCCTGAGCCACAGCCGCCCATGGCGAATCTCCAGAGGGTGGGGCCTGCCACGCTGAAGGCTCTATCTATCCCCAAAGAATCGCATTTTGGTGCAGGAAACAGATAGGAGGCCTGAGTCAGAGGACCACAGGTTCCATGAAGGAGTATGCTGGTGGAGGAGGTCCAAAAGGTACTGTGGAGCGAGGTTGTGGAGCGATTTATAGACAAGCAGGTTGTAAATGATGCAGTACTTAACTGGAAGCCAGTATAGGTGAAGGTAATAATAATAACATCCATTGCAAATTTCTGAGAAATTTAAAACTCAAACTTACTTGCCTTGTTAGAGTTTGTGATAGTAATGACAACATGTTCCTAGAACTCAGGAATTAATTTGAAAGGTTGTGGTGTTGTCATAACTAATAAAAATGATGACCAAAACAAAACTTAAGCCCATGTTGTAATAAACTAAAATGACCTTTTAGTGTCATGTCTTAACCACTAATTGTTTTGTTTTGTGTTGTATGACAGATACTACGGACATTAAATAAAAGCTTGACTGGTAGACAAGCTGGCAGTGAGCTGTCAACACTTCATGTCATATTTTTAACACCTCAATGGATGTGCAAACTACCATTCTTTCTCCCAGGATTATGACTTCATACACAAAAACACAAAATCTATATACATACCGTAGCTATTTATGGAACTATGAAGAATTTTAAAACATCCTAATACCATCATATATTGACTTTTGAACATCCAAAAGGAAATCACATTATACATCAAATCATCTATACTCTATGCAAGACTCAGCGAAGCTACCTCACAAGTGCTGTGAATCTGTGGGCATCCTGACCTAAGACATATCAAATATGCAGACTGTAATTCTGTCCCGCTGATCCTTCATTTGCAGAATTAAACACACTGTACTGATCTGGGCCAATCCAGGAAGTTGGCAGCTAACCTGGGGCTGGATGGCAGGCCACTGCATGAGGGAGAAAAGCCCTAATCCTTGGGACCACTGTCTGTGATATGTCAGCAAAAATGCTCAAATGACTCTCTGCCAGACTGATCCTGATCCTTACTGCTCTACAGTAAGTTATGACATTTGACGTAAACAACAATGACCTCAAAGTCACTGCTGGCCTAAATTTTTGCACAAACATTTACACTGCACTGAAACTGTAAAAACTGAGACCTATGCAAACGAAATTTCGTTCTATATACACTTGCTGCATACTGAATGACAATAAAAGTCTGTCTAAGTCTAAATATATATCCTTACGGTGCTATCCTTACGCTGGTCCTTACGTCTGTCAAGATAATTACGTATTGGCTTATCATACAATATATGGAAATGACACACAGCAACAACCACAGTGAACCAGGTGAAGCCAAGATAATATGTTAATCAAGGCTAATAGGTGTTTGCCCTCACGAGTGCATAATTCCAGCCAGCCAGTTTGGAAGAATAAGTCCAAATGGACTTGGTTGCAGTCCACAGCTCCAGTATGGGAATATTCTGGGTATAAGCCCATGTAGAAAAACATTACTGAGTTTCAACCTAATGCCTTACTTCACTCGTCAAACCTACCTATTTTTAACCACACACCTGTCTGTGTTGCGCTGCATTAACCAAGTGGAGACATGAGGTTCTCTGTGCACAGCTGCCTGTGAGGCATTAAGGGAACATCACTAAATTGTAGCATCTATGGATAGTCTGCATGTGAGGTGTTTAGGGGACATCTGTACATTGTAGTTACAAAAAACAACCTGGAATACATTCTCCCCTTCTGAACTGCATAACTGCCATACCATCCAGCACCACAAGGAAATTCACTGCAATGAAAACACTAGGCCCTTTTATACAGCCTTTTCAAGCAAGAATATTGTGCCATTACTTTGCCTTACCATTATGTATAAAAAGGTACGGGGGCAGAATAAGGGGGTCTTATCACCCCACCTTTAAGCAAGCAGCAGAAGTAGTCAGAGCCTCTGTCAATACATCTATATAAAAGGCAGAGCCAGCACGACAGAACAGATGTCGACCAACGCCAAGGCTGCTGTGTTACACGTCATGCCTCTGACACTGTGATGCTGGCGTGCTGTCTAAAATCACACATTATGCTGGCTTTGTGTTGTTCTGTGTACCAATGAATGGGTGGCTGTGGCTCAGGAGGTAGCGCGGCACCAATCGGAAGGGCGGTGGTTCGATCCCCGGCTCCTCCAGTCCGCGTGCCGAAGTATCCTTGGGCAAGATACTGAACCCTAATTTGCCCCCAGTGTGTGTCATCTGTGTGTGAATGTGTTTGAATGTGTCAGAAAGCACTTTGTATGTATAGAACAAGTGCTGGGTGAATGAGTGAATGTGACCTATAGTGTAAAGCGCTTTGAGTGGTTGATATGACTAGAAAACTGCTATATAAGTGCAGTCCATTTACAAACAAAGGTGGGTCTTCCTAATGCCAATATTGCTTAATCTCTGTGTACAGACACAGTCAATAAAAACGTTTAAGGGACTTGGTATTTGTTCCAGTAGAGTAAGGATCAACAGTCTGTTTTAACTCACCAGAAGTTTCCACTTCAGCTGTGGGCACCAACAGAGACGGGTCGCACTGCCCTGCCTCATGTTGTCTGGTGTTGCTCTGCCCTCCATTTTCAAGTCTCTTCTTCCATCACAGTTAGTTTTGTGGTTTGTTTATTTTAAGACCAGATTTGGTTATAAAATTTACAGCCTGTCAGTGCCTGCAGTGCTCAGTGTGTGAAACTAAGAAACAGCTTAAAAAAGTGTAACAACTCATCGGCTGACATTTTTGAGTTGAGTGAATCAGGGCCTTTGTATCAAATAGTCGAATTTTTGGGGCCAGCCCTAATCATTATGCTATAAGGCTGGAAATACACATTACACTGGATTTATCATGGCAACAAATACACGTAAGGAAGGTTTTGAGTTTTCATTATAATCCTATGAACAGGAAGAATTAGTAATAAATGTATGTCTCATTGTTAGCTCTACATTGAACTAGCTGTAAATAAAAGTCTTTAACACTGAGGTAAATGAAGGCCCTGAGAATGACTTGAGAATATCTGATATCTAGTTCCCCTGATTCATGAGTGCATGTGAAACACAAATATGGATTTTAATATTATTGCATTCACGTGGTGCAGTCAGAGTAGCAGATGCAGAACACAGGCCCACACACAGAAGTGTGCCATGAATAGCAGTCACATGTGCTCCTTGCTGTGCTGCACTATACGCTATGTAGGTTGATTTCTTCCTCCACCATTAGCCTCACTTCAAAGCCTTTTTTTGCTGTTCCAGTCCCTTGGGTTCCTCCATCCTCTTTTCTGAGTTTGTATCACATCAACAGCTTTACAGTGAACCGATCAATTACACAATGCATCTGTGTGAGCAAAATTACTCTAAACAAGCTCTGGCTCAGAGTTAGCACTCCCACATAACACTTGGTCATTAGACCCACATTATACCACAGGCTTTAAAAACAAAAACTGTAAGCATCTTTTTAGCTACACCATTAGCAGCATGAAATATAATGCAATGCTTAAGAGGAAATAAGTGTCATGAGCCTGTATACTGGACTTGCATGTCTGAAGGTCTGTCTGCTTCAGCCAAGTTTTCAATGAGTATTTATAAAAAAAGGAGTTAAAAAGCAGGCCATCAACATCAAACCATGATGTCAGCCTAATTAAAGACAGACCTACTTGTTTGGTTGCATCTACTACTTAAAAAGAACTGACACAGCACAAAAACAATGAATTAAAGGAAAAGAAGATTAAGACAGGAGACTGTCACAAAACAGGGACAATTACTAGATTACTAGTTGCTAAATACAAGCCAGCCATCAGTTAATACAGTCTCAAATAATAGCGACATAATAGTGACATGGCTAGCGTAAACCATAAAGGCTGGCCCATAAAGTTCTTTTCAATAAAATCTAACACCTGCTGCATATTTCAAAGCCTTCCAGAAAAGGAAGGATTATGCTATGAGTATGAGTCAGTGAACAGCTTTCAATTTTTGTTGGTGTGATGTCCCTCTCACTGTCTAGTGAGCTGTCAGGGGCAACCTCAAGACAACTAGCTGACAGTAGAAGGTTGTCAGATTGTCCACCTCTCTAGGCGATAAAAGCTGGCTCATGGACTTCCTGCGACAAATATACACCCTGCCTCATGTTACCTCCGTTTTACACTATTCAGCACCTCCACAGCACAAAACGGACACATTCATGCATCGTTTTTATTTCTGATGTTATACACTGTTTGTTAACCATATTTCTTGGGTGGACAGTTTATTGGTGATCCACTGAAAGAGCTCAACAAACAAATGAAATATTTGTACACTAAGTGTCAAGTTTCATTAAAAATAGCTAAATATTTTTGCTAAAGAGAAGCTGCAAGCATAGTATGACTGTTGTTGATTGAATTACTATTATGGAATTGTACATATGGACTGGCGATCTGTCCAGGGTGTACCCCGCCTCTCCCCCAGTGTCAGCTGGGATTGAACCCTTAACAGGTAAGTGGTATAGATAATGAATGAATGAATAAATGAATTGTACACAATACTAAATCTATCAGGACAACAGGTAAAAAAGGAAGAAGTGTGAGGAAAGGTCAGAAAACACGGAGGCTTCTTACTAAAATATGGTAAAATATACTTCGAAAAGAGAGGAAACAAGGAACAGAGGCCTTGTTTAAGTAAATGAAGACCACAGCCACTATTTGAGTAAACTGTGATTTTTACATTTTGTGATGACATTTCTTCCTATCTGTATAATTCCTGTGGAAGACTGTTAACAGTAAGCATGAATAAGTTAGAAACTAACACTGCTCACACGGTTATCTGCTCCGAGCATTTGACAGCAAGTATTTGACACTGATAAAAATGAAATGTTAGTGGAAAAGAGGGCGATGCTGTCAAATGCTCTAGAGAGATGTAATATTATTCCAGGGCCGGCACTTTGGCTCCTGAGGGCCATCAATATTCACTCACCAATCCTCCTAAGATAAAAATACCAGGAAACCACAGTGCCAGGTTTTATAAAATAAGCCAGTATGTGCATGTGTGGTGTGTGTGTGTATGTGTGCGTGCATAATGAGAGGGAGCAGGGAATCAGCTGGCTGATTGGGCAGTGGCAGGACAGAGCTCCATTCATTGGGGAGTAAGAACAACACAACCCCGAGAGGTACCTGCTCTGCCAAAGCAAATAGGATCGGCTTTTTATTCAATCTATCTGTTTTCCATTAAGTTAATTAACGTACACGGAACTAGAGAGACAAACAAACAAAAGTAAAAGCATCCTCCCTTTTGAGCGCAGGCAGCATGAGCGAGAGGCAGAGGGAGGAGAAAGAAACAAACAAGGGCCAGTGGATCTAATTGGCTCAAGGGCCACGGTGCACTGAGCGGCAGCAGGTCAGCTGTGGCTCACTAGCACTGACACAGTAACCCTCTGATAGGCCCGCTAACAAAGAGAGGGGTGGGGTGGGGGTGTCTGTTTGTGTGATGCCAAAAAAAACACTTCACTCTTTCTTCTGTCTTCTTCCTCTTCACTTCCTGCTCTTTGCATGCATCAGCCTCTCTCCACTTCTCCACTTCTCTACCTCTTGCGGTTTTCATTCTCACATCTCACTTTTCCATACATACTGCATAATGTATGAATCAATAGTGAGCTTAACGTGTTTGCATTGGACACTCATTATCTTCCTCAGATACACACACTACACCTCTGAGAGGTGCTAAAGCAGGCGGGTTGTTATTCATTTGTCTTTCATAAACAATCATTAGGTCCATTTTAGCTGAATGTCTACAACATTGTTTCATGAATTTGTCTCCAAAACAAATCCAAAAGCAAATTGTATACAGTTGTATGTAGACAGTTGCTAATGTTATCTTAGCATCAAGAAAATGGAACCATCGGGCTGGTGTTAATGTTAAGCCGCAAAAACATCAGGAAGAGAGAGATGTGTTCACAGACAAACTTCCTAGCATTTGCTGTGTCAGGCATGGGTCAGCAGGACTAAACAACACATGATGTAATGTGAAGTCCTCACAACAGGTCCTGACAGTTGAGTAGAATTTTTTTGCTTAAAGCAGCTGACTCATAGAAGTGTGACAGGACAGGAATACACTGTACAATCAAATCAAAGGACATTTATCTGTCACCCATAACCTCCCCACTACGTCGGTGAGTACATTATCAACTCAGGAGTCCTAGTTTGTCTCAGAACATGCTGTATGATTAAGCTGCCATGTCTTATGTGTGCACTGTGCTTAATGGGAACTTTGAGGTAACAGGGTGAACACACAAAGCGTGGAGGGCAGTAGGTGAGGGGCGGGGGTAAACAGCAGCCCAACTGCAAACTGATGTTGATGAAGTTGCTGACAATTTCTATATACAGTATGTATGTCACAATATTGCAAATATATTGTATGCAAAATCATGTCTAAAATAATAAAACTGAAACAGTGCATTCTTATTCTCTGTGTAACACTAACGTGCCTTGTAAAACAAAAACTACTGTATAGCAATCAATAGCAGCTGGAGCCTTTATTTACCTCAGTGGCAGAGAGAACCAGTCCTTTATTTGAGACAGGTTTAACTGCAACTCAGAACTTCTGCCCTCCTTACTTATTAACTTGATGAATTAAGTCTAATATCCATTTCCACGGCACTAACTCCATTGGTGCTGTACAAGTTCACTTTGCTTTTTTCCAAAGTATGCTAAGTTGGAATGATCATCCACCTGGTCTCACTCTGCACTATGGCTGCACGATTCTGGAAAAAATGGGAATCACATTTTTTTTTTTGTTTTGTTTAGAATTGAGATCACGATTCTCTCACAATTTTTTTTAACATGTTTTTTACACTAATTTACCTGATAAGCGAGGAAGGGGAACAGAAAATATAATAGTGCCTGATATAGGACAGGCCGTATTTTAAAGAGTACAGTCTAGACCTGGTGCCTTGAGATGACTTCTGTTGTGATTCGGTGCTATTTAAATAAAATTGAATGTTTGGCTAAGTGGTAGTTGATTGAGTCTGTAATTTCCCTGTGTCTATGGGAGCTTGTCAGGTATGGTAATAAGCTGTACAAGGCTGCCCCCTAAATGTCGACTATTCGATACATTAGTCAGGAGTACCCTGATCTGACTCACAGAATGTCAGTGGACGAGTTGTTACACTTTGTTTAAAGCTGCCTCACAGTTCACACACAGAGCACTGCAGGAGCAACACAGTGACAGGCTGTAAACTCTACAACCACATCTTGTCTTAAAATGACCAAACCACAAAATTAACTTTAGAGTTACTTATTGAAAATGGAGCATGATGCAGGCAGTGTGACTCACTCTGATTCTCTACACTCCAGTGTCAGGTGAGTTCTACCTGCCTGCTGACAGTTGCATGCCCGCCATGAGAAACCACACACATCTAAAGCAGAAACTACCGGTGATGAGATGAGTGAAACCCGGCTGACAGTGTCTGTCTGCAGTGTTCGCTTTAAACATTTTGTAGCGGCAGCCACGGGATTATTACTGCCGCTGCTGAAATATTATGAAGTTGCAGTATACCTGGTTGAGCTGAGGGAGACAGAGAAAGAACTGAAACAGAGAAAATGGTAGAATTAGCTAGCTAATGTTTTTTTCAGCACGAGCACAGTGCCATCAGTGGGGTTTTCCTCTGGATTCATTTAGCCGTTTTTATCCTAACATATTGAGACTCTGCTGCTCCGAATCACGTGGTGTAATGACTCCTGTCTCTCTCATCCAATGATGAGGGAGACAGGAGTGTTTATTTTAATGCAGCGGGTGTTCCTGATGAATTATTGTCATTTAGAAATAAGACTACATAACATTCTGAATCGAGATCGCGATTTTAACACAATTAATTGTGCAGCCCTACTCTGCACCACACGGCTTAGAGTAAGGGTCCACCTCTGGGCCCTCACTAGGATCCAGTGTCTAGGAGGAAGAAAACACACCCCTCCTAGCTCCGCATTTCATCGCTCAAATTCAATTGATGATGTGATGAAGATCGCTGTAGTACTGCTTTTGCAGATGCGAACCTTTCAACGTTAGACTCGATCTCACAGACTGCTTGTCGCGTCACTTCCAGAGAAGGTTGATGATAATTGCCTCTCGCATGTCAACTCTTCTTTCATGGAAGGAGCCTGGTTTGCTACATCAGGGTAGCCCCTTGGGAGGGTGTCCTTTCACAAAGTGGTGTCCACAGATGCCTCCCTGAGGGGGTGGGGGGCTGTGTGCAATGGCAAGGCAGTGAGGGGGTCTGGACAGTGGCACAGCGCCAACATCACATCAACCACCTGAAGCTGCTAGCAGTTTTCTTAGCTCTGGCTGCATGCCTACCTGTTGAGAGGTCTGACTTGATTGCTAAGGGTCTGCCTCCGAGTGCTGTGTCAACGATCCAGAGCCTATAAATGGCAGGCATTTGAGCAGTGGTGTCAAAACCGAAATGTACTCTCATTTTAATGCTATTGTTGACATTTTGATGTTTTGGATTTTTCTTCCTGACTTGCTGGATAAGGGTCTTTCTTCAACAATTAAGGTTTATTTGGCAGCAATTTCTGCTTGTCATGTTGGCTTTGACGGGGTGACGCCGGGTGCTCACCCTCTGGTCATGCATTTTTTTAAAGGCCGTTCGCCGACTGAGGCCTGTAGTTAAGTCCCCTCTTGGGATTTGGCACTGGTACTTGTAGCTCTGTGTGGCCCCCCCGTTTGAGCCTATTGAATCTGAGGATAGGAAATTTCTCTCATTCAAGACTGCTTTGTCTGTGCATTCTTTGTGCACTCAGATAGGTTACATTATGCCAAAATGCAGGGTATTTGCCCAATTGTTATCCTTGCTGCCTATAGCACTATGGCTTTTAAGCTATTAAGCTTTTGTCCACCCCCTTTTGCTTCAGAGGAACAGAGGAGGTTGCATTCCTTGTGTCCTGTGCGTGCACTCCACACCTACATAGAACAAACTCAGAGTAACGTACTAAGTGAGCAGCTGTTTGTCTGTTTCGCCAACCGAGCCAGGGGCAAAGCCCTGTCTAAACAGTGGCTTTCTCATTGGATTGTGGAGGCTATTTCTGTGGCGTACAACAGCAGGGGTCTGCCATTCCCTTAAGGTGTGAGGGCACATTCAACCAGAGGCATGTCAATGTCATGGGCACTGTTTAGAGGGGTATTTGTGAGTGATATCTGTGCTGCAGCTAGCTGGTTATCACCACACACTTTTGTCCGGTTTTACCACTTGGATGTGACAGCTGCTTCAGTTGCGCATGCTGTCCTGTCTGCTGGGTCTCTCATGCACTAATGTGCTGGAGGTTTGACCCTGGTTCAGTGACTGCTCTGTGAGGCATGTATATATGTCCCATACTTCATGTGTTGTACCGAGTGAATTGACTGAAAGGGAACGTAATGTTATGACTATAGCTACTAGGGGTGTAACAACTCAATCAACTCATGATTCGGTACGATATTCGATACAGGGCTCACGATTCAATCCACTAATGTTATATCTAAGGATATACGAAGAAAGAATGAAAAATCGTTTTTGCAGTTATTCTCTTATTCTGTAGATTACAGTGCAAAAGAGAAGATACTGTATTGGCCATAATAGAAGGCAGTATTTATCCCCTGGTACAATTATGTTTCCATTTATTACAACTGATATTCTTTTTGAATGGAATGAGTATTAGTGTAACTATGGTATTTTAGAGTGTTGCGTTGTGGATTGTTAAGCCTAATTATGTTGCTAAGCTAGCAAGTGTTGTTGGTCCGTGTACAGTGAGTTTTCAAAGTTAATCAGCCTTAAAAGTCTTTAGTTAGTTCAGTTTAACCTGCAGGAGTTTGTGAAGCTGCTGTAACATGTTCTGCTGTGACAGAAGAAATAAATGAATGATGAGTTCAAAAGCTCACAGCATCTCCTGGCGTCTTTGCTTCAGAAATGAAATGTGGGATAAATCTGTCAGGCAGCTGAGAATTACAGCTGTTACAGATGATGAGTCTGAAAAATATTTACTGTCAGAGAAAACAATTATGCAAGAGGAATAAGAGAGAGAGTTAACGACTCGCTAAAGTCACTCAATCAGCTGATTAGTGGTCACTAGGGAAGCGAGCTGTCTACAGACATCTGACTCAACAGAACCTGAAGCAGCCAGATGCTGTTACATTGTCAGAGGCTGTGGGAAGATGAGAAAATTCAGAATTGCAGTCCAAACCTATTCACTTTGAGTCTTTTTTTTCCACTGTTATTTCTTATGGTGAACAGTGCGATCACTCACAGAAGTATAAAGAGTTACTTCGAGACACAGCACTCACTTCATCAGTCACATCACAATACAGTTTCCAGTGTCATGATGCGTATTGTCATGGTCTCTGAATTGCAATGCGTGGTGCTACGGTGCATTGTTACACCCCTAATAACTACTGTTCCCTGAAGGAGCGGAACGAGGTACAACGCTTGGTTGCTCCGCTGCCCAGCTGGGCTCAGTGAGGAGCAGCTGTCGAACTAAGAGATGATTGTGCTGACAGGTGTTTATGTACAGGCAGGGCCTCACATACTGTCACTCGTCATCTGCCTTGAAGGCATGAATAGAGATGTCTTCAGTCAGGCCGTGCGGGGGCATGATATCCCATTCTTCATGTGTTGTACCTCATCGCTCTCCTATGGGGAACAGTAGTTATAGTCATAACATTATGTTTTAATCACTGTCCTGCTATGTTCCATCACATTTCCTAGGAAACATACCTGCAGTATCCCAGGACTTTTAGCATGTGTGCATATCAGGGCTGCACGATTAATCGTGTTAAAATCACAATCTCGATTCAGAGGTCTATGCGATCTTATTTCTAAATGTCAGCCGGGTTTAGTTTCTGCTTTAGATGTGTGTGGTTTCTCATGGCGGGCATGCAGCTGTCAGCAGGCAGGTAGAACTCACCTGACACTGGAGTGTAGAGAATCAGAGTGAGTCACACTGCCTGCATCGCGCTCCATTTTCAATAAGTAACTCTAAAGTTAGTTTTGTGGTTTGGTCATTTTAAGACAAGATGTGGTTGTAGAGTTTACAGCCTGTCACTGTGTTGCTCCTGCAGTGCTCTGTGTGTGAACTGTGAGGCAGCTTTAAACAAAGTGTAACAACTCGTCCACTGACATTCTGTGAGTCAGATCAGGGTACTCCTGACTAATGAATCGAATAGTCGACATTTAGGGGGCAGCCTTGTACAGCTTATTACCATACAGGCCATATTTTAAAGAGTACGGTCTAGACTTGTTCTATATGAAAAGTGCCTTGAGATCACTTCTGTTGTGATTTCGGCGCTATATAAATAAAATTCAATTGAATGGCTAAATGGTAGAGTCTGTAATTTCCTTGTGTCTGTGGGAGCTTGTCATGTCCTATATCAGGCACTATTATATCTTCTGTTACGCTTCCTCATGTATCAGGTAAATGAGTGCAAAAAACATGTTGAAAAAAAATAGTGAGAGAATCATGATCTCAATTCTAAGCAAAAAAAATGTGTTATTCTCATTTTTTCCAGAACCGTGCAGCCATAGTGTATATGTATGCTGAAATGGCAGTTAACAGTCTAGCTGTGTCCTAAATATTTGTTTACAATAATTATCAATGAAGCAGAGCCAAATATTGTGCAGGTGGCTTAAAAAGTTTAAAAGTGGCTTATTCATTCACGCAGGTCTCTATCCTCATATCGGAGTACCTCTCATCAGGTGGAGCACAATACTCATAAAGACAGTCCCAACATTACAATGGATCAAATTATAATTTATAATTAACATTGTGATTTTTTTCACCTCAGAGATCAGTACTTTATGAAGACTGGATGATTCTGTGTTCAAACTAGAAATTCTAGTTTTTCCAGAAATAAAGTTTAACTCAAAATTAATAAATGGCTATTAATTTACATAGGATAGTGGTACTTTTCTCTTTTGTGTTGTTTCTCTCTTGTCTCCTATCACCTGAAATTTGTTGCCATTCATCTCTACATGGTTGCAGAATTGCAATTAATTTCTGGCCACCAATGCAAAGTGAATACTAAAAATTGTGCAAAGGCCAAGTGGAGCAGTGGTAAATTTGATGGCTTAGAGTGTAACATTGCATGGCCACATTAGAAAGAACTCTGATTCAGACACACAACTCAAGGTCTCTACTTTCATATCTCTATACCTTTGTGGCCATTCAGTGTCCCCCAGGGGCTACCCGCAGAGACAAATAATGCAAGTTATTTACTAGATATTGGAACCTCAAGAATTAGCAACTGCAGCCAGGGAATAAGCTGCTTATGCTGAATGTTCACATTGCAAGCAGGCATAGCCTCATGATCTATTTAGAGCTAGGGCACAGTGGTATTTCCGATGAGAAAAGCATATTCTGATTAGATGATGACATCTCAAAAGCTTTTCTCTTGACCGATTTTTCTGCTGCAGTTGTGTGACCTCATTTCAGAAGACAAAGAGGGTTTCTTGTCAGTCTGGATAATCTGATTTGAGAGGACTCTCATGTTACAGATACATTATGGTGAAGAGAAGATAAAGTACCAGAAACTCAGAGTAGAGGTCAGAGAGGCTGCTAGGGTAAACTTATTTTAAATGTACTTTATTTGCTGGTGTAAGGATGATGCTGATTTTTTTTTTTTTTTTTTTTTTTTTTTTTTTTTTTTTAATTCATAATGAATATGTGTGGTACTCTAACCTAGACCAAACTAGTAAATCGGACTTGAATTCCTTCAGGCTGCCTCTTCTGGTTAAATTGTCTTACATGTTATGGTGGTCCCTTAACAGTTTATCAATTTAAGCTACAATATGCAAGCTCTGGAAATTAAGCTAGCAAGAGCATGAGACTCAAAAACAAACTGCTCCTCAACATGAGAGAAGCAGATGATCAGAAGCATGTTCATGTATTGATTCACTGTCATTTGCTTCAAACCTCTGACTTTGGCCTTTTCTGATTGGTCAGAGGGGTGAGGCTAAGTCAAAAAAAAAAAGAGTGTTACTGCTGCCAGGCTGTTCAATGACTCTGAGGACCAGAGGCCTTTCACAGGACATCTCCAATTAGTATGTTCAGCTACAAATATTAATAAAGTTATATGTTGTGCCTTCAATAAAAAACATATTGACAAATTAATCAATAATATCTATATTTTTAAAGTATTATTCTAATTATTGGAGGCCTATTTAGAATGACATGTCAGGTAAATGATATGTCCAGTAGACTGGTGTATGAGGACCAACCCTAATCCTCTCTGGATCATGAGTATCTGTGAGCAGTGTGGGCCCAGGTCCAAAAACCCCTGCTCATTTATTCATGACTCCTGATCCCTTCTCATATGGCCAACCCAATCCTGGCTCTGACAGATCAGCACTCTCAGAGCCAGACAGCAGTCCCTCAGGACTGAGCTCAACAACATGCCAGAGCCTCATTTCCTGTTCACTCCCAGCTCCCTCCTCTGTGTGCCAGAACTGTGTGGTTGCCTCATACAGACCTGTTTCACTGCGTTTACAAAGACTGAGATCAGTTCAGCTTCTATTCAGTCAGTTGGGAGGATTATTTTAGCTACTGTTTGGGTTTTGTTGATGCTCAGTGTTGGCAAAATGTCAGCATTTGGGCACAGGGGTACAAATATCAAGGAATTTACTTGCACAATTAATGGGCCTTACTACTGTCATTTATAGTTAATTAACTGAATACTGTCATTGCTATTATTATTATGCTATTATTATTTTTGTCTTTCTATTTAGGGGATAATAAGTTTTGTTACAAAAGTTCTGATAGTGAATGTTCCCAACGAGTCAGTTATTAAGAGAGCAGCACAAAGGAGGCCTACATAGTATTAGGCAGGTTTCATTAATACTGGATCAGTATTTATATAAGAAGGTGGAATCAGATGATGTTTGGCATTTTAATTGATAAATTACTGCTAAACTGCATTTAAACACCTGTCTAATCATCTGTCTCTGTGCTGATCAGAATAGGAACTTTTCTATTAAACATATTTGTCTGTGTTCAGTTTGAAGGAGCACTGTGTAATCCTTGGAGCAGAAAATGCTAATCTCACCCAGATGGTCATGTGATAGTTCAGGCAGGTGGAGGGCATATGGACAACAGACCACTAGCTGAAATGTTGCTTCTGCCACCTCAGAAGGCTCAGAAGGCCTGGTATGTTGCATGTTACCTCTTCCCTGCCTGCCAGATACACACACACACACACACACACACACACACACTCTGGCCAAGGCAGATCACTCAGGAGTATGAACACTAGACTCTCATACATATCCACTTATACAGCTTTTCTTGGAGAAAATTGAGGCTGAAGAACTGGCAGGCATGACTATATAATCCCAGCTTTAGGGATGTTCAGGGAGAGGCAGAATCAGTGGCAAATGAGGGGACAGTGCAGCCACCCATAGCAACAGACGAGAGTCTGACTTCAAGACTCCTCAGGGGGGAATCGCTGTGAATCGCCCTTTCTATGTCCAGCCTTTAATTCCTTCCAGCCCAGTGTCTGGTTGCTGTAAGTGTTTCAATAGCCGCTCCTTTACTGACCGTCACAACAGTAGTTCAGGCTAACTGTAACATTAAAGCAACACCAGGCTGCAGAGCACCACAGAGGTAGGCACCACTCACACTAGCAGCAAGGCTATGTCTGGTCAAAGCGAAGGTTTGTTTATGCATTACTAATCTCCTGCAGTGGACAGAAACATGACAACTAGGGCCACACCCCTCTCAGGTCTTTACTGATACTGACATTTTGTTACCTATTACGGACCTTTTATAGGTCATTGACAGCCTTATCTTATAGCACATAAATAATGACAAGTATTAGCACCAGGTTAAAGCATCCTAGTGGAAGAGGTCTAAATCAAGAAAAACCAAGAACTCATTGTGACTCTGTTCCTACCACAGCCAGGATTTTTGTTGTGTGCCACCCTCATTTCCTGTCTAATTTCTGCTACTAAAAATTCTAAATGCCCACTAGAATACTTATTTTGCCTTCATTTGTGAGCAGAGAATGATCCTTGAGAATCAAGGGCTTTTCTCCAGATAGATTTTTTAATTACATCATCTCACTGAATAGTCAAAGAAATCCTTCAACTATTAGCACATTCCCACTGATAATTATCCTCCTACATGTAACGAGATATGATCAAATGCTCTATTAAATTGATCTTATGGTCAGACTATTTTGACAACTGCTGTTTCCAAGGTCCAGAGTCAGTTTGTTTAGAGGAACCTACATGTCTTAACGATTGTGGCTCCTTGCCTGATAACCGTGGTGGATACTAGGGCAGAACGATTTATTGAAATTGAACCACAGTCGCGATTTGAACTAATGCAATTAGCAAATCACAATTATTTTTACAACAGAGAGTCAGTGGACGCTGCTGTAAACTTTACAAACAAATCTAGTCTTGAAATAACCAAATAACAAAACTAACTGTGGAGTTAGACGCTTGATGGAAACGCGATACAGACAGTGTGAGTCGCTCCAATTCTCTACGCTCTGGTGTCATGCGAGTTCTACCTGCATGCGTGGATATGACGAGTTAAAAGTGGCTGACAGTGTCACCAAGACGACAAGAGCAATAACTGAGCTGTGACCAAGACGCCAACTTTGTCTGCACTGTTTCCGCTATGCATATTTTGTAGCAGCGCCCAGCCACTATAACATTATTGCCACTAATATTATAAAGTTGCAAAATACCCATTTGAGCCGAGAAGGAGAGAGAGTAAGAAGAGAAAATGAGAGAAAATAGTAGAATGAACTAACTAATGTGGTGGAAAATCAGTGCTATAATGCACCTTAAAGATTATATCTCCAGTCGCATTTACATATATATTACATGTTATATTAGAGTAAAACTTTACTTAGTCTTACGTAGTCATTTCACTGTTCAGTTTATGTGTGTTTGTTTGAAGAGCATCATCCTACATGCTTGCCAGAGGCCTGGAAATCACCAGATCTTCTAAGAAGTGATGCACAGTAGAATATGCAAATGTTCAATTGTTCATACTTTGCCCATCCATATTTGGTAATGGTTGACCATCAGGCCAGGCACTGACTCCATTAATTACCAAAGATGGCTACGAGAATTAAATCCTAATCAAAGACGTCTCCACAGAAAACGTGACCTTTGATTTGCTATATTGAGTTTATAAACAATAAAAGAGAAAAAAAAAGAAAGAGAAAAGTTGGGTGACAAAGCCCATTATATTGTACTCATGGGAATAAGCAGGCTGCTAATCATCTCCGTGGTGAACAAGGGGTCAGCCATACAAACTATGATTCATGTGTGTACATGACTGTGCTGCACTGTTGTTTAAAACCCTGCTGCTGTTTCTGTGAGCTGATGACTCAACGACTTGTCTTGATCTGTCCCAGAGTGCTGCTCCTGTCTCCTGCTGCTCACAGTGATTGGACTTCTCACAGCACATAAGCTATTGTTAAAAAAAACAAGATATTACTAAATTTCTACACAGGCTGCACAGGGAGAAAGGGTGGAGGGGTGGCACATTTAGTAAATGATGGAGGAGGGGAATGATGAGGAGAGATGACAGAGAGGTAGGAACAAAATGAGAATGCTACTCAGGAGGATGTTGATGGAGCATGAAGTGTGTTATAGTCTGTATCCGGGCCTCAGTCAAGACTGAGACACAGCTCTCTGCTGGTCCCTATGGAGCTCAGGATGGGGCTTAGTGTACGTCAGCCAAGAGCATGGTGACATATGTGCCATTATTTATAGCCAGCAGATCCGCTGAGAGGCCCAGGGGCTGCTTAGAGAAGGTATTATTTGAGAGCCCAAAGACCAGCCTGGCCACTATTTAGCTCACAGGACATTTAGCAGCAAAATAAGACCCCACAAACAAAATATATCTCAGGAGAGGCACTAATACTGTCATCAGAATAGAATTACAGTGAAGATAATCGAGTGTGCACTGAGACCAGGATTTAGTAGATCCCCAGTGATGAGCTGCAACAAGAGCATGGTATAAGATAGCAGAATAGCAGGAGGACAGAGAGACTCTGACATGACACTTCCTGCATCAGTGGAATCTGAAAAACTAAATAACAGGTCCCCCGTGACACATTTCATGCTTCACAGTGGCGTGTTATTGCTCATTTCCCCACTGCACCAGTGAGGTAAAGGAAGTCATAGCTCTAACAAATTTAAACTATGATTACCAAGGGATTAGCAGTTTCACTGTGGCATTCAGCCTGGGAACCCAGTGATGAACAACAAGGTAGATTATTGTCAGGCTGGTGCTGCTCTGACTCCTGCAGCTCAGCCACCTCTAGCATGACACCAAAATATGTGTTGGAAGGGTTAATGGTAAGTCAATTAGAATATGGGTCTAATCTGCATGAGGCAAAGGTCATCTCTTCATAGACAGTGAGATTAGGATGGAGGTTCCCTCGCTTGGCGTGCTACTTCTCCTGAATCCACACACATCTCAAACCTCAACAAGAAAACTGCAGCCCAGTAAACAACTTCCAGATATTAGCCCCCATCTGTAACTACCTCACCCCTGAGAGAGACATCATGCATTATTCAGCTCTCAACCCCCACATGGTTATCTGATCAAGAAGCATGGGAAAAGTCAAGGTCATGAACTGTGAAGTGTCTCAATAAAGGCTACACACATTCACAATTTTTATCCCCAAGGCCAGAACAAGACAAGAAAGGAAAATCTAATTCTGAGAGGAGCTTGTCCTTAGGCTGATTCACCTGCTGTTGCTGGGTTTTAATCAGCTGATTTGATTTTTGCAGGAACATACTGCACAAGTTTTATGTATTTTTCCATTAGGGCTGTCTTGTCTGCTGTGTAACTGTCTGCCTCTGCAAATATGAAAAAAAAAAAACTTTCAGGCACATACATGAATATTGACATGATGTTGACTACACATTTCATTTGTCTGGCAACAATAAGTTGAGCTGAATGGAAGGGCAGCTGGGAGCTGCTGTAGAGCAGAGAGGTGCAGTGGAGAATCGCGTATCCTACAGCACGCTAACATCAGCGTCAGGATCCTGCATGTGGGAAATAATTGAAATTCTCAGCGATAATATTCCACTCTGATGAGCACTGCACAGATCCCAGAATCCACTTGAGCTATATAGGGCACTGTGATAAAGGCGGAGCAGACGAAAGGCATCGGAATCAGAAATAAAATCACACCACAGTTTGGTCCAACTGACACTTATAGGAAACTGTTACATTATTCGATTGCTTGCTGCAGCATCTCTCAGCCTACTATGTTACATACATGGACAACAAAGCAATGTGTTATAAATGTGAAGTCAAGTTACCGCGTCCGAATGCACAGTACAGATTATGATTATTAAGGAGTCACAGCGTAGCTCAACGCGATGCGACTTCTTACCTCTTCGTATCACGCGTTTCAGGCGGGTTCTCTGTCCAGGAGATGCAGTCGATTATCACGACATTGTAGTTTTCACTTCAGGATTAACTCCAATACCGTTTGTAATTTCCATTTCCAGTTCAACGATCCCCAGTTTCGCCCGGTCACTCTTTTCCTTTTGCGCGTAAAAACCGAGAGGCGTGCACCGCTCCGCCGCTCACAGCCAGCTATTGGTTAGCAAACTGCTTGACAAGCTCCTCGCATCGATCAGCTTCAAACGTGAGCTATTTTAAGTTTGAGAGGAAGAAACGCATGAATGAACTTTGACGGACTCAGACTTTTCTGCTCTGATACACGTTTGATTATTTATCCACTCATACTGCGCCGATGTGAAGAAGGACGACAATAACAAACAAAAAGGCATTTTTCCCTGCGCACTGTGCTGTTGTCTACATTTTCATCTGACTGCAAATACCTGCCGCATGTAGTCTTCTCTATGCACTGACTGCGCCCTGTGTTGACGGCAGAGAGAGAGAGGCGGCAGATGGACTGGAAATTCATGGACATGTGACACATTTAAAATAAAAAACACCCAGCGTTTAATATGACACTTATCGTTAATAGCAGGAACAGCACCAGAAAAATAGATGATCGTGATGATAATGATGCTGAGAGCATTCCGAACGAACCAAACACCACTTATTACCACATTAATTCAAAACCACTGTCTAAAAAAGGCACTTTGCACCTAAGATTATTAGCTGTAACTAATGGTTTCATTACTGATTTATGAATCATTTGATAATGTTTCATAGTGATTCCACCCTTTTTGGTATCACCCTCAAATTAAGCCCTTCATAAAGGATTTAAAAGATGAACAATCGCTTAAATCGTAAATTAAAATGTGTCACAAGTCTTCTCTTAAAAATATGACAATAAGGTGATAATAATTTATGAACAGTAAAAGGAAGCAAATGTCTAGTTGGTAAAGCAAACACTAAAAAAAAGAAAAGAACAAAAACACCAGATAGCCAAATATCTGCCTTTTGGATCAGGTAACAGCTTTGTGTGTGTTGGGGATGACAGAGAAATGGCAGCTTCATCCTGTGGTTAGCACAAACATACCTGACGGTGGCCTGATGGTGATGCTGAATGAAAGGTCAGTGGGTCAGTCATTCTTTGGACCCATAAATAATGTATTCCATTTTCAAAGAGTATTCAGCATTAGAGGGATGTATCACTGATTTAGCACTGCACTCATAATAGATAAAACATCAGTGCAGCAGTCCCCTTATTCTGAATCTTTTTAAATCTGCATATTTGTCTTCCTCCTCAAACCCTGTTGCCTAAATTACCCACAATGCAACTCAACCATCGACAATTAGGTTGGAGATTCAGGTAAGTAATTATTGGCTAATGTAAACTCCATACAATATGAGAAAAAAAAGGTATTGATAGGACTTTAAATAGTAAGTAGCCTGGATATTAGAACATAATGGAAATGACAAACAACATGCAAAAAGATAAAAGATATTTACATACAGTCTGAAATGTGTGAAATAAGATGGGTGACATTTAAAACATTTTCTGTGAAAGGATCATCACCACAGCATTTGTCTGCACATCTTGGCTTATAGAGCACTGTGTGCCTCCAGAATCCTGCAAGAAACTGAAGATTCTGAACAGTGCAAAGAGAAAAGCTTTGTCTTGTATTGTGAGAGAATGCATAGAGGACCCAGCAGCACTGACTGAATGTGAAACTTAATCTCTAATGCACTTTAATTTTACAATAAACCATATAGGAAGAGAGGAATCAGCATATTCCCCAGGTTTCCTGCTGTGGAGTGTAACTGTAACAGTTTGTCACCATCAAACCTCATACAGATACAAAATTATTAGCTCCAGTTTCATTGTTTTAAAAGTGTTTCCCAAGTGCTGTTAACAGAGCAAAGATTTTTTAACACAGATTTTTCAACCTAGTTTTATTTTGGATGCTTACATTATGTTACTTTGCACACACAAACAAAATTATTCCACAAAAACCAAAAACTACCAGGGTCAAAATTATTAGTCCCCCTGATGCTAACAGTCAATTGTGTATCCTTTTTGCTGGATAACAGCCTGCAGTTGTTTGTTGTAGTTTTCTCCTGAGGAATCCCTGCCCATTCTTCTTTGGCAAATCTCTCAAGCACCTTCAGATTGATGACCTTCTGACATTGACCTGTGTCTTCAGTTCACCCCACAGATTTTCAATGAGATTTAAGTCAGGGCTTTGTGCAGGCCAGTCAATAACATTCACTTTGGTCCTCTGGAGGTAGCTCTTCACCAGGAGCGACATATGTTTTGGGTCGTTGTCGTGTTGGAAGACAAAGCGATGACCCAGACCCAGTTTTGCAGCTGACTGCTTAAGGTTTTTTCAAAATCTTCACATACCCTTAGTTCTTCATGATTCCTTCTACCTTGAGAAGATTCCCAGTTCCAGACTTCCCCACAGCATAATACTCCCACCACCGTGTTTCACTGTGGGGAAAGGTGTCTCTTTTGCAGAAGTGGAGTTTTTCTTGGTCTGCAACCTCATAGTCCATTCCTGTGCAGAGCTCTAGTCCTTGTCTACTCTGAGACTACAATTCTTGGCTAAGTTGTTTACTAATGTCTTAGAAGTTGTTCTTGGGTATTTAGACACGTCTTTCACTAGTTTTCTTTCCAAGGTCTTTAACATTCTTCCTGCATGTGCTCAGGAAAAACAATCTGGACAAGAAGCTGCTGCTGGCCTTCTATCACTCCTCTGTGGAGAGTGTACTAACATACTGCCTGAGTGTGTGGTACACAGGCTCCACAGCTGAGGGCAGGAAAGCTGTGCAGAGGGTTATCAACACTGCCCAAAAAATCATTGGCTGCCCTCTGCCCTCTCTGGATGAAATATCCAGATCCTGCTGCCTCAGGAAAACCAGGGCCATCACAGGAGACCCCTCACACCCCGCCCACCACCTGTTTGACCTGTTGCCCTCCGGACGGCGCTTCAGGTCAATCAAGTCCCACACCATCAGACTCACAAACAGCTTCTTCCCCTGGGCACATCATTGCACAACAGTGGTTTGTGCTATGGCTCAATAAAAGGTCGGTTCTTAAGGGGGCTAATAATATTGACTCTGGTATTTTTGTTTTTTCTGAAATAGTTCTGTTATTGTGCGCAAATAGAAATAATTTATGCTTTCTAAAGAAAACTAGTATGTTTAGAAATGCTATGTTGAAAATTCCTTGCTCTGTTAAAAAAGCACTTGGGAAAATTTTGAGAAAACTTTAAATTTGTCCTTTACTGTATATTGAGTGACTGCTGGCTTTCCATATTTCCTGTGAATTCATGCATTCTTGTGGCTATAGAAAAAACATACAGTAAAATCTTCATGCTTCGATTGAAAATGAGGTTTCTGTCAATCAAAATGTCTCATCTTCTGGTGTAGATTCAGTTATTCAGAACCTTAATAGACAAAAATTGTATCATCTTTACCTGCCAGACTCATGTTTTTTTAAGGATACTTATTCATGAATGTATAGTGTAGTATGTATAATAAGTCAT
Organism: Lates calcarifer; assembly: GCF_001640805.2. Classification (NCBI taxonomy): domain Eukaryota; kingdom Metazoa; phylum Chordata; class Actinopteri; family Centropomidae; genus Lates; species Lates calcarifer. The sequence goes on from NC_066839.1 coordinate 22,729,591, forward strand.
TAATTCATACATGCCTCTCACATGGCAATTCAGAGTCTCCTCACACTTTCACTGAAAGTCATTCAATACAACTTATCAGCTGCTGCAAATGGAAAAGTTAAAGGAACAGTTTGTCTGCAGTCTTTTTTAGACCAATGAAGTTTGCATTGTAGTAGTCCCACTGACAAGATATAAATGCATTCATACATATTTCTGCATCTGCCTGCTGAAAAACACAGTGAAGGCATTCAGTTCACACAAATGTCTGTGCACACCATTATTAAATCTTCCATGGAAAACAAGTAAATAACTAGAGAGGGCAGTAGCGAGGCTGCCATCTGTGGCACCATGATGAAAGTTGCATGTGGGCTCATGAATGCATTTTAATGGATATCTTTACTTAATGCTTTGCTAACTGCATGTATCATACAGTAAAAACATAGACCTTTCCACTGGGATTGAATAGAGGATGAATTTGCCTGTAGGTGTGAGTATTTTCTGCAGCACTCTGCTCAGAGGCTCAGACTGCAGCGAGTACTGGTCTACATGTAATTCTATGTGCATAATGTTGAACTTCCATCTCATTTCTATCCATTAACAATATTCTGGACATTGAATGCATTTTAATCCACTTGGCCTATTCTCTGAAGACTTTTATGAGGAGCCATATGCAAAACACAGAGGTACATACCTCCCCACTTTGCATAAGCAGTCAGGTTTCTGGCTGGCCATTGGACTCTCATTTCCGGCAATGTAGTATAAAAGTGAGGCTCACTTTTAGAACAAAGCTGTCTTTTTCCTGCTACCTTCCGTGGACGAAGTGATAGAAAGGAGGACTCAAGAGGAAGGTATCAAGAGATGCCCTGACCTTTCAGAGCTGAGGATTAATCAGAGGTCATCTCAGAGCACACATTTTCATGCTCCCTGTTCAGCTAAGAGGTCAGGTCGAGACACCAGACAGCCATGCATTTGGCTGGTTTATGCATCATCCGGATCTACAATCTCCTTTCCCCTGTGCATTAGAACATAAGCCTTCTCTTACAATACACTACTGTGCCAAGTCTTAGTCAGATAAAGCCACCATCTGCTTTGTGTAATGCCACAGCACTGAGGGCCAGATCAGCTCTCTAAGCACCAAGAAAAATAATGGTTAACAGATAGATGAGGATGTGATTAAGAGCTGTCAAGTTAAGATAATTTAAGTACACGAAAGCAATAACAAAACACTTCAATGCAAAGCCAAAGAAACATGTTTTTTACTATTCAGCTGTCTCTTTAAGAGTCTCAAACTTGAGATGTGAAGTATTGCACACTTTTTTTTAATGAAGAAATATTTGATGTGAATGGTTGCATTCAAGCTTTGTAGGAGATCACAGAAGTAGAATTTAGATTTATCCATATAAGTAGAACCATAAAATATATTTATTCTGACAGTATCACACTGTGTCTGAGGGGATATGTTGTTTAAACATCTCTCTCTGTGTGTGTGTGTGTGTGTGTGTGTGTGTGTGTGTGTGTGTGTGTGTGTGTGTGTGTGTGCGCGTATCAGTTGTCAGCTGGGAATACAATTGAATATTTGAGAGGTGTGAGTAACTTAACCACAGATATTTTGCTACTTTATAAAATCAAATTTAAATCAAAGCATTAATAAGCATAAAACAGGACAAATGTCTTATCTTAGCAATAAAGTCAAAGTCAAAGTCAAAGTCTGCTTTATTGTCAATTCTGCCATATGTACGCACATACAGAGGATTGAAATTATATTACTCTAAGACCGACGGTGCAGTAAGGTAAACACTCAATAAAAGTATACTCCCAATAGAAAAATATATATTAAAAATATTTTAAAAAATAAACATCTACAACACAAAAGTAAAAGTCATGTACAAGTTAAAGTGGCATGTAAGCTGCGCAGATTGGCTGGTGCTGCTCTTGATGGTGCCTCTGTAGAAGGTGCACATGATGGAGGCTCTGGCTCTTCTCAGTTTGTGGAGGAAGTAGAGGCACTTTCCAAGAGGAGGGGGCTAAGCACACATCCTTGAGGTGCTCCTGTGTTCAGAACAATGGTGCTGGATGTATTACTGCCGACTGTCAGAAAACACTGTTCTGTCAGGGCAGAGAGGAGCTGCAACCTGTGCATGTGCTGCCATATTGAAGATATATATAAAAGTTGGCAGCTAATCAGTAACTGCAACACAAAGCTGTTAGAACTGCAGAAAGATATTTCAGAAATCAGCTTGTCTCAAGGTGAAAGGAACTGAAGCCATCCGTTGAATAATTTGATTGGAAGGCTGGTGTCTGACAGCTCCTCCTGCAGGATGCAGTCTCCCCCCAAGCAGAACCAAGAGTTGATGAGAACATTGATGTTTTCATCAGGAAAACATATGTCTAATCCTAACCCATAACAACACAATTAGGAACTGACAAATCTGAACTCTGAAAGTAATATGTAACTGTAGTCTGCATTCAGGTAATTTAATGAGTCAGTGGACAGTTCATTCAAATCCCCATTGCAACATTCAAGTGAATGCAAAACCAAAGAGTGGGCTGTTTATGCTGGCACCAAACAACAGGTGATTGCATTGTCAATATAATAGATATTTTTCAGCAGGGTGCATCCCCAATTATTTTTATAACCTTTGTTGGGGAAAATAGGGAAAATAAAACAAACTTGGACCCCTCTCTGCCAGAGAACTACAGGTCTGTTTATCAACTCTGTTTATTAACTGGATTGCACAGGGTATTTGATTTTCAAAAATTTCAATCTAGTTTCTGTAAACTATGCTCCACTGAAACAGCTGTCCCAAATGATATTTTAATGGCTGCAGATGCTTCAGTTTTGGTTTTATTGGACCTTAAGGTAGCATACTGTAGACCAACAATTCTAATATACAGGCTAAATCACCTGGTTCAGCATTTCTGGGACTTCATTGGAGTGGTTCTCCTTCTATCTCACAGGCAGGACTTTGTCAGTCTCAGTGAGTGCATTTGTGTCAGACACTGCTGCCTTGAAATGTGGTATCCTTTTCTCATTACTTCAAAGTTAAATGATGACAGTGATAATGATAATGAAAAAACTGAATAGTCTATGCTTAAAAGGAGTCCTGTTTAAAAAAGCCTATAAATCGTCTGCAAGCAGTGTATTGCAACCCATAGTTTTATTTTATATTTTTAGAATTATATTATTATATTATATTATTATTAGAATAAAGAGCAATAAAGTCCATGTTAGAAGGAGGTTGAATTTGTCAACAAAATACAGGACTTTGACACCGACTATTGTTTGTCACTCGTTTGTAACTCAGTATATCACCACTCTCTTTTAACATTGATGACAAAGATTTGGTACACCTGCACAGGAGATACTCCTATGGGTCACATCAGAGGGTAGGGACAGGTCAGAGGACTTGTTGCTTCAAAGTGTTTATAGATGCAGTGATCACAGTGATAGCTCTGCTGCATTAGTGCTGTCTGGACTCTAACATTCCCTCAAGGTGCACTTCTTCTGAACGTAACCTGCAGCACTGGGAGAGGTATTATAGTTAAATAAACACAGGAATATAATAATAATTTTCAAACTTCTGTTTTTAACATTCAGAACATACCCTAGGCTGTTTTTGAAACTTTAAAAAAGTCCTTCACATAAAGAATTTGAATGGAAGTCTACAGACAAAAATATGACTTCAGATCTCTGTAGTATCTCCAGTTGTTGCTCTCTGTTCATTAACTGTGAGGTCATCTCAAGACGTTCAAAGTGTTTGTAGTCTAGAGTTCATCTATGAAACTGCATTGACTTGTAGTTGTGAAAACACCTAAGTGTCTGGGAGGATTTGAAGCTCACCCTCAAAAAAAGTCTGAAGTAATACCAGTGGATCCAGCTCATCGGGCTCATACACTTCCAGAAACACAGAAAGCCCAAACTCTCCCTGAATCCTAATGAAGTCAGAGAGACTGGAGCCTGGGACATGGAGACATATAGACTGAAAGAGTTTTGATTTAAAGATAGTAGTGGTACTACTACACTACTAGTAGTGGAAGTGTTATTTGAGAGCTAAATATTTGAATTCTGTGAAGCAGGTTTGTCCATATATACCTGCATAGATAGATACACACATAGCATATGTTCTAGTGTCATATGTTTCCCAGTTTTGATGCCATGCATCCCTGTCTTACTAAGCAGATACTGTTTGAAGGGACTAAAGCCTCTGAAAGGTAATAAGGCAATCATCCACTCGAGGAGTACTGGGGCTGGTGAGGTGATGAGAATCAGGCATGCCACCCAAACACAAGCTACGCCCCTGCCTCTGCAAGAAAAAAACACACAGGGAAAACACTGGTGGCCACAGCCAGACTGTGACAGTTGATTGATAAAATCACAAGTAAATAACTTCTGGAACTGGGCTAGATTATAATACAATAAAGAAATAGATAAGTAATAAAATAAATAGCTAGATAAATGGATTACATTTGATTTATCAACGTAATGACGTTTTGTTGTTAACATAATAATGTAAAAAAAAAAGAAAAAAAGAAAAAAAGAAACTTTTTTGGGTCAGTGGTTAAGGTTAGGATTAGGTTAGGGTAAGAGGTAGGGTTAAGCAAGTAACAGTTAGGGTTAGGCCAAGTCTCCAGGAAATTAATGCTATATAAAGTCTCTATAAATGTGTAAATGTGTGTGTGTGTCTGATGCTTTGTGTCAGCAGGAATGATAAAATTACCTTAATGCATGGAAACAAAAAAAAAAAAAAAAATCTAATAAAAATGCTGATGATTGACTTTGTTTTCAAATGTTGTAAACTGTCAAATTCCTGATGCCTTAAAGCAATTAGATGACACAAACAAGCAAACACTGTAAAAGAATCAGTCAGATTTAAAATGGGACACAAAAGTTAATGTTAACGTAATAAGTCAGTTTGTGGGGGGTTGCACTTTTCTTCTACTTGGAGTCTGACAAAATCTCATTCATATCTTTTTTATGCCTCTACATGCAGTTTGAAGATGAACTTTATTCATATGTGTGTGTTTGTGTGTATACATTCTGGAATGTTCCAGTGGAGAACAAATACTACTACTACTAATAATAATTTTCCAAATAAAACTAATATAACTAATATATTTCCCTATATATAATATATAATATAATATTTCCCTATATATAATTTCCCTGTTACCAAAAGGTATAATATTAAACTATTTGCTTTATGGGCATCCCCATAGCCAAATGGTTGGTCCCCGGATCGACTCCCGGTCTGGCTGGATCTTTACTGCGTGTCATTCCCCCACTCTCTCTCCCTGTTTCCTGTCTCCTCTCCACTGTCCTGTTAAAAGCTCAAAAAAAAAAAAAAAAAACTAACTGGATCAAGGCAGTTACGTAAAATTAAATAACACATCCTCATGAAATGTTGGTGGCTGATGTTGGCTGACTGAGCACTAGCAAACATTAGTCTGCTTGATGTCACCTTCTCCTGAATGCCATTGGTGAAGGTGGCACTAGCATCAAGCATTCTTCAGCCTATGTAACTGTGACAGAACATGAGCTCCATGTATGTGTATGTGTGTGTGTAATAGTGGAGTGGGGGGAGGGGGTTGTAGGGAGTTTGCCATTTTAAGTGAGTAATAACTGTGTTGTGCCACTTGAAAGAAAAGGGCAGGTTTGTAAAAGAACTGTGGGGGACTCTTGAGATTTAGTATGAAAGCCCCGAACCCAAACCGGCCACTAATTCCAAAACTCTGCAGGGAGGTTGGCAGTTCAAAGGACCAACAATACACAGCACAAGCTACAAGCTTTTTCATCACTGCATTACACAAGGAAGGAGGGATGTAACATATTAACAACATTATCCCTACCAAATACTCGACATGATGGCTAAAGTGTGTTTCAGTGTGCTGTCCTTGGTGCTGAACACCACAGGCTGACGAGGGTTCATTCAGACTTTCTCCATGGTGCTGAAATACACAGCTGAGCTGCAGAATTGTGCTCAGTAAAAGCCAACACTTTGGACAGTGACAAGGTATATTTAAAAAAATAATGGACAGACTTCCAATTCCAATTCAGTGGTGGTTTTCATTGTGGAGTTAATCCAAATGGATTTGGTGACCTTTGGTGACCATGATAAAAAATCAGATTGAATTTGCTAGCAAATTCATACACTCCAGATGATACTATAACACCATTTGATATTACTCAAACTACAGGGCCATTGTCTAGTGCTATGCCAAGTAAAACATTATTTAAACTTTACAAAACAAAAGAGACAATTGATATAAACTGTAACCTGGATATTCTATTCAGTTTCATGAAATCAGTCTAATAAATGAAATCAGAGTTCAGGCAGGAACTTGATAAGCAGGAGGAAATGTCATGTGACATTTTGATATTTTCAATATTTTGAGGTGTAATGAACTGTAACGTAGGCGCCTCTCTTAACAGAAAATAATAAGGTTGTTGGGCACCAGACAGACGAGGTATAAACTAACTCACCTTAACCTGTCAAATTTATTTTTGTGAATAACTTTAAATTAGAGAGTGCTTGTGTCCTAGCTACAAAAGGAACAGTAGAAAAACCAACCAATAAATGTACAATATGTATCTTGTATTTATTCAACTCTTTCACATCAATAATGAAACACAACATTGCAGCATCCAGAAAGAGAGATAGAGGGAAAACTCAGATATCACAAATCAAAATCTCATCAGACAGTCTCATTTGATAGTCCTGAAACCAGTGTGGGTATGTATACAGGTGAGAGTATGTATGAGTCTATTGGAGGTTTACAGTCACTTAAGGAGGGTGAAGGTGTGAATGGATGAATATGGGAAAGTGAATACAACTCAGTCCAGTTCAGTTTGTATGTAGGTGTGTGTGAGTGTTTTTGGGTAAAGAGAGGGAGAGTGAGAGCAGGAATGTATTCAGGTGAGTATGCAGCCAGGAGAGTTTGGGTTGTGAAGGGGACTTATCTGGGGGTGGATGGTTGAAGTGTCCTCTGACCCAGAGAGAGAAGCCTCAGAAAACCAAGCAGGACAGGTCCAGCTGCTCCAAGCTTCCCATTTCTCCTCCTACAGTCCTGGTTCCACTAATTCAATATTCCATCTCAAACTTCCTCAGTAAAAGTCCATGTCAATCCATGTTTGATCCATGTTACTAGTCCTCCTTTTTTTCCTCTCTCACATTTCCTCTTTTCCTGTCACTCCTCCAGTTATCAAACCTCCTTCGTGTCTCTCCTTTGTTTAAATTTCCCTCCTACTCAGCTCCCAGGTGTGACTCCTACTTGCACCTTTCCCATCCCCTTCCTTTCCAACATGTCATTTCCTGTTTCCTGTCAACCCCTTTGCCTCCTGCTACAGAACAATAATAGCAGTATTGAGCAGCTTTTTGATGCTGCTAGCAAGGCTTTATATTATGGCCACTGAAAATTGGCCATGGATTCTCACTGTTTGGAAGATATGGATTAACTTTTAGAAACCAGACAATTTAACCAGATATCTATGACACAGCAAACCTTTCACACCAGGAGCCACAAGAAAAAAAAAAGTATAGTCATGGGCCATGAGTCTCTTAATTAAAATGAGGAAAATCAGGAAAATAAAAAAAAAGCAAGCTTTTATGTTATAAAGTTTTCAGAGTGTATATTTTTGACAAATTATTCCAGCAGGTTTGTTAAAGGTTTGAGAGCCCTTAACTCAGGCCCTTTATTTTGGCAGCCCTGGGTGGAGGTCTTGTAGGGGAGAAAGTACAAGAGGGGCTATCTTTTACCTCAGCCTGTTATAATTGGGTGGGGTGGGGAGGCACCATAAGGGCTGGAACTGCCACTGCCACTGGGTCAGTTTCCTACAGGCCCGCTGACTTAATGGTTGTGCAGTTGGAGCTAATTGAAATCCAATGTGATCATGCTCTCTGATGTCTCCAACAGCAGCTACCATTGTTAGAGTTCAACGGCCCAAATGACTCTAGTATGACGTAATCAATGTCATTGACAGGATGTGAAAATTGGCAATAGAAAACCAATTACATGAATGTAACAAATTTGGATTTTTTTCCAAGGCGCCAGTGCTGCCCCTGACAATATGTCACCCTGGGCAGCTACCCTAGTCGCCCATACCTACAGTAAATTAGCCACTGCCCTGTGGTGGATGAAGGAGGCATGGACCCAAAAATATTCACCTGATGCTTTGCTTTTTTTTGTCAGTCACCAGTCAGGTGCAAAGTACAGTTTGCCAATGTGAATTTGTAGCCAAAAAAAAGGCAAAAAACAAAGCACAAAGCTCATCGGTAACTTATCAAACAAACAAAATAACCAACACAAGACAATGATCCAAAGCACACCTCCACATCAACCAAAGCTTGGCTAAGAAATAGATCCTGGAATGTCCTGTAGTAGCCTGTTATGGTTTGGGTTAGTTTGTCTTTGTGTTGTGTTTTTTTTCGTGTTTTTTTCTCTCTGTTCCCCCTTCCCTTTTTTCTGTTTGGTTGCAGAGCTGGTGTGTTGCTAGGGGTGTGGCTGTCTCCTCCTGCTGGCTGATTACACACACCTGTTTCCACTCCGCTCGTTCTCCCTTCGCCTTCTTAAGCCCGGCCTTCACCCCAGTCCTTTGCCAGAGTATTCCTTGCTGTATCCTGTGTGCAAGCTCTCAGCGCAACCTGTGTTTGGATTCTCCTGTTCTCTGTGGCTACCTGTGTTCTCCAGTGGCAGCTTTTTCTGTTCCTCGTGTCCTCAGAACTTTCTTAAGTCAGCCGGTCGCCTGCCACGCTGTCTGCCTATTGTTCCTGTGTTTTTCATCGGTGCCTTATTAAAGAGCCTTCTGTTGGAACTTACCTGTGTGTGTTCTCTGCATTGGGGTCCTATACTAGAGTTCATAACAGTAGCCTTCTCAATCCCTAGATTTAAGTCTGATTGAAAATGGTGGAATTTAAAGAAGGCAGTAGCAGCATGGAGGCCATCAAAACATCAGTGAGCTAGAGACATTTGCATGTGAAGGATGGGAAAAGAGTCAAATAGAGAGGTGTAGGCTGTAGGAGAGGTAAAGGCTAAAGGATGCTCCACAAAATATTGTAGCTGGGGGTTGAAAAATAGTGCACATGCAAATTTGTGAAGTTATGTTTTTAAATTGAACATAAAGTTAAGTCAAATATGTATAAATAAAGATTTTTTGTTGTTTAATTAAGCTTTTTGTCATTAACCTTGATTCACAATACTATAACATCTTTTGGGTTGAGGGGGTTGAATATTTCTGATTGCAACTGTACAAAGTGTAAATAGTGTGTGTTTATATATACACATATATAGTAAATGGTTGGGGAAATAACAGTTGTAATGCTCTTTTGTACACATCCCTTGAAGCTTGAGATGTAGTATAAAGTCATTACTCAGCCCCATTTATCTCTGGTCCTTTAGCAATTAGTGAAAGTACAATAACACACAACACCTCTGCTCAAAAAGAAATATTACAAAAAATCATTTTAGATGTTTTGTACACTAATCTTCTACTTTATTCATAAATTCTACTACTTTTGTCAAGCTAAGGCATTGGTAAACCCATTTCAAATACCAGGATAAACTGTGTTGGAAAAAAATTATGTTTCAACTACTTACTCAAGTAAGCTGTACTCTCCAGAGGACTGCCACTTTCTTTATACCTGAAAACCCCTTTCATGAGATGAACCACAGTTGATAGAAATAAATCAAACAACTGATGTCATATTTTCAGGTAAATATTTTTTTTCACATACAACAATTTTCAATCTGCCCAGACCCAAAAATGTCATGATTGCATCCTCATCAAGGACCCTAAAAGAACATATGTACCCCCTGCCAGAAACACCCCTCTGTAATAGCCTAAACATTGTATTAGCCTAACCCCTAGCAACCAGCTCAGTCCACACAAATGGATTGAAAGGGAATGGGTGTTTAATAAGTGAGTTAGCTTAATGACATAAATTACAGAACATTTCCTGTGGAAACAAGGATGCCTGTACAAAGAGCAGGAGTGTGACAGTGTTTGCACATATACTGATCTTAGAAAACTATACATCAGGTGACATTTAATTGAAAATATATAGAATATAGTTTTTATGCATAAAAAGGCAAATTTGGCCACCAGTGCAGTCCATGATTTCCTTGTTAAAATATGACCAGCTTGTAGAAGTCTTAAAATAAGATTAAAACAGATAATTTTAAGGAATTCTTATTAAGTGTGGTTAAGTATATTACAAGCAAATTAAAAATCTAAACTGGAGAATTAAAGAATTTACACCAAATCTGAGTTATTATCTCTACGACCTTTGACTTTCTAGTCGGGAGATGTGTGCTCTAACTACTTAGCCACCATATCATCTGGCATTATATAGTCTGAGGATACACAGTTTTCAATATATTTAGCATGACTAGCAGTATTGGAAGGGAGGGAAATGTCAGCTGTATGCTCACCGGTTGGCACCTGCTTCAGTGCCCAGGTGCCAGGCGTCTGAGGCACTGAACCGGTGAGCATACCTGCTGCTCTTCAGGTGAAGGAGAGCCCAGGTTATATTTATATTATGTCAGTGAGTTAACAGAACATAATATTATTTCCCATGCATCTCTCTCTGCGTGCCAGCCCCAATAGTTTAGCGAGGCATAGACGCACAGATAAAGTGGTGTGGCCCAGTTTCCAGACTGATTTACACTCTCATTATTAACCCTTTATCAGCCAAGTGACTATATATGGCAACTTCCACAGACATCCAAATGATATTGCTACGTGGCCCAGTGAGGTCGGAGAGTCAATATCTATCTATATATCTATACATATATGCCTGAGCCACAGCTGCTAGTTCTAGTTATATATGTATATACACACACACACACATATATATATATATATATGTGTGTGTGTGTGTGTGTTATTTATGTTCAATGAAACATGTTAAAAATAAATGTCCTATAATAATTATATGTGTTTTTCTATTTTTTTTAATATATATACACCTTTTAGATTTTTTTTTTTTTTTACTCTAGATGGAAAAGGAACCATATATGGTAACTTCATTGATCTTGATTTTGAATCAAGATTATTTTTTAATTCAATATTTTCAAAAATGTTACAAAAGTAAAAAAAAAAAAAAAAAAAAAAAAAAAAAAGCCTTCTCTGCCCTGCTATGACACTCTAGGGTTGAAATTTTGAATTTCCAAGTATTTCAATGAGTGCCTGATAAATGGTTAATGACTAATAAATGGCTATTTAATTAATGTAGTTACTGTAACTCATGCTGCCTTGTTTGCTAATAATCAACTTAATATTGATATCATAAGTAGCCTTGGTGCTGCATACTGCATGCTTTGGGGCTCTCTGTGATAATCTTATCTGTGCACAAATTAATCAAAATGTAGGAACATAGTAAAACGTGCCCTCACTATATAGCCAATATACTCTCTGATTATCCTGGGAATCCTTATGTTCTATCACCCACTGATCGTGAACACATCACTGGATAAACTCTGAATCGACAGGGGTCCTATCCAAGAGCTGTTGTCTCTCCCTTTCTGTTTTGTAAAATGTCACTGTGTTTGTGAAATGTTGTGTTTTGTGAAATGTTGTTGTGTTTTGTGAAATGTTGTGTTTTCTGAAGACCATGACTAAAAATGAGACTGATTTATGGGGGGAAAAATGATAATGTTGTATATATTTATTCATGCTGGCAACATCTATATCATGACTTCTTAAAAATATTTTGTGGAGGAACTAATGTCTTCTTTCTGTGACAATACTCTTCTCCTGCCACATAAAGTCAATCTACTTGTCATTGACAATCTGATTAATGAGACACATTTCAGAATATACAGTATCTTGTGCAGAATTTCTTTATTCAGGATAAGGTCAGTACAGCTAAATCTGAATACCAATTATCTTGATTATTTTAAAACCTTAAAGAGCAATACCAAATCTGCTTGTTTCCATACAAGACAAAATATTTCTCAGAATCTTTTAATAAAGGAACAGGTGTACCATACAGGTTTTAATTAGTCAACTTTAAAGCCAAGACACCAGATAATGAGACTCAGAACAGATATGTTGTCCGAAAAAACAAAAACAAGTGATCTAACAAAAGAAGTAGAACTATCATCACGCATTTGCAGAAATGTGGTTTAAGAGAACATGTTATATGAAACTCCACATATTCTGAGGAACATTATTCTAAGCAGTGCCACCAATGGTTTTATCTATGCTTTGTGTAAAAAAGCACTGAATGTGTAAGTGAAAAAAAAAAAGCGATCAACCAGACTAGAGGAGGATTTTTGCTACGCCTATTAGGAGCTGTCATACCTTTTATTACCAGTCTTTTCTCATGAGGCTAAATGATTTAGTTTGTTTGTTTTTGCAATATTGGATGCACTGAAGCTCCATGACACAGACTCACAGACTCACTGCATTCCCTCCATTTTCAGGAAGTGGGGAACCACTGCATTAAATTCAGACAAACTTTTTAGTATGCTGTCATTGAAACCCAGTGGCAAAGAAATAACTTTTCTCCTCTGCATGGATGTTGTATCTCAATCAGCCTCTCACTGAATGGTTCACTGAGGCTGAGAGGCTTTGATAAGATAATCCTAAAATAAGATAATCCTTTATTAGTCCCACAATGGGGAAATTTACAACTGATTTACAACTAAGAACTTTGTTCTATAATTCCATATTTGGTTTGACGCACACAGATAAAGACACAAAAAAGTTGTTGCTACTCATACTCGTTTAATGCTATATTTTTATTCATATTCACATCTATCCAGTACAATAGAGAAAGGTCTTATAATGCCATTTTACCAGTACAGTGGTTCTATCTACCATCCTTTTTCCTCTAAGAATCTTTTCTATCTTAAATACTTTGCTTTTATCAATAATGACCTTTTGCAACTCTTTCTCATCAAATGTGTTCTGCAACATGTCCCAGGCACAGGTTTTTATATTTAATTATAAACAGGAGGTATACACTGCATTATTATAAAATGTTTATCTGCAAAAGTTTGTTCATAACCATTTCAGAAAATTTCACAAAGCTTCAATACTCTCACTTTGTCACCAATACTATATTTAAAAAATTTGAATGGTCCAGTTGTTGAAAATGGTCTCTTGTTCTCCCCAGTAATTGGAGCCAGTATCATTTTGATTGACCTATGGTAGGAGTGATTATAAGCATGCACAATGTGTTGTAGTTTATCTGTGCGACAGGGTGAATTGACAAACACTCAAAAGTTTTTTGTATAGACCCACTAGGAAATATTTGTAAAAGCTCATCTACATCAAGTTGAACTACTACTATGTTATGTAAAGCAGGAATGTATTCAGATAAGAATGTCATCCATTATTACCTTAAATGATTCTGGTTCAGGTGGCTGTGAGTGTTTGTGTCTGGTTCAACATTTACTTAACAGTGCTCATGTATCTGACAGTAAATCCATCCTGAGGCACAAACAAAAAATCACACACAATCACTGGGACGCTGGAGCTGACCTGGAGAAAACACACCAATCACCCTGCCAGCACTGCTGTGGACTGGGCTTTATCCTTGATAATTTGGCTCCCACAGCCTCTCTTCCTCACCTGACAGTTTATGGTCTCGGACTCCAGAGAAACTGGTGCAATAAACAAGTCCACTGACATCAAAGGTGAGAGGAAACACAGTCCTTAGAGAGGACAGCTTTGGTGGTTTTCTTTGTTGCTGTCTTCCACTTTTATTTTACACAGGAGAATTTCAAATAAGCCTTGAAGGAACACTATCAGGCTGCCACCTCTGTTTGTGCCCACTGTCCAAACCTAACTAAGACCATCACAAAAGCTTCCACCTCCTTCCTTTCATTTAACATAGACTTCTTTGTTTTAAGTTTAAAGGGCTAAGATGACTAAGCAGACTGTAAACAGGTTATCCTACTTATCTTAACTTAATTACTTAAGTTGATCTATTAGACTTTGCAAGCTGGGAAGCAGCGAATCAATGACTGAAAAGGATGAGATGTTAATGGGGTGGACAGACATATATTCTACTGCCTGACACTGGATTTGAACTTCGCTAATTTGTCCCAGCTGTAATTACAACCAAATTAGGACATTAGCTGACCACAGCGGCCTGACTGAGCTGCTGGAAATCCTTGCATGCTGAGCAAATGTTTCAGCTGGAGTAATTATTAAAGGCCAACTGCTGAAAATCAAGACCACTATTATAATCATAATTACTGATGTTTTCTGAAGCTGTCTAAGTTATAAAGCTTAAGATTTTCATAATCTTAAACCCTGTCTGCATTTTTAATTTCAGATGTGCTGTATTTTATTAATGTAATGAAATAAAATGTGAGGTATATCATTTTATTCAAATTGTATATTCAGGCACAAGGGATTCACAGATGATGCATAACCACACTTAATATGACGCAGAAGATGAGTTGGTGCGTCCACCATTTCAGATGATGCAGACAAAAACAATCAATATGCCAATATTTCAATATTACCATGTCAGGCATGTTGACTGTTGACTGTCTAGAAAGAACCAAGCCAACGACGTGTTAGTCCATCTCTCAGTCCTTTCTGACTTCACTACTGTGTCTGTGGCTCTCAGCCCCAGGCCCACTGGTTCCTACTGATACCATACATCTATAAGAACACCTTACAATTATATTGTTTTTTTAAGGGCTCACTAAAACTAAAGCTACGTATGCTAGTTTTTAGCAATATATACAACATTAAACGTACAGCATGGAGTAGCACTGATTTTTTTCCATTGTTTTTGTAGGTTATGTTTAATGAGCCAGTTCACATGGCACTGCTTTTTTAGAGATGTTAAAACAATTTGTGTAGGAACCAAGATCATTTTTCATTGCATATCACACATCGCTCCAACATCTTAGTGCCTCCACAAAATGCAAAATAAATGCAAATGAGTAGGTAATTTCACTAAAGTTTAGTTGACTGATGAGGAAAAACTGTGCAGCAGCCTGAGTGCTGTGATGTGTGAGGTTTAGGTAAAATGCTCGATCATTTATAGAGGGATTAGTGCTGCATAAATCTCTCACACAGCATTAAGCCAATAGGTTCATTAATTATGAGGCATATCAGCGGAGTGGACCATCCGATGTACTAACCTCTGTGGTCAGGAGCAGGATGACCCACTTTCCTGACAGAGCTTTTTATCACCTCGTTTTTCATCAGCACCACTGTCTGCCCTGGCAAGCTGGCCTTTGTCAACTGTCTGAGACTTTATAAATTGTTAGAGGGGTGCTGATATTGTGCAGTAAATGAGTATATGTGAGAGAGTTTGTGTGTGATGGTGGTGTGGACACAAGCCTGACAGGCTGACAGCTAGCAAGGTACAACCTGACTGTGTGACATTACTGATGGGATAGTTTGTGTAATCCTCCCTTCTGCTGGATCATTATCAACATTATTGTCCATTAAGACCAAATGATGAAATTGAATGCAATGATACAATTTCTGTATTTGTAAAAGTAACCACTAAGCTCAGAGTTAAGAAATGTACCACCAACTCAGGCCTAGTATGTTACATAAGTTTTGATACTACGAATAATCTCCCTATAAATTTAGTTCAATTAAAAAAGTAACTTTGTATGAGTGCTGTCGCCTCTTTAAAAGGGGCTATATGTAAGTATTTTAATAGAACATAAATAAAATAGAAATATCAATAGAATGTGACACAATAACAGTTTTGTGTTTATGTCAAAGACGTCTGTGTGTTGTGTTGACTGTAGGTGAGGAGGGACCACAGAGTGCATTTTTCAGGTAAGTATTTCAGTATATTTGGAGTAGAAATCTGACAGTTGGTCAATTCTTACACATAGACCCTCTAAAGAGAAGATAATGAGAAAAAAGTAGCAACATAACATAAAGTGGTACTGCAATCCAAAGATGTCATTTGGATATTACACACTGTAGATTTGAGAGGTGGCTGGTGGTGTTTGTATCTTGCTCATTCACAAGACACAGTGGCTGTAGCTTTCCTGAATTAATATAAGTTACAATAGATTCTTAAAGGTCAAATTCTAGTGGAAAAAATTAATTCATTAAATTATAATTTAAAAAATCACATTAAATGGATATTCATCCACACTTGATCTTCCAAAGCACTCAAACATTTTGGATTTCTGGCTGCAAGATGACAACTATAAAAGACCCTATTGTAACTGTGTTATTCATGTAACAGCTTTTTACTCATTTCATAACGTTGCTTTCCCCATGTATCATTAATCCAATATGTTTGGTTAGAAAGATTTCTGTATGTTTGTTCAAAGATACTGGAAATCAAGAATCATTCAGTCACTGCAGAATCAAACAAAGATTTAATTCACAAAAAAAAATGCATTTTTGACGATACAGTATATAGTGTACATTGGTAAATCTCATGATACATTATTACAACTCTATCATGGTCACTTACCAACCAAAGTTTTTGTCAGTTTTATCACTGTTTCTATTACAGTTTTGCCAATGAGTTATTTATTATTTCTATCATATTATTTAGCTTCATTGTAGTTTCAGTGCCCAGTACTTGCTTTTTACCAGAGGTGCAACATTAATTTGGTGATAAAACTAAAGGGTGTTTGAGGTGTCACAATCTAAGATTTTACTGGATACTTGGACACTCCCAATCAAAAAACTTAATTTTCTGTGGCCATGCTATAAATTCTCACAGCATACTGTTTGAGAGCTTGATCTGTTCTTTACAAATAAAACCTGTAAGTTACAGCTGCCATTCAAAAGTATAGAATCATTTTGTAAATTAATTATGTTAAACAGTAATGTATAAAATACATATATCAAGACATGACAAAAGACTTTTTTTGTTTGTTTGTCTTAACGTATCATCATGAAGTAAATGTTAATTGCACAGTGTAAGAGCTATAGGGTATAGGCTTACCTTTTGTATGCTTCTGGGTACAGAAACAGAGTTGATTAGCAGGATGGCAACAGCTCTGAAGCATAGATAACATTGTGCTTTCAAGTGAGAAAACTGACATTCTTAATTTCATATCAAGTTTTTGTAGTCCTGATCACAATCCAAGTCTAATACGTGCATATTCATGAGATTCATCTGATGTGATCTGTCATTAAGTTACTCATGGAATCAAAGTTAATTTAGCAACAGCCAATGTGACCTGCTGCCAACAATGTCTGTCATTTTAATCAGCAAAAGCAAAGGTCAATGTCAGCTAAAACTGAGAAGCTGCTGCCTGAATGTTTCATATATTGATGTTTATTAATGTAAAAGAGAGGTAGAGTCGAAGCTTAGTGAGTCCTTTTGCTAACATAGACATCAGAATTGAGAGCCACCGTCATTGGTGCATCTAAATAATTTTTCACATACGCACACTTTTCACTTACATGTACAGGGAAATGCTGCCTAGATGCTAGAGCCTGGCTGTCATTAAGGAAGGCAACTCTGATGTCACAGCTCCCCCTATGACCTCAAGTTTCTCCAGTGTTTCTTGTGTCCTCCCCTGTGTCTCCTCCACTGTATTTATCAGTGTGTGTGTGTGTGTGTGTGTGTGTGTGTTGAGAAATGACACAGCTTCTGGTCTCCAGTTCACCTGATTTCCATTACTCATCACGTGCAGTGTAAGAATCTGCTGCTCAGCCTCATTATTTGAGTTATCCCTAGTGTTTCTGCAGTGTTTTGTTAATTCACCTCTCTTTGTGCTCCATTATTTGCCTGTGCTTAAGCTGCTGCCTCATTCTGCTTCTCACCTGCCTGCCACTAGCAGTTTCTGCCATTCCCCCAGCCATGCCACCCACCTGCTCACTTCCTGCAGTTTCTGCCATTCCTCAGCCCAGCCATTCATCTGCTCACCTCCTGCAATCTCCACCATTCGCCCACCATGCCACTCAGCTGTTCGCCACTTGAGGTCTCTGTCATTTCCCCTTCATCCATCTGTCTTCCATCCCTTATTGCCTCCTACCTTTCTCCTTAAGCCTGTGTCTGCCTCTGGGTCAACAAAAAACTAACTTAGCCAAATCATAACATCTGTAACACAAGCAGGTTAAGGTGGACAAACACAGTTAAGTTCAGTTAACAGACACTGACCCAGTCTTTGTATCGTCACGCACTCAGTGTGTGTGTGTGTGTGTGTGTGTGTGTGTGTGTGTATATATATATATATATATATATATATATATATATATATATATATATATATCCCCTTCCTCAACAACCCAGATTTCACAGTTAACAAGAAACTACTTAACTTCCATATGGGTAGAAAAGGGCATCACACAACTTTAACACATTTTTCATAACAATAGACTGGGCTCATTTCAACATTTTTTGGAATACCTACAACATCATCCATCATCCATCAAATCAAAAATCAACTTTCAGACTATCAACCTAGACCTTTCCCCTTCAACCTCAGAACTAATTAAGATACCTTCTTCAAATGAATTACTTTCCAAAATTTACAGAATATTACATTCAGACAACACATTGAGTTTACCATATGCCAGATGGGAATCGTCTTCTACAGTATAAAGTACTCCATATCTCACCTCACCGGATGGAAATTGTTTAAAATGGGATCCACTTTGGACACATGTTCACATTGCACACAAAATGATTGAGATACCTATGTTCATGCAGTATGGCATTTCACTCCAGTCACTATCAGTCTTTATGGAATATCACATCCCAATGTCACCCTCTCTCTGCATACTAGGAGACATATCCACAACCAACATAAACAAAACAACCTTTAAACTTCTTCTAGTTGCACATATTATCACATAGAAAACTATTCTCATGAACTGGAAAACAAGAAGCACCATACACATTAGATCATGAAAAAAGTTACTAATAGATCACATTTTATTACATAACACCTATTTTGAATAGGACTGGGTCATCTTACTTTTTAAGTATTACCCACAGACACAATGTGTTTATTTGCATTTAACCAAAACCACCTTGGGCATCTGGTCAGGATGCCTACTGGATGCCTTCCTTTGGAGGTGTTCCAGGCACATCCAACTGGGGGGAACCTCAGGGTAGACCCAGCACCTTGGGATCCCCCAGAAAGTGCTGGAAAACATTGTCTGGAATACCCTGCTTAGCCTGTTGCCACCATGACCCAACCCCAGATAAGTGGGGGAAAAAAAATGGATGAATAGATGGCACCATCTTTACCTAACCTTAACCGAAGCATTTTTGTTGCATGGACAGGGCTCAGGATGCCTAACCTGGTCTCTGGTATGACAGATTTGCACTTCATGCACCTGCTGTCCGCCTCATCCACATAATTATGTAATAAATATCAAATCCACACTGTAAAACACTGATGTTTTTAAACATTACAACTGCAATTTCATAAAAGAATTTCAATTGTTTTACATGTTTTTTGTTTTGTTAATTTACAGATAATATTTGGCATGTAACACTTTTTCAAAATGTGATTTACATGATTTCATTAAAAACAGGGAAAAACTGTAAACGATATTCACTGATATATTTGACAAATACTTTTACATGGGTACATACATAGTGGTTACTATCTTGTATGTGATATTTTCATGGTTTTATGTTTATTCTTCATTAAATTACAATAATTCCTTAGTAGAGAAGAGCTCTAACTGTAACATAAATAGCTACATTCTGTAACCATTATTTACAGTTTTTGAATGTCACAGTATTCTACCATATTTTAGCATGT
Source organism: Lates calcarifer (assembly GCF_001640805.2). Classification (NCBI taxonomy): domain Eukaryota; kingdom Metazoa; phylum Chordata; class Actinopteri; family Centropomidae; genus Lates; species Lates calcarifer. Next base: position 22,749,247 of record NC_066839.1, read on the forward strand.
TTTTTCTTGCACCCTCCTTGCCAGAGTTTCACGGTTTTTAATTTTTTTTTCTTATTTTTATGTATTTATTCATTTATTTGTAAGTTAGAAATAAGGTTTGGTGTCAATAGACAAGGGGAAAAAGAATTCTTGTCTAGACCAGCAGATAAAAAAAGCTGAAAACAGCACCAAATAATCAAATGCCAAGGTGAATTCATGCAGCTGTCTGAATGGTGAGTTGTATTGTATGAAATCCCTCTGGGAAACAAGCCAAGCCAATTGGCATTTATTGGGAGTGGCGGATATCAGAAGCAGCAGCACCACAGTGAATACCCATACAGGTTGAGACCAAGCCAACGCTGTGAGAGTGGAGAGAGACTGTGTCAAATAAAGCATCTGGGGACTTTAGGCTGGGGCAGTACAGAGATGAAGCTCCTGTTTTTCTTCATCACCCAATTATCAAGGCAGAGAAGCACGGTAAAAATAGCAGACCCTAGTTTGTTCTTCTAGGCCAGCACAGCGCTCTCAGATTACTGCTTAGCGACAGCCAGCTGATTAAGTGTTTGTGCATCTGGGCTTTGAAGCGACAGACAGGCAGAGAGACAGAAGCAGGGAGAGACAGTAAAAAGTTTGAGAGTATGAGAACATTTGAATTTAAAATGAGTGGTGGAGCCAAATTAGAGGACTGAAAACAGGCATCATTCTGGGCATGAAAACAGGCAGCGCTCTCAGAGAAGCAGGAAATGAGAGCAAAATGGAACAAAGAAAAACAAGGCAACCACTTCCTGATGAGGCATAATTTGTTTGCTTGTGGACCATTATGTGCTGAAGGCTGAACATGAAATACTGTATATTAATCCTAGATAGGAGTTTACAGGCAATAGCTCGGTGCAGCAACGTCCTGAAGTCTTGTCAACACAGGGAGGTTTCCAGGTTTGGTATCATGGTGAGAGATGGTCCATGTAGGTGCATTTAAGAGTGTTCTTACATTTCCCTTTTTGTATGAGTTGAACAAACAAGATACAACTTCAGAAGCTAACCAAAACCTCTCACAGACATGGGATTGACATCTGTTTTATAATTTCACTCTCAGAAACAAAGCAAAACAAAATGTTGATGAAACTCCTTAATGAAAAATTTAAGTGGTAAGATTCATTATACACATTATACACATTAATGTGGCTAATTTTAGTATTTTAGAATGCCATACATGTTGCTCCATTACTTACTGTATAGCATCTAAACATTCAGACAGGTGGACATGCATTAAAATACTATTTAATCTGACTTCCTAAACAGTGATAACATTAATTTACTATTTAAAGTCATTACTTTATACAGTAAGGTAAAAACTCAGAACTTTATATGAGTATATATTTATCAGTGCTTATCACTGTTAACTATTTTATATTGCTGTATGCTCTGCTGATTTCTGAAGTACTGACAACTTCAGTTGTTCAACATGCCTCCTGTCTAAGTGTAGAGAAGAAATTAACTTTCTGATTAAATGTCCATAAGCACTAATGAGCAGGTAAAGTTATTCCAGGGAAGTTAGTGGCAGTGTGTGTTGTCCTTATATCCAGTCCTAGCTTTAACCACCAGATTCACAGCAGGGAAGTCAGCTGGGCCATTATCCAAGTCTTATGGCCCTGCTGATGACGCAATGTCCCCTTAGGACAGAAAGCCACGAGAGATCTCAGCTGACGTATGTGGAGAACCCTTCAGGTCCAGGTGAGTAATTATACTGAGATGGCTAAGTCTCTGTGGGAGCACAGGATTGGAGACAGCACAGAGCTGAAAAGTGGCCGACCTGGATTTCAGAGGTAAATGTCCCATTTATTTTCTCTGCATATTTCAGAAAACCCCTTTGCAAACTTTTTAAGCTTTGAACTGAAGCATCTAGCCTCAAGATAAATTATGACCATCTAACAAATTGTTCAGAGGGTTAAAATGTACATCAAGAGCCTTTCACTATAAACTCACTTGTCAGAGGTAAGACTGACATTTTATTTAGTTTCAGTTCCTCTGTTGAGCACATCAGCAGCCAACCTAACCAAAGTGACATTTACAGTTATGTTTACATTTTGTTTAATGTGTTACAGCAGCAGCTAATTAACTATGTAGCTTTCAAACTGAAGTGCATTTTTCCTGGTGAGGGTTTGGTGGCTCACTCAACCAGCTAAGGTGCAGGACGAGATGTATGCTCATGTTTGTAATTTACATAAGAATTAGACTTAAGCAGTAAAGCTAACCTAGGTTATTGCTTGTGTAGCAGTAAGCTACTGCCTGGCTCAGTGACTCATATGTTCTGCCTATGGTAGAGCAGATCTGGCATTATGCTAGATTTGATTGGCTCTATCGAAATGGGGTCTTAACTGGTTAACAATAATTGTTAACTAGTGTAAAGGAGGCTATATTTAGTATGAGTTTGATTAGTGTTTTGTGACTGTACTGTTGCCTTGTGTCTTCCCTGTGTCCTCCCTTGTAAAGTGTTGTGCTATGGAAACTGTTTATTACTGACATATTCACAGTGCATTGAATATGTTGGAGCTCATCAACACTGTCACAGGCCAATTGCTGACTACCTTTATGGGGTTCCTACAGCTTTAGGCAAATAAAGCTTGAAGACTTTTTAATGCCACTCAGAACAAGATTTAAGGCCAATTTTACTACAACAAAAATCAGAAAAATGAATAAAGGGTGCAACAACATCAGTTGTCCTTATATGTTTTTTAAAACATAAAGGGTTGAACAAAATGGATCAACAACGTTTGCAAGATGCCCACATCCCACAATATTCAAGGTGCTGAACCAGTGAAAACCAACAGATGAAAACAGATTGACAGTCCACATACTTCAGCTTCCCTAGTCAGCTGGGACATCCACCAGCTAGTGTGAGGATGTCAGGGTTTGAATGTTTCCTGTTTTATTTTGGTATTTTTGTCTTGTCTTCCTGTTTCCTGTCCCTTGGTTACTCCAGTTCTCTTTACTTCCTTGTCTTGATTACTGTCCCCGCCCTTATGTGTTTCACCTGTGTCTCGTTATCTCCTTGTCTAGGTGTATTTAGTCAGCGTCTCTTCCTCTTGGCAGTTGCCAGATTGTCTTGTCCCTCGTGTCAGCTTTCCAGCGTTGTTTCCTGTTTTTGACTTCTTGTGTTCCTGACCGTTGCCTGTTTACCTGATTTTGGATTTTCGCCTATTCCCTTTGGACACTGTTGCCTTATCGGACTGCCTACTCGTGTACTGGACTTTTGCTTGTAATAAAGAACCTGAACTTTGATTGTGTTTGAGTTCTGCATTTGGAGTCCTGCCCTGCCGTGTGCTTGATAGTACAATCTGGCCACATTATGGACTCCGCAGACTCAGATCACCTCCGGTCTGCCCTCAGAGCCCAGGGGCAGCGGATCCTCCATCAAGAGGAACAACTTAATGCTCTCCGTCAAGAGATGAGGGAGATGACAGAGCACCAGGGGCAGATGCTCTCGGCCTTGGGGTCTCAGCTAAATTTCCTGGTCGACCATGTTCAGCGTGGGCCTCAGTCATCTGATTCTCCTGGTTCTGCTTCGCCCCCAGCTACTCAGGATGCAGAACCCCAGCCATCTTCACCGCCTCCAGGGTTAGGATTGAATCCCCACGTTCATCTCTCCAGCCCGGAGAAATTCTCTGGGGATTCGGGAGATTGTCGCTTGTTTCTTGCTCAATGTGAACTTCACTTTGAGTTTCAGGCGGCCTCCTTTTCTACAGACAGAGCCAAGGTTGCCTATATGATCTCCCACATGTCAGGGCGAGCCGAGGCTTGGGCTACTGCTGAGTGGAGTCGTCGCTCAGCAATCTGTGAGTCTCTTCCCTTGTTCATCCGGACTCTTACACAAGTTTTTCAGACTGTTTCTCCGGGCCGTGAGGCTGCCAGGTCCTTAGCTGCATTACGGCAAGGGAGGCGCACAGTTTTAGATTATGCCGTTGAGTTTCGCACTCTAGCGTCTGACAGTGGGTGGAACCAAGCTGCTCTGTGTGATGCCTTTTTTAATGGACTGTCTGAAACACTCAAGGACTATCTCACACCACTGGATTTACCCTCAGAACTCGAGGCTCTCATTGCCTTGGCCTCCAAGATGGACAAACGACTGAGGGAACGGCAGAGATCTCACCTCTCTTCCCATTCATTTCCTCCCTTCCCTCAAGTTCCTAGTCGTCCTCAGATGAACTTTGAGTCCTCCAGGACACCACCTGGGTCGGCGGAGGCACCTATTGTTCCCCCGGCAGAGCCCATGCAGGTGGGTCGCACCCGACTTTCCTTGGAGGAACGTCAGCGTCGTATGGATGAGGGTTGTTGCATCTACTGTGCACAGATGGGTCACTTCCTCGCCAATTGTCCCATCCGTCGTGGTGGGGCCTCTAGAAGTCGTGAGAGCCTGGTGAGTAGCACACTCACTTCTACTAAGACAATGCGGCTGTTCCCCACAGCCACTCTACAGGCTGCCTCTGTTTCCCTTTTGCAACCTGTATTAATTGATTCTGGGGCTGATGCTAATTTTATGGACTATGAACTGGCTAAGAGACTGAGGATATCTCCTGTGTCTCTAGATGAACCCCTCGAGGCAAGTGCCCTAGATGGACGCCATCTTTTCCAAGTAACTCACCACACTCCTGAGATCTCGCTCTCCTTCGGCAATGTACACTCGGAGAAGCTCTCCTTCCACCTGGTTAATGCACCCCACCATCCACTTCTTTTAGGACTTCCTTGGCTCAAGACTCACAACCCCCATATTGACTGGTCCTCTGGTCAGATCCTCTCCTGGGGTGATGCCTGTCAACATTACTGTCTTTCCGAGAAACAGGCTTTGCCCGTTCCTGTCTCAGTAACTGAGGAAACTGGTAGTCTTCCTGTGGACCTGGCTGGTGTTCCCTCCTGTTACGCGGATCTACAAGAGGTTTTCAGCAAGACCAAGGCGGCTTCATTACCACCACATCGCCCCTATGACTGCGCCATTGATCTGCTACCTGGTACCATGCCACCTAGAGGATGTCTTTTCTCCCTCTCCACACCTGAAATGAAGGCTATGAAAGAGTACATCGATTCCGCACTGGCAGCCGGAATCATTAAACCTTCCTCTTCACCAGCAGGGGCTGGATTCTTCTTTGTGGAGAAGAAGGATAAGTCTCTTCGGCCTTGCATAGACTATCGGGGGTTGAATGAAATCACTGTTAAGAACAGGTATCCCCTTCCCTTGATTTCCACTGCTTTTGAGTTGCTGCAGGGCTCAAAAGTTTTCACTAAACTGGACTTGCGTAATGCATATCACCTGGTTAGAATCAGGGAAGGGGATGAGTGGAAAACAGCATTTAACACTCCTACAGGACACTATGAATACCTTGTGATGCCTTTTGGTTTAACCAATGCCCCTGCCGTGTTCCAGGCTCTTGTGAACGATGTCCTTCGAGATATGCTAAATGTTTTTGTGTTTGTGTACTTGGATGATATCCTCATATTCTCTCCTGATGAGGAGACCCATGTCCAACATGTTAGGCAGGTTCTTCAGAGACTCCTAGACAACAACCTTTTTGTGAAAGCTGGAAAATGTGAGTTTCATGTGCCTACTGTGTCATTTTTGGGGTTTGTTATTTCTGAGGGTGTGATGCAGATGGATCCTGAAAAGGTGAAGGCAGTGGTCAACTGGGTCACACCTACCTCACGGAGAGAGGTTCAAAGATTCCTGGGTTTCGCCAATTTCTACAGGAAATTCATCAGGAACTTCAGCTCCCAGGCCGCTCCTTTGCACCAACTGACCTCTTCCAAGAACAAGTTCTCCTGGTCCCTTCAGGCTGAGCAAGCCTTCCAGATGCTTAAGCAAAGGTTTGCCACTGCTCCAGTCCTCACCCAGCCAGACGCCCAACGGCAGTTTGTGGTTGAAGTGGATGCCTCCGATGTGGGTATAGGAGCCATTCTCTCCCAGAGGTCAGTAACAGACAACAAGTTGCATCCCTGTGCCTATCTTTCTAGAAAACTGTCTTCAGCTGAACACAACTACAGTGTGGGTGATAGAGAGCTCCTGGCCATTAAAGCTGCACTGGAGGAATGGAGGCACTGGTTGGAGGGTGCTGAACAACCATTCCTCGTCTGGACGGATCATAAGAACTTGGAGTACCTTCGAGCTGCCAAAAGACTCAACTCCCGACAAGCTAGGTGGGCTCTCTTCTTTTCCCGTTTCAACTTCACTGTTTCATATCGTCCGGGCTCCAAGAATGTTAAGCCTGATGCCCTTTCGAGAGCCTTTCCCTGTTCTTTAGAACCCAAGTCGGAGGTGCCAGTTCTGCCCCGTTCCTGTGTGGTGGGAGCCATAACTTGGGACATAGAAAGGAAGGTGCTGGCAGCCAACCAGGGTGGTGCTCCTCCCAGAGGTTTGCCACCCAATCGCCTGTTTGTTCCTCCAGACCTACGCTCCAACGTTCTCCAATGGGGACATGCTTCGCTTCTCACCTGCCACCCTGGGGCTCGTCGCACTCAGTTTTTTATCGCCCAACGCTTTTGGTGGCCAGGTATGAAGGGCGATATTGTGGAGTTTGTTGCAGCATGCCCCGTTTGCTCCAGCAACAAGACTTCACGGCAACCTCCACACGGTCTCCTTCACCCCTTGCCAGTGCCCAAGCGTCCCTGGTCAGACATCTCCATGGATTTTGTCACAGGCCTGCCCCCCTCTGAAGGTAATACCACCATCTTAACCATTGTGGACAGGTTCTCAAAGATGGTTCATTTTGTGCCCATGTCCAAGCTTCCCTCAGCTAAGGAGACAGCCGAGGCCGTTCTATACAATGTTGTCCGTCTCCACGGTTTTCCTAAGGACATTGTGTCGGATCGAGGGCCACAGTTCGTTGCCCGATTCTGGAGGGACTTCTGCAAATTGGTGGGGGCCTCTGCCAGCCTATCCTCTGGGTACCATCCTGAGTCCAACGGCCAGACAGAGAGGTTAAACCAGGAGTTGGAGACAGTCCTCCGTTGTGTGACCTCCTAGAGCCCATCTTCCTGGTGCCGGTTCCTTCCCTGGGTGGAGTACGCCCACAACTCTTTGCCCTGCTCCTCTACTGGTATGTCTCCATTTTTTTGCGTGTATGGTTACCAGCCTCCTGTCTTTCCGTCCCTTGAGCAGGAAGTCTCTGTTCCATCCGCCCACACTTTGGTCCGCCGTTGCCGGGCTGCATGGGTTCGAGCTCGTCGGGCCTTGTTGAAAAGTTCCCTGACCTATAAGAAGGCAGCAGATCGGCGCAGAATTCCTGCTCCCACTTACAGAACTGGGCAAAGGGTCTGGCTCTCCACAAGGGATACACCCAACCTTCCATGTTAGTCATGTGAAACCTGTTAAGGTGAGTGGGCTGGTCCCTGCCACCAGACCCCCTCCACTCCCCCGGCTCATCGACAGTGGCCCTGTATATTCTGTGAGGAGACTCCTCGCATCCCGTCGCCGTGGACGCCAGCTTCAATACTTGGTGGACTGGGAGGGTTATGGTCCGGAGGAGAGGTCGTGGGTTGCAGCCAAGGACATCCTGGACCCCACTCTTATTAGAGACTTTCTCCGCCAGCACCCTCAGGATCCTGGGCCGTCAGGTGCCGGCCGTAGAGGGGGGGGTGTCAGGGTTTGAATGTTTCCTGTTTTATTTTGGTATTTTTGTCTTGTCTTCCTGTTTCCTGTCCCTTGGTTACTCCAGTTCTCTTTACTTCCTTGTCTTGATTACTGTCCCCGCCCTTATGTGTTTCACCTGTGTCTCGTTATCTCCTTGTCTAGGTGTATTTAGTCAGCGTCTCTTCCTCTTGGCAGTTGCCAGATTGTCTTGTCCCTCGTGTCAGCTTTCCAGCGTTGTTTCCTGTTTTTGACTTCTTGTGTTCCTGACCGTTGCCTGTTTACCTGATTTTGGATTTTCGCCTGTTCCCTTTGGACACTGTTGCCTTATCGGACTGCCTACTCGTGTACTGGACTTTTGCTTGTAATAAAGAACCTGAACTTTGATTGTGTTTGAGTTCTGCATTTGGAGTCCTGCCCTGCCGTGTGCTTGATAGAGGATGAGCATGGAGTTTAGGGCATCATTTTGCTGATGGATGTCACAGTGGACTTTGTGGCAACTGCAGTGTGTGGACGTCTGTCTGTTTTAATCTGTGAACAAAATGAATTAAATACAAACAAATAATCTATGTATGTTGGCCCTGCAATGGACTGGTGATCTGTCCCGGGTGTACCCCGCCTCTCACCCAATGTCAGCTGGGATAGGCTCCAGCCCCCCGTGACCTTTATGGATAAGCGGTATAGATAATGAATGAATGAATAACAAAGAAACACTGTCGCATTGACCCTACTTAAAGAACAGGTAGGTTGTAGCTACAGACACCACCCAGTGTCCTCATCTTGAACATTACAAAAAATATTTGAATCTTGTCCCTTGCAACAGTTAAACCAATAACAACAACGACATCCTTTCTCTTACACCTACAGCATAGAGTTTTTTGGCTTTTGTCTCCAACTCTGCCTAAACTGTAATTCACAGAGCCTTTCTTTTTCTTCTCTTTCTTTCATTTTCTCAGACAGTTTGATTTTGTGATGATCTGTGCCATCAACTTCATTTTGTTTGAACAAAATGCTTTTATCCACACACTGTTGAACATTTCCCACAATTATAAATGAACATTCCAGTCAGATCGACTTTATACATTAACTCTCTCCTCTGTCTGACTTTGTGCTGAGGATGCAGACACAGCTCCCACTTTGGTTATACAAGGACCTAATACTCCCTCAGTACCCCCCACAAAGTCCCTCAGGGGACATGATCATAGACCTTCTTCAAGTCCACAAAACACATGTAGACTGGATTATCATACTCCCATGACACCCTCAGCACTCCCGCAAGGGTAAAGAGCTGATCCACTGTTGCATGGCCAGGATGGAATCCGCAATGTTCCTCCTGAATCTGTGGTTCGCCCGAAGCCTCCTTTCCAGCATTCTGGAGTAAACTTTCCCAGGCAGACTGCCACTCCACAGGTACTGTCCCTGACCTCCATGCAATATTGAAGAGGTGTGTCAGCCAAGACAACCCCACAATATCCACAGCCTTCAGCATCTCAGGGTGACTCTCATCCATGCCTGGTGCCTTGCCACCGAGGAGCTTTTTAACCAACTCAGTGACCTCTGCCGGGGATATGGATAGGGCCGCCAAGTCTTCAGACTCCACCCCATCCACATTTTGGCTGGGTTTAGGAATTCCTCAAAGTGCTCTTTCCACCACCCGATGATTCCCCCCACGTCTGCATTGAAGTCTCTCAGTAGACCTATAAAGTCCCCAGTGAGGACCCCTTCCAGGATACCACCCAGAGACTCTAAGAAGGCTGGGTACTCTAAGCTACTGGGTACTCTGAGCACACAACAGCCAAAGTCCTCCCCTTGACCTGCAGTCACATAGAGGCGACCCTCTCATTCCCCAGGCAAAATTCCAACAGTGCTCAGCTGGGAGCTTGTGAATATCCCCGCACCCTTGGACCACTTTACCATGGGAGACCCTTTTTAAGACTTTTGTAAGACTTTTAAAGGCCTTATTTTTAGATTAATTAATTTAATGCCTTTTAAGATTTTTTAAGGATATGCTGGTACCCTGCTTTAGACAGTGGGTCACATTGTTATTGATAACAAACTGGATATTGATCAGTAGCTTTGTACAGTAATTATAAAAGGGTTGAAATAGCTCTATAATTTCACCATTTGGCTTAATTCTTTTTATTCATTGTAACGGTTTCCACTCTTGACCGCGTCCTGTCCACAGTACAAACATGACACATATGTCTTTAACTTTCCTTCTTATTAATGTTTGCCCAGCCTTTATTATGATTTGCATTTGATGAATCACTTGATCATTGTAAAATAGAAATGCCGGATGACTTGGCAATGGATGAGACTGTCCTTAACAGAAGAGCAACAAGACTAGTTGGACCTAACAACTTCTCCTGGCAGCTGTGAGAATTCTGATACATAACTGTAAGGAGGAAAGGCAGAGGTGGTATGACATTGTTTAGAGCTTCATAGGGTGAGGGGTCAGAGTGGAGAGTGTGTTTGTATCATGTCTCATACACTTAACACTGGTTTTCTTTTAACCATGACCTTGACCTTTCCTCAACTTTAACCAAGTACTTTCATATATTAAATCATTCTGTTCTTCTGTTTTGACAGCCAGTTTTGCACAGATCCTGAAAGATGTTTGTTTTACATTTGAACATTTCAGTGGCTAAAATATAACAGGGTATTATCAGCTAATTGTTAATTGCTTCTGTCCAACCTACAACTTTACCATTTTTTGACTGCAGCATTGCAGCTGTTTTCAGAGAAAAAGCTTCAAAAACCCTGTTCAGCAGCAAATAGCAGAAACAGTTACAGACTAAGGTGGTCAAGACAGTGTAACATTTAGCAAATAAAGAGACAGATATTGACACTTACTTTTTTCCCAATGAGCACATGTGCTCCTAAGTTGAAAAATTTAGGAGTGTATAAAGAACTTTAGGGGTGCAATAAAAATGGATCAAATAATGTGTTTTTCCTTAAAAGAGGGATATGAGGAGACATTTACAAGAAAAATAGTTTAATTTATTGGAATACAAAAAGAACACAAGGTTTTTAATTATTTCTGCAATTATTTATACTTTTACAGTTGGGATGTATGTTAACGGTCAGCGGCTGACGGGGAACTTTTTCCCTTCTGTGGATTCTCAGTGAGTCCCGTGTCTGAAAGTCCTCATTTCTCTGCTTCTGCTCACTCATTAAGCTCAGAATTAACAATTGTTATCTCTGGTGGAAGGAGAGGAAAAAGTGAAATCTCAGCCACTTTAATATGAATGTTTGTGAAATTCTAATGTTCATTAATAATCATGAGATATAGAAACAGTTAGCGGCCAAGGGTGAACTTGTTGCCTTTTGGACACTCAAACTAAGGCCAGTGAGTCCAAATCTGTGTCTCGCTTCTTTTTGGTGCTGAGAAAGCTCAGAATTAACAACTGCTGTCTAGTGAAAGGAGAGGAAAAAGTGAAATCTCAGCCACTTTGCATAGGTCCCCGTCATACTGGCAAAACAGCTCTGACCTGTTGGGCCTTGGACATGGGATCTCTGAAGTTCTCCTGTAGTGTCTGGCACCGGGACATTGGCAGCAGATCCTTTGGGTCCTGTGGGTTGTGGGACCTGTCAACAGACAGGGTCAGAGAAATATAATTTTTATTCAAAGTGCTGTATCTATGGTCTATTCAAGCTATAGTTTACATCATGTACTAATGTGCATTCACATGAGCTTTAATAATATACAGTGATAATTATTTACATGTCCTTTAACCTTTTACAGTATAAACTTCAATAAATTGGCTGCACATGCAAGAAAAGGTTGCACAAATTAGCTGCACAATGGAACCAATAAAGGTTTACATATAAATGCAAAATACAACAGAATAATTCTATTCATTGAACAGTAATATTGTAAATGAACCCTTTCTTATAACAAGTTAGTCTAACATTATATTGACACTGCGAGTGCTTCACTCACATTTGTAGTTAAAAATAGATACGTGCAAACCTAAATGTATTTAGGAGCATGTGTGTGAATATAAAGCATTACCCCAAGAATGGTGTACTACACTGTAAATTACTCCATACCAACACACACCATGCCATCAGGGCACACATGCAGCTGCATACGACCATTATCTGGGTTAAACGTTCATAAGATTTTTCTGGGAGCTGATAGAGAGCTGATACATAGAAAAATTACATCACGCCATGCTTGGAAGGCTATCAATGAATAGTGAGCAATATACTGCAACAATGTTGAGCTCAAAAGAATAAACATACATACATTTATATTTATTTAAACACATTTGAATGGTAATCACTTTGAATGAAACATAATGTTTGTCACTACACTTTCATCCACTGATTGATTGATTTCTGGATATTAATGGATAAAATCATGGTGATGATGTGAGCAGTCTCTGCGTCAGTCTGAAATAGTATTTGCCACAAACAGGGCTAAAGCAGACCTGCAAGGAAAATGGTCATGTGCATCACACCAGTATTACTTATAGTTACTGGACAATTCTCACCTCAAAACTAACTATGACCAAAACTAACATTCAGTGCCAATGCAGGAAGTAGTGTTATTCTTTATATAGCAATGTAGATGGTCCTGGTGGTGGATGGGCATGTACTTCCAACCAAGGTTGGTCTAACTCTAACCTAATTCTATGTTGCTTCTATGCTTTATTGGAAAGACAATTTAAATCAAAAAACAAAAACATCTAAACCAAAGTGTTGTCACTATCAATATGTTTTGCCACAATATACATAAAACTGGTACCTCAGCATGCCCTTAGTCTCAACATCTCCAATACCCTGACTTCCATCGTGACTTCGACACATTTGTACTTACTGTATGATTGTTCAAGGGGAAATACAGTTGTTTCACTGTGTATGCATGAATCATTCTGCTCCAGATAAAGCTGGCTGCATACAGTCAGCACATCATATGGTCAGGTCTTACCAGGTAACTTTAAAGGTTGTGAGATACTAGGGCAAATGTCCACCAGGGCTCTTTTTTCAGAGTGAAAAGCTCTTGCAGGGTGCTGAGATGTGAAGTGCTTTCATGCTGTGAAAAGAGCTCTGCATGTGGGTTTTTATGTCTATGACAGCATCATCCAAACAAGAAAAGTGCAGCCTTTCCTGAAAAGTCAAAATATTTTCAGTTTGAAGTGCCTGAAGTGGCAACACAAAAAAGCCTGAGCAGGCTAAGAAAAAAAAAAACACGGTCCACACACTCATATATCCATTTTAGCTTCTAAAGGCTAAAGGATTTTGATGGTCTAAGAGAAAGCCAACGAGTTTATTAATGCAAAAGTGGTTTTACAGCACTCATTTTTGCAAAATGGGTGTAGAAACTTACAAAATGCAGGGATGAGATCATCAGTGCTGAAACTGTCAAAAGCAGTCAGATTACCATAGTTTGGCCTTTAGCCATAAGCAGTATCAGTAACAGTGATTTAGTCTTTGACTCACTGGCTCCAGGAACAGTGTGTGATCTGAAACCTCAGAAGTACAACAACCTCACAGTCTAAAACCAGCAAAGCAGACCCAAGAAACGCTTTGTACCCTACAATATCATTAGGGTAATATGTTAGTATTACCTGTGTACCCTGTGGATTTTGAGCCCTGTCCATTGTGAACAGTAGTATCCGTGGAAATTTGGAGTGCTTCATCTGACTGTCCCCATAATGGTCTGTTTTTTCTGTAGTAGCCCTTGGTCAAGGACATATGAAGTAAAGAAATTAAAACATAGGATGCTGTGCCTCTGGAGATTTGTTATGATGTCCAGGACTACATGCTTGACCTAGTTCCTCCCTGTCACCAGCACGTTTGTCTGTGTAAGCCTGCATTTTTCAAACATAGCTACTGCTGGCATCACATGCTGCCCAGATATTGAGCCCATATTTTGCAGGTTTACTTATGCTACTTGAATGGGCAGCAGTCTTTGAAAGGGACTGGACATTTATCCACTGTAACATCTGGGCTGGGACTGTAGATGAGTGGCAGGTGCTCCACCCACTTGTGCCAAACCCCTCAGATTGTAACAAGCTTGCTGTGTTGATGACGGCCAAGTCAGGTATAGCAAAAAGCATCAGCTGTTACAACACATGAAATGTCTGCAATGAAATGGTGGTATGGAAAATTTCCCAACCAGACTTTGCATGCTATGAACGAGAGGTCAATTAATTTCTACCTTGTTCTTGTACAGTCTACCTCCTTCCAGTTTCTTTTGAACACCTGTCTCTGCCCCAAGTTTCCTCTATTGTGTTTTGTTTTGTTTCTGTTTTTTGGGGGGTTTTTTTATTTGTGGAGGAAGATCCACACCACATGCATAGAGAGCAATTTAACATACACAGACTATAAAACATCATATACATACATACATGTAGATATATATGGGACCAGACAAAACAACTGACAGCCCTTTTTGCACTTGCACAGGAAAGAAGAAAAGAGCAAAACATATAAAAGAAAAAAAACTAATGATATGGGTTTTGATTGGCTCGATGACATTCTCAGCTGACAGTCTGCCTCTACTGTCAGACTGGGATGAGAACCAGAAGAAACTGACAAATTTCCATTCTTTAACTGGAAGCATAGCTCTCCTCATCTATTGTTCCTCATCACTTGTCTCATGGTCTCATGTCTCAATCAGCCACATTAAAACCATTGACAGCTGAAGTGAATAACATTCATCATCTTGTTACAATACAATGTTGTGCTGAGGAACTGGTAAAGAACTTGTTTTGCGTGAGGTTTATGACCTTTGCCACCTTCTGATGACACTACACAGCCTACTTCATTAGTTTCAAACCAGTCACTGGAAATGTGTGTTATTCATTTTCTTATCTCTTCCCCCCCCCCCCTTTTTTTTTTTCAAAAGTTCACTTAAAATTCACTTCAAGCATATGGAACACAACTACTGTCAGTTTCATCCTGTCCTCTCCTGTCCTGATCAAAGATCTGATCAACAGCCTCAAAGAGAGTCAACTGAGAGAGAGAGAGAGAGAGAGAGAAAGAGAGAGAGGCAGATGAAAAACTACCAAATGTTCAGCATTAAAATGTAGTAGTTAAGCCTTAGTTTATACTCAGCCTTAAAGCTAACTTTGCCCAGATGTCAGCCTTGATCATGCTTGCAAGCAAGTGAATGTGTGTCTGTCCGTCTTTTCCACCAAATAGCATTTGGCAGATCCAGCATATGGCTGAAATGGGCAGTCTCATTTCTCTTGGGTTGTCAGCTGGGTCAGATCCTGTATCTCTAGTCAGGTCCAGTGTGTTTGAAGGAAGAATTCCAGAGAGCTGCTGACATTCAGAAATAAAAGGGAATCAATTGCCCTATATTTATTTTTGTTGTGAAAGATAACTCGTTAGAATAGATAATTGGTACATGAACAAGACTTGGTTACCTTTACCTTACATTAAATGCTAGTCTGTGAGCAGAGTTCAGACAGAAATGTGATAAGGCAAGACCTGACTCTATGTGGACAGACCCCACAGGTGAGAAAAATGGTCCAAGAAATCCACTTGGAGTAACAGATTAATAATTTGAAAAGGCTTAGCAGACACTAAGACAATGTGCTGAAGTTGACAGTTGAAGTTGACTCACTGACAGGATTTTAAAACTTGATCAAATTTATCATGGCAGCAACTGTTTTATTTTTCATCATAAGTGTGAGGTAACCAGTAGGAAAACATGAATCTTCTAAAGTGTTCTATCGGGACTGATCGAAACATGTGTCACACTAAATTAGGTGCATCAAGGCTGTTTTTTAGGCTCCAGAGACACCTTACTAAGACACTTTGTGTCTCTATGATGTTTTTCCTTTCATTTGTCACCAGTCTATATGACTGTGAACAATGGGAGAACAGTAGAGTTTTCCTTGGGGCATCATGAATATCCCCAAAAAATGTCATCTCTTGCCATTATATATCTTGCATATGGACGGTCCATTTGACCTGTGTTTAGAGTTAAGCTAAGCGAAAAGCACTCTGCAGAGGGTCCATAGAAGGTCTGTAGAACACATCTGTGCTAAAGATATATCAGTGAACATGGTGATCTGGTCAGTAGTTGTCCGGATACAGATACAGATAATTTGTGGCCCTGTGACAGGTTAATCTGGGAAGGACCCACAAACTAGCAAGTCTAATACGTTGCAGATTGAATATGTCTGGTTCCAGTCATACAATACAAACAAACCATCGATATACCACCCAGACAACCTGCAAGCATGAGGATGGCTGCTAAGTGTAGGAAAAAAAAACATGAGAGTGCGATGAAGCACAATTACACAACAGCTCATGTTGAATTGTTCCTGAGGAACATGTTAATAACTAAATCATACTCTGGCTGCTGCACTCTTGACAGCAGCTGCTGGCAGGGTCTCAGGGTGGAGACTTATCATCAGACGAAAAATAATGAAAATGGAGGAGGTGGGTTCAGCAGTCTGAGTAATGATGTTGTGTAAGTAGGCTGGATTCCTTGTCAGAGGGGACTGAGTGTTCTGCAGATGATGATTTCTAAGTCTTTTGGTAATCCCCAACCATTCCTCTAGCTTCAGGGTCAGATCAAAATTTTCTTTCATGGCATGTTGTATTTATAATTAATGCTGGGACATACACATATATCTGTGGATATGCATGATTTCCATAGGATAATTCTTGAAATTTATAGTAACACTCACTGGTATTCATAGGTTCACTCCGTTCTAAGAAACCAACACCTGACCCTTGATCAAAGTCAAATTGAGCCAGCTGGTCTCATGTTTGCATGTCAATATGTCAAATACTCAGCTGATCTGATTATACTCCATATCAGTTTGATCACTTGATATGTCATAATCACTGTGGGAAAATAATTTATTCAGTTAGCTATGTAAAAAAAACTGGCATTAAATTACTCATACTGGAGTTTGATTCACATATATTAAATTGATTGGGAAATTATTATCGCTCATCTTACAACAGAATGATTTAATGTTAGTGCAGAGGGTAAAAATGTGATTTTACTTTATATTTCTATGTTATGCTTTGACATTAAGTGAATTATTTTTGGAATTACTTCCTATATTTGTTCTTTGGACATGATTATTCTTATATTGTTGCTCCTCTCATCCCATTTCATCTTCTTATGAATACCTGTAGCAACACACTCACATCAACATTTAACCATAATGACCAGCAGTGCTCACACTAATGTTGTGTCAAACAAACTGCTGCAGTTCCTGCTGCATGCTTACACAAAAAAGTTTATTATGAGCTGTATTACATTAGTGATTGAGAGTAGTTTGCAGACAGTGATTAAAATGACAAGGTCACTGATTGTTACTAAGAAGTAAGAATTGGCTGTACAGAGAAGTTAATGCATGATCTTAGACAGATGGTGGTGTTAATCAGTACTTTCTGACAAATAATTTCCATTTCATAACAAAATGAAATCTGTTTATATGACCAACATTCACCAACACAGATTATGACTATAATCTGTTTTAACTAATCACCATCATAAGGAACACAGAATAATAATTATATATTTGGTTGGTCATTTAATTATTGATCCCCTCCTATTTTATTTGTAACTCAAATCCAGGTTCTGAGTTTGATCATGGGTTTTCAGTGTTTTCAACTGAATCAAATAGATGGAGTCTGAATGTGTGTATGGGGGGTTAACTGCTTGCGAATAGTACCTTCAGACTGTTTTCTGTAAACTGGGCAAGGTACCATCACAGTCATTGCCGCAGCTTATAGATTATATAATACCAATCCCCTCTGATAATGCATTACCATATAATAGACTACAAGCCTCCTCTGAGTCAGGTTGATTACTATCTGAGCTATGATAAACTACTCTGTCTGTAATTACATTGTGGATAATGGTGTGTGACCATCTCTGCAGTGTACGTTTACAGCAGTTCAAAATACCATGTGTTTTTACAATTGCTTTTAGTGGAGACATAGAATAATTTATAGTCTACATATGATATAAAAAATAATATATCATATATATATAGTCTTGTACTTTACAGCATATGTTTCTGCAATGTGGTTCTTGTTCTAGAGTGTGTTAATTAAGCTGTTTATTTAAATTGCTTTTGTTTTGTGTATTTGCAATTTTTTTCTTAAAAAGCAGTAAGCATTATGATGAATTCAGTTATAATGGTTTCCATTATATTACCAGTCAAAAAATATTACTTATAAATGCAATGTAATTGATGTGTTATTAATGCACTAAGCCTGCTTAAAATCGTGTTAAGACCTGATACATAATAGTAAACAATGACATAAATCTTTATTAGAAATGGTATCCTTTAAGCCTTTATATTTTAACATGTTACAAAATGTGAAAATAAATGACTCAAATGTGTGTAGAAATTGTTAAAATTAGTTCCAGTTCCACTGGCCGGAACATTAAAATGCTGCTCATATAAAATGTAATGTAATCTCAGCTGGGCAAATTAATCATGATTATTATTTTAGCTGTAATCTTGCAGTCCTTTAACACTGTCACTATATCACCATGTTTAATCAAACTTTCCAGCAGTGTGATGCATCCAGCACCAACAGGAGGTAACTTTGTCAATACTCCTGATTTCATCATAGAGGATGAACACAGATAATAATCTCTGCCACTATGAAATGATTTCTGTCTGTCCAATAAAGAGCAGCTGTGGAGACACTCTCCTCTCTCATAATTGCACTGTGGAGCTCATTAGTGCAGCCACCAATCCTATAAGTCTGACCTATAATCTAAATTGAATCAGTCTCCTCTGTATAGTCAAAGACTTTGCCCCTGAGGTGTTAGAAGCAGTGGCTTCTCTACTGTTCATGTACTACACAGTAATTACTCTCTCTTGACCACAGTGCAATGTGTAGCTCTGCATCTGTTGGGATCTGACAAAAATGTGTTACTAATAGCTAATGACTTTACTCGAATTTACTATGACAGAGTACATCTCCATTATACCTTTCACTCCTGGCAAAGTATAACAGATAATGCCTACCTGCAAGAGGACCTATTTGTTCTGCTCTCTCTCCTTGATGGCAGGTATCCCAAGGTGCTTTTACAGCCTGACTGGAGTTTAATGAGAGCCTCATCCCTGAGAAAGTGCATGACATTTGCTCCACACAAAGTGTTTATTTCTGGTCCAGTGGTCAGTGTGTGATGACCATCTGCCCTTTGAGGGAGGCTGCAATAACATAAAAGAGGTAAACACTTCACACACGTATCAGAGTTACTAAAAACCAAAAAAGAACTGCCAAATTCAAAATTCAAGGATAACAGTAGATGGGGTTGCAAAGCAATTATTTTAGTTGTGGATAAATAACTCAGTTCAAGGTTTAGGTAAATTGTAATGATGCTCAATCTTTTTCCTGCTTTATTAATATTATGGGGTGCCAAGTCTAACCCTGTGCCCAAGCTGCACATTCTATTCTAACACAATACTACATGAGTTTTTAGTGTATGTTTACACTGAAAAACAACTAAATTAAATGCTGGGCCTAAGCAGTTAGTTTTTCAATGGAAAGCATACACTAAGGGTCTATATCACTAAGATCACAGGAGCATTTGGAGAGTGTCAGCTCACTAAGCACAGTTGTAACAAGTCCACATTAAACAACAAAATATGTCATGTGTAACTGGCCATTAGAACATTTCTGATCTAATCCCGTTATCAACTGGATGATATGTCTCTTCCTACCAAAGCTGTTACAAATCACTGTTCATCTAGCAGCTGTAACAGTTAACATTAGTAGGAGTACAAAGTAGCAGGGAACAAAGCAGATAATGTGACAACTTGTATGGAAGTTGAGGTTGGAGGTCCTGTTGACTTGGTCATGGTTAAACTCCTGCAGATTCCAGTGTACCCTCTAAACTGCAGCTAAGTTAGTCAGATGTTAAGTAACACAGAAAGAGTCTCAGCATGTTCCCAGACAATTGCATAGGCACAATGTTATATTTTAAATCATCATCCTTGAAAGCTTGCACTGCAGCAATTACTGTGTATCACAGGGAGTATGGAATGTGTGCCTAATGGGCTTTTGTTAAATTCACAGATATTTCATGCTGAAAATCAAACTCTTATCTCCCTGCGTATGATCCTCTGATGTAATCACATGAATTCAGTTGCAGGGTTTGTTAAACTTCACACTTAACATGAGAGTGCCACCAAGCTGTTGCATGAGCCAGTGTGACTCAGTTCTATGCTGTGACAAGTTTCACAGTTACAAAATGGACATGCACAAATTAGAGTACGTATGATGATTGAGAGTGCACATGGCAGATGTGTGAAGTTACATTTGAGACATTCAAAGGTTTTGAAAAAGTTATAGTGCAGCTATGCAGTGATGGTTGAGATTCTTTATATTACACTGGTAAAGACAAAGTCTTTCTCACGTTGTCATAGTAATATCATCAGGGTAATCTGGGCTTGGTGATGACAAAGTTTAGAGCAGGAAGCGTGTGGAAGAACCTGAATGTGTTTGATGGATAAGGACATTTACCAGGCAGAGTGGATCACCTGGATCCAGTGGTTTTGGAGCTTCACCTATTCTTGGGACTTAAGGTGTTTTCAGACAGTAGCTAGTGTTAACACTTGACTGTTTGTTTTCTAACCTGAGACAATGGAGTTTGGATTTAGCTGTTCAATAAGTGATTCAGTGACTCGTGACTCTTGTTTTTTATACAGACATAAAGTCTTCATCATGGCCCACCTTGGGCAGCATCAGCTTCCAAGTTTGATTATCCAGATTGGGGAAATAAACAAGCATACTAACAGTTAGCTAAACTTGCTAAATTAATGACTTTAAGAGACAATGAGCCACGACAGTAGTGAGAGACTACTGAGAAAATGTCCAGCTTTAGCTCTGTGTGAATGTCAGTAAAACCCTACAAAACTGAAAACAAGTCTGAACAGGCCTCCAACTTCCAACCCATTTGCTCTGCAGATCTCTGAGATTGTACACTGTGTGGTCTCCTCGCAGGCCACCATTAGACAACCATTGCTCCACCCCTTTGTTTGACCTCGTCAGCCTTTCCTGTGTTAATCCCCCTTGCAGGTCAGAAGGGGTTGGAATAATCCCATGAAAGACACTGTCTGAGGATTATATAAATCTCCATCTTCAGCATTTTATTTTAATCCCACAGTCATAAAAAAGAATTGATAAAGTCCCAGTGTCATAGTGATTACTATCTTTAATCTCCATGATTATATGTAGACACACATGCACACACACAAATATTATGATATTTAAAGATATATACTAAGCTACCCTATGTGAAAAGTGCTTTAGGTTTGTATTATTATATTTACATGTTTAATATGTGTTGGTGTTAAGTTTTATATTTATCCACTGTATTTTCCAACCGTTTAGTCTTATATAAATGCACATGTCTCTTTATGTGTATGATGTCTTGATGTGCTGGAATCTGTAAAACTGCTGGTTTCATCTTTCAGTTAAAGTCATGGTTTTTATTATTTCAAACTTACTGTGCATTAGGTCTCTGTCATATAATGGACAAACATGCAATACTCAGTTGATATTTGGCTTTAGCAACACAAAGAGAAGAGTTGTCGGTGGTGAAGAATAAAAATCAGTGAAGAAGAGTATTCTCAGGTGTCTTACAGGCTGTGTTATATTTTACAATCTATTTTAGTACGTGTTTGTACAGTCCCAAAAAAGTCAAACACCAGTTAAAACAGAAAAGATTTGCACTATCATCACTTTAATTAAAGTAACCTAATGTTGATTCAGCACCCTTTCACACAACACAGTCTGTATGTGTATCTTGCACACACACACACACACACACACACACTAAAAATGTTCATGTGATGTGCTACATGACGTGTGTGTGTGTGTGAGTGTGTGTAGTGTAAGTTTGAGAGGACTTTTGTGGGGATTTTTAAAGGGATACACATTGTCAGTAACAGTACTCAGATAGGCTGTGGTATTCACACCAAGATTGATTGAAATTAAGGGCCCAAGGTGTGGTGTGTGAAAACATACCACACCATACCCACACCACCAGCAGTGGGTAAGCTGGGTCCATGGATTCATGCTGTTGATGCCAAATTCCAACCATATTATCTGCTGCCTCAGCAGAAACCAACAGATCAGGCTACATTTTTTTTCCAATCCTCAGCTGTAAAGTTTTGGTGAGCCCACTGCAGCTTCAGATTTCTGTTCTTGGCTGACAGGAGTGGAAACCTATGTGGTCTTATGTTGTAGACCATTCACTTCAAGGTTGGACGTGTTGTGCATTCTGAGATGTTTTTGTGCTCATGTATAGAGTTGTTATCTGAGTTACTGCAACTTTTCTGTTGTCTCCACCCAGTCTGGCCATTCTCTTCCGACCTCTCTCATCAGCAGGGCATTTCTTCCCACAGAGCCATTCACTGAAGGTTTCTTTTTTTTTTTTTTTTGGTTGTTGTTGTTGTTTTTCACACTGTTCTGAGCAAATCAAAGTTGTCACATTTAGGGGTTGTAGATGCAAGAGAAGGGCCAAAATGCAGACAGAGCGACAAGTCTATAGTAGTTTGGTGGCTGGTTTTAATGAAGGAACGATGGCTTACTGAAGTGGTACAAGTCCAGCAATAAAAACTAATTGCAAATTAAACACAGGTGAAAGAGAAAACAGGTGGTAAAAGACCAAAGACAGGAAATAAAAGCACAGAAGAAACACAAAGAAGGTAACTACAAAATAAAACAGGAAATAGCAAAAACCACATGAGACACAAAGAAGGTGAAACCCACAATAAAACAGGAAATTAAAGTCACAGGTCATAACAGGTCTTTTCCTCATTCTGATGTTTGATGTGAACATTAATTGAACTGTGCTTACTGAGTGTATATACAATATGTATGTAAAATTTTCAGCTTAACTTTTTTTAGGTTGAGCTTTCCAAAATTCTGGTCTGCTGCTACCACAGAACACCATGCAGCTCTAGAAGTGCTGTGTCTGCATCTACCAGCAGTGGTACACAAGCAGCAGACATGAGAACCAAAATGAACTCCTGGGGAAGCCCAACAGTGAGGCAAGCAGGAGCATTTTAGAGTGTCCTACACTAAATGTTAACCATCGTGAGTCCATCACCCATCGATCTCCAGAATACTTTCCATCCACATGGAAAACAGAAGACAGTGATGGTGGGATGGCATCTGGTGGGTGGACCCTGTTCAAGTTAGATAAAGAATGCCATAATCTCACATGTTCAGTTAGAATCTGATCCTCACACCAAATCATGCATCCAGCTTTCCAAGGACTGGGTGCCTGCAAATAGAATACTGGGTAGGGGTGGATGCTGGGCTTGGGCTTTCAGCGTGTTTCGAGTAATAGCTCGTCGTCCCCAATGTTTTTTCTTTTGCCTCTCTTGAGACACACTTGCATTGTTATTGTTGTTGCCATGAACAATTGGGGCATTGTCATGATGGAGCATCCACTTGCCAGTATGCCATAGTCATTTGCACCAAATGTCCTCCCACAGATGCCTCAGTGCAGTAGAACTCAGCATCGACAGTCTCACCCTATAGGAGATGAGTTCACTGTGCACAACCTCACAAATGTCGAAGAAAACTACAAGCTGCTCTGGCCAGAGGGAAGATGCAGTCTCATCCATGGAAAGATCACTCTTTGGGTCACAAAGAAAAGGTGGAAACAATTTAGTCATGTCACACAGCAGCAGGATCAGAGCTCTATAATTTCTTTGCCCTTTTGAGTCCTTGAACGCTCAATCATTCTGTCCTTTGATTCCAAGTGTGAGCATACATTTAATTGAAATAACATGTGTCCCTAATGTTTTGCCACACTCAATAAATTGTACAATCATAGTATTTGTGTTCTATTTAATATAGAGCATAAGTAATACAGACACAACAAGTGAAAACTAAATGTACCTGAAAGTATTTTTAGCAGTTTTACAGATGAGTATAGAGATGAACTGAGTTGAAGAGTGAAGACTGTCTCTGTGGCAGTGTGCACTTCATGCACTTTGGTTTACTGATCTCATTTTCTGAAAGTGCAGTAATTTAGATTTTTCCTTGATCCCCATTAACTGTCACAGAGGTAAGTCTACAACACAGTAAAGTGCTGAAAGTCAACATGACATAACTACATTGATGTCTGTGTGTGGCAAATCTCCAGCACTCCTAAGCACACCCAGGTCTGTGGCCAGTGGTTCAAAATATTTCCAGTGTTATAATGATATATAAATACATAGTGAGAATAAGCGTAAACTATCACACATGCTCTGTTATTGTTTGTTTCCCAGTGTATATCATTCTTAATCATTATAACTACCTATATATTCAATGAAGATGTTGTAATACACAATATAAGATGATTTTTAGGACACTACACCTTGTCAGTGCAAGTGTCCAGCAGGGGGAGAAGAGTTATATAGACTAAAGGCCATTGAAGGAATCTATCTGGTGGCACTAGCAGTGATATATCACTTTCATAACACTTGGTGGCTCTCAAGACAGATAAAAAAAAACATCCTGACATTCAACCCCCACGATGGGTTATTCTCCAAACACCACTTCACAGTGGACCCTACATTTTCATCCACCCATTATCTGTACCACTCATCCTTTAAGGGTTTGTATGGGGCTGTAACCAATCCCAGCTGACATTGGGTGAGAGGCAGGGTTCACCCTGGACAGGTTGCCAGGCCTATCATAGGGCTGACATTTAGAGACAAACAACCACACACACATTCACACCTATAGGCAATTTAGAGTCACCAGTTAACCTAAGCATATCTTTAGACTGCAAAAATTGGCTTGAAAGGGTCACAGCCATTGTCACGCAGTCAGAGGGCGGCTACACAGAGCTGCTGCCACCTTTTGATGAAATATAAAATTGTATTTACATGCTCTGGCCGACAGTGCTGGGGCCATAAATGATACTTTTTATGACAGACGCCACGGGCCGTATAAAATTTGACTACGGGCCGATATTGGCATCTGTGTGAGAGACAAATGAATTTCAATTAAGTGCTTGCTATTCACTTCTTGCACTTGATATGGAGTGCCCTTATCTTTTTTAGCCTGTTCTATCCAGTGGGGAGTAGATATAGACAGCTGCATAGAATGGAAATATTTAAGTACAAGCTATTCATAGCTGTGTAATTCTTGTGTACATGTACTGGGTCAGTTAGTTTGTCACTGAAAAATTCCCTCCCTCATCACCTCCGCTGTGGTGCACTTGGCCCAACAGTGGCCAACAGGCCAGACCATGGTTGTACTGGACAGCTGCAGCAGAAGTGAAAGATTATAAATCTATCAAACACCAAGCACAACACAAGGATTAGATTGTTCTAAGGTAAAATGGGCAGTGGACCTGTTTGTGGTGATTTGGTAATGTATCTATTTTTTTACTCACTGTCACTGTAAGACAGAGGGTGTTTTCATGTCATTTCGGGTTTTAATGTGTTTTAGTGGTGCATGGTGCCAAACAGAACAGCAGTAATATTACTGCAAATCAACTAGCATTCTACAAATACACCTTTGGTGCTCCATGATGATTACCACATGCCTGACCAGTAATCCAGTTTTGCTATGGTGTTGAAATCATGTCTAAATTTATACACATCATAAAAGTAGTGTAGTGCATTAGGTTATGTTGTAAATATGTAATTACACTTGTAACTGACTTTTTTTTTTTTTTTTTTTACTTAAGTTGATGTATGTTAATGCTATTAATTTGCATTATCATTAGCCATGCTACAATACTGATGTACTTTCCCTGTTAAGAATCAGTAAATCACAAAGGAGATCACTATCAGATGTGACACGCTTTCGCTGCAGTGCATTAAGGGAAAACTGTAACCCTGAAATCATGATGGCATGTGCAGTTCAAGAACAGTGTGTGGATATTGGTGTAGCAGCGAGAGACAGAATTACAGATCACATGTCACGTACTGGCTCAAATTACTGTGTAATCATTAGAAAACAAACAAACAAAAAAGTTTGGAGACAGAAATATCACTCAGAAACAACTCTGTAATTTCCTGATGTCCAGTAAATTAAAAAGGCTCTATTAAGTTTTTATTCATGTGTGCATGGAAGTCTGCTCACTTGGGTGGAGTAGGATGCTAACTGTTGTGCTCTGACAGTTTGGGCCCATAGAAACCACTGGACTTCATGGAAAATGAACTTTTTTGTTAAAATGAATGGGACACCATCTTGGTACTCAGTGTCTATAGTTCTTTCATGTTCACTACTAGGGCAAGCCACATGGTCAGTGTTTAATGGCATTTATGGAGCATTTGAGGTTTGGTTTTGCTCTGGTGGAGTAATATCCCCACAGTTTTCTGTTCGAATGACACAAATACCCTGCAGTCTCTACGTTGTGGACATTTTAACAGTGCCTATAATGATGGATCTGTAACAACCTGAGATGTTCAGTTTCAGGACCCAAGAGCAGACAAAGAGACCGGGTGGAGATACTACAGAGATTGTATTTAATAGAAATTTAGCAGGGAATGGCTGGTGTACGGCAGGCAGGGTAGGGCAGCAGAGCACTGACACATGTGGGCTCTGCAGCACAAGAGAAGAATAAGCGGGAATAATCTGGTGATGAGTGGAAGACAAGCCATTACTACAGGTGGTGATGACGGAATAAGGAACAGAGCAGGACCTCCTGAAGATCTGTGTCGCGCCACGCCTCCAACACACAAACACACACACACACAGGCGGAGGAAACACAGGGAAAGACGGAGAGAGAACAAGTAAACACTAGGGATACTAAGAGTCATTGGGAAGGGCCATGACAAGATCAAGGCACTCAGTTTTATTGTTTATTGCTATGTAAGTAGGTAAGTAGGCACCTACTTGTGATGATTATGTCCACTGAGTAGATCAGTAGTTTTGATGGTATCTATGATATCACAACAGCCACTGCCTTGTCAGCACCATAGTGTGTCTGTGCTGCTGACAAGTCAGCTGAACTGTTTTCCTTAAGACTGTCTTTTTCAGTCCATCATTCATACACTCACACTCATGCTATCTTCAGTTTCCACAGTGAAGCTTCTCAGTAGATCAGTGACAATGGAAAATTGTGCGAACTCTCTGTTTCCTCCTCATTTGTAAATGGCTCCCCCACTATCGGCTGCTGCTGATAAAAACACTGTTAATGACAGTATCTGTACCTGTAGCTTTTGACTGAACTGAATTAACTCTCCTGCTGGGCAGCATCACTGAATCATATACTCTTGCCCCTTTCTCTCTTTAAAAGGGTAATGTGTTTCTATCATCACTTCAACCTCCACGTTTATCTTTAATGATGTCTGCAGGATTTAGCTGTTGGGAAATGTTATTAGGGTTGACCCATCTGTCTTGCTTATGTTATTTCAACACAAAAAGCAGTTCAAACGATAGTTCAAAAAAGTATATCTAAAAATACCACCGGTAGTAAAACTGGAGGCTGTCTCCTCTCTATACTCACACTAATAATCCATTTCACAGCAGAGGAGGGTGGGTTAGGGGTTTTAACCTTCCTTAAGCAGGACCTACCATAACTTCTCAGTCACCTTGACTTAAGGTGGAACCTCAAATCAAACAAAGAAAACCAATAGTAGAGTCCATAAATGAATAAAGAAAGACATCCCTCTCTGCAGGACTAATGGATTGTTACAAAATACAGGCCAAAAATATCTCCCTCACCAGTGAAAGCAGGATTCCGCCTAAAACAGACTGCTCTCTAATCCTCCTCTACACTAAATAAACCTTTTTAATGAACTCATTGCATTAGTACCATAATGCTGTGCAGATGGTCTGGTTGGATTTTGTGGCCAGTTTGTTGCTAATCACTGCAACCCATTGCCCGGTTCTGTTCTAGGTTTCTGCCTCTTAAAAGGAAGTTTCGCCTAGTGCTGCTTATGGTAGGATTTGTTGGGTCTCTCTCTGTAAATATCATATTTTAAAGAGTATGGTCTGCTCTATATGAAAAGTGCCTTGAGATGACTTTTGTTGTGATTCGGCGCTATATAAATAAAATTGAATTGAATTGAAAAGTAGCATCCTAGACTTAGTGACATACACACACCTTTAGACAAAAGGGTCAAATTTGAGAAGGGTCTGACCTTGGAGGTTTCTTGGAGACAGAGTTTCTTATCACTTGTAATTATCTTAGAGGTTACTAGAACCAGAACTGTTGAGTGGGTTCACAATTGAGGTGTGTGTGTGTGTGTGGAGTTCAGGAAATTATCTTGATAATATGTTTTTTTTTTTTTAAACAAAACCTTATCTGATTCTTAGGTTGTCACACAGAACAGAGGTTGGGCAGATGAGTTTAATATTAATATTATACTCCTAGGACCCTTCTAGACAGAACACAACAAAGTTGTCTCAGGCCTTAAATTAGACACAAGCATTTCAGTTTAAGTTAAAAACAGTGACTATTGTTAAAAATAATGATGAATGACACTTGGTAAAACAGACATCTCCACCAAGGCCAAACACATCTGATTATTTACATCAAGATCCATACATTATTTCCTTAGAAACTGACGAAAATGCAATCTATCTTGCAATTTTAACATTGCAAAGTGATATAAAAAATTCCTGCATCCACCCCTTTTACCAGATCCACACCAAGATTTAATGGTGCTCTGTGGTCCATGCTCCATCCCTCCACAATGTGTGGTGCGCATTGTGTCTGTGCTTTTTGTGTAACTTTGCTGACAAATAAAAAAACAAATGTGAAACCAGAACCTCCCTGGAGGAGGTAGTAATCTTGGGTCCCTTCGACAGTTCTCTCACTAGCTTTTCAGAAATTTCAACCACATTTCGCTGTCTTCATAAAAGAGTGGTCCTCTAATTCATCATTTCACCAATAACAGAAAAGAAAAGAAAATCATTGAGCAGGACCATCTTTTTTGTTGGAAGTGTCTTCTATGTGATGCCCCTATCAGCAGGATCCCATCATCTGTCCCTGCTTCCCAAACCCTTTAAAATCACTGTTGGAAAAAATAAAATAAAATTAAGATGTGACAACACTACAGTTACGGTTTAGTAAAGTTTAGGCATGACAACAACATGGTTTGGCTCATGATCATGGTAATGACAATCGGATGGAAAAGACTGTCAACAAGTCTGATGTTTTGGCGTCTATGCAGTCCTGGCTTAATTACTACAGCCACTAGAGGGCTCTGTCACTCGAACATAAACATATTAACTAAACTGCAGTGCTCATTTGGTTTCTTCTGACACACAAGCCAGTGCAAGCAAGAATATCAGGAAGATACTAGGATCTCTATTCATGGTCTACCCTATTTCAGAATGCATTTTGACATCTATTTATATTCAAAGCCTTTCAAAGCCTACAAATTAGAAGAGTTAAAGCTCCACAGTTCAGATTAACCATTCCAAACATGAATGCAGAGTGAATCAGGCCTGGAGTGGCTAATCAGGAGAACCAAGAAAATTCCCGGTATGTGTGGGGCCATGAGGGCCGGTGTACAGTGACAGTGAATAGATCATACAGGCTGCACTCGGTAGGAATGAGCACCAGTAGTCAATATTAGAGTAGCAATTCTCTATAGACAGTAATCTTCCCCTACAGCCAAGCAGTAGGTTTGGTCTGGGAAGTCTGTGTCCAACTGGAAACACAAGCATTGGTTCTGCAATCACATTTAGTCCTTGAGTCGCCATGAGACAGAGAAGATGCAATGCATGATGCGGCCAAATGCACCACACTTTTTTTAATTATCACAAGCTCATAGCACACAGTAAATGCGCCAGGTGGAGATGATGACACAGGTAAGCTTGCGGTATAAGCTCAAGATGGTATATGTGCAAAACAAAACATGACATATAACATGAAAACCACCGTTCAAGTTTATGATTTAAGTCAATGTTCTGTTCGGTGTTATATAGTCTGGCTTATAAGACACGTTCTTTGCAAATAGTGTGTTACAAGAACCAAGCGTGAACATGGAAGGTTGATATTACATAAAAATTGTGTTCTCATATTTGTTAAATGATAGTTGTGAACTTATGTGTGTCAAATCGGAAATTTAAATTTTGATAAACTCCACTATGAATAATAAAGTTAATAGTGCAATAGTGCACTATTTCAGACTTACATTATAGGAAGGCTAAAATTATATTTCTCCAGTAAAACTGGTTGTAAACTAAAGTGGGCTGGTCTGAGCCATGAAACTCCTGGGCTGAAAATGAGCCCCACTCTGGCCCTAAAATGAATGTGCTTACATTGTGTTTTGCAAGTAGAATTTTAGAGGGGAAAACAGTTACTTCAATGCAGCCCATCATGTGTGGAACAGTCTTCCATTACACTGAAACATCATTCATCAATTCTTCTGTTAGAGATGTCACTCCACAACTACCTCTCTGCTTAAATTAAATACTCAAACTGTAATTGTGGACTTCAATTTCAAAATACAGATCTTCATATACAACAACAACAGTGAATGTTTTCTTCCATTGTTGGCCTCAGATGTGTAGCGGCTCGTAGCAGTTCAGATTCCCCACCACAGTCCTCTGTTGTCCCTGCATCTGCCAGGTGGAATACAAATGTGATTTGTCTTGTCATTTCAAGTGTATTGGGCTACCCTTCCAACCCCCAGACCTTCCCCCTGGTCACCTTCCCTGAAGACCCTGAGCAGACAGATTATTTTTCCTCACTGCGATGAACTCACACAGAATTACTGTATCAACTCTGCAGTTTCCCTTAGCTCTACAGGGTGTTGGCATCTTTCAACTCATTGTTTTGGTTTTATTTCCCACAGAATTACTGCTTTGGTTCAGTCCCACTGCTTTCATCAACTTAATTTTTAACCATAGGAACCTTTTTTCCAAGAAAAAAAACAAAAAAACAAAGAAAAAACTCTGATACCAAACCAAACAGCAGACAGTCAAAGTCAGTAAGTCCCACTGGTGAACAAAGAGCATTTAACAGCTAAGCTGGATAACAGCTGGATATTTTGCTCAAAAATTAATGAAGAATAAACTAGAGCTAAAAGGAAACACAAATAAATGTAAACTTTTCTCTGTGTCCATTAGAGGTCTAAAGAGGCACTTGTTTCCATTATACCACAAATGGATTGAGTCAGTCATAATGCATCAATTAAACTCAGTACTTAGTAAAATTATTAGCCTTACTGCTAGTGTTTTTATTATTATTACTATTATAATTGGCATTGCTGCTCGAGGTTTCTGCCTCAAGGAAGTTTTTCCTTGCCACTGTTGCCTAGGGTTTGCTTATGGTGGAAAATGTTAGATCTCTCCCTGTAAATATTATAATGGTCTAGACCTGTTCTATATGAAAAGTGGTAGTTTGCAGTACTAACTTTATAATTTATAAAATTAAAATGTATTGATTGGTCCCCTGGGATAACAGATAGCTATACTAAATTTAATACAAATCTTGCTGCCAGTTGTTAAGACATGTTGCTCTCGATCAAAGTGTTGGATCAACAATACTGTAGACAGATCAACATGGCTGTTCTTAATTGGGGAAAACACTTGTCAAATATTTCTATACACAACACTGACTCCAGTTTCTGAGTAATATAAGCAGAATGGAACCTGGGCAAAATTGAATTCACATTATACTGGCAAAGTATTGTATTCACAAATGCATTCAGACCATGTGACCCCTCACCTGGACACTAGGTGTCCCTGTTGTGTACAGCTGTAGTTTTTCTATCTGTTATCTGTTAGATATGTTGCTCCATTGGTTAGATTGATTAATTTACTTTACTTTAAATCTTTTGTAAATAAAAGTAAAGCTGTTGATTAAGCTGATGGGCAGAGACTGAGTTTATGAATGAAACAGGTTGTTGTGTCAGTGGGATGTCAACTCTCAGTTGTAGCCTGCCATGTGAAGCATTTATTAGTGTACAATTGTTGTTTGGGAGAAATGGAGTATAGTAAGAAGGCTGTTTTGTTGTCAGAATCAGAAAGCTTTTTGTCTGCAGCACTGCAGCCCCATGTTGTTTCCCCTGAGCACTCTGAGAAAGTGAACTCTTTGTTGTGCTTTTTTAATTGTCACTGCGGTGTTGGGTGTCCGGGAGAGATCTGCATCCTTTCCACACTTGCTACATTTATACAGAGGGGGTGGAGGGTCTGTATCACACTTCCAGCTTAAGTCCAATATCATCTCCTTTGTTTTAGTGGTATTCAGTGTTAGGTTATTCACTGAGCGCCACTCCAACAGTCTCTGTACCTCGTCCCTATACACAGACTCAACCCCCTCCAAAATGAGCCCGACGATGGTTGTGTTGTCTGCAGATTTTATGATGGTGTTGGACGAGTGGGCTGGTGAGCAGTCCTAAGTGTACAGAGTAAAGGAAAGGGCTCAGCAGACAACCCTGAGGGGAGCCAGTGTTAAGGGTGATGGAGGAAGAGATTGTTGTTCTGATGTTTTATGTCCCCAAGATAGGTTATGCTGGTGATTCTGTGGCACTGAGCTCTGTTGGTCCTGAGGCCTGAGGCCTAGGGTTACTGGCTTATCAGGGTAACTTCAGGAGTAACTTAGTGACGTCAGATGCAACTTCCCAATTAACCCATACTACGAATGATGGATTGGTTTTAATGTCCAGCCATTCGAGAAACACTGTGGATTTATAGTACCTAAACACGCATGTTACAGCAAACGACAGGAACAAATAACAAATAGCTTTGGTGATTAAATGATGTCAGACAATATGCAGCTACAGATCTGAAAAAGAATCTGATGGAAGCCAAGAAAGTAGCAATAACAACTGATGCATGGATAACTCTCTCACCAGATTTTTTTGGTCACTGTCACCTGCTGTTAAATTGACAGTGACAGGAACGTTTCAGGTTCTGTGCTTTAGACTTGCAGCACAGATGAGAGACACACTGCTGAGAACATTGCTGCTAGTTTGAGGTCCATTGTTGATGAGTGGAGCTTGGGAGGTAAAGTTGTGTGCCTGTGTGCAAAAAGTAATTAAAATGCCCATCCCTAATACAGACCTTAATCCAAGTACCTTCCTTCACTCCTTGCCTTGATCAAACTGCAGACTGTTATTAGCATTATAGTATTCTGAGTTGGTTTTCATGATATTTGTCAGTATTCCCGATGGGAACCCTGCTCTTTATGGGAGTTAGTGTGACCATCCTTCCACCTGGGCACTATTCTCTAGGAGTAGAGAATAGCGACAGAAGAACATAACACAGATTCCATGTTTTAAAAAAAAGTAAAGTGACAACTGCAGTCTTTAGAGACTTGTTGAGGCAGCCTGATAATAATGAATTACAATAATCCAGCCTGGAAGTAATAAATGCATGGACTAGTTTTTCTGCATCCTTTTGAGACAGAAAATGTCTGATTTTGGCAATATAACGCAGGTGAAAAAAGGCAGTCCTAGAAGTTTGTATTATGTATCAGCTAAAGGACATATCCTGATCAAAGATAACTCCAAGGTTCTTTACAGTGGAGCTGGAGGCCAGGGCAATGCCATCTAATGTAACTACAGAAGAAAATGTATTTCTGAGGTGTTTGGGACCAAGTACAATAACTTTGGTTTTGTCTGAGTTTAAAAGTATTGATTGGTTTCATTAGGCTTCATTGACAGATATAGTTGTGTATCATCTGCATAACAATGGATTTATTTCTGGAGTGATTCCTGATAATGTTGCCCAAGAGAAGCATATAGAAGGTGAAGAGGATTGGTCCAAGCACTGACCCTTGTGGAACTCCATGTCTAACTTTTGAGTACATGGAGTAGTTGTTAACATGTACAAACTGAAACCTATCAGATAGATAGGACTTAAACCAGTTTAGTGCAGTTCCTTTAATCCCAATAAAATGCTCCAGTCTCTGTAAAAGGATATGATGGTCAATCATATCAAAAGCAGCACTGAGATCTAACAAGACAAGCACAGAAACAAGTCAGTTGATGCAATTAGGAGGTCGTTTGTAACTTCTAATTTTCCTAAATTGGTCTGTTGCCTGTTAGCACAGTTTCCATCCCTAAATGAAACTCCTTGACATCAATGCTAATGAGACATTTTTTGAAAAATCAAAGGGAGAATCTGGAAACTTATGTAACCTAAATGTGCTTTGCCTGCTGATGAAACACACTGACCAACAAGTTGTCAAGGTGTCCCTTTTAGAATACCAGCTAAAGGTATAGCGGAGGAAAAAATGTCACAGCGTGTCTAGCTGTTTTACTTCTACTTGAACAAGCTAATGTTCAATGGCCTGGGGTGAGCCATGGATCCACCAGCAAGAATACAGTAATGTGCAATTGATGCTGGATGAGAAAAAAAAAGTGCAAATAGAAATACAAGAGGAAAACAAAATTAGAATACTCATATACCGTTGACAGAATTAAAAAGTGTCAGAAAAATGACTTCCTAGGTATCAGCTCACATCCCAAGTCAAGATCAGTTTAAGATCTCATGCACATGGTGCAGGGGTATAGCGACAAGTCAGTCTGCCTGTCAGTGCAGTCATAGCTCTTTTCATGCCAAGCTTGACATACTGCTTTCAAGCTTATAATTTTTCAAATGGTTTTGCATATAAAATGACTTCAGACTGACATTTCAAGGTAACACACCTTTGAGGGTTTGTGTTAAAAAAAAAAGTCATGGGAAGACTTTGAGAGATGTGCTATATATTATACTCTGATAGGCCTGATAGGTTTTTCATGTTTCCTAGGCTTGTTCACAACATTATTCTAAAGATATAAACATATCAATTTCCCTGGATAGAGAGCGACACCTCCATAGTGTTTTGATACACAAATCAAGGTCTTAGTAGGAGGATGTAAGTTCTCACACAGTACTCACTGATTCACAAACAAGCCTCACACAAGAAGAAAGCTGTTGAAGGTGGGAATGAAATTTCTTATATGCACAGTGAGCCCTCTCCTCCTCCTCCTCATAATATCAGTAGATGTCAAACTGAAAGAGCAGACAAACAGCAGTGTTTGCCTGTCTGATTCATGCCCATGCTGATTTGTTGCCACTTTAATTCTCTCATCTGGAGTCCCAATAACAATCTGCAATTGAATGACACACTGTGGTCTTTCAGCATCATTCTCCTACTTAAATGCAAAGCAAAGGTGTGAGCAGCTCACAGGGGCTCAAAGAAAATTACATAATTCTCACAACAACATAACATTTGACAACTGCCACACTATTCAGTACACACTACCTGACCAAAATGAATAAATAAGGAAAAATAAAGCAGATATTGTTACCTGACATGACAGAAATACAAGTACTGGACCTCACTTGTAGCACATAGAGGCTGCAATGTAAAATGACACCCTGCAATAATAGATCCTGATTGTGAAAAAAAAAAAGAAAAGTAAGGTGATACCAATAATACAGTAGCAGTAGTAGTGATAGTGGTGATGATTAAAGTAGTAATTGCAAAAGTAGCAATAATGCTAGAAGCAGTGGTAGTAATTTGTAATTCTAGTAGCAGGTGTTGAGTGGAGTTGTAGGAGCAGCAGGAGACTTGTCATCACAGATCAGACTCTACAGCTCCAGAGGCAGAAATACCTGCAGAAAGAGACAGAAGAGGAGAGAGAGATGGAAGAGCACAATACTATGGGAAAGGGAAGATACTGAGTCAGTAACAAACTCTAATAACCACAGCAAACCAGCATTCTGGGAATGCAATGTTCTAGTGGGAGTTGTAGAGAATTATAAACTCTTTAAGATAGGATGGAGCCTGACCATTAAGGGCTTTGTAGGTGAGGAGGAGGATTTTAAATTCTGTTCTTTGATTTGACTGGAAGCTAATGTAGAGAGGCTGACACAGGAGAAATATGGTCTCTTTTTTTAGTTCCTGTCAGTAATCGTGCTGCAGCATTTTAGAACAACTATATATAATGAATTACAGTAGTCCAGCCTGGAAGTAGCAAATGCATGGACTAGTTTTTCTGCATCCTTTTGAGACAGAAAATGTCTGATTTTGGCAAAATTACGCAGGTGAAAGAAGGCAGTCCTAGAGTCCTAAGTCATTAGAAAATTTATTTCTAAGGTGTTCAGGACCAAGTACAATAACTTCAGTTCTGTCTGAGTTCAGTAGTAAGAAGTTGCTTGTCATCCAGGTCAGAAGAAAAATATAAGTGCTTTTGTGCGTGCATGTGAACCACGTGACAGTGGGCGGTACCACCCCACCCAGTAGGTGGTCGTTAACACCTCCTAGAGGGCATGTTTAACATGTCTGATTAGTTATAAAATATAGTCAGTGGTACCCTCCCACATCTCAGTTGACTCGGTTGAGTGAAGACATGCGGCTATACATGTCATCACTGGTCAGATTGGGCAAGGGACCAGAGAAAACTACGGTGTCCGACATTGTCTTTGCAAATTTACACACCAGTTCCATATTAACTTTTGTGACCTCCTGGCGTAGTTGGGTGTCAATAGTGCTAACATGAATAATAGTTTTACCATATTTACACTTGGAGTCGCTATCTTCATGTTCTGCAAAATGGAGTCGCCAATCACCAGAGTTGGCTCCTTAGTGGTTGTGTCGCTAAGTGGGGAGTATCTGTTTGAAACGTGAACTGGGTGGTGATCAGCAGTGGGCTTTTGCTTACGACTATGCCTGTCCTTTCAAACAGTCACCCAGCCAGCCTGCTTTCCCGGCTGCTCGGGAACTGCCAGGAGAATGCTAACAGGAGCTACACACGATTGGTCCACACCAACTACTGGGGGCTGTTTAGCATTAGCTGCTGAATTTGATTCCATGGTGCAGAGCCGGGACTAGTTCACTAAACCTTGCCTTGAGCACAGCAGACAGACCGAGGCAGAGGTGTAACTAAACATCTGACACGCAGAGCAAGAGAGAGCAGGAGAGGGACAAGGAGAGCGAGAGGCCATGGCTAGCAGTTCAGCTAAAATCAGTAGCAGAGGATAGCATGAATCATTGTAGAAGTGGCAAAAGTGTTGCACAGAATAAGAGAGTTGTGCGTTGTGTTAGCAACTACTGTTATTGTGAATGTGCAGATTAAACTGGTGATGAAGGCACGGATGTAGTGTCAATAAGAGAAAAATTATCTAAACTGAGACAGGCAGCAAAAAACAATAATCTCAAGACAACCAGAAGTGACAAAACACACTTAGCACAACAGGTCAGCACAAAATTAGCCCTTCCTGTGCATTTTATCAATCCTCTTTAGTGCCTAGCTCATGTCATATCCAAGTTTAAGTAGTTTGCAGTTTTCCACCTTGTAAAGTGTGTTCACATAAATATTCAAACCTGAATTTTTCTGAAAATTCCAGCATGTTTGATATGGTGCTAAATAATTCAGAAGTGCCTGAAAACCAAACAGATATGGATGCCTCATCGTAGCCAAAACCATTGTTCAAGGTGTACTTAAACTGTTGGTGCTCACCCCTCTGTCAGTCTTAGAGCCTAAAGGTGAATGCATTCACCTTTAGGCTCTAAGACTATGAGGTGTGATCCAATGGCTCCGACACTGAAATGGCACTATAACAAGCAAAAACCATACTTCATTTAAATTTGGCTGCAATTCCCCTTAAAGTAGTCACCTTATGCAGTGAGACACCACTTCCAGCATTCCTGCCACACTTGGAGCTCTTCCTAGAAGTCCTGTTCTGTAAGCATATCAAGCACCATCTGTGAGTCAAATCAGTCAAGTAGGGCGGGTGGGCAGCGATGATGGGGTAGGTGCGGTCACAAAACCGGCACCTAAAAATGTGCTGTGAACAGGCATGTTGTATTGACCCATGAAGGTTTGTTCATCCCATGGGCATAAGAACAACTGAAAATGTCCTCCCCAGAAAAATTTTAACATAGTAGGTATTATTTCCTGTATTCTGGTGCCTTTTAACAGGTGGTTTAATACTTTTATCTGGCTGTAGTCACGTGAGAAAAATTATGCTAACAACCACACCACTGTGCCACCCTGCATTTCAACCAGTTACGGCATGGTCTGACATTATTTACCCTAAATGTGTAACATAGGCGCCTCTCTAACAGAAATGAATGGTGTTATTGGGTGCCAGACAGGCCAGGTCTGAACTAACTCACCTTAACCTGTCAAATTTATTTTTATAAATAACTTTAAATTAGAGAGTGCTTGCGTCCTAACTACAAAAGGAACAGAAGAAAAAACAACCAATAAATGTGCAATATGTATCTTGTATTAGATCAATTAAAATCTTCCACATCAATAATGAAACACAACATCGCTGCATCCAGAAATCAAAATCACATCAGACAGTCTCATTTGATAGTCCTGAAACCAGTGTGGGTATGTATGCAGGTGAGAGTATGTATGAGTCTATTGGAGGTT
This sequence comes from Lates calcarifer, assembly GCF_001640805.2. Classification (NCBI taxonomy): domain Eukaryota; kingdom Metazoa; phylum Chordata; class Actinopteri; family Centropomidae; genus Lates; species Lates calcarifer. The sequence continues at coordinate 22,787,087 of NC_066839.1, forward strand.
TACAGTCACTTAAGGAGGGTGACGGTGTGAATGGATGAGTATAGGAGAGTGAATGCTATTCAGTCTGGTTCCATTCAGTTCAGTTTGTATGTAAGTGTGTGTGTGTGTGTGTGTGTGTGTGTGTGTGTGTGTGTGTGTGTGTGTGTGTGTGTGTGTGTGTGTGCGAATATGAATGAATGGTTTCCGGTTCCGGAAAAATATGTGGTGAGTGTGTGTGTGTGTGTTGGTGTGTGTGTGTTGGGTAGAGAGAGGGAGAGGGAGAGCAGGAATGTATTCAGGTGAGTATGCAGCCAGGAGAGTTTGGGTTGTGAATGGGACTTATTAGTGGGTGTATGGTTGATGTGTCCTCTGACCCAGAGAAAGAAAACCAAGCAGGACAGGTCCAGCTGCTCCAAGCTTCCCATTTCTCCTCCTACAGTCCTGGTTCCACTAATTCAATATTCCATCTCAAACTTCCTCAGCAAAAGTCCATGTCAATCCATGTTTGATCCATGTTACTAGTCCTCCTTTCCTTTTTTCTCTCACAGTTCCTCTTTTCCTGTCACTCCTCCAGTTATCAAACCTCCTTCGTGTCTCTCCTTTGTTTAAATTTCCCTCCTACTCAGCTCCCAGGTGTGACTCCTACTTGTACCTTTCCCATCCCCCTCCTTTCCAACATGTCATTTCCTGTTTCCTGTCAACCCCTTTGCTTCCTGCTACAAATGTTTTGATGTTAGTGTAAGGATGTAAGGATCAATAGTTAATTAGGACTTTTTTAGTGTGTGTGTGTCTTAAGTGCAAGAACTTTGACATAACTGAATTTCTTTTGTTGTTAATGAAAACACAGCATTCTGAGACTGTTCACTGTAAGATTCTTTGTATGACTCTGCAATAGTTGTTGACTTATTAAAAATGTTTGTTGAATATTTGACTGGAATCACCCTTGTGTATTGTGAGGCCAGTTAGGGCAAATTAAACTTTAATATGCTCCACATGTGGTCCTATTGAAGTGTGTAAAAACAGCAAAGAAATAAACAGAATATAACAATAACTGGTTAGTGATATGTTTCATGTTAATTTATTTTCACAATATTCTAGAGTTGACCACTGAGAAAGGGCATTTCCTAATTTAATTAACTCATTGCTCATTTCACATTCTGTAGAAGCCAGGGCCGGAGAGGGGCTCATTTTCAGCCCAGGAATTTTTATGACTCAGACCAGCCCACTTTAGTTTACAACCAGTTTTACTGGAGATATATCATTTTAACCTTCCTCGTGTGTAAGTTGGAAATAGTGCACTATTCTCTACAACTTTGTTATTCATAGTGGATTTTATCAAAATTTAAATTTCTGATTTGACACACATAAGTTCACAACTATCATTTAACAAATATGAGAACACAATTTTTAGGTGATTAGCCCTAAATTCTATGAAAAAGAATATTTTCATTCTTTCTTCGTGCTTTTTTAGATCTTACTGTGAACTTAGTATATTCATTATCATAATATTCCACTATTAAGGATTTAAAAAGCATAATAGGTCACTGGTAGCATGTGGGTGTAAATTCTGGTATTAGTGGCACTATTTTGATAATGTTGAATTTTTCACAACTGTAGGCAACAGCTATTGACAGCAATCATTGCCTGGCACTGCTTCTGACACAAAAATCAAGTTTAAAAATTGTTAGAATTATTTTCTCACATCTATAAAAGTCCATTTCCACCTCTTAAGAAATATATGAAAACTTACCCTTTTAAAAAAAATTATCAGATAGTCATAATCATGAGATAGTTATAGTGAGATAGTAAATCATAATGTTGAGATAAAAGCCTAAATTTTATCTCATATCTATGACTTACTATCTCATAATTTCGTCTTTTTATACCATAGTTATCATAACTATGAATAGTTATGATTGCAAATTGGTTGAGGAGCTGCTGCTGAGGGGCTGCAAGGTAGTGTTCACACTTAGTTCTTATAACACACTATTGCAAAGAACTTTGGTATTATATAGCCTAACTTATACGATACAAACAGTTCATTGACTTGATTCATAAACTTGAATGGTGGTTTTCACTTTATATGTTGTTTTGTTTTGCACATCTACCATCTTGAGCTCATTTACTGTGTGCTATGAGCTTGTGTTAATAATAAAAAAAACATATTCAGCTTGCTGCATTTGGCTGCATCATACATCACATATTCTATGTCTCATGGCTGAGGGAACAACTCAATGACTTAACATGACTGCAGAACCCATATTTGTGTTTCCAGTCGGACACGGACTTCCCAGACCAAGCCTACTGTTTGGCAGTTAGGGAAGATTGCTGTCTATAGAGAATTGCTACTCTAATATTGACTACTGGTGCTCATTCCTAGCAAGTGCAGCCTGTATAATCTATTTACTGTCACTGTCCACCCAGCCCGGCCTACCAGGAATTTTCCTGGATCTCCCAATTAGCCATTAACCTATGCAAGAGAACTGAGCTCTCTTTTCATAGTTAATTATTTCAAGTGACAATAATCAACGTTGCATTCATGGCACCTGTAGACAATTTTGCAACCTTGTGCATACCAACCACTGACCTGTCAGGCTTTTATCTGTCACAACTTGTGGCCCCTGGCCATTACAAGGGACTTGGCTGAAGATAACGGATCAGTGCCAGTGATTACTTACTTTCCTCTTGTATGTAAAAAAAGAAAAATAAATTAAATAAATTAATAAATTTAAATAAATAATATTTTTGTCCTTGGCACTTGGTGCTTCCTTTTGGGGACTGATAAGATGTCAAACATCAGTGCCACACATCTTCTACATTCATGATGGCAGACTGAAATAGTCAGGGGTAAAGGCCCCAACTCAATATTACATAACAATGCCCGATCCACTGCAAAACCCTTACTATAGTCAAATGAGGAGAAGGAGGAGAATGAGGAGAACATAGCATAATGCAGATTCCATATAGAGATGTAAAGTAGTATTAATAATAATAATGACAATTATTATAGTAATAATAGTAATAGAAATAAGACTAGAAGTAATACAACTTTAAATATAACAAAAGGCACTGAGCAGCAAGAGGCTTGCCATCACAGATCAGACTCTACAGCTCTGGAGGGAGAAATACTTGTACTTAATATACTTAATGGTGTACATTAATGGTGCACTTTACCAAATTAAACTAATTACTGGGGCCCTTCAGGGGTTGAGGCTCCGGGGAAGTTGCCTTTTCAGTCCAGCTTTGGCTGAGATCTGAGAACATGGTGTTGCAAATAGTTCAACAAATTAAGAAATATGAGAAGTCACATGATCAGATAGATTATAAACAAACCTACAGTTTATCCATCTGCTCTGTGCTTCCCAACCAGCACCTCTACCAGCCTGGCAAGCTCATCATGACAAGAAGACACCAGGAAGTCTCTGCAGCGTGTTGTCCACCAAGAACACAACAAATAATTGTTTTTTAGGTTTTTAATTAGTCAGCTTTAAAGGTGTTGGTAAGTGTATATTTGAATTGACAGAGTCAGGCTAGCTGTCCTGCTTGTTGAAATGTTGCTGGAGCTATGTGCTCCAGATCTCATCTTCCAGGCTCATCTCATTTTCCTGTCTTTTCAGGCACTGATTCTATGATCCTTCTCACTACATTTTGGGAGTGTTACTTGTTAGATTTCTAAGTAGAATAGTTTAGATGGCGAAATGGATATGCAGTGCACATAATATATTTGTGAATGTTCGGAGCAAACAGTGACTTTAAGGGCATGCAGAGCATTCAGGTGTGTAATATAAGTGAGAGGCTGAGGCCCAGCATTTATCCTTAGAATACCCTCTCGGAATAAAAAAAAGTCTGTCACAGTGATGGCAAAGTAACAGAGTATTATTAATAATGAACTTGAAGTGCTTCAGAGTGCTAAAAAGCCAACCTCTCTAGTTCAGAAATGCAGAACACAGTCATTTGGGGTTTTCAGTGTTTCTAATAAAGTTAATGCTAAGCTAAGGAACACACATTTACCATTACTTTTTTTTCTAATCTCAGCTCTATTTAACAAATTAATTATTATATAATTATAATTATTAATCTCAACAAATCTAAAGCAACAATTAATTAATCCTGTAATCCTGTATTAATCCTGTGTAGAGCATTGTGCGCGTAGACACTGCCTGATAGCTAATGTATGAAACCTGGCAACTAACTGTCTGGAGTTTCAACTTAACTTGTGAACTCAAACAGTAACTAAAGTTGCAGGGTTTTTTTTATCATTCCAGTCAGTTACACAGGAGTATTAGTGTCAGAGAGTGTATCTGAAATCACTCCATATTTGCTATAAACTACTGTCCACTATTTTATTTCAGTTTGGAGTCTGATTGTGTAAATGTGTCCACTGTATAGTGCTCTCAAAAATCCCAGAGTGTCACATGTCATGTACACTTCTTCTTGCTAACAGTACCACAGTGCAATTTGTTGTTCTGTGCAACGCCATGTCTGTCAATGATGATGCAAAATAAGTGGTTTGAAGTGGTTTCAAACACAACCTCAAAATACAAATACATTTTAATTTAATTTATACAACAGGTTTGGTGTGGATTCCTGGCCAACACCACACAACTCAACCTTACATCAACTCAAAGTTGATATAAGGTACAAATATTAAGCTCTAATTGGTTTATACAAAGTAAAAAACAACCACTGGTCACTGACTAAACACTATCAAGAATTATTAGAATATTAAATAAAATTAGTAAATCTTTAAAGTTTTTCCTGTATAAGTCGTTTGTGTTAGCTGATGCTGGAACTCTGAGAAGGCTAGAGTGATGCATTTTCCTTTTGATACCTTGAGATTTTTTTTTTTTTTTTTTTTTTTTTTTGTTCTGATGCTGCTGGACACTGTGTTGTCTTCAGGCTGTGTGATGGCCATAACCACAGTCACACAGTGGAAATAACAAAGGGGTTGAGTTAATGCTCTGTTATGTTAATAGTATTTTTTTTTTTGTAGAGTTTTGCCCATTCAACATCTTTTAAAAGCCCACTTAGTTATTAAAGGTGCATATTTTCATTCATTTGTATTTGTGGCATGTTTTAGGTAAAATAAAACCCACTTGTCCTTTGACTGCTTGGTCCCTAACAGGCACAGTCACTGAAGTCACTGAAGTATGACACCCTCTCAATGATCACTTCCTTTTCTGACAGTCTCCCATACAGTGAGCAGAGTCTGGTGCTGTCTGGACACCTCATCAGATCCATCGATCAGGTTCGATCTGTAAAAAATGACAGACTGAATGTTACTGGTATGTTTTACTGTTTCATTAGGGCCATCTAGGCACTTGGTTTTGAATGAAATATAGGCATCATCTAACAGTTTGTGATGATCACAGTACTAATGTCACTTTACAGTAAGACAAGAAGAGACCAAAATGATAACAAAACTGACAATCCAATAAAGTGACGCGATGTGCTCATCAGCATAGCTTTCAAAGTATAGAATGTATTTCATCTCCAGGTAATGCGGCCATGGTAAGTGACATGTAAGAATGTTTTTTTAGTACATTTATTGGCATGGCTCTGTCAGTTATTCCAGTGTTCCTTTATAGTGTTTCCTTGTTCTCTCTTGTTCTTCTTTGTGTCTCCTCCCCCTCGGATGGAACCAAGTCTCATTACAGGGAGTTTTTCTCTCCAGCCTATCCAAAACAATTAAGGATGAGCTACCTTTGTAGCTGCTGTGGTTAAGCTGGACATTATGTCTCAACCTACCCCCAGCTGCCAAAAGACAAATGATGGATGAAAATTTCTTGGATTCACTTTAGTCACCCAAGCTGACATTCCGATCAGTCCTCTCGCGGACCCCAAAACTGTTAATGTCTTGGGCTGTAAACTACTATAGCTCACATTACTCATCACACTGTTCCCCTCATTCTCCACCTTTGTGTTAATCAGAGAAATTATCCACTTTTTCATGATTTCCTGCCCATCCCCCATAGTTCTCGGTCAGGCCTTGGCTCAAACTGTACAATCCTCACGTTGATATACTTTCTAGTTCCAAAGTAAGTTGGAGTGCCGCTCTCGCTGTCTCCAGTCAGCTCTAACTCCCCCAAAAATTACCTCTGTTCCCTCAATTGAACCGCCAGACCTCACCAGGACATTGTAAAGAAATTGGCCTTTATGTACCTTAAAGACATCTTGATCTTCTCGCAGAAGGAACATTGAGGCGCATCAGCAACATGTGAGGTTAGTGCTACCTTGCTTGAAAATAAATGATTTGTTAAAGCAGAGAAATGTGAGTTCCATGTCACAGTCAGCTTTGTAGAATTCATGATTGAGCAGGACCAGGTGAAGACTGACCTGGTGAAAGTCCAAGCACGGGCAGAGTGGCCCACATTGGCCTCTACGAAGCAGCTGCTGTGCTGCCTGGGGTTTGCCTTCTACATACAGTTTTCTGGGATTACTGTAAGGTTGCTGCTCCTCTCACTAAGCTCACCTCCATCTCTATTTAGTTTTCTTGGTTTCCTGAGGAAGACACTGCTTTCCAGTCCCTGAAGCAACTTTTCTCTGCAGCCCCTGTGATAACCCATCCTGATCCAGCATTACAGTTCATGTTGGAGGTGGACACCTGGTGTGGGAGCTGTGCTGTTTCTGCCATCTCCCAATGACCAGAAGCTGCACTGTGTCCTCTTCTCTCACTGACTGTCCCCAGCGGAGGGAAATTATAACATGGGGACCCGGGGCTGCTAGCTGTGGTTGTGGATGTGCCCCTAAGCTTACAAGTTTTTCAAAGCAGCATTTCTGGTGGCCCTCCATGTCTCAAGATTCCCACGCCTTCATCGGCCTGCTTCGTCTGCACCGCTATTAGTCTGCTGTGCCCTCTGCCCATTCCCTACAGACTGTGCTTTCACACAGCAGTGGATTTCATTACCAGACTGCCCCCCTATGAAGGTAACACCAGAAAGCTCACTAATGTTGACTGCTTCTCTAAGTCTATACATTTTGTACCTCTCCCCCACATAACCATTGAAGGTTGGAAACCACTGGATAAAAGAGTAAAATGCTTCTTACACACCAATGCATCCATATGAACAGTATAATAATGCTATATAATAACATATGCATACATACAATACATTTATTCTTAGACTTCCTTGTTCTCCCTGCTCTGTACTGAGATTAATATCAAACTTCTCATCTCAGCCTAGGAAAGGAAGATTTCCCTAAATGTAAAACTGTTATTTGGATGCAAGTGTGCTGTAATGATAACAATTTAGAAATTAGCTAAATAGCTAAATTAGAGTTTATCACCAAAATCAAAGAAGGACAAATTTAACCAGGCATTTTACATCTGTAAAATGACATATTAAACAAATACTATAAACATTATCTAAGGATTCAGTTCAATTCAGTTTCATTTCATTTATTAGTGACATATCACAACAAAAGTCATCTCAAGGCACTTTTCATATAGAGCAGGTCTAGACCGTACTCTTTAAAATAGGTGTTTACAGAGAGAGACCCAACAGATCCCACCATGAGCAGCACTAGGTGACAGTGGCAAGAAAAAACTTCCTTTAAGAGGCAGAAACCTCGAGCAGAACCAGACTCAGGGTGGGCGGCCATCTGCCTCGACCGGTTGGGTTAAGAAGGAGGGGGGGGGGTAGAGAATAGTGGGAGAACATAGCATAACACAGGTTCCATACAAGATGTAAGGTAATGCCAGTAATACAGCAGTAGTAATGATAATAGTAATAATTAAAATATTACCTGCTAACGTAGCAATAAAACTAATAGCAGTATAAGTAATTTCTAATTCTAGCAGCAGGTGTTGAGTGGAGTTGTAGGAGCAGCAGGAGACTTGTCATCACAGATCAGACTCTACAGCTCCAGAGGCAGAAATACCTGCAGAAAGAGACAGAAGAGGAGAGAGAGACGGGAGAGCACAATACTACAGGAAAGGGGAGATATTGAGTTAGTGACATGTATTTATGGGATATGAATCCATACTGATGGAGAGAGAGAGAGAGAGAAGCTCAGTGCATCATGGGAGATCTCCTGGCAGTCTAGGCCTATAGCAGCATAACTAAGGGATGGTTCAAGCCTGAGTCAACTCTAACTATAAGCTTTATCAAAGAGGAAAGTGTTAAGCCTACTCTTAAAGGTACAGAGGGTGTCTGCCTCCTGGACCCAAACTGGGAGAAGGTTCCACAGTAGAGGAGCCTGATAACTGAAGGCTCTGCCTCCCATTCGACTCTTGGAAACTCTGGGAACCACCAGTAAACCAGCATTCTGGGAGAACAGAGTCCTAGTGGGATTGTAGGAGACTATGAGATCTTTAAGGGATGATGGTGCCAGACCATTAAAGGCTTTGTAAGTGAGGAGGAGGATTTTGAATTCTATTCTGGATTTGACTGGGAGCCAATGTAGAGAGGCTATAGCACAATAGAAATATGATCTCTTTTCCTAGTTCCTGTCAGTAATCGTGCTGCAGCATTTTGGATCAGCTGCAGAGTCTTTAGAGACTTGTTGGGGCAGCCTGATAATAATGAATCAAAATAGTCCAGCCTAGAAGTAACAAATGCATGGACTAGTTTTTCAGCATCTTTTTGAGACATAAAATATCTTTTTGGCAATATTATGCAGGTGAAAGAAGGCAGTCCTAGAAGTTTGTTTTATGTGGGAGTTAAAGGACATATCCTGATCAAAGATAACTCAAAGATTCTTTAGAGTGGAGCTGGGAGCCAGGGCAATGGCATCTAATGGATCTACATCATTAGAAAATTTATTTAAAGTTCTGCTGCTTGTCATCCAAGTTTTAAGATCATTGCTCTCATCATTCTGGATGTAATACTTGGTTTTTTCCTTTGGACAGGGAGTCAGCTGTTTTGGATTTTGTCAATTTTCATTTTATTAACATATTCTTGGGGCCTTTAACATGTGCAGAAACTCAAGAAACTTTGTGGCGTAACTGATATTGTCATATTGATATTTATATCCAATATGGATCCTGGGCATGGATGTGGTAAAATGGCTTGAGAGTGCCCCCTAGAGAATTTAAAGAGAGTGAGTGAAGAGAGTTTGCTGACTGAAATATTAATTTCTGACAGAAATCTAGGACTTCAGTCAAAATTTGGTGCCAGTGGGAATCATCCTCTGACGGCCATAAATACCCAGAGTTAATGTAGTCCTGCTCACTGCCCCACTGTACTGTTGGAGTTCTATAGCTTTTCTCCAATGGCTTAAAAAGTTGAAATGGTTTGAAAGTTTGTCTCCCATAAGTCAAGCCTTTCAGTGAACGAGAAAAAAAATAGTAGGTGTGTGATATGGTCAGGCAAAGTGCAAATTAATTACCTCTGAAAATAATGGATTATCTGCTTCCTGTGGCATAGAAAAGCTCAGTATTAACTCAGTATTTAACTGATCTCAAAGCGTATTCTCATTAGATCAGCTGACGTCCCCTCTATGTGTCCTCTCAGCCCATGAAGCAGAACTGTAGATCCTTTGTCTGCTATGGATCATTGCTTTGTGGAGGAAACAAAAAAGACCCAGCTGAATAGACTCTTTTGTTTATCTCATTTGAAAAGTAAAGCAGAGCAGTGGCATGAGCACTGATGCTGGAGCAGAGTGAAGTGGCACCACAGCAGCATCATCACTAACTCCATCATGATTCATGATGATAGCACTGAGTCAAACCAGCATTTATCCTTTTTAGCACTTCATACCCTGGCCTCTGCCACACATTGACATGCCACAGTGCTGTGACCACTGAGGAAGGAGAATAACAGCTGCTGCTTGGGGCTGGGAGTCTGCTTAGTCGACACTAATATTCTATGAGCAATGACGTACTGATTACATTTAAAGACAGAATCTCAGACGCTTTTGGCGCTATAATATCTCTGACTGGTAGACAGGGCAACAGAATAACACTAAATCGATAGATAACATGATAACAAACAGATAATCATATTATGACAAGGTACACTCAGATGAGACATGACAAACTAATCAAAGTATCATTTAAATGGGAATTGCACACACTGTAAACCCGGATTTTGTTTTAATGTAACAATGTTTAGCTGTCATTAATTGTCATTTTATATTTTGTAAAATCAGAGATAAAAGTAAAAATATTCTTGTCTTTGCTCCACAGACCACGGAGATACCGCGATTGATAAACATTTAGTAATTTAGAAGCCACCAAGTTTTTTAAAAGCCCTGGCACAAAACATATGTCTCAGATCACTGCAGTAAACAGCTGTGTTCACATTCAGGGACACAGAGTGATTAAAGCTGGTTTGACAGATGCCACTTCATCCAACGTCTTCAGTCCTTTACATATAAAATATTTAGGAGCACACCAGGACTAACAATACATTAGGCTTATGTTATTCAGAATGGTCACATACATATTTCAACAAGATATTTATATCTGCTGGCAGCCATTTAAGGATGTTGTGTGTCTCTGTACTGCTGAGTACTGTGAGTCACACTGGTGCTTCCACTTGCCTTTGTGGCTTCACAGTGCCACTTCACCAAGGCCATTCTACTGCTGCAATAGACTGTACTGTGCCATAAGGAGTGAGAGTATAAGCAATGTGTGTAGGAGTATGTGTATGTGTTTCAACAGGCCTAATCTAGAGCTGAAAATGCTTTACATCCACCATCTTACGCTTAGAATACAGATGAAAACTGGTCATATCTGATCAGCATCTTAAATAATATTTTAGCAGCAGATGCTTAGACTGGTGATGTGCACACCACACACAAGATATAGTACAGTATATGGCCAAAACAAGGTGAATACCCAAACCTTATACCCATGTGTGCATTAATATGCTGCTCTAATAGCATCTACTCCTCTGGTTTCAGGCTTTCCACCAGATTTCGTAACCGTGTTGCAGGGATTTTAACTAATTCAGCCACAAAAGCGAATTAGTGTGGTACACCAGTGATGCTGGGTGATGAGATCTGGCTCACAGTCAAAGTTCCAGTTCATCCTAAAGTTGTTGGATGGGGTCAGGGCTATGTAATGTTATGTGTAACGTGTAATGCTATGTGCCAGTCAAGTTTTCCACATCAAACTGGGAAAACATTTGTTTATGGAGCTGGCTTTCTACACAGGAACATTTTCATGTTAGAACATGTTAGGTTTGCTTGTTCATTACTCTGGATGTGTGCATAATAGTGGGGCTGTATAGCCTATGTATTGTTCAATATGGGATAAAAGCACCAAATTTGGTAGATGGTAGATGTAAATCGGGCAGATTGTCAAAGGATGAATGGATGAACAGATAAATGGATGGACTTTTTTACACATGAAAAAAGGATAATACATAAAGATTAAAAAAAAATATCAAGGTAAGATGTCAGCACCAACAAAAACAAAATCAACAAATAATCAAGCAGGCCAAAGGAGGTGGGTTTATAAAATTTCCTGGGTGTGGTTAATCAGGTGACAGGTGATTTTCAAGGATGCTGTGTCTGTAGCGGTTGTGATTCCTTCAAATGGTACATCTGAACTTAACAACAAACACAAGTTAGTCCTTAGAGGTAGAGTCAACTTGAGAAAGACTGATTAGCCGGGCCACTGGTCTCATATACTTTTTTTCCCTTTGAGATGATTACCACTGTGCAAGTCCCTCCATCATGATTGGGTACAACACATGACACTTTCCCTACTGACCATAGTGCTCTAGGTAGTTGGGGTCCATTAAGAGCACTACGGTTCCTTCTTTGAGGTGTTGGTTGTCCTTTTGCTATTTGCTTCATACCTGTAGAGTTTCTGATGAACGATGACCAAAACTGATCAGCTTGAACTTGACTGTGCCTCCATCGTCTTTGTTCCAAGTTGGTGTCTGCGTAGATGGCCCGTGGAAGAAAAGCATCTCGCTGCCTCATCAGAAGGAGATTTGGGGTAACAGGATAAGGGACTGCTATGTCAGATTATGCATATCCAATTGGCTTGGAATTTAATCCCTCAAGTACAGCATGCAACAATTCCTCAGAAATTGTCTGGCTCCCCACTGTCACCCTGAGTAGAGCTTTAATAGACCTGATTTCCCTCTCCCACACTCCTCCAAAATGTGGGGCATTTGGGGGGTTCAAGTGGAACTGAATTTGGAACTTATGTAGCTGTTCTCTCAGGTTTGGGGTCATAGCTGCAAATGCATCTCTTAGTCCTTTGTTTCCTCCTTTAAAGTTGGTGCCACAGTTGGAAAGAAGCTCACGCGGGCGTCCTCTGTGTGCAATAAAATGCCTGACGGACATAAAGAAACTGTTGGAGTCAAGATTGTTCAGCAGTTCAATATGAGTGCACCTGGTGGTTATACACTTAAACAGTATTCCCCATCGTTTTTCTACACAACGTCCTAGTTTGACAGTTAAGGACCCAAAACAGTCCATTCCTGTGGACCAGAAGGGTGGTTTCCATAGCCTTAACCTGGAGGTAGGTAGGTTTGCCATTTTTGGATAGGCAGGTTTGGCCCGCCACTTTCTGCAATCAGTATATGCCCACTGATGTTTTTTGACAGCTTGCCTTCCCCTAAGGATCCAGTATCTATGGCATATTTCAGCAAATACCCTATCAGGTCCTGGATGAAATATTCATTCATCATATCTTTGATCAGAAGCTGTTTTACAGGATGTTTGGGGTCAAGTACTGTAGGGTGCATTGTGTCAGGTTAAAGGTCTGTACTCTAACTTGGAGGAAAGAAGTAACAGACGACCATGCTGGGGAATGTCCTTTCTGGTTTTCAGTGCTTGAAAATCCTCTGAAAAACTCTCAGATTGCGACAGAGAGACTTTGATTTCTGCCTTGGTTCGGAGTATGTCAGTAGGGTCTGGACTCAAAGACTGCATGATTTCATGAGAGACATCTAACAGTTCTGACCAGGTGCCATACTGTCTGGGTTTGAGAGGTCAGATGACTTGGTTGGGTGAGTTAGACCACAAAAGAGAGGTTTCCTTATCTCTGAGGATATCTCTTGGTTAAGCACAAAACCACAAAAGCCTTATACCTGCAGGATTCAGAGTGAAGCCAGGTTAGTACAGTACAGTGGCATCAGACCAAAGATAAGTTCTGTCAGTGATAACTGTCAGTTCAGACTTATTCAATTTACTGATCTTTACGCCAATTCCTCAATGTACACAAAAGTTAGACATGGAGTTCCACAAGGGTCAGTGCTTGGACCAGTTCTATTCATGTTGTATATGCTTCCCTTGGGCAACATTATCAGGAATCACTCCATAAACTTCTATTGTTATGCAGATGATACACAACTATATTTGTCAGTGAAGCCTAATGAAACCAATCAGTTAGCTAAACTTCAGGTATGCCTTAGGGACATTAAGACTTGGATGACGAGCAACTTTTTACTACTGAACTCAGACAAAATCGGATGTTATTGTGCTTGGCCCTGAACACCTCAGAAATACAATTTCTAATGACGTAGTTATGCTAGATGGCATTGCCCTGGCCTCCAGCTCCACTCTAAAGAATCTTTGAGTTATCTTTGACCAGGATATGTCCTTTAGCTCACACATGAAACAAACTTCTAGGACTGCCTTCTCTCACCTGCATAATATTGCCAAAAAGATATTTTATGTCTCAAAAAGATGCTGAAAAACTAGTCCATGCATTTATTACTTCTAGGCTGGACTATTTTGATTCATTATTATCAGGCTGCCCCAACAAGTCTCTAAAGACTCTGCAGCACGATTACTGACAGGAACTAGGAAAAGAGACCATATTTCTCCTGTGCTAGCCTCTCTACATTGGCTTATGGTCAAATCCAGAATAGAATTTAAAATCCTCCTCCTCACCTACAAAGCCCTTAATGGTCAGGCTCCATCCTATCTTAAAGAGTTTATAATTCCCTACAATCCCACTAGAACATTGCATTCCCAGAATGCTGGTTTGCTGTGGTTATTAGAGTTTCCAGGTGTAGAAAGGTTATCAGGCTCTTCTACTGTGGAATCTTCGCCCAGTTTGGGTCCAGGAGGCAGAAACACCCTCTGCACTTTTAAGAGTTGGCTTAAAACTTTCCTTTTTGATTAAGCTTATAGTTAGGGTTGGCTCAGGCTTGAACCATCCCGATAGGCCTAGACTGCTGGGAGATTTCCCATGATGCACTGAGCTTCTCTCTCTCTCTCTCTCCATCAGTATGGATTCATATCCCATAAATACATGTTACTAACTCAAAATCTTCCCTTTCCCATAGTATTGTGCTCTTCCACTTCTCTCTCCTCTTCTGTCTCTTTCTGCAGGTATTTCTGCCTCTGGAGCTGTAGAGTCTGATCTGTGTGTGAAGTCTCCTGCTGCTCTTACAACTCCACTCAACACCTGCTGCTATAATTAGAAATTACTACCACTGCTTGTAGTATTATTGCTACTTTTGCAATTACTACTTTAATTATCACTACTATCATTACTACTGCTACTGTACTATTGGTATCACTTTACTTTTTTTTTTTTACATGAAATCTGTGTTATGCTATGTTCTTCTGTCGCTGTAAAAGTGCCTTAAGATAACTTTTGTTGTGATTCGGCGCTATATGAATAAAACTGAACTGAAGTGAAATGTGTAAAATAAATGGGCCTTACCTTACTTAGCATAGTATGGCTAAGCATAGAAATGCTCAACTTTGCTAATGTATTGTATAGATTTGAATCAATGTATCCACTCAGCTTTGCTGTTCTGTCTGCATGTCTGTCTGTGAGGTTATTGTTTGATGTTAGCATGTTCACACATACAGAACTGAAGGTACATGTAACTGTCTTGCATGAAACTTGCTAACCCCCCCTCTTAACTTGGCACTGAGTGAAGGAATCCTCTCTTGTTAACCCCCACATGCCATTCATATGTGGGGGGGCATGCATTGGCCCCAGCAGCCATCTTTTGATTCTGTCATCTTGCCTATAGTTCCTTTGTTTTAAGATATCCATTCATCATTTCCCAGCCCAAAGGACACCAGATGAAGTTTCTGACTGCGTGACCAGTCTACAAAACAGATGGACTGGTAGAGATTCATCCAGTGTTATTGAACTCTATGGCTGTGTATAGTGGTTGGCAGGCTTGACAGACAGTGACACTGATGCATATTAGGATTCACAGTGAGAGCCTGCTGAGCTGCTTGTCTGCTCTTACCAAGTGATTATCAACTACATCAGTGTCCCCTGTTTCCAGTGTTCCCTTACCGCTACTTGCGACAGTTTTACTTGTAGGAACTCAATGTACCACTAACAAATTTTGCCATGCAAGTGAAGAACTGATGTGCCAAAGATGTCTGCAGTCTAGCATGAGTGATAAGGATAGACCAGCTAAAATGAAAGCCATTGACAGTGAACAGTGTGAATGAGCCAGCATTGTCTGTAAAGTTAGTGTTATCATGCTCATTCGGCTGTGAGGCACAGAAATGCTGCGTTCCTTGTCTGAGTGCATTTACTGCTCCCCTGCCAATACTGCCCTATTTTGAGGAGGGTAACACTGTTGACACATTGTGTGTATAACAAGTCAGTAACTTGTTTCACTGCTCACTGCAGTGATGTGGCCTGAGTTAATGTAATCTGACTCAAAGATTTACCTCATATTAGGTTCAGAACTGAATAATCATAAACTTAATAAAAATTAATTAATAAATTAACAAAGTGTATGTTTTTGTACTGCAGTCTGACCAGATGTTGAGAGATACTGTGATCTACCTTGAGTCAAACAAACATGCAGCTGCAGATGTCGATGGCTGCCACAGCACAGAACATATGGCAATTCATATTTAAGTCAAGCTATCATCTTTATTTGGCACAGGTAGTAAAGAGGAATTTATACATTTACTGAGCATGTGGAGTCTGCTGTTTATTTTGACTGAGAATAGTAATGACAGAGTTTATGGGAGTATGCATGTAATCTGTATATCATATGACACTATAAAACAAGTATCAGAAAATTTCATTCATCTTCCGAATTAATACATTTGGTTATGGGAATAAGAGATGACCCTGAACTTTTTCACTCAAACCGGCCCATCTGCTTTTTGATACGCTACATGCCATTGTCAACATCCCTATACAGAATGTTATTAGTTTAGGTTAAAAAGAAAAGTTACATAAGTGAAACATGATTACACAGCCTAGTATACAGCTGCATTGACTAAAATAGAAGCTATGTGCTCCTTCAGGCACATGTGAGCCACGTGAAAGATGAAGCTGTCACAAAGTTTGCTATAATTGTTGACTTATATCATTATAATTTTAGATTAAACTAAAGTAATGATAACAGTATATTACTGCCAGAGTTTAGTTGCCTCTACCCAACCAGGGAATTCAGCACCATCAGTGTCATTGTAGCTGTGTATTTTCCTCCTGTTGTTAGCATGAAAGTGACTCTGAGCAACTGTAAGCAAACTTGTTCATTGTTGCTGGGTTAACATGTTAACTTTGCCACCAAAGGAGAAAATACACTTGACCTGGTTCACTCAAACAACATTGCCAGCTACAGAGCAGAACTCTATCTACACATAGGATGTTCTGACCACATCTCCATGATGTTATTTTTCCATAGACTAGAAAGCACTACAGCGTCTCTACTTCCTGTGTTACAGCTTCTTTCCAATTGCTCAGTTTGGCTGGGCTTTTAATACCACAGCAAGAAGAAATGGTTATTCCACATTTCTTCGATTAAGAATTTTACCCTCTTTGCACACAGACCTTTCTAGGTATTTTATTGTGTGAGAGAATAGACGGAACGGACTGGAACACTAGGGACTTAACTAAAACTTAACAGTGTCCTATATATGAAAGAATAATCAGCAGCAAAAGCAGTTCCTCTGCAATTCTTACAATCACTAGGTTTTATTTGTCCAAGGGCTGCAGTGATATGTTCCTCCTCCAGAAATTAGTCATATGCTTGCACCCTCAGTCTGCCTCTGACAAAGATTTGCACCTTCTCCTACATTCTTTTTATACCTGCAAATCCTGTTAGTGTGCCCTGTACTGTGACAGACATGATATCCAATACCCAAAAGTTTGATTTCATTTTATTTATTTTTATTTTATTTAATTTACAGGTCCTGTGTCTGGATCCTTCAAAGTACAAGTTAAATTCAACGCTCTTTTTTCATCTATGAAGTTCTACTTTTTGTGTTATTCCTAAAAAAAACATTCCTCACACAGAAATCCTGTGTTAGAAATGAGCTCTGAATCAGCTCTGCATAGTCAGTGTGGTAATCATACCAATATGTTAATCTTTCCTGGGCTGATGAGTGCCAACTGCCAGGTCGTAATGCAGTCTGAAGAGAAGACATAGAGTTTGTGAGGAGATTTTCTCTGGCTCACTCTGTGTTCCATAGATGTGTCAAATGTGGTGGGGCTATCAGGATGAGATGGCTGACTGTACAGTGGAGATGTGCTGGAGGAAGTCCATCCTCTTACATAGCATCACTGGAGGGAATGACAAAGAGTTGCTAGCATCTGTCTGGCTCAGTCTGAGTGTGAAGCCAAATTCCTACATTTGTTGCAGAATTAATGAGATGCGGTATCAGGACTCAGTAACAAAGCACTCTGAAAAGATGTCTATTTCCCAATGGCAAAACTGTCAACATTAGTCACAGATGCTGTGCTCACATGACACACTACTAAACTTAAGATATCATCATTAAGGAACTGTATCCTTTCCTTTCTTTCATGGCTGCCACTGCTTTGCAGTAATCATATTGGCTTGAGGTATTGAAGACTGATGTAATAGTTTTCTGGAAGAAAACAGCTATCAGATTCACCAATTAGTCTTCTAATTAAAGTGATTTAGAGATCTAAGCCTGATCTGGACTGAAAGAATATGACTGCACAGAGGGAGGCCAGAGGCGATGCTTGAGAAGCCATTAAATCTAATGAGCTAAAAAAGAAATTTGACTCCCTCATCTGGCTCCATCCTTATGCCAGAGTCCACAGGGCTGAAACTAGCAGAAAACCCCATCTCTTCTTTATCTCTGTGTACTAGAGAGGATGACACATCAACCAGGGCTAAAAGGAAATGATTTTATTAAACTGAAATATTACTTTACAACTTTACATTATCCATCTATCCATTATCTATACCACTTATCTTTTGTGGGTCGCAGGGTGCCTGGAGCCAATCTCAGCTGACACTGGATGAGACCTGGACAGAAATCTTGGTGAGACCAGATCGCAGTCTATCACAGACTGACATGTACAGACAAACAACCATTCACACTCACATTCACACCACAGGCAATTTAGAGTCACCAATTAACATAACCTGCATGTCTGTGGGAGGAAGCTGGGGGAGGAACTTACATCGACATGGGCAAAACATGGAAACCCCACACAGAAAAGCAACAAATACAACTGCTAAGCAGCTTGTGTATCAGCTGGTGTATCTCTTTACAGTGATGCCAAACAATTTCATATTGTTTAATTAAAGAAAGCAAGGCTTCAATCTGTGTTCTTCCATCATGGCACGAGCAATTGCTATCTAATCTGTTTTACAAACAGAAGCAGTACAATTGGTAAGCTTGCTGAGGAGCTGTGCAGCCTGTCACCTGCAGCTTCTCAGAGGACTGTCACAAAAAAATTCATTGCTGTTTTATTCATACAGTTTTGATCAACAGTCATAGTCAGAACTAACCTCAGTGACAAATGAGTTTCATATGGTTTCTGCTGAATGTCATTATAGCCGATCTCAAAGCAGCTGCTGTCATTAATTTCTATTTTTATCTGCAATGATAACAGTAATGATTCCTGGTTAAGATAGTACTCATAAGCTGTGATTTCACTCTACTACCAACAACTGAAAACAGAAACAAAAAATATGATGTACTCAAGAGCAACTATATTGTGAATCTTTTTAAGTCACTTGTGAATAATTACAGGCATCCACAAGTGAATTTCACACTTCAGGGACAAGAGCCAGTCTGGCAAAAATAGATCCAGCAAGAAATAGTGTAGAAGGGAAAAGACCAGCAGTCACACGTGGCTCACAAACCCAGTGGATACCTTGGAGCACAGAGCATGGAGCATATTGAGGATGGACATATGATGTTTTGTCAGACTGCACAGCACAGTTGTCAGGACTGACAGATGGAAGAGGGGTTACAAATGTAGACTCAGAGCAGAGTTACTCGTGATTAACATCATTGGGGTGGCTGTGGCTCATGAGGTAGAGCGGCCACTAATCGATCCCCGGCTTCTCCAATCAATGCTGAAGTATCCTTAGTATCCGAAGGCAAGATACTGCATCCCACATTGCCCCTACATTGTATGAATGGGTGTGGATGTTAGAGCGCTTCGTGCTAAGAGCAAGCGCTGTATGAATGTATGTGTGAATGGGTGAATGTGACACATAGTGTAAAGCACTTTGAGTGGCCAATAGGACTAGAAAAGCACTATATAAGTACAGTTTCCATAACAGTTTCTCAATATCAGCAGGGGGTCCAGCCAGAACAAGCATTCACTGAAAAACTATTGCAGAAAAAGCCCTGAACATAAAAACAGTCAAAACTGGGTTTGATTTAATAATCCTATATATCTGTTCACCAAAAAGCCATCATTCTTGTTATTTAATTATAAGTTCGATAGGTTCCTGCAAATATGCCCCAAGAGTTAGGAATCAGTTTTCTGCTAGGTTCATGGTAATTGATAATAGGTATTATCAATTAGCATGTTCAGGACAGATTTTATAAGTTGTTTGTCTGCATGTTGGCTGATTTTCATCACAGCATAAATGTTTGTTCACTGTCTCATGGTCTGATGCTCATTTTGAGGCATAACATCCTTCACATTGACCAATATGATGATGCAGTGCTCTCTTTTGGTTAGTTTGGCATGTTCTTGAAAGTGCTCGACAGTGTGCTTACAATTTCTTGATCCTTCTCCCTGACGACACACAAGGACAAGAATCATAATTGGTTGTAACTTGTAGTGTTGCCAGTCTCTGGACAAAGACGTGACAAGAATTTATGGCACTACAATTGCCTAATCTGTTCCCTCCTGGTACTCCAGTTTCCTCTTACAGTCCAAAGTTAGCAGGTTAGGTTAACTGGTGACTCTAAATTGCCCATAGTTGTGAATATGAGAGTGGCTAGTTATTTGTCTCTAGGGTGTACCCTGCCTCTCAGCCAATGTCAGTTGGGATTGGCTCCAACTCCTGACAACCCTTAAGGATAAGTGGTATGGATGTGGTGGTGGTGTTGGATGGATGGATCTGCCTATCTGACCATTGTGAAAGACAAAAAATGTGAAGTCTGATCAGGATTTTAAGTTATGTGTTCCTGGATATCAGCAGTTACAATGGGTAGTGCAATGCCACTACTATGGATAGAAATGATGGCAAATGGCGCACCCAGGTGACCTACAGATTGAGGCACAGACCATGATCCTCAACATTTCTGATTTCTGTCTGGCCAGGGGCATTTGTTTAATGTGATTTCCTATCTAATCTTAGTCCTGTCATTTCTCTGTTGTGACCACTGTAAAATACATTCACAAAATCCCCCTATCAGTGAATCAGGATCATCCCTTCATATAATTGAGAAATGTCTTCCCATTAAGGATAATGTTGTTAAATGGCCTGCTGGGTGGTCAAATGTTTTTTTTTTTTTTGTTTTTGTTTTTTTCAAAATAACATGATAAATGTTCTGGTTTTACTACTTAAATTTTCTTTGAAACTCAACTCAATCATATCACATAATCTTCATCAGTAGATGGACTACTAAATAGACCTTTTGTCATCTTTACAAGGTTTAGGAAGATCTCAACTTCAAGCCAATAGGACAAGAAGTCATTAAAGACTTCCTCAGAAAAATGAAAATTTGATCATCTACAATTTTAAGAGAATTGGACAAGCTCTTCCACTGAGACAGATTGTGTGATATGATTGAAAGGTCTCAAATACCTACTAAATGGACCTTGTCATGAGACAAGAGACCACATCATATATACTGTATCATTATCATGTCATCCATACAGTACATATGCTACTACTGGATGCAATGAGGACAACAAAAGAAGAGAGATTGTGAGATGACTGTTCTCACATCCAAACATGACTGGCCTTTAGTCTGAGATTGGGAATGTTGTTCCCACAGAGAGTACATCTGCTGTGTGTCAGACAGTGCTACAGCATGCCTCACTGCCTGCTGTTTGGTTGCTGTGGCTCATCAGCACACACCCATCGCCCAATGGGCGCAAAAAAGTGAAATCAGTGGGAGAGCCACACTGCCTCAGTGCTTCATTGGCAGAAAAAACACCACCACCTATCTTCAGGCCAAACTGTTACAGAATTTCTTGATGCATGACTTCCTCTATCACAGCTGCTGTGGGCCTCTTGGGCATAAGGAGCTGTGGAGAGCAGCTTGTGTGTGGCTGAGGAGATAGCAGAGAAAGATAAGCCAGAACGTGGCAGAGCAGAAAAAGACAAAATAAAGCTCTGAGATGGAACAGCTACTGCATGTGCCTGTCTGCTCTGATTCTAAAGCACACACACTGATTAGAAGAATTAGCTTATGGGGCAACCCAATAGCCCCATAAACCCTGAGCAGCGAGTCCCTGGCTCGACTCCCAATCCGGCCATGTTATTCCCCAACTCTCTCTTCTAGGATTTCCTGTCCATCTTATATATCCATGTCCTATCTTATAAAGGCACCTCAAAGGCTCACAAACTAACATACTGTGAACAGAGAGAGACATATGTGAATGAAAAGTTCTGAGTTTAAGAGGAAGTATATGCTGTAACGATTTATTTTTTAAAAGTGCTGCGATTTCTTGCCATCTTGTTGTCACCATGAGGTTACCAAGAAAATCCTCAGCTCCAGGCCCCAACAGACAGATCTGACCGTGGTATGAATCTTCTTATCTAACCCTTGGCAAGAAAGCAAAGGGTGTTTTCCAAAGTGTCAAAATATTAATTTAAGTTATTATTGTAATGGAGAAAAAAAGGGATTTGCTTTCACACAGTTCACACAATCTGTCTTCAACTTGAATGTATGATTACTAGTTTTTTTACTAAAAACCTTTGGATTCCAATATGTCTGGTAAAATCTGATTCATAGCCATAGTTTGGTCTTTAATCTTGGTTCTGACGGGATATATTTATTTTTTATAAGAGGTCTTCCATCTTACATGATGTCCCAGTGAAGTTAGACTTGCCCTATCTCAGAGTCCTGGTGGAAAAAATTTCCTTGTCACAATTATACATAGGCCTACTTAATCTATGATTAAGAGTAATGTATTGACCCATCCAAAATGTTTAAGTCAATTTGCAGTGCTTATGTGTTTATCATTCATGAGCTCATAAGCCTCCTAAAAATGCTTCTCTGAATTAATACCTTTTTATTTTATTCTGTTCGATGCAATCAATGTCAAATACCAACCTTCCAAAATAAGCTTCTGTTTATGGCAACACTGGAATGATGAAACAGTGTCAATAGTGTCTCTGCATTTTAAATAATTATAATATAATTTTAAATATGCTAAACAGTAGATTAATAATGTATGTGTAACAGTTTGTTATTTCAACCCAGACATACCTTTGTAATTTCAAACTAACAAAATAGAGCTAAATAAATTAAAATATATGAACAAAATAGAAATAAAATTTAAACTTTTTAAAAAAATGTCAAAAACATTTTTGAAGAAGCTTGTTAAAAAAGATGTGAAACTGAATAACAGCAGGTCTAGAGGTGTTTGGCGCATCTATATGAGTTGCTCTCAAATAAAGGGGAAGTCCTGAAACTGTGCATTTAGCAGTGGGAATGTATTGCCACCTTCTGATGAGATGGTGGAATATACCCTGCTAAGATGTTTCCTTCTGTGAACAGGGACTCTTGGAACTACAATTTAGAATGTATAAATAGGCTATCTGACATTAATAAAAGGAAGTTTAATCCTTAAATTGTGTTTCAGAGAGCAGGGAGAGTGTATTCTTTAAGCTTTACAACAGAGAAAAACATCCTCTATCACACAATATCATGTCCTGTTTTACCCAAGACATGAAAACAATATATTCATGTTATAATCTTATTTTGGTTTGTCGCTCAGATAACAGGATGTCTACAATACTGTAGAAATTTTATGCAAAGCAGTTCAAATGAATAGCTTTTGAGGAATTTTTGTGCAGTTTTTATTTTTGCAAGAGTCTTGGACCACTGCATATAAATGGAAAAAAATCTGACATACAGCCAATGATAGTCTGTCACTGTGTACTTTATCACTATGGTTTTGTTTCTTTCCCCATGAAACAATTAATGGTATCTGAAGATGGTCTACAGTCTTCTTTTTAAAGCAGGTTTCATTAACAGAAATAAGTTCACTTAGTGACATGGCTGTCTTCAGTCACAGGGCTCACTTAACCTTGGATCAAAGATTGACAAACATTTCTCATTGGGAATTTTAAGCAACATGCATTAACTTTAGTGCGTCTTGTTTAGTGCAATACTGTCAGTGCAAACAACTATTCAATTAATGCTACTTTTATTATTTACTTTTACTTTTATATGAGTAAAAACAACAGTGATCCTAATCTATAACATCACATGTGTGATTTAGCTAACAAATTGTCACAGTTTTCCAAAATATAGATTTAAATGAATGTGTTACCCATCTAAAGAGTAAGACTGGTCAAATTGCGAATAACACTAATGTAGTTATGTTGAATTCAGTCCTGCAGGGGGAGGACCTTCATGCTAAACTCACCAATCCCAGAGGTTTGGTGATCAAGAGCAGCATTCTGCTGGAGAAGACCAAACTGGAGGAGGAAGTCAGACAGCTGCAGCTGAAAATAACTGAGCTGGAAGGGTAAGATTAACCAGTCTGAAGGTAGAGCTACTGGGATAGTTTATGTGGATCACTTCATCTTTTATTCCTGCTCTGACATCTGTCCCTGTCTCTACAGTTTGGTGTCTACCCAGCAGGCAGAGATTGACAAGTAGAAAAAATAATCCACTCCACGCCACCGCACCCCTCAACTGACCTCAGATTGCTCCAACTTCCTTAGCTCAGCAGATAAGATTCTTTGATGGGGCAGGAGCTTGGAGCTGCTGTGCAGAACTTGTCCCAAGCAGTTCTTTGATAACTCCAGCCTTGGAGCCATCCCAGGTAAAGCCCAGCACACAAAAAGATTTTAAAATCTTACCCAATTTAGAAAATGTGAGAGACCACATACATGGTGACAAACAATGACAGATTTCACAGTTTTGTTCTTATAGTGTGTGGTGTGCAATGAGAAGACTAACATGGCACACCTCACACAAACAGATTCTGTCCAGAAAACCCAGAGTCTGGACTGTCAAAACTTGAAATCTTGTACAGTCAAACGTGACTCTCTTCAGTCAGCTTGCTTCCTGATTGGCTATCTTCTCATTCCACGTGACAATCCAGTGTACTCTCCACACTACAGGTTTTGATCATAAATAAATATTTTTCATGGTGGCCCCGATCAGGTAGTGTAAAATTACTCTTAATACACCTCACACAACAGGAAAATCTGGCAAGATTTGATGGGGAGGGGGCTTAAGTGGGGGTACACACTACAATATTTTCAGCCCCCTTCCTATTAAGTCAGCAAAGGCCCAATTATCTGACGATAAGAGTCCCGCCATGAAGATATCCACATGACAATTTGCAGGTGTAGTTAATGTGCCATCTACTGGCAACAGGGAATGCCATGTTAAATAATGTATGTACAATGTCTTTAATGTACTCCTCCCAGTGGGTGGATCACATCCACCTCAAATATGGTCAGACAATAACCTTGCTGTGGTGGTGTGGTGAATTTTGATGCTTTGCCATTAAACAAGACATTGGAGTAAGTAACATTGATACTGTCCAATCAACTCTAAATTTCACGTTTAATAAGAGTCGAGGCCTTAAGACTTCTACATGCCACTTGTCATTCATAGTCTTAACGCCACCTGCTGGCAACAGAAAGTAAGCTTTGCGTGACAAGCATCATTTAATTTACATGAAATTTTCACGGTCTGGAATGCAGTTGATACAGCCCAACATAATGTGATACAATATGTGGGATACATCATACATCACGGAATTACGTCAAAATCATACTCGAAGTGTCGACCGGCGTCCCGCGAGCACCCCCAACGCGCTCGAAGGTGCGAGGGAACGATCAGTGCTGCTTGCAGTTTTAATGTGTTCTTGACGATTTGTCACACAACGTCAGGTCGTTGTGCCTGCAGAGAAACCTCACGCGCGCAGAGCCCGTACCGTAATTGCACGAATAGACACTCTAAGAGAATCGACAGGAGTTTCCGTTATTTTGCAATGCGAAGCTGCTCCTAGGAGGATCTTCCGCCCGTGCGTGGTGCTGTGTTGTTTCGTGCCGTGCTGGCAGTACTGCGGCTGAGCAGCGGAGGAGGAGTTTGTAAGGAACACTTCCACTCGGAGAACGCTCAACTCAGAACGTAGAGGCTCAATTTAGACGAAGGGTTCCGTTATCAGACAAAATGATTTCGGGACCAAAGCCATTCCACACACAGTTTTTGAGCTTTTATACTGTCATGAATGATGCGGTCGCCGTGTTTTCATACTTTGGCCTTGTTTTTTTTCTTTTGTCCTCTGATCGGACTGCCGCCTCCCCTGCCGTGATATAAAGCCCACTGTCAGACAGAATGTGGTACAGAGGTGATTTTGAAGATGGACACGAATCTAATAAAACAGGTGAGTCGCCCATAAGATGACGGTCTAAGACGAGTAGAAGATGCCTGAGCTACGAGCGAAGTGGATCCAGCGAGTCTGTCTTAAAGGCCGAGAGCAGCTGCAGTAACAGCTAGCACCGACACTAACTGAGCTGAGCTACAAGGCTAAATTAACTATCAACAAACTGGGCACATGAGAACTTAGAGTGTTTTGTTTTATCATCTGTTTTCCTTGGCCAAGAGAGAACCAGCAACTGAGATTACTCAAGGTAAAGAATTCATTTGGCCTTACGAGGGAATTATCAACCAGAGCTGTGATATGCTTGAAATAAATAGTACATAGTAATAATAACAACAACAACAATTATTATTATTATTATTTATTGTTTGAATCATTGATATTAACATTTACCCCAATATAGCAAATGTATGTAAAGTCAAACAGTAATCTATAAAGGAGTAACTAAATTACACTGTTACATTGTACATCATACAAAACTCTCAACATTATGTGAAACTAAATTTCATTACTCTTTTTCATTTGGAGAACAGAAATTTGTATAATGATCAGCAGTGGCAATAAAGTGCTATAACGGTAATCACAGTACTTTTTCCACTAATGCAGTAGTGTGGTCAGTTAGAAGTTACTGTTTGATGCCAGTTATTATCCTGCTGAATACTGTTACTGCAACATACAATTTTAACAATGAATTCATTGTCCCATAATATTTCCATAATACTACTTAAGTGATTATTTTTAGTCAAATATGCCAAAACATGACATCCCGTTCTCTCGAATGTGAATATTTGTTGGTTTTGATGGTTCACTATGATATTCAGCTACTTATTTTTGGATGCTGGAGTCATAGTCACACTATTATTATTAAATATTATAATAACAATAATAATAATGATAATAACAATTGCTAGTAATAATAATATAATAATAATAGTTGCTTAATTTATATAGCACAGCTCATACAGCAACTGCAACTAAAAGCATTTTACATCAATGAAAGTTGCTGTAAAATGCACATTACAGCAAAATAAGAAAAGCCCATAAAATGATAAATAGGTTTGATACCAGCTACATAAACACCAGCATAAAAAGATAAATGGTTTTAAAGTTTCATTTTAAGTAATCTGGTGAGTCAGATGATCTGACCTCCACTGGAAGGCTGTCCCAGAGGTGAGGACCGATGACACAGGAATGCAGCATCTCCAGATATCTTAGTTCTATTCTAGGGAATATTTAAGAGACCAGAGTTAGAGGATCTTATGGATCTAGAGTTACTCCACTAAGAGATTTAAAAACAAAAAATGCATAATCTTAAAATTCATTCTAACATTGTGCCAAGGAAGAGCCTTTTTAAACTGCAGTAATGTACTCTCTATGTTCATTTTTGGTAACAAGATGTACTGCTACATTTTGGATCATCTGAAGATTTCTTTGGGAGCTCTGAGAACAGGGGATTACAATAGTTAAGTATGCTGCAAATAAAAGCACAAATAAGTCTTTTGGTGTCTTCCTTTGACAGGAGAGTTTGTATGCAATATTTCTGAGATAGTTAAATGCATTTTTAGTGACATTTTTCACCAGAGATTCAAAGGACAGGTCACAGTCAAAGATAGCACAGAGGTTCTTTGCTTCATGCTTTGTGTTCCTATGCTAACTGTTGCAAATGACCACTAAAATGAGTCTTGTGAGTACCTCAGTTTGTTGCATGTTAATGTTGTTGATGCAGCAGAACAGTTTATTGATCGGGCTTATGTTTTCAGAAGAGGAGGAAATATATAACTGTGTATCGTCAATATAAGTATGAAAATCAGTTTAATGCTCTGTGCTGATATTTCCCAGTGGCAGCATATACAGATTCAAAAAGTTTGGGACCCAGAATGGACCCCTTAGAGACACAACAGGTGACCTCAATTTTAGATGACACCTGCTCACCCAGAGACACATCTCTTCAGAAGAGGCTGGAACCAGTTTAGATCTTTTGTTAACATGGGATGCTATGATCAGTGGTGTTGAATGCAGTCAAGAAGTACAAGAGCTGATATATTTCCTTCGCCCAGATTCATTGCTAGATCATTTACCTTTTTTTTATTAATGCTGTTTCAGTGCTGAAATGAGAGCTGAACTAACTGCACTATGATCTTGCCCATCAAATGTAAATTTGAGATTAGCTTGAAATTACTTACCAGAGAGCTGAATTGGTATTTTTTTGAGGGGGCCATTTGAGAGGTTGTAGTACCCAAGCATCTTTGAGCAGAGACTGATTTACATTTCCAATATGTAATTCTAAAGACAACTAAATACTTGTTTACAATAGTAAGTTGCAGATGTGGTGTTGTGGTGCTAACAGGTTTAAGGAGTTCCTTAATTTAATGTCAAGAGGTCGAGATGGGACAAACAGGAGTCTGAGTTGCACATTTTTTAAGAATGTTTTTAAAAAACAGAAGAAAATGCAGAAATGCTCTGAGACAGTCGACATCGTACCCTCCTTGGTTCCAGTAATTACACAACATGAATGAGAAACAAAAAAGTAGAACATGGTTGTGTGGTGCCTCCAACATCTGGCTTGTTCTGGTGCATCCCACAGATGTTCAGTCAGATCTGGAGGCCAGGTCAACACCTTGGGCTCTTTGTCGTGTTCCTTGAGCCTTTTCTGAGCAGTTTTTGTGGTGTGGTGGGAGCACCGTCCTGCTGGGGGAGGCCCCTGCTGTTGGGGAGTGCATTTGCCATGGAGGGGAGGGGCTTGGTCTACAGCAATGTTACATTGGCTGGCATGTATCAAAGTAACAGCCAGATGAATGTCAGGCCCCAAGGTTTCCCAGCAGAACTTTGTATTGTAAAGAGATGATTAATGTTATTACTTCACCTGTCAGTGTTTAATGTTGTGGCTGGTCATTGTATGTGCAAGCACACATTTCTGATGGCTTACTTTTTTATGGGAACACTGCATTACTTCTGTTAACCACAGGATTGTTCTAAAAAAGAGTTGTACAATCCTGTCTCAGTATAGACATGAAATGTTTTCATCAAGAAACCACTGGCAGTGCTGTAACAAAGACTCAAAACTAAGTAAATAAATAGATCAATTCTGAACTGAAAAACCCCAAACTGGTGACTGTCAGAAAGAAGTTGTTGTATTTTCTCTGTGGATGTAACACATTCAAATACTGGCCAGCAGCCCACCTGATAAGCCTGTTTTTTTGTAACTGAATAACTTGTAACAGCCTCTTAAAAATTCCTGTTTAGGCCCTGGAAACAGTATGTGTGGTGGGCGCAGACACAGCACAGTGTCTGACAGTGGCGACACTGGCATTGGCACTTACTACTCTGACAGCGTGGAAGGTAAGATGTCCTGTCTATTTACTCAATATCACTGCCTACACACTCTTTTATTACAGAAGAACTCCCATGTTTTTACCAGCTCTGTTGTTTTGTATCTAATTCTGCTCAAATGTGTATTGCACACAAATCTCCTGTTTCTTATCAATATTCTGTTGACACTAATTAGACTATTGACTCACACATCAAAAGTGATGGCAGGCAAGAGTGCCATACCTTATAATCAAAATGTTCCCCAATGAAGATGTGGATCGTGTCATATTCCTCCTCATGTGATGATGATGTGATCAAACATTGCCTAGGAGGGTGTAATAAGATCTGAGACTAAGAACTGAGACTGTCAGGAATCCTGCTGGGATATAAACAACTCTTACACAATTAAAATGCAGCTATAATAGTCTTTATATATTAGTGTTATAAACTCTCCCTACATTTGTTACAAGCTGGACACACAGTAAAGGCTTTTTCACATTGCGGGTGTATTTTTCACGCAATTAATTCGCACAATCAATTTCGACCTCTTGTTTTTGTAATGGCTGCTTTCACACAGAACGCAGATACTGGGGGATGAAAAAGCGCTGACAATTTTTTTCGAAAGGAGGTCGATTTTTCTGAGCTTTCACACTGCAAATAAAGGCATCACAATCACACAGACTGTCAGAGGTTGCTCTGGGTCAAAGGATCCCAGTAGTTGGGCCCCTGCTTCCTCAAATGTGGCAGTCGCTTCCCCACCAGGACCTCAAACTGTCCAACAAACATACTAAAAAATATGTCTGCAACCGGCTGCATTGGAGCTTCAGTTTCTGTATATTAGCGGGCAAGTATCTCGTATTTTTGCATTCTACACTGTATGTGAAAAGGTCTTCAGCCTGTAAGAGCAAATTGATTCAACTGATCTATAAGAACCTGTAAACATGCATATAGCTATGTAGTGTAGGTTACCATAGTGATGTGCCCTGATTAAAAGATTTTAAAGTTAGACATTGGATCTATCCAGCAGTCTATAAATCACTTCATGTGCCTTTAGGCTGCTGCATCCTTTCACTAATATGTCTGTGTTGATGTTGCTGTGTTGATGATGATGATGATGATGATGATGACGTCTGACTTGATTCACAGTCTTCATTTGTCTTTCTTCCTACAGACGATTCCAGTTCCAGTACCACACCTTTGTCTTTCCAGCCACTCTCCCAACATCACATGGGCCAGGATGATGATGTCATCCCCATTGTCCATGTCATGCCATCCCCAGCCTCCTCACCCAACACCAGTTTTAGAATACCATCCTCGCCCAGCAGCACAAGTCCCTGGAGCAAGTCTTGCCAGCTGCTTACACCAGCCATGTCTCACCTGGGTGCACCAAGCTGTCTGGACATCAACCATCAACCCATCCGGAGGTGGTCCTCTCTCACTAAGTTGTCATCTGGGGCTGATAAGAGCTCCACTACATCAGGATATCAGTACAGTCCAGATTCGCAAGGCTCCTTGGACAGAGGTCTGCTATATGGATACAGAAAGGAACCCCGTGGCTCAAATGTGGACCTTTATCTACCTTTATCTTCCTCCTTGCTCTGCCATAGCTTGCTGCAGCGCTCACCAGGTGCTGGACCCTGCTATCGGTACAACCACAGCAGTAGATCAACTGGTTTGGAAACAGGCCTGTCACTTTCCTCAGCATTGTCCTCACCGGTAAAACACAACAGTTTGGACATGAGCTATAGTGTTTTACCAGAAGCTAAACTAGGTCGGGGAAGTGGACAGATTTATGGCCTCAGCTTACCCAAACAAGCAGACTCACCACTGGGTCATCAGACTGACAGAGGCTCCCCAATTCAACCTGCAGTTCGCACCCAGATGTGGCTGACTGAGCAAATGGAATACAGGCCCAAAGCAGAGTGTGGAAGTGAATTTGGTCAGATCAGTTGTACTGGAATAGAGGGCTGTGGTGGAGATGGGTCTTCGTCATGGCAACAGCAGGAACCAGGGGTTAATCAGGCAAGAGTGGTATTATAATAATGTGATAGAAGAGGAAATAATAAGGGAATTGGAGAGAGGAAAGATGAGAAAAAGCATGGGGAATGAAAGACATGCATTCACATAAGAATTACAGTTCCTATACTTCCCTGGTAGTAATACTTAAAAAAACCCATTTTCCAAACTGCATGTCCTCAAACATTTCTCTCTTTTAATGGAGAAATACACAATAATAACATGACAACTGTCAATTAAGAATATTTCTTATACATTCTGGAAGTAGGTGTTTATGTTGATCAAAATTATAACTTTCACAAAGGCTAGTGATGTTATTACAGTATGTACATTCATGCACTGTATGTGTTAAACTACCTGTTCATGTATGTTACCAGATGCTGATGGGGACCTCTCTTCCTGTCAACACTCTGGTGAAGGTTAAAGAGGGGTTACTGAGACAGAGAGAACTGGAGATAGATAGGTACTGCAGGACACACTCACAACCGCACCGCAAACTGCAGCCTCCAGAATGACCATCCATTTAAATCAATAGCTCTAAAACTGCATCAACACAAACATTACATTGGAACCACCATGAAGAAGGAATAATTACAGGACCATTGGATTAGGCTGTGCCAACACAACGTGTTAATCAGGAAATAGAGATATTTATTTATGTAATATTTAAGTTAAAAAATAACATTGGAGCAATTAACGACGCTTGGTGACACATGACACAGAGTTGATAGCATAGACAACTTACCAAATCAGCAGTGCTAACTTTTATCCTCTTAGCAATCCCAGAACTGAAGCTTAAGACCAGAGGTCATTGACCTATGACCTGCTATGTTTAGTTAATTTGACTTCTTAATTTTAAAAATAAAAATATGAAAACTGGAGTTTTGGGGTGTTTGCAGGCTCTAATGTTTGCCCTGTTTTGGTATGGTCATCCTGTCTTTATGTATGGCTGCTGTACAATCTTAAAAAACCTGAAAAAAGACGTTTGTCATTTACAGCTGTATTTACAGATTCCAATATTTACAAGCAGGAATGAAATCTGTGTTCCAGACAAAAGCAGCAGATCTTGCAGCTCCATGCCCGGATCAGAGAGAATGAGCTGAGAGCACAGCAGGTCCTGCAGAGCCAAAAAGGGAGGTTTGACAACCCTCATATCCTAAATACTAAGGTAACACTTGGTCGCATCTCTGTGATGAATGAGCGTTCACATTTATAATTTGATAGTTACATATAAAATATTTGTTGATAAAAGTAACAGCACAAGTTCTGCTTGTCCAGTAGGAGTCAGCAATGAGAACGCCATGCAAACAGCCATCTGATAGACTGTGTTGTGATGAAGAACTTAGTAGGAAGCTAGCAGTGGCTGAACTGGAAGTACTCCATCTGAATGAACTATTCAAGCAAGTCACACAAAAATATACAGAGGACATCAGAAAACTGGAGGAAAAGGTGCAGAAAATAAAAAAGACATAAGCTTAATACTATGAGTAATAGTTATAGTAATTATTTTATCATTTTGAGGACAAATGACAGTGTTTCATTTGTTGCTTTTTAAATTATTTTGTGTACCCACATGATAACTGATGTGAACAAATTGATTTTATGTGTGTTTTATTGTGTAGCATTTGCATATGCTATTTATGTTGAAATTGGTTAGCTGAATGTTATATGACATCAGTGTATTAATTATGAGGGTTTTTTTTTTTTGGTTCCCAGATAAAGACGAGGGATCGATACATCAGTAGTCTAAAAAAGAAGTGTCAGAGAGAGAGCGAACAGAGCCAAGAAAAACAGCAACGTATAGAGACACTGGAGAAATACCTCTCTGACCTTCCAACGCTGGATGAGGTGCAGGCCCAGACCCAGCAGGTACACACACACACGGAAACAAACACACATAAACTGTGGCTAGGTGTCTCTGGCATCAGTGAGTGGCTTTTCTCTAGGGTTAGAAGTTAAGTGAGAATCCACAAACTACTGAGAGCTGAAAACAGAGAGAAAAACAGCCACAGATGTGTAGAACCATTCAGTTCATTACAAGACACTGCTTTGGCTGATGGAGGAGGCTGGCTCCAGACCGCTCTGCTACTGATCAGGACCACAACAGCATTAATGCGAAAATGTTTCAAGTGTACTCATTACAAGCACAAATCCTGCAGTAAAAATCTTATCTAAGAAAAATGTTAGTGGTATAATGTGCTGTGAAATGTTACTATTATATATTAATATGTTATTACATTATTGTTATTACATACATGCCACTGATTATTGAACTATACAATGCATTATCAGTTTATAAGCTTATCATCTGTTTCATGTATATTCATTTTCATTTGTAAAGAAATAAAACAGATACAGATGTAAATAGAACATGTTCTGCTGAAATGTAGTGAAATATAAAGATAAATATAAAAAGCATCAAATAGAAATACTAAGTATATATTGATAAATGGTCAAGTTGCAGAAGTGTCCTGACGATTTTTAAATGTGATAAGCTCAGACCTTCACTCATTGTTACATTTATGTACAGCATGCCCATAACACATCATTACTATGTTACTCAGCAGTATTTGTTCAAGATCATTGTGGGTATGCATTGTTTGTAAAGCTTAATTAATAGCCCCACACATCAAAATTTAGAACACGTCAATGGTGCTTGTCACACATTGACAATAAACAGTTTGTATCAAAGCATTGCTCAAATGTAGTGACCACACAGTGTATTGTGTGTGCTCAGCAGGAAGAAGTTAAGCAGAAAGCCAAGGATCTGGAGAAAACAGTTTCCCAGTTACAGAAGAGCCTGGAGGAAGGATGTGCTCTGATGAAGGAGAAAGACATCAGGCTTGAAATGCAGGCCAAGAGGGAGACGGAGTTAATTGCATCTGTACACAGGTACATCATCAACCAATACCTGTCCTGATAACCAGCAGTTGTTACAGTGTTTTAATGTGTATTCCGACTGAATGCAAAGCAAATTATCACCTTGTGCTTAATCATGCAGTTTTTTTCTGTCTATATTTATTTGCCTCAAACAGCCAGTGCACAAGCTGATATTTGTTTTTTCTCATCAGCAAAACAGACCAATGTTGTTTGTGAGTGTGTGCCTGTGCTGTATCAGTGTGTCAGCTGGGAACTTTAGTGCTGATGCAGTTTCAGTCTTTTTGTCTTCTGTCTGTACATTTCAATTTTAAACATGTAATTTGCGCAAATTGAGGTATATGACTATATACCTCAATTTGCGCCAGTTAGATAAATTGCAATTTAGGGCTGCATGATTAATCATATTAAAATCACAATCTCAATTCAGAGCTCATTTCTAAATGACAATGATTCTGCTGTATTTTCATCAGGGACACCCGCTGCATCAAAACAAACGCTCCTATCTCCCTCAGCCAATGACAATGCACCATTACACCACATGATTCACAGATAAACCCGGTGAAAGTGAGTGACACTGGCTAATGAGCCAGAAATTGTGTTGGGACAAATAAAAAGGGCAAAACGTATCTAGAAGAAAACCTGATGGTGGTAAGAACCACCCTACTGTGCCAGTGCAGAAAAAAGATTAGCAAGTTCATTCTACCATTTTCTGTTCTTTGTCTCTCTCTCTTTTGGCTTAAGTGCATATTTTGCAACTTCATAATATTGCAGCAGCAGCGGCTCACATTTCCTGTGGCAGGCAGCCGCTACAAAATGTATGTCGAGGAAACACAGCAGACTAGTGTTGGCGTCTTGGTCATAGCTCAGTTATCTCTCTTGCTGGCCTGCTTACACTCTCAGCCGTTCTCACGACGGGCATGCAGCTCTCAGCAGGTAGAGCTCACCTGACACCAGAGCGAAGAGAATCAGAGTGACTGCCTGCATCACGCTGTGTGAACTGTGAGGCAGCACAAAAACCAACTCGTACACTGACATTCTGTGAGTTGAATCAGGGTCCTCCCGACTGATGCATCAAATAGTTGCCATTTAGGGGGCAGCCCTAAAATCTTACACAGTCTATCAAAATACCTGTCATAAGGAAATTACAGACTCAATCACCCGCCACTTAGCCAAAGATATGGCCTGTCCTATATCAGGCACCATTGTATTTTCTGTTCCGTTTCCTCTTGTATTGGATAAATGAGTGCATAAAACATACTGAAATAAACAGTGAGAGAGAATTATGACCTCAATTATAAGCAAAATGTTCATTTTCTCCAGAATCGTGCAGCACTACTGCATGTCCACTGTCGTCTTTGCAGTAACGATACACTGTATGTACAGAATTGTTTTGCATTCAGTCTGAACACACTCCTTCTCTACATTAGATTGCTCTGTATATACATACATGTCTGTCTCTTTCTCTCTGTCTCTGGCTCATCTCTGTAAAGCCTGCAGCAGAAGGTGCAGCAGTGTTTGGATGATGGGGTGAGGTTGCCAATGCAAGACCTGAAGCGACTTGAGGTAGAAAACACTCAACTTCTGGAGCAGCAGGACCATAGTAGCAGGGTAGCATCCTAAATACACACACACAAATAAATGCACACATACACAAATGAAGTCATTAGTCCAGGTGGCTGTGACTCAGGAGGGTAGAGCGGTCACCCACCAATCAGAAGGTCAGTGGTTTGATCCATGGCTCCTCCAGTCTGTGTGCCTGGGGCAAGATACTGAAGCCTGATTTGCCCCCAGTGTGTGTCAGAAAGCACTTTGTATGTATTGAACAAGTGCTGTATGAATGTGTGAATGTGACCTGTAGTGTGAAGCGCTTTGAGTGGTCGACATGACTAGAAAAGCACTAGTGCAGTCCATTTACCATTAACATGTTATTTCTTCTCCCCACCAGCTGATTGAGCATCAGAAGGAACAGATTGAGAGACTGACTTTGCAACTAACGGTATGTGAATAAACAAATCCTGACAACCAACCTGACTACATGTGAGCCAAAGCAAGACTGTCGTTTTGTCATGATGAATGCAAAAAAAGTATGTACTGGAAAAACAAGTAGTGAGTAACACTGAGTAAAGAAAACAGCCAAAACTCTTTTCATCTGTTTCCTCTTGGGAGGAAATCAAATACCAGTAAGTATATATCCCAGAATGACAAAGCATGACTTCAGTGTAGCTATAATCAATATTTTCATATTAACAATGGATCACTTGACCTCTAGAATTTTTTTATATGCAAAGGGGGTTGCTTCTAGTGACAGATCTGCTGAGAATTATCAGTCAACTGGAGCTTTTTAGCCTCTTTTATCTTATAGTTTTGGTTTTTGCATCAGCAACTTTACTGTTTTGGTTCACTTTCACTGCCCTCAGTGTTGTCTTTCAGGTGCAGAAATAGGCTGACAGCTGTCTTCCTGCTTGAGCTTGCAGTGAAAGATTGATTTATGTTTAGAACAGTACATGTATTGCGTGCAGAGAGCTGCTTGTGCTGCTTAACATTAGCTTGTATGTGCATCTTTGGAGTTGAAAAGTCAGTTACGCTGAATTCTGTGCCCCCTTCCTCAACTCAGATAAAATATCCAAAGCAGGTTTTTTCATCTTGGAGCGACAGATTTTTATTTATTTGTCCAAACTTCTTTTGCATCATCATTCATCTAGAAACCTTGCCTGTGTGTAGTTACAATGTAACTGTTAACAATGTATATTAAAAGCCATCATTTCTGACCCACACACATGCTGCCTGTTCTTCATCTAAAGAATAAATCAGGCTTACCTGTCACATTCTGTGCTTTGTTAGGCCACTAGTACAAGACTGCAAAAGAAAAGAGGCCTTTCTCATCGACAACAGTCTCATCAGGACGAGAGCATGGTCACCCCATCCAGAGCCTTCCCGCAGGTATCAGTGTTGGAACTGAATAATTTAATGCCTCTCTGTCTTTCTGCTGTCTTGCTATAGAACACATAATGAGTTGGACATGATGTGGTTACTGATCAGCCCAACTGCCCTCTGCCCCACAGACCCCAAGCCAGTGGTCCTCCAAGTGTGGTGGGTGGAAATGCAGGGTATAGTGAGGTTACACTGATGAGGAGTGCAGTGTATGTGAAACAAGCCCACAGAACTAAACTTAACAAATTACCATTAGAGATTTAAGATATATGTCCCTTTACAGCAGTCAAAAGTTTGGAATGAACCATCATGCTGTTAAGCTTGTATTACACATTTGTAGTTCCACATAGTCATCAAATGATTCCATCCCATCAGTTCCTCACAGAGGTAGATAGATCCACAGATATTTTGCTACTGAAGAACAAAGACTTAACTCTGGTATCTGATCAGTTAGGTTTGTCAGCACACCGAATTCCTATCTGGAGAGAAAAGGTTAGACTAGTATGTTCCTGAAGGTCAGGTTTACGAGAAACTAAAATAAACTGTCTTTGTTTGTCATTGAGAAGCCGCGGCAGGTGGATGAAGGCTTGTTGGTGCATCCTCTGTCCCATGTGGAAATGCCAGAAGTGGGCCGGCTGCTGAAGGAGATGTCCCTGTGTCTACTGGACCTCCAGGCTCTCTGCAGCATCCTGGCTCAGAGAGCGCAAGGGAAAGAGCCCAACCTGTCTCTGCTTCTGGGCATGAAATGTATGTGGATTACCACACACGTACACATATAGTCTTTAAACAAGTCTGTGAGTAAAGGTAGAGGTATTGTTTAAGCTACATCTTAACAGCATATAGGTATACTGAGTGTAGCAGTAGTGGAAGAAAAAAATATTACTGATTCCTTGTTTGGATAATCTATTGTATAATCAATTTTTGACCAGTAAAGCGGTTTCCCCTTAGATCCAGTCTTTATGCTTAGCTATGCTTACTACCCCAGCTCTGCATTTAGAACAGAGAGTGCTACTGATGTTCTCATCTCACTTTTGGCAAGAAAGGCAAGACAGGTTTATTTATATAGCACAATTTCAACAAGAAGGTAATTCAAAGTACATAATCAAGACAACAAATTTAGAGGTAAGTGGCAAGTAAAAATAAATACAAGAGTAAAATGGAAAATCTCCGTGTTTAGTTTTGTATCTTGGGACAGAAAGCAGACCTGTCCCAGATGACCTGAAGGATGTAGATGGTTAGAATCAGTAATACATCTGCTTGTCTCTTTACTCTGTCTTCTGTCAAAGTGCCACTTTGTAGCAAATGTATTGCACTGCTTGATTAGTACAGAGAAACATTTGGCTCAAGACATAAAACACAAAGATGCAGTATTTTCCTATGTTAGCTAACAGAGTATAAGTCTTTAAATCTCAGCTGTCACACCTGCATTTATTTAATCTGACTATTTCCCCAGTGATAACTTTTTGTTCCTTGTGTTTCTGTCCAGCATTGAGTGTTTCAGCAGAGGAGAGTGACTGCAGAGCAGTGGCAGAGGAAGAACTGAGGTTCAAGCTGCTAGAGGTCGGCCAGCTAAGGAGAGATATCGATGAGCTGAGGAAAAGCATCTCAGACCGTTATGCTCAGTATATGGGTGACAGCTGTGTCTCACAGTAACACCCAGCACCTTCCAGCTTGGATGGCACTATTTTAACCCAGTGTGTGTTTTAACTATTTATATAGTGAAGTGGTTGACCTTCACATTTGTTGCAGACTCAGTAGGACTGCATCAGAGCTCACCCAAAGGGAAACACAGACCACAGTTTAGTGTGGATGTAGGACTTGTTTTCTGTATCACAGCAGTATAACAGCATTCACAGTGGCAATGATTCACAAACCAAACTCTCCTGGCTAACTGTGTTGCAACAAGAGTGAAACCATCTTCAGCTTCTTTGATCTCCTGGAGTCAACACAACTGAAGGAAAATATTTGGAGAGAAATGAGGCATTAGAACAGCCATGTTTAGTTCTAAAGCGATCTGTCTCTCTAAAGTGATTTGTTGTGATTAAGAAGCGAAAGAGCTGAATCTATCACTAACTGAAGAAACATGTTTATCGCTGCATGGATTGATATTTTTATACTTATAACATGTTAAATGACTCTTTGTAATGTGATTAACCCACAGACAATTAGCTTCAACAGTGTAGTTTTCCTCAGCTTTTTGGAGCATTTTAGCGGTATACTATATCTGCCACATGTGTAAATTAGAAACTGTTGGCTTACACGTTCGACATAACAACTTTATAAGGTGATATCTCAGTGTTGTGTTCACAGCTTATTGTGCTGGCCCCTGTTGACCCAAAATATCTGTTTTTATAACTTAATGGTTTAGAGAAATATTACAGGCTTGCATAATTTGCCTACCTGCCTAAATAAACAGAGAATGCTTCACACATTCAGACA
This sequence comes from Lates calcarifer, assembly GCF_001640805.2. Lineage (NCBI taxonomy): Eukaryota > Metazoa > Chordata > Actinopteri > Centropomidae > Lates > Lates calcarifer. Next base: position 22,826,298 of record NC_066839.1, read on the forward strand.
TATTCAGAGTGGAACAATAATAAATATGCAGAACAATTTGAAAAGACTGTAAGGCAAACTGTATAAACACATACTCAAACTGCATATTGATGCAACCTTTGGATCTCTCCATACATCATGAAACTGAAATGCATATCAGACTTCTGGATGGAACTGTTAGAAACTCTTATCTATGTGAATTTAAAAAATCGTAATAAGCAATATAAACTGTGCAGCTGTGCTGTTAATCAGTCATAGGACTCTTAATTAATGGGCAGATGAATAATTGAATAATGATTTCATCAGGTGATGTCACAACAAAACGATTCAGGAGCTGCTCTAGGAGCAGTTATTTGTACAGTCAGCAAGTTCTTTGGCATCATGTCATGTATTATTTATTAATGTTGTGTCTGTCACTTTTTAAGTACTTATTGTTTGTAGTTAGCTTTGAGTACAGTGAACTTTGCAGCCAAAGAAGCTGACACAGCAAACTGAAACAGCACATGCACTTTTTGGTCGATTTTGTCAAGTTGGAGAATACCAAGCTTCAAACCAACAATCAACATTCTGTCTGCACGTTTTAACAGGTTTGTAAGATTTAAGTGCTCCAACCAACTATGAGGTCTCTGTGTGTTCAGTCCACCTGTGGATGATTTATCAAGCCACTGGATGGCTTGTTCTACTGTATAAGAATTTATTCTTTGATATTCTTTTAGTTTTACTGCCACAATCTATGAATGTCAAAGGTCTCTTTATTTACAGTAATGCACCTAAAAAATGTGTTTGTTGACAGTACGGAGGTTTGATCTTATTTGTTCAGATGGCGAATAAAATTATTTTTCTAAAGAATTCTGTATTATGTATAATTTCTGAGAAACTTAGAGAAACAAAGTTTAATGTGCTTTATTGCATGCTACAGGAATGTCAGCCTGCAAGGGTGAAGATTCAAAGCAAAGGAGAGGAGATTAAAGTTTAGACTTTGTAGTCTATAAAAAAGATTTGCAAGATTAAACCTGTGGAGCAGAATATGATCTGAAAACATAAATTAGATTAAAGTATTCAGTAAAACTGTGACTGGATCACAAGAAACTGGCACCTGCTAAAATATGACTTCAAACAGGTACTTTTCCTTTTCTATTTTCTTTCTCTCCTCTCTGTATGCCACAGGGTCATTGTTTGGCTCTTCTCAGTTTCTCTCTTTGAAGCTTATTTGAGGCACTTTCTCCACCTTAATGACACCATCATTTTCATTGCCCCCACCCATGTTAGAGCTCAGATTGATAATAACGTACCTGGTCCACTGGCCCCTAACTTAGTGCCCCTCTTCCACAAATCTTGGTGTAATATTAGACTCTGATGTAAAAATGGACCTCCATGTAAAAAGGTTGTTCCAATCATGTTTTTTTCATCAGTTGTGAGTTAGCCTTTTTCAGTTGTGCCTATATTGATTGGTTCTTCCACCTGTTGGGTGGTACTAATAGAGGATAACACTGAGTTAACCACCAACATCACCTGCTTGGAGCAGTTTAGAGATGCAGTATAAATTCCCATGGCAACAGACCTCAGGTAAAACCTATCCACCTTTCATAGTCCGGGTTGATCAGGAAGTTACGCCCGACATCACTAAGTTACTCTGATAAGCAGGTAACCTCGCTGGTTTTTGGTGTTTGGCAGGACACTGGTACTGTTTAGGCTGTTCAGTTTGCAGTGGCAGTGCTTGTTGTTCAGCTGGGTGTGATCCTTCTTTAGCCTGAAAATGTGCACCTGACATGCTGACAGCCTGTCATGCAGTTGTCAGAGCTTTATCCAATATTAGATTTTCCCCAGAAGTAAATTGCCTTATAGCACCATGAGCACACTGTCCTAAGATGTGTCTGCATGCTAGCATGTTAACTTTTAAGATAAAGAACTTTTTGAGTGGAGACCTGGAATGTCTGGAATACTCTGCATGGCCACATGGAGTAGAGTGTGCAGTTTAACTGCGTCTCTACCTGTCATTAAGTACATCCTTACTGCAGTTTCTTGTGCAGGCAAAGGACCCGGCAATATCAGAGTCCAAATCAACTGCTTGTGTCTGTAAACACAACAATGGTGAATCCACTTTTGCATACTAGTCTGTGCTTTTTCATGAGTGACAAAATAGATGTCAAAAGATTCTCTGGAACCAGATTGTCAACAACTACTTCTTGATTTTATATGATATCCACTGGCCACATTACTTTGCTCTTTGCTTATACAATATCATGTTTAGAAAAAACACCAATTGTTTCCTTAAATGTCACAGAATATAGTAGGCACACCCAGTTTTATATTTACAATTCAAAATCCAGTGTTAACCCAGTGAAAGGTAAATATAAATGTAAATGTGTATTACTGGATAAAACAGTAGATACTGAACATAAATACCTGGTCTATCTCATCCTATATCTATATCTATTGGTTTATTTAAATATTAATACATAATTCATTTTTAAACACATTATGGATTTGATTTAAACAAATCTGATTGGACATTGGTGAACATTTTTTTCTGACTGGATCACATCACATCCTGGCTGTGTGCACTGTCTGAGGTCACTTGATTCAGACATTTCTTAAACTTATTGAGTGTTGCTGATAGTGATACTTGCTTGCATCCATTCATCCATTCATCCATCCAGCCATTATCTATACCACTTTAAGGGTCACGGGGGGAGCTGGAGCCTATCCCAGCTGTCAATGGGCAAGAGGCAGGGTACGCCCTGGACAGATCACCAGTCCATCACAGGGCCAACACATATAGACAAACAATCGTTCACACACACACACACATTCACACCTACAGGCAATTTAGAGTCACCAGTTAACCTGCATGTGTTTGGACTGAGGAGGAAGCTGGAGTACCTGGAGAGAACCCACACAGGCACAGGGAGAACATGCAAACTCCACACAGAAAAGCCCAGTGCTCTAAACCGGAACCTTCTTGCTGTGAGGCGACAGTGCTAACCACTGCACCACCATGCCGCCTATCAGCTTGCAAATCCTTTTCATTTTTTAAACTCTTAGATGAATTTTAAGGTAATGAAAACATGATAATAGACAAGACATACTCCATATATATTGGAAACAAATCAAACTGAAACCAAACTTTATTTCAGGGCTAACAAACTGTTTAGCTTGAATACATTATCTATGAAGATGCACATTATATATGTGAAGAGTTTAGAGACACAAACCAAGCGCCAAGGAAACATAAAGTAAAAAAGCAAGTAAAGAAAAGGACATGTGAATGCTGCAGGTAATAGAATCAGGGCATACTAAGGGCTCCACTTACTCGTGTTCCTTTGGGCCAGAACACTGGCAGGTAGCAGTGGTGCCAACAGATACAAGAGCTGGGCACAATGAAAAATATTCAACTGAATGTCTCTGCATCAAACAGAACACTGGTGAGGCCAGTGTCAGAGAGGGGTCGATTCAACTGTACCCAGTTTAGAGTACTTTACAATTTGTAAAATACAGTGTGTTACCATAGAATGTAATTTAACACAAAAACAACAAAAGTATACAGCAATACACACAAGTTAAGAAAGACCCGAATTTTTAAAATGATTGTATTCAGTTACATTGCATCATACAAGTGTTACTGTGCCCACCCTTGTATATTCAACATAGAGTGACATGCCAAAATATGTTAGTGATGGAACAAGTTTAAAAAGCTGTGGCAGGATAATGAATCCACATCCACCCTACAGTCACCACCACATAAATATGATACAATAGCAGAGCAGTGTGTGTTTGAGGTCATACACTCATATGACAGGTCGCTGAAATAATTACAATGTGGGATAGTACTGGCAATGTCAGGCATTAAATGCTGTTTAACATGCTTTTTTTTAAAAAAAGATTATGCTTTAAAAATATCTAGACCTGTTCCCCTCTGCCCAAAATGGACTTATTATGTAAAACTTTAGAGCCAGAAGTATCTATTCAAGTATAGAGTTCAGCACGGGGATATGTAAAGAAATCCATTGTTGCTCTTTGCTTTCAATGTTTAGCATATTAAGTGATCCATCCATCCAACCTTTATTTATACTGTTTATTTAAGGATCACAGGGGGGGGGCTGGAGCTGGAGCCAATAACAAGGCTGACATATAAAGACAAACAACCATTCACACTCACATTCTATGGAACTATGGGCAATTTAGAGTCACCAATTAAGCTAACCTCCAAACTTGCTGAGGCGACAGTGCCTACCTGTCTTTTAAAGTATATTGGCTATGACAGGTACGATTTTACAGCATTTTTCCATCTGATGTTTATATCACAAGGTTTTTCAATTCGATTTTTTAACATGGCTTCACTCTTGCAAACTACAATGATCACTTACATCTGAGATGGTTGTTAACAAATTAATTCTCTCTTGGTAAAACAGTCACTAGAAATTATTGTCATTCAGTCCATTTTGAGATATATTCCTAGCCTCTTGCGGGGTTGCCATGGGGCAATGTCATAATGTTGTCAAGACAAAATGAATAACTATACATACAGAAGCTAAACACTCTTCAAGTGTCTCCCTGAAAGACATTTTCACCCATGAGTAACCTCTTCTTTCCTGATGCCTGTGACATCTACCCTCTCGTCTTTTCTCACATACAGCTGTCCTGTCAATTCCCATTAATCTTTATGAAATATCTCAAAAAAAGTCCCACATTGTTCAGAATCGCTCTCTCCTCTACAGATCTTCAACCTCTGCTTCTTCAAACATGTGTACTTTTACCCCAAATCATTGCCACGTGCCCAGGTTAAACCCCCTAATCCCATCACCCCAGAATACCAAGAGGAAAAAGGGAAAACAGACGGTTTCTGTTCATTTTCCCTTGTCCCTGGGCTTGTCATAGAGTTCTTCGAGAGGGATTTCCCCACCAGTCCTCTCGTTATCTCTCCAAATACCAATGGCATGGCTGAGCTTCTAGAAGGAGCAGTCAGTCTCAGGAGGCTTTGAAGGGGTTTCCTCTGAAGGTGTCTCACTGGAGATCCCAGTATCTCCATTCTCTGGTCCATTACTCAGTGACATCTTCTCCAAAGCTGCAAAATGGACACAGATTCAGATGTATAGTAAGTAATGTGTTGTTCTGTATCGACCAGAAGAATCTCTCATAAGCAAAGCAGAGTTTTTTTGTCCTGTTTTAATGGGTACCTTGAGGTGGAGTGGGGGCATAGTTCCCTGCTACTGTGGTAAATGTTTGTGGTACTGTACCTTCTAGCAACTACACTGTAATTACTACCAAATGTCACAGTAAGTCCTGGTGAAAACAACTCTTCTGATCACTTTACTTGTTTTACTTTATTGGAAACCATGTCTCTACCTAACCTGTTAAGTTCAGTTAAAAGGAACTCTGGTGTAAAAGGAGGGTTTCATTACAGTGCAGACTGGCCTGCTGTCAGTCACCTGAATTTGATTTTCCCACATGATGCAGGATGATAGTCATCCAAACTGTCCAATGAATGAGTTCCCTGTCAGTCTGTATAACTTCATGTGTGTCATGTTCATGTCATGCTGGTCTTGTAAAAAGTCTGTAAACAAACTGGACCAGAACTAAAATGCAAAAATGTAGAATTTTTTCTCTTGGTTTGGACCAAATGAATTAAAGTACAGTTCCTGATACAACAATCAGATTTTCAGTACATCGATGTCAAATATTTTGAGACTGTATATATTGTATGTCCAGTTACTTTTGTTCTTATTTTTCAGGTTTCTGCCATTCATTTCGTCATCATCGTTCATTGTGTGTGTTCAGTTGCAGTGCATTTGGAAAGTATTCAGACCCCTTCACTTTTTTCACATTTTGTAATGTTGCAACCATATGATTTTTTTTTTTTTTTTTTTTTTTTTTTTTTTTTTTTTGCTTTGTCAAAAAAGCTTTGTTTGCTTTGTTTTGAAATTTTTACAAACTTATTGAAAGGGGAAAACTGAAATATCACACTGACATAAATACTCCTTTGCTATGACACTTTAAATTTAGCTCAGGTTCCTCCTTTTTCTCTTCATCTTTCAGACGTTTCTACACCTTGATTGGAGTCCAGCTGTGGTAAATGCAATTGTTTGGACATGATTTGGAAAGGCACACACCTGTCTATATAAGGTCTTACAGCTGACATATCAGAGCAAAAACCTAAGCCTATATTAATTAGTGGTCAAAACATAGTTTGAATTCGTACCCTGCAGTGATGCCGAGCTGTTGCTAGGTGGTGCTGTGCTACTGTCTTCCAGTTCATCCAGGTAGAGTCGGTAGCGATGGCCGCTGTCATCTTCATACTCCACATTTTCATCATCGCTGTCCACCTCTGGAGCCACATACACCACCTCAAACTCTATTTGTCCTCGCTGACACAGATACCCAGAATAAGCACTTAAAGAGACATAGAAAAACAACGTGGGGCACTATGTGCATGCATGTGCAGACTTATGTTACCTGCTGTGACAGAATGGTGACAGCCTCTTTGTGTTTGGCATCTCGCAAATTGATGCTGTTAACAGCAAGTATGGCATCTCCGACGTGCAGACCTCCACATCTGTCTGCTGGCTGACTTGGATGGATCTCTGAAATTAGAATGGGGACACCGTGCTCCTTCCCACCCTGACAAGAACAGATATATAAGAGTTAACTCAACTCACCTGGATGAGTGTTCCTACTTTTAGGCAATTTAAAAATTGCCTTCAGAAAGTGAGCAGTTGCTTTTCCTTTTGTCATCAAGCAACACATCTCTCTCTGTACTACTGGCCTGTGGGCTGTGGCTTAAAATGGACACAATTTAAACACGTTTTGCTATTTAATAACATTACATTATTTACTGGTCCAGACAAGATGATCAGACTGATGTTGATCCAAGATTGTTTCTCATCAATATGTTTGTCTACTGCTTGTGAGGATGATATGATTCAAGAAACTCTGATATCAGTAAAATCAGCTCCTGTGTGGTTTATGTGGTTGCCATAGTCACATAGAAAGCTGCAACAGCAAGTTAAGAAAGCTTAACCATACAGCTGTATGCCAGTCTGGGCACCCATGGGACATACTTTGTAGACTTTTTAAGTGGACAAACCTATTCTCAAAAGTTATTTCACTGTTATTTTACTTGATGATTTTAAAGTTGAAAATTTGAAGAAAAAAAAAATGTTATTCACTATGGCATGTGACTGCCTCATGATGCTGAGTAAATTCTCTTAATTTCCACTCTCTTAGTTAGCTGCTTAGAGGACTTCATGATTCCACATATTCAAGCTCATCTTGAGAACATTGAAAAGTCAGTTTAGATGGAGCGGAGCACAAAAACTGTGTACATGACATGTATGGAACAGTTAGTTATTTGAAGAACCTTCCTTCCCTGCCATCTTTTTCTTTTCAAAAAAAAGAAAAAACAACACTGTGACTTCTTACTGTAATGGAGATTCCGAGGCCCTCATGATCATCTTTGACTAGCACCACCTTTCTGATAGGGCCCACTCCCTGGGTTTTCTTCAACATGTCTGGGTCCTGTAATCACATTAACACATTCAATTTTGAAAGCACAGAGATACAAGCATTTTCAATTGCTTTGTAGTTTTATACTCACATGCCCGACAGGAGAGGGGAGAGGTTTCTTAGGATCATTACGACCTCTACACGCCCGGATGACAGTCTTATGGCGATGAAGATGAATCTCCGCCTCAAGCTGGTTCCACAGCTTGTCATGTGCTGGCCCTTTCATATCACGGCCTAATAACTGGATCTGCTGCACCCTGGAAGAAAAATCAAAAGATTATGCTGTCAATTCAAATTTCAAACAGCCCATTTTTCCTGCTCATCCAAGAAATCGATTTCCTTGACAACATGACAAACTGAACAAGACCTGAGCCCTCTGCACCTATCAGGGACTCAGCTGTATCCCCTCTCATTCAGTGAAGTGTACTGTGTTCTATGGCTGAATAAGAATTTGATTCACCCCTTCAGTAATTCAAATACTGGGCTTACTATATATTATATATTACTATATATTACATAACAGTCCAGCACATCCTTTTGACCAAGTATCAAGCTTGTTTGTATATTGAAGGGATAAAAAGGGAGAGACAATGTTTCAACCAAAACACATAACTTATATGTATTTGTATATATGTAATTTCAGCCTACCAGTCTATGTACTGATAGCTTGTGAAGAGGATAAACACTTTGGTTTGTTGGAAACTACAGTGCCCAACGAATCGTCAGGAAATGGATGTTCACAATTATAATGTGTACCTGCTTTTCTAAAATCAAGAGCACACTGTATACATGACTCCTTAACTGGTCGTTGATAATATCATCAGTTGTAATGTTGTAATACATTATCTTAACAAATTTTCAACTTAACTTATAGATGTTATGAGCTCAAACTCTTTACCTGCCAGCCAGTTCTTTGTCCAAGTATTTGGCAGCCAGTCTGGCTCCGTACACTTCGGCCTGTAATACTGCCATGTGCCTGCGAAGGGCCTCGTTTTCTTTCTTAAATAGTCTCACTTCTGCCTCCAGTCTTGCCTCTGCCAATTTCTCCTTCTTACTAGCCTCAAGCTCCTGTTCCTGGAACAAGCACATCACATTGTAAGCATGACACACAAACAAGAAGCACTATAAGCAAGGTGAGTGGACGAGTGAAAAATGTGTTGCCAAATACATTAACACTTAGGAGAAGTGGTTTTCACACAAGTTATAACTTTCATTAATATATGGTATATACAAGTAAATGTACATTTTAATCTCAGCAATGTCTATGTTGAGAAATTTCAGTTGGCACATTATTTGCTCTAACAGAATGTTTTCCTGTGCTTTAAATGTATTATTTACATGGAAGTGAATCCCTGAGAAAACTGGGGAAAATAATGGGGACAAACAGCTGCAGCTGAAAAGATGATGCAGGTGTACTAGTACTGTGATAGCTGCATTTCCAGGTCAATATTTGGCTTTGACAGTTGCATGGTAGGGTTAATAAGGTCTGCAGAATATGTCTTTGAAAACAAATGCAAGTCCAATATTCACCCTCTTTCAAGCTCTGTTTTGGTCTCCACCAACTCCTGAGAAAAATATCTGATTCCTCAGGTCCTACATGCTCCATCATGTTCACCAGCCAGTGACAAACTTTGTCTATTGGCTGTTTGGTTCTGGGTTGGTAGTTTGCAATGGGTGAACCAGAAAGCTAAGTTCTACGCTGTAAAATCAAAACAACTTTAAAGGCTTCGTGGGGCTGAGGGGAACTGCAGAACTGGTGATACCTGGTTTGTCACTACGAGCAACACTACACACAGTCAACTGTTAATGTAAAAATATTGAATAGTTCTCTCGCCCAATACATGTAAGTACAGCACACTACAACTCTAGGCAGCAAATGGAGGGGTGTCTGTGATTACTTCCTGGAAGAGCAGTGTGAAGTTATTGCTGGGAACCAGATCATTATTTACTTTTTTATTTTAGGAAGACACATCATTGTTCTTTCAGCAGCAGAGTCTCAGTCATCAGAAATCTGAGAGACAGATAACTCATAACCTCAGCAGTAGAAGTTAGTAAAGCACCAGTAGATATGCTAGAAAAAAATGCATTTTACGTAATATGGATGTATGAACAGATAACAAGTTAACTTATGTGAATTACAAGGGGCAGTGAGCTGCTATTTCACATTTTGTTAATAATTTTTTTTAACAAGTAACCTAATTCATAATTTTTCTAAACTCTTAATTACAGTCTACAGTAGCCATATACATTAAGGGCTGTCACTTTCTGTTAAAAATTCAACCTTTCAAAAAGTTAAATATTCAAACTGTAATGACCTGCTAAAATTTTCACAGTTCATATGTACAACAGACTGTCTGAAGTAGTTTGCCATAAGGTTCGGCAGAGTGCGCCTGTAGTGTAAAAAGCCAACAGCTATGTGATGTGTAAAGAGTAAAGTGCCTCTAAACAGAGAAAATATTGCAGCAAGCTACTGATCTTAAAGAACATTTGTATGAAATGGTATTATCATATACTGTACTACATGATTCAAAAAGTGATTCAAAGAAAACATATGTAACATGTTAATGTGTGAGAACAGATGTTAGTATTCACTGCATATAATGCATACCTTGTATAATCCATATTAGAGTGTGAAAAAGTTAGATACTTTTTAAAAATGATGCTAGGGAGAGTAAAGAAATAATGGTGTAAAAGTAAGGGATAACTTTCTTTTTTAAAAATATAATCAGGACAGGCCAAGACATAATGGTGCATAACAGAGAGTGAACAGGTCAGATAAGGACAAGGTCAACAGGTCAGATTAGGCTCATATGCCTGCCACCACAAAGATATGTGCCTTGATACATAATGGTGTACTTTTAACATAGGGATAGACAGTTAACCAAAACCCATGTTTCTAATGGTGTAAACCAATGAAATGATCTAAGAGGTGTGGAAAGTCACAGCCAAAACTGTATATATAGAGAGACAGAGCCAGTACATTTTTGGGGCTCTTCTGGCGTGTCATGTATGCACTGTGAATGGTTCCCGGGTTTCTTTGTCGACAAATAAACTCTGCTGCCTTGGACGCTGCCGTCTCCTGATACTTTTTGGACACCTGAATCAGGCTGAAGAATTCTGATCGTAGCCCAGTGGTTTGGGACTTTTAACCCAAAATCCACGTCACGCCCTTAAAATTCAGCTTTACCTGTTACTGCCCTACTGACCTATCACAAGATTGGACAATCACGACACAGAACCCTTAGAGGCAGTCTGTGGAACAGTTCTGTCAGTTTTTCAGCTTTGTAAAAATGGTGATCAGTGAGGCAGAACTGTCAAGCAGCAAAGAAATTCAGTGTCATTGAATGTCATGTTAAAAAAGGATGAGCCCAAAAAGACAGTCTTACAGGCGCTAACGGTCAGAGAAAGGTTTTCCATCTTCTCAGATCTGGTTGCTTCCAAGAGCTTCACAGGGGAGGTATTCAAAATTCCTCCTTTGTGTTTCTATGCTTTTGCTGCAACTTGGCAAGGAAACACTGTCCTTGGATATACACGGAGAGAAATTTGTACTAAAAACGCCTGAGCTTGGTTCTGACATGTATTTCTGTGAACGATTGCATGACTTCATTAATCAAGTGTGTCCCAGTGTGCTCTGGAAAACGTACATTCTTTGCAGCCTGGCCACTTCGGTACTTTTAGGAAACTCTAGAAACATGTCACACAAGTAGACACTTGAGTACATAGAAATATTTTAGGTGTGACCCATGGACAACTGAATGTCTAACTGTGTTTGTACTAGAAGACAGCGATAAATCATGTCTCAGTCCTTTCTTCTCCTGCCTTTAAGTATCATTGAGTTTCTGTAAAACACACCCAAACACAAACTTACCATCTCTTCCAGTGTTGGTGCAGGCTTTAGGGGAAAAGAGGCAGAAGAAGAGCAGAGAGAAGTCGATGATTAGGGAAATTCAGGGGAAAGAGACTGTAAGTTAATCATTCAGTATAAGTGGAAGATACATTTTAAAGCAATATGCAAATCAGACCTAGAAAAAATTAGACTGAAAGCATTGGAAGCAATGGGAAAGCAGGAGTAGGGAGCACCAAGCAAAATCAGCCTATACCACCCTGTAATGAGCACTTTACACAGATAACTGCAAACAAATTCTGTTTTCCTCCTAACTTACATGTGTAACTTTGTTGATGTGTATTGGACTATGAGTGTTGTCAAAACACTAATGCACAGCAGAACTGCTGCTAACCACAAACCAAAGGATTGAAGCTGCTGCTGATGCTCCACTCTCATTACCTCTCATTACCATTAGCTGGTGTAGAGAAAGTGCAGATTTGGCACAAGAGTTGTCTAAAGGTATTTGGACTTGTTGAAGAAGGTTTAGAGCAAAGAGGTGGGAAAAAGGGGGCACTTTTGTTCATCTCATACAACAGGCAGTGTGCAATGAACCTGAACTTGTATACAGAGAAGATGTGCAGACTCAGCAGCAGCTGCTGGCTGTATTTCTGGTTTACGTTTTACTTCTTTTTTCATTACTTCAGCAGCACACTGTGTGGTGATTGTTCACCGAGTCAATAATCAATATATCGAGATGTCCCTAAATTTGAGCTGAGGTTTCATGCAGATACATGGTAAACTATACAGGATGTACAATGAGAAAATATATAGAAGTAAATTAACCAAACATCCATATACCTTTCTGCATTAATATATTATTAAAGAGTTTATTTTCAGCCAGACCATTCCTATTATTTATGAATACAACCATGAACTGCAGAGATTAAGCTCTGTCTAGCTGAGTGAAAGCCTGAAATAAGAGATTTCTTTCAGGCAACATTTCTTCAGCCTCCCAGTTTCATACTTTGGTAAAGTCAGTATTTAACTTCATCTACACATCCCACTGTATCAGTGATTCTTGCCTTGCAGAGTGCAGGATGTTGCCCAAAACATCATCATCAACAAATTTAACCATATGATTTTCCTTTTTCCTGGAATTTGTTGGCAAAGCTCACACCTGGTCCATGAGATGAATATACCCTACAGTGGCTTCAGAAAGTGTTGAAGATGGCAGTTCACAGACACTTCCCTCAAAGAGTGCCTTGGACATCATGGCTTGGTTTTCGTCCTGACCTGCAGTGTGAATTGTGGGACTGTAAAAATGCAGGCATGTGTCTTTCTAAACTGTGTCTAATCAATTCATTTAGCCACAGGTGGACCCCAGTCAAGTTCTGGACACAATGCAAAGATAATTAAAGCAAATAGGATGTACCTGACCATGGTTTGGTTCCACACCAAGGGGTCTGAATACTTTTAGAAATCAGACATTTCAGTTTTTGATTTTTATGAATTTGCGAGAAAATTCCAAAACTGTGTTTCCACTTTGTCATTATGTGTTACTGAGTGTAGATTGATAATATACATTTTAGTCCATTTAAAGTCAAATCTACAACACAATTACGTGTGGAAAAAGTGGAGCGCACTAAATACTTTCTGAAGCCACTTAAGTGTAAGATTAGATTTTTGATCCTTTCAACTGACTACCAAAACCCCCAAACAACTTTTGTATAACTTAGTTTTCCCTGGAGCGACCAGATTAAGATGCATACCCTGTAAATGTGACATTCAGATCAACTGTGACTGTGGACCTGTTTTGTTTTTTTAATGTATTTAAGTATTTTACCTTCCCTCTCACCTGGAGTTCATTTCTGTACTCCTATTGTTTCTAACAAATAAAGGTGAAACAGCATCTCCTCCGTCTACCTACCAGTCTGTCTTTGATGGTGTCAGAGTCCTCAGGCTGGCCTTGTTTGGCATGAAGCTGTAGCTGGAGAGCATGAAGCTGCAGGAGCTGGTCATGGACCTCCCTCTCTACCACTGCCCGCTCAGCCTTAGCCTCAGTCAGCTCAGAACGCAGGTCCACCAGCTGAGCCTGGAGAGTGGAAGAATGAGGGTAATGGGAAAGTCACCGGAGGTAGATATGTCAAGTCAGAGTTAACGCTGCACTGTATTCAGATAATACATAATCTTTTTCTATTTTTGGCACTCTTGTCTCTTGCTGCTGTAACATGTAAATTCAATAACATCTATCTCATCTTATAACAGTCCCAGCAGGACCTCCTTCGAGGGACCCCCCCAGTAGAACTGGATCTTGCGATGGGCCACCTGTCTTTAACAGTGAGTAACAGCTGAGTCACAACTGTGACCCACGTATTGACTATAATCCAAGTACCCTAATAATTATCACATATTTTACTTGTCCTTACATCTCATTTTACAGATTAAGACTCTAGAAAAGACTTGACACGTCTCCCTGGCTTCGTTGACAGCCGCGGTTTTAAATTTTGTCGTTAGAGTCTCTTTAAATTCCTCGTAAACCGACAGAATTAACGTGCGCTCCTCATCTGAGAAATACGGTGCAGGCTCGCATTAAGTTAACACCGACTCAATTGACCGACATCTTAACCACCGTCGTAGTACCGTTTAACAGCAGTAGAGGGAACTGAGGTTTGTCAATCCTGACTTCCCTTGATAACCCCGAGTTAACCCAGCGCAGGTTAAACTCCGCTCGCAGTACAGGCCTCCACCTGGATGGAGTGATACACAGCAGCTTCACACTATTCCTCTGTCCAACGGGCAGCAGTGATGCACCAAGAACCACTGAGCAAGCGCAACCAAGTAAACACGAATGTAAACAATTCTGGTTTCAAACTTTTAGGACAAACCAGTTTAGCAAATGTTTAAAGATGAAGGAAGAACACTGATCACATTTGGTAGACCTCAAGGATAAACATTATGCATTCTGGTGAGTAATATAGGGCCACAGGACACCTTTAAGGCATTACGATTTCAGGTCACGTATTTTTTGTTCTGTATATGACTCACACAACAGGTCTGGATCAAATATTAAATTTCGCTGGTACCAAGAAGAAAATCCGAAAAGTACGAGAAAAGTAATAAATAATTATTAGAATGTCGAATTCAGCAAGAAATGATAAAATACATTCATAAAATCAAATTGAAATATCCTGTCTGGGACTTTAAAATGTGTATATGGACAACTATGCCCTTTTGCCGTTACTTGATAGTGACAGTTGAGATGTACGGGATATACAGCAGAGGGAGAGCAGAGGAGTGGTGTGGCGTGCCCGACGCTCACGCCCATGTGGTACCATTCGGGCATCGGGTCACCCCCAGATCGGCCACTGACTGATCTATACAGTGTCGAAACTATTCCTACCAACACATTCAGTTCAGCAGCCTCTCTCGTTATCTCTGCAGAGTAAAGCTGAGTATCCCCGCTGTCCACCAGCATGCAGTGAAGACCTCACTGTTCTCAACCACACACCCTTATGAAGCAGGTTCCTCCTTTACATCAGCCACAAAAACAAGGATTCAGAATAGAATGAATGTGGGGAAACACGCTCTAGCAGTTTCTCTCACAGTGACAAATTAGTTATGTAGAAAGGCCCAAATTTCTCATAAACTGGTGAATTTCTTTATGTATTTATTTAGTCTATGTAATATCAGGCATTAGAGGATTAAAGACATTAAGCTCATCCACGTGTATTTATACATACAGACAGATGACAAAAGCTAAAACCTGAATAAATCGGCGGAGAAACGTAACAAAATGCAGATGCTTCCACACAGGTGCACTGCATGGCACAATAAAGCAAGTATAAAAATGCTGAGCAGGCCCAGCTGACCGATTTTGTATAAACATGGCAAGAGGAAAAGAGCTAAGCGACCTTGAAAGAGGGTTCACTGTTGGCACGGATGGCAGAAGCTTCAGTCACACAGATCTGATCTAACTGAAAGACATTAGTAAAGAGAGAAATAGTGTTCAACAGCGCACATTTGAGGACCGTGTCATCAAGAACAGTCTGTCCACAGTCAAACTGAGAGAGATATCATTATAGAGTTACAGTGCATAAACCCCTCATTACAAAGGTTAATGCACATTTGAGAGTTCAGCTGTGCAAAAACCCTAGCCACGGGTCTACAGAGATGTAGGGGGGGGGGGGGGGGGGGGGGGGAGTGATATGGTCATTAACATATTCTCAACAAATGGACGAGTGCATATGTGGCATACACAAAGAGAACAGTACAGACCTGAATGCTTGATCCCTACAGTGAGGGGATCCAGTGGCTGTTATGCTGTCGGGAGCATGGTTTGGGTCCACTTGATTAAAATAGTGAAGATCCCTCTGTAACTACTGATAAAATATTTACTGGATTTTCGATAATTTATAGCAACTTAAAATGAATCCTATAAAACGCGGTTGTCATCAGTAGTGACAACAGTGGTATCTGACAGTAAGGAACCGGTGGACAGTGGTATGTGGCAGAGGAGCACCGACATTAAATTTCATGCGCTATATGCCAGTCGAAAAGCGGTAGTACAGATGTCATATCACTGAGGATGGGCATAGGTCAGTGGCAGTGACACTCCTTCGCTGTATGCTGCTGGACAGTAATTTCTGCCTACTTACAACCAGCAGCAGCATTTGCCAGTGAGTCGTGGAACATGGGTGGCATACCGAAAGCACAGGAGTGACAGTACCAGTTTAAATCACCAAGACAGGAATAGTAGTTATAACGTCACCTAACACTCACTTTCCATCTCGGCACGATATCTCACTTACAAGTGACTCAAGTGTAACGTTAATCGTAAATCACAGAAGAGTTACTGACCTCTAGTTTATGGTTGAGTTGAAAAACCGTCTGGGTTTTGTGACACAGCTGAGCAAAACAGGAGCTTAGGCTGGTCATCTTCTGACGACCCTCGTAAGTAATGTCGACTTGATCTGGGTCTATTTCTCCGAGTAGCAGGTCCACGTCCACAAAGGCCTTATCAAACTCTTTCTCCAGCACTTCTAGCCAGCGAAACATGGACATGCCGGGGCCAAGGCCCGAGCTATGGCCCGCCGGGGAGCATCCAGCCGAGGCGGACATGGCTAAAGCACAGCAAAGCCCTAACGTTTACGTTAGCTTACTAGCTAACTCTGATGACGAGTAACGTTAATGTGATCAGACGCTCTGTGTTAACCACTGGTGAAATAAAGTCTAAATAATCCTGAAACCCGACGACTAAGCTGTGTATCGGGTTAGCGGAGAGAAGTCTGACAAACTGCGTTTTCTAATTCATGTGAAAAACACTGTCTGACCAGGAAGTCCCACATCCGCCTCCCGATCGCATCCGTGAAGCAGCTACTACAGTCTGCTTGGCTGCAGGGAAAAGCAGCGGATAGCAGAGCCTCTGCTTCTTTGCTGATGATGTTTGTCAGTTACCCTGCGATGGACTGACCACCCGTCCAGGGTGTAACCCCGCCTCTCGCCCAATGTAAACTGGGAGTTTAGCACCCCGCCACCCTTAAAGGATAAACGGCATAGATTATTATAACTGTCTTTGCAGTCAGATGGTGGTTTGCATTGTTGTAGAAAAATAATCTAATAACATTTATACAATGTGTTCCATTCAGTGTTATATTTTCTACATTTAAGAAGCTGGACTGTCAGGACTGCTACTGCTGCTCACACTGTGCTTCCTGTGTATATTGTAGAATAATACAGCACTGATGAAAACTTCATCACAAAACACTGCAAAACATTGCTTAAATGAATGTATTATAATCAGTTGCCTCTTCATAGTTCATAGAATAATAATTACAATTTGTTTCAGTCTGGATCTCATTGTGGTAGTTTTAGCCATCATTCCTGTCAATAATACAAATAACACTTGTATTGGAAATTCTCATATGATTCATGATAATTGTGATTTATTAATAATCTTGACCATTGTGTTGTACTTCTACAATTGTTCCTTATGAAATATCATATGCTTAGTACTTTTCCACATCAATAAGCTCACAGGGCACCTTGCTCCATCAAGGACGGGGCCTGATAGCAGGGCTGCATAGCTGTGTAATCTCTGACACTTTCTCTCAGAGCTGCACTGTTGTGTAGTCTCCAGAAGATGTTTTTTTTTTCATCTCCGGACGTAACCTTGTTTCTTTTCCATTTAACCTGTAATCTATTGTACTCGGTACTCATTGTGCATCTCATGCTTAAGGAGTGCAGTGAGTCCTTTGCAAATGTAAGAATTAAACCTACAGAAAGACAACATTGACTCTGTGCTTACTGAACAGAAGATTCCCATAACACACTCAACAAATAAATCATTCAGATGTGGAAATGTTAGGCATACCATTTCAGAAAAGGGTTTTAGTGAGACAGGTTAGTGGGAGGTGTCTGGTTATAATGGCTTCAGCAGTGTTTTTCAGACTGCCCTGTGTGTTCTCCCATCAGCATCTTGTCCTCCTTCAGTTTGGCCTCAGTGAACTCCTGCTTCACTCTCTGCAGCAGCTCTGGGCACAGCAGCACATCCAGGGCCTGTCATAGCTAGAGCCTTTGCTGTCCTCAGAGTGAAAAACTGAGCTCTTTCATCACCTACAACAACGACACAAACACATTGTCAGCCATACAAATCCAGTTGCAAGACACTGGATATTTGAATATCTTTAAATATTATAATAGTCATATATCAGGTTTGAAAGTGTTGAAAAGTGTTGACTGTGAGAAGTCTAAGAGGCCTGGCTAGCAGGCTCTGGAAGCTACAGTGTGTGTGTGTGTGTGTGAGAGAGAATGGTGTGCACACCAGCAGCAACAGTGTATTCCTCTGTGTGGTTGAGAACATTAGAACCAATGTAGAAGTACGGATGGATTCCAGGAACTACAAATGTCACATTTCCGAAGTCTGTGGAGCCTGAGGAGAGGACAAAAGGGTCATCGTGTTCATATGTCATCGATCCATCCCCATATTTAAATAGTTAAACATTTTGAGAAATATTATTATTGCTTATTATATAGTTTAGAAGAAGAAAGAACCCCAAACTAATATTTAGAAAATGGAGGTGTGTTAAGGCACTGCAGCTGCTCCCTAGATGGCTGCATAAAACTGCGACCTGCATAGCTTACAAATAACCTGAGGTATCTTCAGACATATTTTTAATCATGCTATTATACTGTAGTGTGGAAATTGTGTGCCCATTTGCTTGCATATGACTTTGCCCACTACCACATACTTTAGTTATTCCCTCACAGAGGATGTACACGTACCAGATTCATTACTGAGAAGGTTTTCATCTGTGAAGTCCATCCCCAGAGTCTTTCCATTTCTCATGTACAGCTCTTCCAGTGCAGCACTGCGCAGCATGTTATCATACATATTTCTTGCAAACTCTACTTCAACCTGAAAGACATTTGGTGTTAACTTCTTAAGGGTGCTATTTGTAAGGTTTTGGCTATCAGTACACAGACAACAGAAGCATTGACAACTGTATACTTACCAAGAGCTTCAGTCACCATTGCATTTATAAGAGGTTAGAATACACTTTTTGGGCAACACTACTTGTTGGACTAAGGGCAGACGGGATGCTACAATGACTCACTATCACAAAGTGGCATTATGAGACAGGACAGGATGGGGCTAGCTAGTTAGTGTGCTGACTTTAGTAAAAGAAAAGAAGTGATGCAAATAGAAGCAAAACAAGAATTACGTTGGCATTACTTTTCACTGCTGGAGACAGCTCTTGGCGAGGAACATTTCTTCTTGACTGGTAAGTACTAACAGCTGTTAATGCAAACATTTGCTATGTAGCAAAAGCAAAAACGTACACATACCACCTTTAAAGCCAAGGGACATTTAGCAGGGCCGAGCTATCAAACTGGATATAGTTTGTAGGAATAATTCTAGTTTTTCCTCAGCAGTTCATCCTGAACTGGAATATCACAATTCTGAAAAGCTGAAGCAAATTTCATTAATTATCCTATCAGCATTATTAATTAAATTACCTGTGGGGCAGACCTTGTAAGGTAATGTTGTCATGCATTGAGTTCAGCTGTGTTTCAGCTTAACCTGTGCTTGTTTTGTCACAGCATTGATGTTCAATGTTTAAAGCCATTGCAAATTGCAGTTTAGCTGAGCTCATTCAAAATTACAGTAAAGCTACTTAGATCCTTAGTGGCACAGTAACATCACCTGTATGGATAGAAGCATGTCTAGTATTAGTGGCAGTATAAAAAAAGACACGCTGGCAGATGTCTATGGATGTTTCTGTTTCTACTGGTCACCCGATACAGGCCAAAAAAGGCCATTACTTACTGTCCCAGTGAACATCACTACATTATGCTGGCTTACCTCACACCCAGTTGCCACAGCAGCTGATCGAAAACATTTCTCAGCTTTTACTTTCAATACAGAAAGCTCAGAGCGTGAGGGGGTTCTCAGATAGTACTCCAGCTCAGTGTATGCAGGGATGATGTTTGGTTTCATTCCACCGTGCTTTATAATACCTGCACAGCACAACATGATTGAATATCAGAGCTCACTAAAATCCCGAGAGCAACACATGAGAATAGAGGAGATCAGTTGTTCACCATGAACTCTCCAGTCTGGCTTCATCTGCTGTCGTTAGCACAGACAGGTTGTTGTAGCACAGCACCGCCGCATCCAGTGCATTGATTCCCTCCCAGGGGTAGGCTGAGGCATGAGATGCCTTTCCATGGTACTTTATAGTTACACTGGAAAACATGAGATAAACCATGCTTAGGTCTCCCTCAGGAAAAGGGAAAGCATCAAAATTGTGACATAACAATGCAGTTGAGTGACAGAAAGAAAGAAGTAGACCACTAGAATCACTTTAGACTGCACTTATATGCAATACCATACAGTAATATAGTTCACTATAGTTCATTACCCAATGGTCAATTATGTATTTTTGGAATAAAATGTTTGAGTTCAGGCATCTTTTCATTCTATTCTAGACTGGGTCAACAATATGGATTATACACTTATAACTAACCAGTTGCATAAAGCACTGCATCAGATTTCCAGGCTTGCAGTGAAGAACATTTCAAAGTACAAAGCATACCACACACCATGCAGAAAAATGGAAAATATTCATACAGGAAATTTGTATTGTAATGAAACTTACTCATGGTTAGCCAAACAGGGCAGGTATATGGCATCCTCTTTTGATGGGTGAGCCATGAACACCACATCCAAACCCTCAAATGCTCCTTCCCTTATCATGTCAATTTTACCTCCACCATCTTCCTCAGCTGGAGTCCCCAGCACTGTCACCTGTAGAAGAAAGCCCAGTTTGACAACTGAATACATGTACAGTGCTTCAACAAGTAATACAACACAATACAATACATACAATACACTGCATAAATTATCATAAAGTGACACTGTATTGTACAAACAGTCTTCTGCTCTGACTGAGAAGACTGTCTGTACAATACAGTCCCCTCTGGTAGCTGCCCTTGTAGCCCTGCTGCTACTGTCCCTCTGCTGTATGAATTGGCGAAGTGGGGGAGAGCCAAGCATACTTTTGTATTATGTGTCAATGATGAAAACTATTGGCCTGTCAGTTAAGTGTTTTAAGGGTCTGTTTGTAAAGGGACTCAACTGGTTTCAGAGTCGTCATGTTTGTTTGTGACCAGCTACTGAACCAAGTAGTCTTATATGCCTAAAATTCACTAGGGTTAAATTTGACAGTACCTTTTTTACTTGCTTTTTAAATGTCAAATTTTAATCTAGAATGATTCCAGAGTATTTAAAATCAGACACAACCTTGAGCTGTCCCAATGGAATACATGGACTATGGCTGCAGTAAATTTGTTTGCAGCTTGTTGTTTGTTCCTCAGTACAAACATACAGAACTGTGTCATCAGTATATGTTTGTATGTTGACAGACAAACAAAAGTCGAGTCATTAATGTACAAGATGACCAAAATGAACACTTTGCCTCCTGTTAGTCAAGTATGATCTCATCCATTTAATGGCTTCCATAGAATAAAGAGGCAGAGAGGCAGAGAGAGCAGTTAGCGGTTTCTGTTGAGTGATGAGATAAGATAAGGATCAATTGTAACAATGTACAGGGAAATTTACATTGTTACAGCAGCATCAGAGATTGAAAAGAGAAAAAAAGGCATAAATACGAGTACAAGACAAGATATAAGCAAGATAATATTCTAAAAAATATAAACATAACAATATAAACAGGACAAAATGAACTAAATATATGGACTATATATATATAGTAGTATAGTATAGAGACAGATTGAACTAAATACAGATATTGCACATTTTGAAAATGGTATTGCACACAGTGAGTGACTGATAAGCAGCTGTTTGTTAGGATGGATTAAAGTGCAGAACCTAGTGAAATGGATCCATGTGAGTATGTGGTCTACTAGGAGCAGTGCTGGTTGTAGAGTCTCACAGCGGCAGGAAGGAAGGACCTGCGATACCTCTCCTTCACACACTTTGGGTGAAGCAGCCTATTGCTGAAGGAGCTGCTCAGTGCTGTCAGACTGTCCTGCATGAGGTGAAACTCCCTGTCCATCAGTGATGATAGCGTTCAGAACAAATCAGCGCAAAAACCAAATTGCATTGGATGTAGTGGCATGTAGCCTGTCTTCAGTTTAGTGGTTAAATGCTTTATTACCCATTTCTCCTCATGGGTCTGTAGTTTCCCACAGCTGTTTGGTCATCAGACTTGAAAATGGGTGTCACAACCACTGCCAACCAGGTGCTTGGAAAGATTCCTTACTTAACTGACAAATTAAATGAGCAATGGGGCAGACTAGAGTATTTTGGTGTGATTTTAAAAATGTGGTAACCAAACCATAACCACCCTTAGATTTCGAGTCTCGTTTGATGTTTACCACTGATAATTCAGAAATTTAGGCAGACTGTCTTGTATCTTGGGATATTTCTGTTATTCATCATTGATAGAGGTGCAAGCTAGTTTTTTAAAAAGTTGTTAAAAGTGCTTGCTCTCATATCACCATCTTATATGATTCCATTCACTTAAAGTTTGGGCTCCTTTGTTTTCTGGTCATTATTTAGAAATGATTTTAGAGAAATAGAGTTCCTGAAAACCAGACTGAGGGCAAAAGTTGGACAAGGAAGATGTGAAGCTGGCAGAGCCTCAGCAGGGAACAAACAGTCACTGTCTGCAAAGGATGTGACCCCAAACCTTTTATTTCTGTAAAATGTAGCATGGGGCAGCATGGTTGCACATTGGTTAGCACTGTCGCCTCACAGCAAGAAGGTTCCAGATTCAATCCCTGGTTTGCCTGGGGATTTTCTGTGAGGAGTTTGCATGTTCTCCCTGTGCCTGTGTGGGTTTCCTCTGGGTACTCTGGCTTCTTTCCACTGTCCAAAGACATGCAGGTTGGGTTAATTGGTGACTTGTACTTGCCTGGTGTGAATGTTTGTTTGTGTCTGTATGTCAGCCCTGGAATAGACTGGCAGTCTGTCCAGGGTGAACCCTACCTCTTGCCCATATTTGGAATGGGACTGGCTCAAGCCCCCTCATAACCCTTAAGGATAAGACGGTACAGATAATGGATGGATGGACATTTAGTCCTCCTTAACTGAGGGAAAGCTGAAAGCTAAAAGCTGACATTCAGTGCTATAAGCGATGACATGGCAGTGCAGCCTAAATAAAAATAAAAAATGGGCTACACTACCTGTCATTCTCTGGGGTTTGGCTCAGTTCCCAGTGGCCAGATTCTGCACTTTGGACCTGCATTACTTCTTAAGAGGAGACTCATACTTTTCAGGTGTTATTGTTGAACTGATCTTACTTGTCCAGAGAAACCAAACTACAAAGACTTCTTAAGGAATAATAATGATTGAATAATATATGTATATTTTTTTAAACTGTTCTAAACTTGGATCAGTTTCTCTGGTTGAGTTACAGAAGTGTGAGCACTTGAACACTGCATGTTGTGTGGTTGTCCTACCTGAACCCGGACAGGGAGGTTGTTTGTGTTTTCCAGCACAGCTTTGAGCCCCAGAGCAGCAGCAGCTCCGACCTCAGCAATCAGGTTGTGTCCACATGCATGTCCAATACCAGGCAGGGCGTCATACTCACACAAGAAACCCACATTGACCACGTCTCTCTGCTCACTTCCTCCAGCTCCCCAAGTGGCTCGAAATGCAGTCTCAAGTTTGAAGTGGCTGTCGACGTTCCAGCCTTCTTCCAGCCTGAAAAACTCTACAAGTCTGTCATGAGCCTTCCTCTCCTCGTAAGCCAGCTCTGGGTGGCTCCATATGTCCTTACTGAGACTGTGCAGTTTTGTTTTTTCTTCGTCTATCCGGCAGCTAAGTCTCTGTTTCAGCCCCTCCAGCAACTCTGACCCGTCACACATTCTGTCCAGTTTAGGGAAACTGTAGAGTAGGCTCCGCTCCCAGGTTAGCGCCACTGTCAAGACAGGAAATACACGCAAAAAATACAAAATAAAATCGTGAAGACACTTCCGGTGAAAGCGATTTGTCGTTTATTTATAAACACATTAATTAGTGTTTGTGCATTGTGTAGTGTTAGTTAAGTGTAGTGTTAATTAGTCAACATTGGTCAATTATTCATTCATTGAATGTCGCATCACAGGAAAAAAGCTAATCCTAACATAAAACACCAGGAGCTAACGCTAGCTACCATTCAATTACCATTACCAATTTGCATAATCTGACACAAATTAATATCGGTAGCTGTTTTGACGTCGAGCGTATGCACGACCCATACATTCAAACCTTTTCTTACCTGTTTTGGATAATACAAAAAGTCACATACCGCTGTCATGTATGGCATCTTTGGTCCAGCGTAGCGAAAAACAAACACCCAGAGAACTTAGTTTTATCCTTTGGGGGACGAAAATTTGTCCCGTTATGAAGTTACAACGTAGAAAGGATGTGCAAAATCAACATTCACGCTACATTTAAAGAATTACATTACAAAGTTACATTGTTGAGCAGTGTTGTTTAAACGACAAAATTGCTTCCAGCCGAAGTGTCTATTTCTTGTTTGTTTATTTTGTAGTTTCTGTGTGCATTTCCTGTCCTGACAGCTGAGTTGACCTGAGAGCGGAGCCTACATTGGAACTGAACCCAAAGTGGATCCCTGCAGGCAGACCCCTCTCTAGTATGAACCCAGCTTCCTGCAGACTAACTATTAAGTTACTCTGGACATTGCCTAAATTTGTAACAGTTTAGTTTCAAAATAGTCCATCATACATATAACCAATACCTGTGTCAGAGAAATGCCAGACGAAGGGGCAACACCATATACACAATAGCACGCAGCTTACTCATTATTAGGAGCAGTACTCTGTGAAGGCTGTGAAAACAGTCGTATGATGTCTATAATGCAGCCCCTAATAATGTAAAAAGATCTTGAGATTTAATGAAAAACAAATTAACAAAACAATGAAAAGCTTTCATATCCAGCTGTTTGTAGTAGTGAGTGATGTGGAAATCATCTGTATACTGACTCATATTAGTCATTAGTCATTATCACTGTCATCACTGAGATTGCTCATTTGGATACAAAGAGGTATTTGGTTAATAATTCATAGACCATAGTGAAGACATTATGTTGAACTTAAAGATCCCCTGTGAAATTTACATTCAGTTTCTCACCAAAATACATTGGGTATAAAAAATATTACAGGATTTAGTTATAGAAAGATATAGGAATCTTTAAAGATTTGATGAGAAAAAAAAATAAAATCATATAGGGTTTTTGACCAGGTTATGGATATACTGTACATACTCTACACAATTAAAGAAATTCATGAAGAATGCTTTTAAACTGTATTATCTGGTGTTGTCTATGTCCCTCATAAAGTTGTGTAGAGACTTACAGTCCTCATCAACTAAAACAAGGGCAAAGTGAATAAAAACAATGGCATGTACTATATAAGCATTTATTCTACACAACGACAAACTGTCTTTTCATCTCTCATCTTGATTATTCATCCACAGATCTTGTCAGGTCTGTTTTGACCATGCTTCCTTCTTTTTGTTCCCTCAGACCTGCCAGGTAGATCTGAGGTTTGGGCACGTTGCTCTCACCATTTCTCTTGCTTTGACAGGCAGCGTCCTTGGGTGGCCAGGTCTGAGTGGTATTTTCCCGTCTCATGTGACTCAGATCAGTCTGTACTGAATGTGTCACTTTGGTCAGAAGACCAGCCTAGAATTATGAAATACAAAACATCAGAGCCAAAACAGATGATCATAGTTACAGTTTTAATATAGTGTCAAGGAATTACATCTGGGATCCAGAGTGAAACCAGTCCTGCGTTAAAACTGGGAACTTTGCTACGTTGGTTGGGAAGTCAAGTTGGAATAACAGATGAATACATTTAAAAGCTTATCAGACACCAACATACTGCACAACAGTTTGTCTAATCAGAAACAGAATTTTACACATCTGGAAAGTTATCACAATGACAACTTTTTAAAATCTTTTTAATACAACCATCACAAGGTAAACAGAAGAAGTACAAAGTAATCCACCAGGCCAACACAGCACCAGATGACATTGCGCTGCATTGCATTTTAGCAAAAGTTAAGCAAGATTCAACTTTTCTGCCAGATGACCCTATGTTGCTCTAACAGAACACTCTGCATTGGCAGCCTGGTTACACAGACGGACTGGCTCTATTGAAATGAATGCAGGACTGTGTTTTTTCATGGTCTAAATTGCTGTATAAGTATCCTACATATTGTCTGATGCTAAAAAAGCTGAAAAGTTCTCTTTCCAAAACTACATTTTGACTATGAACAAAAAAACATCATGTGAATTCATCAGGCTCACCAGTTTGATAGCTTTTCGTCGCAGCTCCCACTCATTCCACTCATATGACCTGACAATGTTTGTCTCCATTGGGTGGATGTCAGTCTGTGTGGTGCTGTCACACTTAGTATTGGGCTTAACCAATAAACTCTCTCCTGGCTGCATCTGCAAAACCACAAGTCAAAAATTACAGTTATTCTTAATACCACCACAAGATAATGCCAAAGTGACAAACTGTGAAATCCTACAAATAGTGGTTTAAATGAAATATACTTGTATTCTGAATGTGTTACCCAGTCACTCAGAGAAGACTGCTCACCTCAGAGTATGGACTGACGCAGGAGAACTGTTGGTGGAGTCTGAGGAACTGGATAAGTTCAGGGGAGAGCTTGGCCTTTTCTGCAACCTCTGCAATAAAGTCATCTGGACTGGAGGCAAATTTCAAGGCAGCTTTTTTGGAGTTGAAAACATAAAGCTTCTCTTTGTATTTCAAGACTCCAATGTGTGGATTACCTGCAAAAGGAGTATGAAATATTCAAAACTAAAGGATAAAGGATGCTCATCATATTGTATCCCTTCAAACAGAATTTACAGATTGAGAAAATCTGAATATCATATTATGTATACATGGATAAGAATTGACAAGTGTGCCTCATAAACATTTGTAAATTCTTAAGGTTTGAACTCTTCTTTCTAACACTACAGCCACAACTTCACTTTTTGTGTGTAGAACCAGGCGCAACACCAGAATTCAGAATGCTGAATACTTTTGGGTATTATGCTACTCAGTTGCCTCAGAAAAACCTATGCCAGGGCACAGGAAGGAAGGAGTCATTCAAGTTTCCACGTCTAATCTACACGTGCTTTGTAGATTAGATGCAAAAATTGATGGATAGAGATCAAAAAGGCAGTTGTGTGCAGGCAGAGGTGTAATGACAACCAGACTCCACCTTCAAGTGGCATTCAGAACTGGCCAGATGACATTCCATGAAATCTGATTTGTTTAAAGCTTGCTGAGGCTTTTGAATCTGACAAAGAAGGAACATCCAAATATCCCTCTTGATATCATACTGGTTGATAATGAGAACAGTACCTGGAAGTAGAAGCCCATCTCTGTTCACAAGTGTGTAGCCACAGAATCCATTATACTGCAGAAACAGATCATTAAAACTGGCTGTTCTTTCAGGCAGGAGCCATTCCTGTGTCTTCATCTCACCTGGAACAATACGCTCATCTGAAAGGCGTAATGAAGAAAAACTGCATTTAAGCTCAGCACTTGGATAAGCTTGGATCAAAGCCATTTTTCTCTCTGGAGTCCAGTTTTGTAAAACTTGTGAAATATGGAATTTGTAACTTCAGAGATTGACACAGCGTATTGGTTGGTGACGTAAGCCATACCTGAAGACTCAGTCATTCTCTGTTCATCGGTCTTCACCTCTGATGCCCCCAGCAGGCTGTCCAAATAAGCTTCAGAAAAAATCTTGGCCTGAGAGGCAAGGAAGGGCTGCAGATTGAGCATGATGTTACTAAGGATGTTCAGCAGCTCAGCCTCATCCTGAAGTCCAAACCACAACTTTGATAAGGCCTTGAAGAGTGGCTGAAAGACAACATGAGAAATGACAAAAATAAGGCTGTAAAAGCAACAAAAACTAAGACAATTATTTATTTTGGGGGGGGGGTAAATTTTATATGGCACATTAACCAAAAATGCATAACATTATGAACATTATGAATTATGAAAATTACACAAAGAAAAGAACATGAAAGTAGCTGGAACGTATAACCAAGTGAGGTACCACTATTAGGAATCAGGCTAACCACATACTAATTCCAGCTCTGTGCTGAACACACAGCCAGAGGACTGATATCAGTCATTTCAACTAACACTCAAAATGAAAGCAAATATATGTATGTATATTTCCTAGTTGAAATAGTTGAGAGATGATATGACAAGTCATAATAACAGTAACAACACAATTGCAGTAACAAAGGCACTTACAAAAACTTTTGCAGTGGGTACAGCTGTCTTTGACTGCACAGTCTCTTTCAGTAGCTTCATCTGTGATGAGAGCTCCGTCTGCAGGAATTCAACATGCTTGGCACATAAATGTGCATCAGCCTGGTAGAAAAGGTAAAATATGGTTATTTTTTAAACATTTCACTCAGAGGTGTAACACATGACTTGAAACATGAAATGTTCTCTTTTACTTAGCTGCAAAACATGGCTGTTGTTTATATTGAAAACTGCTGTGAGCTACATGGAAATACCACAATTTTACAAAACTGGAATTACCAGTTACCAGCTACTGTTATCTTACCAGTAACATTTTGAGGAAAGCTTCATGCTGTCTGATGTTGTAGAGGGATTGTTTGAGCAAGACGGTAGGCATGTCACATTCTTCAGGCTGACTTTCAGAGTCTGTTAGCTTCTCCAGCACAGCTGTGTATTTCCACGCCAAACTCTGTGATACACTCAGCTCCTTCTCTATGTTTTTACTAATTACTGGAAGAGCTTCATTAAGAAGTGCAGGCACTGCAGAGGGAATGTTAGAGGAAGTATTGTAATCATTAAACAGTATTGATGAAGATAACCTAGTTTGATGATGTAATTGAAGACACAGAGTATGTGTAACTTCACACACTTGTTTGAAGCAAAACACTGCTTGTTCTGGACTGGAGATACTAACAGCTCCTCTTTCACGGGAACTTAAGGACTCATAACCTGGACTGCATACTGAATGCTGCTAACCTGGCTGATGACTTTAAACCTGCTCAGTTAGCAGTTCCACTTTATCATCTAATCAGAAGGTGGTATTTTTGCATAAAAAACTTCTTGTGGCTTTAATGTGAATACTCTGCTAAGTGTCTTTAATGTGCATTATCTGTCAAAAAGGCATATTATGTTGTTTATTACCACATCTAACTTATTCAACTCCTCCCTTGAAGAATCAGTCTGTTAACTGACAGTTTTTCCCCACACATGTGCAATAATCTCTTAAATCTATTCTGTAAATAATTTCATCTGCACAATTCAATGTAAATGTCTGTAAATATTAACAATGTATACAGTGTCCATTTTGAAGGAGTATATTTCTTTATATTTTGAAGATGGGGTTATATCACTACGAATATTTTTATTTTATTGTTATGTCATTTTATTCTTAATCTGTACATGTGAAACAGAGAACTGCAAAGCAACAATTTCCTGCAAAGGATTAATAAAGGATTCAGATTCTGATTAATAGCAATATTATCACGCATATAACACACAGAACAACAAATACAGTGCTTTTATATCATAAGGCTAGTGTACTGTACTTAGGTCATGGAGGTCAGTCTCCTCTGCTCCCTTCTTGCTGACTTTGTTGAAGAGTTGGATCCCTGTGACAATCATGGTGAGCTCATTGAGCTGCTGCTCCTTGTCCCTCTTTAAGAGCACCATGAAGGCTCCCAGTTCAGTCTGAGGGAAGACACTCTGCAGGGCAGCTGGGACAGAGAAATCAAGAGTCAGCATCTATTCATCCATCCATCCATCCATCCATCCATCCATCCATCTATTATCTATACCACTTATCCTTTAAGGGTCACAGGCAGTTAGAGCCAGTCCCAGCTGACATTAGGCGAGAGGCAGGGTACACCCTGGACACATCGTCAGTCTGTCCTGGAGAGAACCCATGCAGGCACAGGGAGAACATGCAAACTCCACACAGAAAAGCCTGGGGTTAAAACCCAGAACCCTCTTGCTGTGAGGTGACAGTGCAGAGGTTTTGGGTGGAGTCGAGGTCAGCTATCTGATAAGATGTCACACAAAACTGGGAAAACCACTTCTTTATGGAGCTGGCTTTGTGCACAGGGGTATTGTCATTTTGTCACATTTTGTTTGTCAAGAGCATGTCACAGTGTTTGTTGCGGTGGGGAGAACATGTTTTGTAAATACTAAACTTCCAGGGACTTCTAACGTCAATGTGATAGTATGAGTCTGAAAAGGGGTTCATATCTGTTAGTGACAACTAGAAAGTGAACTTTACTTAGTGACGTGGCTCAACATTTTAACATTGAGCACCTCATTTATTGTCTATGACACAGGCTGTTCTTATTTTAAGCTCAGTGGCAACTCAAAGTGTTTGGTTCACTGACTGATTGACATTTTGGGTGAGAATGGCACAATTTACAGACATGGCTTGTGCTGACTGGGGAACTGGAACATGACCTGTGAGTTATTATAATGGGTGGCACTGCCCTTTATCCTACATTCCTGAATAATGCTGTCAGTGTAATCTTACTGACTATAGTTCCCGAGAAACAGTGAAAGAATTGGTTAGTGTGAAACCTGTAGCCTCTTGCACAGTGTTGACATCTGTAGGTGAGCCCATGCCAGAGCGCAGCAGGATGTAAGAGATTATTTTATGGTACAGAGCATCTAGTTCTTCCCGTGTTTTCACCCTGCTGTCAGTGATCTCTCTGCTCACTTGGTTGAGCCTGGACTCTACCACCTGGTGGATTTCCTCAAGAAACTCACCTGCACAGACACACAAAGTATTTGCTTGTAACAGATTGTTTAGTACTCATTTGTGTAAATATGCACTACTTCAACAGCAGTTTCAAATCAATTCTAAACTGAACAGCCAATCGGGGTAAAAAGACTAAAATGTGTGTAATATGCACCAGTTTGTTAGATCTAAAAATCTTGTGACTTTGTGCATTCTTAATATGTCTATGGCTTATTGCTTTAGGTTGTTAGACTGAGATAAATTAGGGATTCAATCATTTAAACTGGGATTCAATTTTAGCTAAAGGGTTTAATGTTTGGGCTCAGATGTGAGGATTTCCTGCCCTTTTCTTTTACATCACTGGATACACTGGGTTGGACAAGCCAAGATATCTGAAGATGTGACACACTTACACAGACAGATTAATTGATTATGAAAATAACTGTCACAAAAAGTATAACTATACAAAAAGTATATATTCATAAGCTAAAAAATAAAACACTTTTTGCTTCAGTCACTCAGTTTGGGTTCAAGACTCAGTCTAAATCTGTCATTTTAGCAGCAGAAGACATTAGTATGAATGTAGTTTTTATTACTTACGTCGAAAGGTATAATTCATATCAAAATACACTTGCATTTTGATAGTGTCAAGGGATGGGCTGCACTTTTCCATAAGTTTATCCAGACACAGCTGTTAGAATTATTGCAGATTGAGATTAGAAACAGGGCTATAGCTTACATTGTTTATCAATTTTATCAATGCAGGGAAATCTACATTCAACAATTACAAACCTTTTTAAAGTAATCTGTTTAAATTTAATCACTTTTAGACTAATGATAAGAAATAAAGAATCCAGCATTTCTCACCACAGTCTTCCTATACAGTGTGGAGACAGCTTTTAAACTAAATCTACATCTTATAGATTATCATGTTACAAAATAAAATTTACAGTCAATATTATTCAGCAGTTAACTGAATAAACAGAACACCAAGAAAAAAAAAAAACACACACACACACACACACACACACACTGCAGTGACAGTAACTTACCTCCTCAAGTTTCTGGACATCTTGTTTGGTGAGTGTCCGATCAACATTAAAGCCATTTCTTGGGTCCAGAACCACAGCTTTCACCTGAAGATATTTGAAAAGAAAAAAAAGTTTCTCAGACGGAGCTTACAGTCACCCAGAGGTACCAGTTTGGGTTTTAAGAAGGACAGCAAGATATTCAATTCCAAGAAGTTCCAAAAATGACTGCTGTCATTTTGCTCTTGACTGTCTGTTGTGTGTAATAACCTAACGCAACAGTACATGCTATTTTTAGAGTTTATAAATTACTTTATACCCCTGCAGCGTGTATAGGAACTATGGAGCATTAACATCTGGTGTTAGTTAGCCAACTAGCTTAGCAGGCAGCACTCATATTAGGGTTACTGACCATGAAAGCCACCAAAGTGTCCGACACAGCATGTCCCCTCACAGCACACTCCTGTACTATTTCACGGATAATTTTTTTGATCACGCTTTCTGCGTGAGCCCGAGACATTTCTGCTGACAGAAAATATGTAACTGTTTTATCTGAATTAGAGTTTACTGCTACTGACACGGCTAGCTACGGCAAAAACAGCTTGTTGATTACTGGTTGCCACGGTAACAATTTAACGTGACTGTGTCCGCTAGGCTGCGCTGTTGTAAGATGTCGGGGAAGACCATAAGACAACAACTAATAACTATTTATATAAGTCGGTAAATACATCCGGGAATTTTCTCATTTATTCCACACATTCTTTTACCCTGTGTACAAAAAATCTTCACAAAAAGCCACATAGACTGCACTGATCAAACATAGCTTATTCTTGCTTTGTTATCATAGACTACAGATGATAAATGAATAAGCAATGCAATTTTGCATACGTGCTGTTTTTTTTTTCTTTTCTCTTAAATGTAATTTTCATTTTGTGAATTCTAAACCTTTTTGTTTGTAATTACTTTTAAAGGGCTTTGCCATTTGGGTGCCTGCAGAGTCCATCTTGACATTTCTTTTTCTTCAAGTCAAAGTCAACTGTAGAAATATATGACATACAAAGACATTGTACGTCAAAAAAGAACATTTTTAAATCAAACATGAAGGCATTTGAAGTGAGCAGTTATGGCTTAACCCATAGTCCATTGCATTAAATGTGATGAATGGCAGCTGGTATCCTTATATTCAAAGACTGGCACCAGATACACATGAATGGGCTTTTAAAAATCCCACTCTAAAAGGTATTTCCTGTTCATTTCCTCCTTAGGCATTTAGGCTACTGCAGTGGAGAATACTCAAAGAACTGTAATGAGGCGAAGTGACCATGCCAAACATCATGATTAAAATATTTATTATAAAAACACAACATATATAATGTGGTTTAGCTGAAAAATTGCTAGACTCAGTCCAGACTGTTACAGTACATTTACAGGAAGAGGGACACAGACAAACTAACAAGCCTGTTCTCTTTAAACTACAGCTAATAAACAAAGGCAGACTGAGACTTCATTCACAGTGGAGTTCCCTACAGTCACATTTCACTGTGATCTCCACTTAAGAGCTGAGCTTCAGGTTACATGAGCGCCCTGTGCTTTTATAGAGACAGTTTACAAAAAAAACAAAAACCACATGCAGTCAAAGGAGTACATGCAAAGAGGTGCAAATGAATTACATGCAACAAATAATTTCATGCAAAGGAAAAAGGATAAATACACAGGGCTGACAAAAGGGTTTTCAGAGTTCATGGTAATGAATGCATAAGATTTGGCACCATTGGAACACCTTCCTAAAAATAAACACTACTGAGCAAGTATTAAAAATCCCACACAACCAATGTTGTCAGATGAAAAAATGTTTTAGAAGAAAACAAGAAAAAAAGTGGCGAGACACTGCACTCAGAATATTACAGATAATTTCAACTTAGAAAAATAGACAAACACTGTACCCACAGCAGTAGCATTTAACATCATCTGCTTACTCAACAGACTGACATAAAGTGATAGGAATTACCAAACCATTACTGTACTACACGTCATTCACCATGGACTTGTACTTCAGTCTTTCCAACAACATATAAACCCCCACTAACCAAAAGTCAACTCAAGTGGAGAATCAATGTGTGAAAATAGACATGACTCAGCTATAACTGTTTGAGAAGACAAACTTCATATCCCACAAATCCTGCTCTCCAGTTCACAATACTGCAACAATAGCAAACTTCTATGCACACTGATCTTTTACTTTGACTTGATAGTCATGATATTGATGAGTATTATGGGCACTGTTAAGAAAAAAATGAAAATAAAATCTCAGAAATTGCGTAATGTTACAAAAAAGTAGTACTATTTCTTAAGTTGTAATATTATGACACAAAAGGTCTATTTTTACCAAAATACACAATATCTTGAGGAAGGAGGCAAAAGATGAACATTTTAAGCAAAAAATGTTGCTGATGATGTCAAAATATTACAAAAAAAAACAAAAAAAACAAAAAAACAAAACACCACATTATTTTGAGAAGTCATAACATTACACCTTCATTTTTTTTTAAACAGTGTCCTTAATGCCCCATCATAAAGATCATCCAATGCTGGAAAAAAAATCTTGTGAACATTGATCAGCTGCACTGATCCAAGTTTCAAATAGAAATGCAACTTTAACTCTGTCTAACACAAAAAAGATTAAGATTAACTGTTAGACCAAATTTACTTTAAATTGTTGTATAAATACACACAATAATTTATTATGATATTAGATCAACATATAGCTGAAGTACAACTTTGAAATATACATATATATTTGGAGTCAGCACAGTGAGTTTCTTCTATAAGTCCCTCAATTGCTTTTTCTGGAAACAAAGTTGGCAGACATCAATTAAAGGCCAGCTTCAATTCTAGTCCCTTCACCACAGACAGTAGTACAATTACACTTAAAATTCTCAGGACACATAAATACATCCCCCAAATGGGAAAGTTAAGGCAGTTAAAAGGTTCTTGAGGGACAATAACATAGACTTACAGGGAATTTAGACCCACCAATTTCATCTTTGCCATATTGGGAGATCACAATACATTAAGACATAAAGCAAGCAGCAGGTAAACAGAAACCCACCGGTGTCAAGTAGGGGTGCAAAAGTCGAGATCCACACAATTCAATACATTAGACAAATATTTAATGTTATAATGGCTCAGACCAAGGCATGGCACTGCATTAGAGCTTTGTCTATATTGCACTTGGTGACAATTTATGTGATACATTACAAAGGAGTCAGGCTTGCAGAGTCAGTCTCAGAAGCACTTCCTAAAGACAATTTGTGGGCCGTACTCCTCATATTCGTCCTGCCCAATCCATGCAGAGCTGAAGGTGGGCAGATTGGCCAGCACTGCCCCCCCACTCCACACTGAGAAGTCTCTGTCTTTGGGGCTGGTGACATGAACACTCTCCCCCATGTCAGCAGGTACCAGGCCTTTGATTTCAGCCTGGAGCCGCTCAGGCAGGCCGGGAAACAGAGTATTCCCACCTTCAGCAAGAGACAAAAACCCTCATTCAGTAAAGATTAGACCAAATTAAATCAAAGCATGAAGCGTGACAACCTGTGCTTTTCAGTTACTAGCACAGCTGGAGTACATCTTTCAGTCAGACTGTTGTGTAATATTTAACAAAAAACAAATGTTACCTGACAGTACAATGTTTCCCAGGAAGCTGCGCCGCAGGTCAATGTCTGAGCTGAGGATTGACTTGAAGATGCTCTCGTGCAACCCGTAATGGTCCTGTCCAATCAGCTCGGGTTTAAATACAATCTCAGGGGCCCTGGAAGAATGGGGGTAGACTCATTCTTATAACAGGTATCTGCCCTGTCTGAAGAGTCAGCTCAAGAGACAGACAGCTGGTCTGTCATATATACAGCATGTTTCTCTGGTACAACAAGAGGAAGGGTGCTTCTCATTCCTCCCTCCCACATGAGACAAGGAAGAGATACAAGAAAAAGGTGTGTGGACAAAGGAATCCTTTTCTCTGACCTTTATTCTAATGACAGCTCACCTGGATCAGCTGTCAGTCAACAGGTGTTATAAGCTTGGCTGATATTTGTATTTCCACAGATGTCATTAGTTTTGCAGGTATTTGGTCAAAAACCTAAGTACCTGACAAAGTGAAATTTGTATGTGTCAGTATGTAGTATGGTGAACCAACTGACAGATCACTTTTTCATTTTTTTTTTTTTAACAACATGTTAATTAGTGAGCTTGGGGTGCAGCCAGGCTAGCCATTTCCCCTGCTGTATAATTTCTGGTGGTCTCAGGCGTATTATAGACCTATTTTTCCTTTTATCAAGTAACTCATTCCCCATCCTCACAGCTCATCAATTAAATGTGTCAAAACATTTAAAAAAAACCATAAACATAAAAAGTTCTCAAATTTCCAATGTTCATCCATCCATCCATCCATCTAAAGCAGGACATGATGTGCAGTTACCTGAACCGCTCCGTGCAGAGTGTGACAATCTGTCCGTCTGGCATGGTGTAATGCATCTCCCTGCAAGAAGCACCCCCCTGAGCCAGCTCAGCTTCATAGTTTAGAGCCACACAGCAGCACTTCTCCTTCATCTCCCTCACTATCTCCATCTCAGCTGTGGTGCGCATGCTCACCCCCTGTTCCTGCAGAAGCTTTAAGCACATCAAATTCATTTAGTCTTTGCACATAAAGTAATGAAACCTTACCCTACAGTGCACACAGCATTAACCTACAGGTTTCTGACTGCACAATATAATCATATTGTATTGTTTTTATCCCATTCTGATTCAGTAATGTTAAACAGCATGTCCTTACTCTGAACAAAAGGTAACTGTTTCTCATCAGTTTGTGCAACAGTGCCTAAATATTCACTTAAGACTAAGGATGGTGCCATTCTGTATTTTCTTTAGTGTCAAAAAATCTCTTTCAATATTTCTTCTCTACCCTGTCTGTCGCCCTAAGCCCTCTGGTTCTTACTGACGCCACCCATTTTTAAAAACAGTTCACAAATATATAGTTTTATTCATTAAAAAAAAGCCTGAGTAATTTCCTAAAACAGCTGGACATTGCAGTTTCAAACAGGAGGAAAAGGTGCATTTAATGGGGACTGTATTCAGCAGTGGATTAATCCACATCCACTCTTGGTGCTCTAATGAGTATCTGTGGCAGCAGGACAGTATGTGTGGGGTTGAATTATAATAAACTGCAACAGTGTGACTTGTGTGTTCATAGGTTTTGGACAACAGTGGAGCTCTATAGCACTGAGCAATAAGATACTGTATATCAAACTTTAATACCCAATACTGCTCTGCACATGGGATGCAGAGACAGGGAGAACAATAGACTTATTCTTTAAAAAGGTTCCATTTTCCTGGTATTTTATTTGAAGCTCTGAGATCCATGAGAAAATATATTTGTGGTTTTAAGTAGCAAAAAACATCTCCTCTCTCAAGCTTCTCTCTGGAGCTCTAGCAAGAATAGGGCGTTTTGTATCTCTGAGCCTCACTCTTGATTGGCTGACTGTTTTCACCAGTAGTACAACTGGATGCAAATGGTGTCAGAAAATGTTAGGCAGTCACCTCTGAAATGAGCTGAACAGGTGAATTTGGACAAAAATGGTATTTAAAAAGCATTATATTTATTTATTTATGTATTAGTGGATATGGAAATCTCACTTTCTGCAATATGAAAAATACTCTCACCGGGTCATTCACACCATTGCCTGTACAGTGTGCAACAAGCAATGTGTTGCTGAATACCTTTTTAAGCTGCATTGTGACATCGGCTCCAGCCAAAGGGAAGCGCTGCACTGCATGAGGAAGACAGTATCCCTCAAATACAGGCACACTGTGGCTCACTCCATCTCCAGAGTCAAATACCACACCTACAGGGAGGAGTGGTTTGTTTTTAATCTACGATACAAAATCAACATGTACACACTGCAAAAGTTAAAAAATAAATAAATAAAAATCAGGTGACCAAATTACCAGTGGATCTGCCTGCTGCATAAAGTGCCAGCACTGCCTGCATGGCCACATAGGTGAAGGGAACATTGAAACACTCAAACATGATCTCCACCATGCGCTGTCGGTTCTCCAGGGGGTTCATGGCTGCCTCAGTCAGCAGAACAGGGTGATCCTCTGGATCCACACACAGCTGCTGGAACGTGTGATGCCAAATCTAAAACCAAAACATTCATTGGTTTTAAGATAGGTTTGGTTCTATCTTTGGTGGGGACATTTTTCTCCAACAATAAACAATTGTTTATTCTCTGCAATAAACTGACAATGATTCAAGTCTGAGACAAAAACGTAGGCTATACTAAAAACTGACAACAGATTCAAGAAAATACTTTAAGAAAAATAAATATATAAAAACCTGTAGGTTTTTACCCACGTACCTCAGAACTGAGTGGACAGAAATTTACCAAAATTGGTGATTGCTCTGGGGGCGAGTATTAACCAAAATCCAAAGTGCTGTATTAATTGGTGCAAGTGGGCGTGGCTTATCACATCAAGATGCCTTTCAGCAACTCACTGGAGACATCCTGGGCAGGCTCCTGAACATACACACCTAGTTTCACTCTAATTGCTGCTTGCAGCTATATTTGAATATTACCTTACCTTTTCCATTTCATCCCAGTTACGAATGGTCCCATTCTTTATAGGGTGCTTCAAAGCCAGGACTCCTCTCATGTGCTGAGCCTCATGTCCAATGTAGGTCTCCCTATCAAGGTTACCATTCATTATTTCCTGCAAAGACAAAATACAAACTTATTATCAGGAAGGCTAGCTCCAAACAGAGCCATAATACAATACAGTTCATCTAAAAAGTTGGCCTGATAAATAAGAACGCACCCTTACCTCATATTTTGGGATCCCAATTATTGTTGGAAATACAATGTTTGGACGGTCTTGATCTGCAAATCCTGCTTTCATCAAACCAGACCCAGTATCCAGTACTATGGGAGTCTTGAAATCCATCATCTGTAATAAAATGGAGAAGAAAAATAAATAAAGAGAAAGCCGCCACTCACTAATATGGAGTTTACTCATTTAGCCAACTAAATGAAAAGTTCATGATTTTAGAGAGTTCACTTATTTGCCTTCTTTCAAGGATGACAAAAATGAATATCCACCTCATGTCTGTGTCAGGACATGGTTAGCTTAGCCTAGTGTAAAGACTGGAAACAGCTAGCCTGGCTCTATCTGACACATATATCCATTTTCGCATCTCATGCTCAGAAAGAAAGTGAATAAGTGCATTTCTATCAAGCTGAACTAAACTTTAAAAAAAAAGCTTATGTGTCACTACAAAGTTTTCCCTATGGCAATTACAAATGACATCGACCCTGTGACTGATGTTATTGAGGTTCACTGAAAGGTCCAAATGTAGGATCTCAATTATCCAACCAAAAAAAAAGTAGCTGCTCCATGTATTCCAGTAGATGCTGTACCTCTCTCGTGTTGATGTTAAGCTGGGCCTGAATTCCAGGAGACCTAGAGCCTGATATCCTTAAGGCCTCCGAGCTCTGAA
Organism: Lates calcarifer; assembly: GCF_001640805.2. Taxonomy (NCBI): domain Eukaryota; kingdom Metazoa; phylum Chordata; class Actinopteri; family Centropomidae; genus Lates; species Lates calcarifer. Next base: position 22,865,489 of record NC_066839.1, read on the forward strand.
CACCATCAGGCAAGTCTTCATTCAGCTCACGTCTACCAGTAGGCTCAAACTCCAGAGGCTGATCAGGAGGTAACTGTGCTGCTGACTGTTGATGTGGGCACTCATCTGTAGGAGATAAACTTGTTGGGTGTAAAGATGCAGGTACCACTGATGCATCCTCTTCATTTTCAGTGGTTATTTCAGACAAGTGGTCTAATGATAGCCTGTATCTATCAGAGTGGTTATTGTTATTGTTGTTGCTGTGTTCCTTTGCATTTGGATTGAAAAAGTTGTGACTGATGGCTGGAGTCACATTCTCTGGCAGTGATTCAAGTGATTTATCTTGTGGATGAAGTTGCGCAAAACCAGGATCTTGAGTTACTGAAGACAAAGCTGGATTCATCAGGTCTGTAGAATGAAGAATTTCGTGTTCTGCAAGGTTGTCGTTGACAGGAAATGAAGCTTTTCTTGGCATAGGCACAAGAGGATGGAGTGATTTTCCACCTGGGTCAAACGCTCCATCATCCGGCCTCTTTTCAGGGGTTAAAGAAGCTTCTGGTTTGCATATTGTAGCATTTTCACCAGATCCATCTAATTGTTTCCCATAGGCACATTGCTGATGTTTGATTCCCAATTCTTCAGAAGGTTGCTTCAAACCAGAGGTTTTTAAGGTAGTTCTATTACATCCAGATGGATCAGGCTCAGAGCAAGTGAGATCTTGACACTCAGGCACACAGTCGTGTGGTATAGCCTCTTCGGCAACACCAGCCACCACCTCTTGAATATTTTCAGTATTGCATGTATCATTATTCTGGTCCAAAGATGTGGAACGTGTCCTCTGTGATCGGTTATCGTGCTCTGATAAAAGCTCATCACAGAGTGCTTGATCCTCTTCACTCTCAATTTTAGCCTTGTCCATTATAGAACATTTTACAACCTTTCTACCTCTGTCCTTGTGCTTCTCTACTTTACAGTCTTTGTCCAAACTCTTCTCAAGCTTCTCCACCTCCCTTTTCTCCTTTTCCAGTTGTAACCGGAAAGCCTCCCTCTCTTTGTTCACACTTGATGACCTGTTTGTATCTAAAGGTTTGCTCCCCTCAAGTTCATTGTTGGAGTTTTCTTCACAGTGTCGGAGCTCATGGATCTTCAGGTTCTCCTCCATGATCAACGCATCCAGAAAGTGAACTGCCCTGAGCTCTGTCAGCAGATCCGGCCTGCTAAGAATTGCTGCTGTACCCGCTTCTGTTGTAGTGTCGGTGCACTGCCCATCATCCTCAGAAGCCTTAGTTTCACTTGCAGATCCAGTTGATCTGGGCTCACTGAGGTTGTCATTTTCTACAGGGTCCAAGTCATCTTCATCTTCAAGGCCAAGAACACCAGCTTCAGCCAACTCACTGGATGACATCTATAAAAACGAGCATAAGCAGATAAAGCATAACAAACAAACACTGTTTGGGTTTACACTGGTTGTATAAACTGTAGTTTAGTTTTTCTCTGGTCACTGAACTTAAAGCCACATTATGAAGGTGTTGAATGTATGGTATGTCTATAGAGGAATTATGTTTGACAAATGAGACTGCTTGCATAACAAGCCGCTGCTTCACTGTGGGCCACTGTGAAAAAGAAAAAAACAGGTAAAAAAAAAAAAAAAAAGATAGAAAGGAGTAACACTTTCAAGAATGCAGTTCAAGAGAAAAGACACTTATTCATCAGATGATCACTTTGGCACTTTGCAATATCAAACCAAAGCCAATAATGAGCAGTCTCCCATCATAGCTTACACCCTTGACGTGATCTGTGATTAACATACCATACCAAGCTGCTCCTCACTGTCCCACACTGGCCAATGACTGTGCCTGTGGTCTGACCTCAGCAGGGCCTCCAGCACAGCCTCCTGAGCCAGAACATTTTCCTCTTCCTGCAGAAACAGACATTTGACAAGTAAGATGTGAAAGCATGTCAACAGGTTGTTGTAACTTGTTGCTGGGAAACTGATGTTATTTTGCATGTTAAAGATTTCAGCAGTGAAAATTATCACTTGTTGCAGTTCTTCATGGCAGCAATCACCCACTCGCTTACTCAAATGGTTAATTTCTTACCTCCAGTATTTCATCAGCCCGGCCCAGGATCTTCTCCACCTCCCTCAAACCCTCCTGCTCCTTCTCATCCCAGTCCTTTTGGGAGATATCAATCACACTGTAGGGGGGGGAGGGGGGGCGCAGAGAGAATCAGAATTGCTATTTCTTCTAGCCAATGTAATAGTACATACACTGGCAAAATTCTAAAAGCCATACACTTTCAACAGTCAGTTCCACTTAGAAGTTGAACTTTTTCTTTTTTTTTTGCCCAATGACGATAGTTCATGTAAAGTACAAATGAATACATTCATTCTCTTACAGATGAAAGTTTAAACTGAAGCAAAAAAACATGCTTTTGCTAAACTGGATACACTCAGATATGACCAGTAGTACAGTAAAGTCCATTTGTGGATCCTGTTTCTTCTCTACTTGCGCTACTGCTACACTACGTTTTACCAGTAACTCCTAATTAACCATTTGTTAATTGTGTCTGTCCAGCTCTGGCTCAGAAGCTGTAAAGGTATGGCAGGCCTGTCCTGTTTTTCTGGTTATTCTGGCTGATCAGAGCTCAGGTTGAAGGTGAGCCAAACCATGCCTGGGGTGTACATGAGGTCACCAGATACTTTAACCTAATTAGAATGATTACATTTGTCCCACCCAAATAGGTGCAATTAAGCTGACAGGAGAGCAAGGGATGTATCAATATAACAGTCTATACATCCCCACACAGCCTGATCAGTGAAAATAACTGAACTCACCTGTGTGGGTGTACATTAGGTGTGCAGGGCCTTTAAGACAAATTAGCTATCTAGCTAGAGCTCAGCACCACACTGGCTGCTTTTTATATTATATTTAATGAGATCTGTGGCCGAACGGAGGCATTACCCATCAACACCATCCTGATTCTGGTCATGCAGGTCATACGAATCCCAGAGAAGAGTAGGAATCCCTTCTGTGGTGCAGATGGACTTGTCTCTTCCATCTGTTATAGTGCTGGAGAGTATGTTGCAGATGGGACTTAATTCTGGATCCTCAAAACTGCTTTGTGAATGTAGTATCCAGTCCCTGTTCTCTGGGCCTCTGGGCTGTGTGCTGCTCAACACCTCTGTCTTTGTGGGCTGATCCTGGGGCCTGCTTGGAGTTGGGACTGATGCATGGGTCTGAGGGATTGTGGAAATGTAGGTCTGTCTTCTGCAGTGTGGGGTTGTGTGTGATGGTGACAGTGTATGAGTTTTCCAGATCATCTACTGGCAAGCTAAGCCAAGGATTATTAGGTAGCGCAGCGGAGCGCTTCACTTTGATCTCAAAGTCAAGGGAATCCTTGGTTACTTTAGGGATGATCTGGATGCTAGCCCTAGAGGGGTTTCCCACAGAGCCAAAGTCAAACTCCTCTCTTTGATCCTCAGGATCTGAAACACTGGAGATGTTCTTTTCATGGATTTGAGGATGGCTCATCGCAGGTTTCACAGAGTCACTGGCCCCAGCTAATCTAGACAGACCTTCCACTCCTTCCCTCCACCCCCAGGCCTCCAGCTGGCTGCTCCCTGCTCCATCAAAAGCCTGAGTCAAATGAGCTGAGGGAGGGGGGTTTGCCCTCAGCTGACACCATCCCAGAAACTGCAGTAGAAGGAGAAGTTCCAAGAGGACTTGCTGCTTCCTTACCACTTTCACATTTAGAGAGTTCGGATTCTGAAGGTCTGTCTTGAACATCCTTGGCTGTTCTGTTTGTAGCACTGTCAGCAGAGGACTGATTTAACTGTCTGCCCCACAACAACTCATACTGCCACTGTAAGGCCTGCTGGAGGTGACCCACAGCCACAGGTCCTGAAGAAATCAGAAGTTTCCTCAGGGTCATGCACCTGATGAATAAAAAAAAGATGACTGTAAAACTGGCCATGTTTCAGAATATATGGCAACAATCTAAATGAGACTGTGGGAGACCTGAGCAGCTCCTTCAGCAACAGACTGCTGCATCCATGGTGCAAGAAGGAGCGCTACCGCAGGTCATTTATTCCAACAACCATCAGACTGTACAACACTAGTCTGATTCAACAATAAACCTGCACTCTGGACTCCCACTTTCTGGTCACTTTTTTTGGACATACTTTCACCTGTAATACAAACTGCATATTTATGTTTATTAGTTTTTATGCAGCTTTTTGCACTTAAATCTTTATCCTTCTGTGCCTCCTTTATATTTTTCTTTTGTCTATTCTTCACTCTTGTTTTGTTCTCGCTGCTGTAAAGAGTGAATTTCCCACAAGTGGGATAAATAAAGTCTTATTTATCTTATTATCTTATCTTTACCTTAAAATACTGTGGTGTGGATAGCAATGAGTTTAGTAATAGACTCTTTGAGCACTGTGTCTGTTCAACCAAATATACAATTGGTGCTGATGAGTAAGCACAAGACTAATACAGAGACTGTAACAGGCTTCCCTTTATAATCTCCTATCTCCGTTCTCTCTTACCGCTGAGACATCTGCTTGCCCGCCTGATGGACTGCATCATCTGGGATGACATTAGACAGATGAGCCAGATGAACCAGCTCTTCCATATGTGGGGGAGGGTTCTTCTTTAGAAAAGTGGACAGTTTGTGCCTCCATGCAGGAACTGACCCCCAGTTCCTCCTCTGCTGCTGTGTGGGAACACCATCTACATTAACACCTGACAGGAGCTCCTGGAGGAAGTTCTCACAGAGGACCAGACTGTACCAGCTGTTGGCCTGTAAGAGGAACAGTTCACAGTTCAGCTTCCATGGTTTAGACAGCTCACAGTTAAGCAGACTATTTAACTATCAACAAGGCTTGAATAAAAACATTTGTAAAGCTTTCAGCTCTTACTTATGAACTGACTTCAGCTGTTTCACATCAACTCACACCTCAAGTATTTTCAAAGCTCACATTTAATGTTCTTCAAACACTTCAGCTCAGATGGCAACTCAAATAAAATTTTGCAAAAACAAATTGTTGATACTTTCAGATATTTTAATGTTTCATTTGTTTATGCTATAATAGTAAAGTCAAGACGATGATATGTAATAGAATTTTTATTTGAGACATACTTTCAAAATGATTCATGATATGATTAATAGGTTATTAAAATTGTTAATTTTCCCACAATCAGCTAACCAACCGATCTTTTCAGCATCTTCACACCATTTGCTGCAGTTGATCTGTGATCTTTAGACTACAGCAGCAAACTTGCCTTGTTGAAGTAGTGATGGTAGTTGGAAACTGCTCTGAGGGTTTGGAAAATGAAGTGCACAGCAGAGCAGAGTTTCTCTTTCAGCCTCTCCAGATCCAGGGCCCAGCGCTCCCGGCTCTGACCATCAAAAGGCAGGATCTCTGCTAACGTGTGGATCACGTCTTCAGCACGGCGAACAAGTGCCTGAAGGGTGGGAGGTTATTTAAAGAGAAGAGTGAGGTGGACAGCAAAACTTAACATGAGTTAAATCATAGGGAATATGACATATAAATATGAAAGAAAACATGTTAAGCAAAGTTAAGAAACAGAACACATCAACTTAATGAGTACCATGGCAGGAGTGTGAATGGACGCCTCAAAATGCGACACCAACATTGCTGCCTTAGCAGCATCCTTGGCGATCTCTATTTTATAAGGCTGGAGCTTCTCTTGAAGAAGAATTTCAATCTGCTCTGTGACCTGTAAGCACAATTAAACACATTCAATTCATAGAGGTAGACTGACATTTTAACCACAGCTACTTACACATCTTGCCGTAAGAGGAGTACGGAGGCATTCTAAAGGTCTCACACTATCATACTCATTAAGGTCAGAACTGCAGTGTTAAAAACCTTGAGGATCCAATGAGAAGTAAAAGAATCAGTCACCATAGCAACAGCAACATCCTAAGATTATCTTAAAGTTTTTCATCAAATATTCATCAATATGGCAATGCATTTACTTTCCAAGACAGAGACACACAGGAGATGTTTACAGGGAACTGGTCAGTTTTAAATTCTATGAAATCTAAGTGTGAATATAATTTATACAACAAGTAGTTCCGACCGAGCAATCTGATTGGTCCACAAGACATTTAGAATGTGCTCAAATCAGCATAACAGCACACCTTACTCATCACTAAAAATATTACTCCGCCATATACATTTTACTTTGTTGGTAATAGTTTTATAATCGCAAGATTACACTCGAAGGTGTGCTTTAACCTTCGAGTTGTCATTTGAGCAAGCGCTCGGCTTCTCCATCAGCCGTGCGGTGACACGGCGCTATGACTTAAATTTATGTAACGTTTGCGGTGCAGAAGCTACATCTGTGTGATGTATCTCCATGGAAACGGGAAAACACTCGCCAAACCTTTTCATTTTGAGAGCAAATTGCTCCTCAACATGAACAGATTTTGTTTATACATTTTACTTTGTTGGTAATAGTTGTATAATCGTGATATTATAGTCGAGGGTGTGCTTTAACGTCATTTGAGCACGACAGTGATGCTTGCGGACCTCGGCACTGAAGTGCTCAAATGAAGCACACCCTCTCAGTTAATATTGTTTAATTACATCCTTCCCTTCTGTAGTTAAATAATGCTATGGTTACAGAGAGCACATAAAGAACTAACTAATTATGAGAATTATTAGTCAAGACTGAAATTTAACCTTGTGTTATGGGTAACACATGATCTTTAAAAGAGGAGGCAATTACTGTATGTTTACTTGATTTCACTTGTGTTTCTTTTATTTTTTTTATTTATTTACTCTTCTCACTTACTAATTGATCAGGGAAAACCCACACACTCACATGTTGACAGTCATATTTTACTATGGTTACCAAATTATTTGCATGAATACATTTTTTGAACTTAAAAAACACTTCCTTGACAACTCAGTCAGAAAATGTGATAGTAGTTTAACTTTTGCATTCATGCTAAAACCACATATATTTTGACATCATGTGGTTAGTCCATTTTGCTTACAAAACTACAAAGACCACCAGAGTCCACTTGTAAGCAGACCATGACCCTACTGTTCAGGTGGTCTCTGCTCTGCTGTTGAATCTGCCACTAAACTTTAATTGACATCTTTCACACCAGCTCAAATGAAACACACTGACCGGGTAAATGCACTACAGTTTCGTTTATAAAGCAAACCAAACAGGTTAGGAATGAAAGCAGTTGTCAGCTGACCCACCTGCAGTGCATCCTCTCGCAGCTGAAACACCTGCAGCTGCAGACGGGCCTGAGAAAAGGCCTGCTGCCACAGCAGCTCCACTTTTTCCACAGCTGCAGTTATCCTGTTAAATGCAAAAGGACCTTAAATTAATAGTTGGCATCATCAGCTGATATTCATTTCAGCATACTGTATGCAGTTTGGTGTGGTGAATGCTTTTATCAGCCTTCACAGTTAATGTTTCCTGAAAAGGCCTTTATTAAATGCATATTTGTACCCTACAACTTACTTGTTGCTCTCTCATTCTTAATTCTTCATGACCCTTTACTTGTCTAACTCATGAGCTGTAGCTCTACCTATTGTGCAACACAGGATCATTGCAACATTGCTATGTGGTATGCATGGGGAGTGTTATTACAGAGGATTAGGAGAGATAAAGATAAAGGCATTTTAGAGCAGTTCTCTTTTCTGTGGCTGGGCGGGCTGCCTGCAGTACCTGCTGTGGTTCTGGAGCATGTCGAAGGTGGTGTGGGTGAAGAGGGCAGTGCCAGCCATTTCCTGGTAGCACAGCTCTTTCTCAGGGTGACGCAGCTTCTCCACTACACTCTCACAGTGCCTCAGCAGCTCATCCAACCCCAGTTCCCTGCACACCACAACACAGAAATATTAACACAGGTTAGCTTGAATATGGTGCAGTAGTTAAGAGAATATTAATTAGACAGTTCAGTGTTATTCTTTTTTGGTGAGGCAGCCTACACGGGTCCTTGTTATTCTGTGGGAAAACTGGCTGCACTTAGCTTTCACAGCAGTACATTCCACAGTGAGGTCAGAGCACAAGCTTCTTTCTAAACCAGCAATTTAGTATCATTTTCATTAGACACAACTTCAGTGTTCTGAATGAACTTGTGTTTTGTGTTTCACATGAGGATTCAAGTTCATGTTAATGTTTGGCATTCAATTGGTTAAACCCCCAAGAATGCTATTGCTACAAAACTGGCAACAGTGATGAATGATTAGGTTTCTTGCCTGTCACTTTTATGCTGAGGCATAAAAAGAGGTGAAAACAAAAGTGACCAATTTCCACAGAGTCTGACTACTTACTGAACCTCAATACTTTTTTTGGTACAGACAAAAATGCATTTATAGCAGCAAATATCAATAAATTATTACAGTACAGTAAACATCAGATTTGTAGCTTCACTTGTTCTTTGATCAGTTAGTTCCTAATTTAAATTCATGGTCATAGTAAGGTGTTGCAAAAATGATCATTTTGCTAGCTAAATCTAGCAGTAATGCCAAATCAATTCTGTAAAAATTAATGTCATCATTATCAAGACTATCTAATGAGACTGCCCAAGTGTGGATAACACCTTGAAGATGATATTCCCTATTGGAAAGGGAACAAAAAAAAAAAACACCCATGTATCTGAACCTTCACAATCCTCTGCCCTGTCAGGCTAGAACTGTCTTTACATACCAGGAAACAAAATCTTTGAATGGATTAAAAAATAAATAAATTAATAAATGTGGACAATTTTGTTGGTACCATTACAGCATTTGGAAACAATACTTCATTCCTCCTAAAAAGTGATTAAATTAAAAGCAACAGTCATATATTCCTGCCTGGATGTGGCTCCAAGAAGCAGTGCAGCCGCAGGTTGATCAGAGAGATAGAGATGGAAAACATCCAAAGCAATTCAAGCTGAACTCCCAGGTCAAGATAAGTCACTATCTGATCACACCATCCATCACCTTTTAGACAACAATGGAGTCCATGACAACAATGGACTTCATTCATGAGGACTCATGAATGAAACAATAACATTTTTTTAAATGACTGGAATTTGCTAAAATGCATGTTGACAAGCTACAAAGTTTCTGGGAGAATGTCCTTCGACTGATAAAACTGGAGCCTTTTGGCAAGTAACATCAGCTTTAGGTTCACAGACCAAAAAAAGCTTTAGAAGAAAAGATCACCATTCTTAATGGAAAATGGAAACATGGAGGGGTCTCATCATGTGTTGGGGCTGCTTTGCTGTGTCTGACACAGGGGACATTGAATCTGTGCAGGGCACAATGAAGGCTCAAGACTCTAAAGGCATTCTGGAGAAAAACATACTGTGTCAGAAAGCTCAGCCTCAGTCGCAGGTCATGGGTCCTCCAACAGCATAATGACCTGGACTCTTCTGGAACGGCCCTCTATGAGCCCTGATCTTAATTCTATTCAACATCTATGGAAAGACCTAATAAATACAGTGTGCAGAAGGCACCCTTCAAACCTGAGACAGCTAGAGCACTTTGCTCAGGAAGAGTGGGCCAAAATACCAGTTACCATTCAGAAATCTCATTGTGAACTACTGTGATTGCTTGTTGGCAGTGATTGCTGATTAAAGTTGTGCAACAAAATATTAAGTTAAGGGTACCATCTTTTTTGTCCATTTTCATTTGGTTTATTATCTAAAATATTCAGTATCTGAATCAAAAGCAATGTCTGATTTGTGTTAAACATGGAATAAACAATGACTGATGACATTCATTTTTGTCCATTTCAAATTATTTCAGAGATAGTTGTGGGTCCTTCTTTTTCATGGAAGGGTACCAACAAATTTGTCCCTATCTGTATATAAAGACAAAAAGAAGATAAAGAAAAGGCTGGTAAAGTGGCATCAGTACCCATTTCAAGACATGTCAGGCTTAGCGCTAAATGACCAGATTTGGTTCAGTCTTCATGAGTCGAAGACTGACTTTGTCAGGTCCAAAACTTCCTCACAGAAGAGGAGACTTTATAATACTGAGTTGCTACCTTACCTGAACACAGGTGACTTAGCAACTAGTACAAGTTACCTGAGAACATCAAGTTAAAAATCAAAGCAACATTAAAATAAGTCTAATACTCAGGTAAGAAACAGAGGCCACAGGAGGAGCAGAAGAGCAGTTGTGAGTCTGACCTCCTGAGCTGCTGGAACTTGGCCTCATTGGTGGAGCAGAACCATTGGAGCTCTCTGAAGGTGGTGGGCAGTGGCAGCCGGGACAGAGCCTGCAGAGTGGAGATACATGAGGGCAGCCGCTGGACCACAGACAGGAACTCCTGGACAAACGCATCAATCTCCTGCAGGGAGCAAAGCAGAGCCACAGTCACTTTAAAATGCCACCATCATAATAAGACCAAGATGGTTCATGTGAAGTTTTCATTATAAAACAAGGTCAGAACTTTCAAGTTTTTACTGATAACATGTTGTAGTCTAACTGTAATCAATGCTGATCAAATCAAGCTGATGATGGGGTAATTATAAGGCTGCTCTGATTTATGCTCAGAAGTTTCTGTAATTACTAAATACCCCCTCAACCTAAATGGAGGTCTACTGGAGATTGTGTAGTTGCATCCTAAATAGGTCTCCTATAGGCAGTGAGCTGCCATGGTTAATGAATACTGTCATTATGGCCAAATGCCCCAGCTAAACATGACTGAATGTATAATCCAATGGAAAGAGGGGCTCCTTTCATTTGCAAATAAGGTCAGCTGATTACACAAGGCATTTGCACAAGCTTCACCAAGGTAACACACAATAGACGCAGGCTGCTTGGACTGTTCTCTTGAATGGATTCAAAATAAAAACATCTCCTGACTGAGTGAGCCGAGCACAGTCTCCATCATAAACCAGCAATATTGAGTTGGAATAAATATTTTGGCTGTAGTATTGCAGCATCTGATTATATTGCTACTTCAGATGTAAGCAGAACAACTGAGTGTGCATGTGCGTAGAAGTGTGTACATACACACACACTACAGCAGTTGACGGGAGCAGGACAATGTTACTTTGTGTTAAATCCTCTGATGGATCATAAGATCGCTTCAGAGGTTTTGCTTTGAATCAGACTCAGATAGTTAGATGTTTCAAAAGCAGAACTGGTCAGACTACTTGACTTATGGTAGAATGCTAAATCATTGTATATATTTAATGCATACAAATATCATCTGTGTGCTCATAAAGTATATCTGTCAAATAACTATAGGGTGTTGCAAACTGAATATAAATATTGATGCTGATGTCACAGATCTGATCTTCATATACACCTCATCCAAGGACATGACATCTTCTCAAATGAGATCATCAGCATCATCAATGTCCACAAATAATAACTCACAAAAAAAAATATATATATATATATATATATAATATATATATATATATATATATATATATATATATACTACACATACACAAATTCAGTGATTATCTACACTCAGCCAGATACTCTGACTTTCAGGATGACACCAGCTTTAACTGCTTAACAATTCTAACAGTAGTGCTTTTGGTTTCCTTGAGGGCAGTAAAGAGTAGAGCTGTTGACAGAGGTATGACATTTTCCAAATGTAAATTACCTTAATGAAGGCAACCCAGCTCTGGTGACAGTAAATAAGGTAGCCACCCAACGATGCTGTTAGCTGGCTTCGGTCAATGTAGGTGGAGAGCTCCGAGATTTCTTTCAAGAAGACTTTCTACAAAAGAAGGAATCAGTGTTAACTCACAAAAGTGACAACTAATAAAAAGCCCAAGGATACAGTATGTGTTGTTTTAGTCACCTTGAAAGAGGCAGCATGACACCTTGCTGGAGCCAAGAGTTTCAGCAATAGCTTGACAACATCCTTCTTTTTGGGCTGAATTATGTATACACTGTGGACTGTCCGCTTGTGCAACTGGAAAAGAAAGGCCAACAGAATTTTTTTTCAAATATTTCTGATATTAACCAGATTAAATTATTTGGGATCCTCATGCTGCTGTCTTATCCCAACTTTTTGTCTTTTATATGGGTCAACCTCCAAAAGTATTCATAATGCATCACATGTTCTTGTTTGACCCTCACTGCTTCATAGATGACAATAATTTTGGATGGCCACTACACCAGAGCAGTTGCCTGTCTCTAGTTGGTAATAATACACCATGACAATGCAAAAATGAAGTTGTTGTTAATGCACATATTTTTAAAATAAATCTAAATTGTAAAGAACTAAAGTCACAAGTTACAGTAGATCCCCACACACATAAATTAAGACAAATAGCAATTATGACTTAGGTTTTCCCCTTTCCCAGCAGTTTGTAATTACAAAATAAAATGTATAAACATGTTGGTATGCATGCTGACATCAGGCCAGCAACTAAGACCACAGAAGATATAAAAGGGAGAACAGTTGATCTGGAAAATAGAAAAATGCAGCATCCCCTACATAATTGTGCAAATTTAATGTAATTTCACTGAGGCTTTTCTATTCAATAACCCAACATGTGACCAGTCATGCATGTGACCCCCCACCCCCACCCATCTCCCAACCCCCTGCCCTTCTTCTCCCCTGATACACACAGAGGAATTCCAGTATGACCACCACAGACATGACGCACTTAGTGTTATACTTTGAAGATCAGTTCAGAATACAGCTCTGCAAATCAACAAAACTGATGTTGCGTAAGTTTATACTGTAACAGAGAGTTCTGCTAGAGGCCAATCACAAGTTGAGTACGTCACTGTACTGAGTGCAGAGAACCAAGTCCTGTTCATGCATAATTCAATTAGAACCAACTGTGGAAACAACAAGCTGCTGTTTTAAAAAAAGCTCTGTGCATACGTGTATCTGAAATGAACTGTTCCAGTACTTTAAGATGCCCTATGCAAGATTATTACATAAATTCCCTAGTCTCATCTTTTCTGCAGCAAAGAACAACAGTGTCTTTATTCTTCTCAGCCCAAATTAAATTCTGGTGTTGGGAGTGGTATTTTTCTCCACCAAAAAATCAAAAGCTAACATCTAAAGTAACATCTAGCAGCAGGCGAACCATCCTTGTTGTTAAAAAGAGTGAGTTTTGTGAAAGTAAAAATGCTATATGTACCTTTGGCTCTGAGAATACAACCTTACAGTACCCAGTACAGCTTTGAAGACAGTTATTATAGAGTCCAGTGGGTGACAATTTAAAAATGCCTTTTTATTGACCATAAAAGACCAATATAGGGGCCTGCTGGTGGCTTTGGGGTTTATAGTGCTGACCACTGTCCCTGGTTCAGGTCACACTCTGGGCCTTTATTGCCTGTCATGCCCATCTTTCTCCCCTCACTTTCTCTATTGTCCTCAACCTAATAAAGTGGGAAAAAATACCTAAAAATAACAATCAAAATTTTGATATTGGCCTTTGCGGAGGAATAATCACTAGCTTAACAGCGTGCCAACACATACAGACTCAAACCAGGAGAGGGGACAGGATGCTATTCATGTGAACTGAACCTTTAAAAAAAACTGGTGCTAACCAACAACACCCAAAGGCTCAAAGGGCACCTTGTGAAGAAGTTGAAATGTTTAACTGTATGCAAATGTTTTTGCCGACAAATTGCCTTGTGTTGATTTAGTGATGAAACTGAAGGATGCTGCTATTTTCTGCTCCACGCAACTATGCAAAATGACTAATGTCCCAGATTCTATATGATAGAACTGCAGGGTCTTTCAGGGAAATGACTATAGCAAGAAATATAGAATATCTGAATATAGCAAGAAACTGGAGAATATGAGTATTTAAATGTTCAACACAAACACACCTGCCAGCTTGACACTCGTGAGGGATGAGAGGGAGCCTGCCTCTTTTATCTGTTAGTGAATGCACCATTATCTAAAAGAAGAAAACATCAACAGCAGCACCATAGGCTATAAGAGGACTATATTTCCTCTGTTCTGTTACTGGGAGTAGAAAAATATAAGTTAATCATTTTGCATTCGTAAGAACTTGTGATTTCTAACTGGTTTCATGGTATTACAGTAATGTTGAGCCTTACTGACAGAGGGGGTCTGATATTATTGGTCAGTATTGGTACCACAGATATCATGTTGCCGTGCATGTTTTGTTTTTTTAAAGCTGAAAATGTCAGGTCATTTTTAGAAGACTCTTTTCATTGTTCACAACATTGTGAAGCCCACGACTTCTACTGCTGGATCAAGGTTTCTCTCCACTGAGCAGCACAGACTTTAAAGCAGAAAGGTGACCAACGTTGTCCTCGCTCACGCACAGCTGTGGTTGTGCACTAATGGTAAAGGTAAAGGAGAGAAAATTTTGCACGATGTGCTGAGTAAGCAGCTTTCATTGTAGTGAACGGTCTCAGAGTCCAGGATGGAGCTCTCCCATCATGTCTACGGTCAAGCAAGTAACAGCATTAAAAAGGACCACCAGTTTTTAAGCCTTTGCTGTGGAAATCTAAATGTCACTTTGTGCATTTGGTGGATATCAAGTATGAGAACAATCACTGGCCACAGCAGACCAAAATATAGCACTGTGCCATGGCAATACCTCAAGCAAAAAAAGAAAGGGGAGTAGCAAGAGAAACCAGCTTTGACGGTATTGTAAAAACGGGGACCATGCATTTTCAAAGGTTTTAATGTTTGCTTGTTTTGTCTTTTTTTGTTGCTGTAATTATTAAACCCATTATTATTATTATTGTAGTTAGAATTATATCCTCTCACGCCTTATAAAACATCCCACCACGCACACACACACACAAACACACCAAACAAAACATACCACCTAGCATAACCTAATCTGCCCTTATTTTATGTACACTGTTTTCACATTTTCTAAGTCACCATGTCACTCCTTGTTTGTCATCTTATCTCACTAATAAAATAAAAAAAAAAAAATTAAAAAAGGGAAAAAAAGACAATACCTCAAGCAGAAGCAGAGTCTCAGCGATGAACCTGGTAGCAGGAAGCGAGGCATGCCTCAGATCAGCCACCACCGACACCAAGCTCTCCTTCTCCTGCCTCTTACTGTTGAAAACAATTCAACCATCAGTACAACTCGCACTCCCACTTACATATTCTCATATACATGACAAGCCTGTCTGATTCCACATACTTGTGCAGACACAGAAAGTAATTTATGAAGTCCACCACTTCTGCTGTGCTGAGTTCTGAGAAGAGTTTGCCTTGTCCTTCCACTGGGAACACGATCAAAGGGCAGCCATGTTGATCAAAAGCACCTGTTCAGACACATAATACAAACTGTTGCAATGACAGTGTTCATGGCAAGAATGACTGCAATCCATATTAAATTAAGGATATGATATTTTGGTCTAGCACAGGTGCAATAAGTTTTAAACTCATTCTTGCCAACATAACTCAAACCTGATCATTGTCCGTTTGCTGCAATTTTACCCAGGACTGTTATCAACATGTCACATCAATACAACAGCTCTAACGTAACATCCATGCAGTATGAGCCACATTACTGTACTGAACATATTAAACCATGGATAACAAGCAGAGTGGTGTGGGTTAATATCTACCAGGGAATAACACAGCTCCAGAGTTGAGCACATGATCAGCAGGCAGCGGCAGGGAGGGGACATACTCCTGCACCGACTCCTGGACGTCTGAAAGATTTGTAGGAAATGATTATTTTTATTGAAAAGACGCCCGCAAGAATTTCCAGCAGCCCCTGCAATATGACCACTGGAGAAACCGGTCCAGCAAATTCCTCACTGCCTTTCTAAAAAAGTTGTCTGATGAGCAGGAGCCCTCAGAGTACTGCACAGAAACACGCCAAGGCGTTGTACATTCAATTTAAGCTCATCAGTGAAACACACGCGCCACATCAGTCATGAAGACGCTGGCGCTCGCGTGCAGTTGCACTTGTTTCTCCTACCTGTTGTGTGTCGGCTCATCCCGAATTCCTCACTCGGGGATCATTTCCACAGCAGTTGTCTCCTTGTAGTCTTTGTGCGAACTGCCCTTTCACTCTGAACGTAGAGCCCTGGCCAAACCCTGAGCACTTTTACTGCGGTACTGGAAAACTGGACCGCGTCTGCTCGCCGCCTTGCTCCGCCATGTTGTGTCCGTACGGCACCGGCTGTGTCTGATCACCCCGCTGACGGGATGCTGCCTGCTCATTTATAAACCACAGAGGGCGGAGATACGACGGGAGGACGGACAGGAAAAGCAGACCGCGACACAGCTCCAGACCAACACGTCTAACCATGAAGAGGAACACCTAATATAAAGTTTTTGTTTTGTTTGGATTGGTTACATTTATTTAGTTAAATATGATTCCAGACCCGAGTATTCTTTCAAACTGAACTGAGGTCTAAATGCTGTCTCAAAGTTTTCAAGCCTTGATCCTGAAAGATTACACTTTTTTGTATTCTGTACATAAAATATATGGATCTTGTCTGCTGACGATCTTATGTGCTATTATATTTATTGAACTTGTGTACACAAGTTGATATCTTGTCCTTCAGGACAGGCGGTGTCCTAACCTTATGGCTTAATATTTAATAAGTTGGTTAAATTTCACATTTGGTGCATCAAAGAATGAAAGTATTTAAAGTTCAAGACAAATACATTATTTGACTCAATTCAGTCTGACTAGTAAATTTCATAGACCAGGAACTGAGATAGCTAAATCAATGTGGCTCATACCTGGGCCTAATGTTTTTTTCCTTCTGGCCCAATGTTCGCCCAGTTCCACAGCCATACAGCAATTCTGCTGCACACAGAAATTCGTCCAGCTGTTAGCCAACACTGGGAGGATAACAGCCCAGATGTGGGAGTATATTTGGTTTAGACTTAGACCCAGGCATATGTGGGGACAGAAGTATCATTTTGCTATCTGATGAGAGGGAAAATTAACAGTCAGTTCACTTTGCCAGCTATCACGAACCCATCAGTCATCAAAGACCCTGACTCCTCACCATCCACCTATTCACCTATTTCTGACTTGTGTGCTCGCTGTGTGACTGGAGGCAGTGCTGCAGCAGTTATTCCCTGACACGTTGATGGAACCTCCAACCTCTCCTTTCTGTCCTCTTGGAAAGGTTCATTAGGTCACTCCACCATCCACAGAATGCCAGTGTCAAATTCTAGCCCTGACACCAAATATTGGGTCAAGATCTTAAACTCTGATTAATGGGGCCATTATGTAATTTTTGTGTGTGTTTCATGTTCATATATTATATGGAGCATTAGCACAGGAAGTGCATATAGGTAAACTCCAGATGATGAGCAGGAAGTGTGTATACAAGGGGGAAGCAAACAGTTTTTTGACTGTGTCTGTGGCAGTGTGTTTGCATCCTGTGGAACTAGAATTGTATGAGTGGAGATCATGTTAGAGACAATGGACTAATGAGCTGTCTTCATTATTTGTGCTAAAGTAAAAGGTACACAGTATCAATAAATGAGTCACTGCACATTGTGTTGGACATTGGTTTAATTGTTTGCCCAGAGCCCCACGTCCAAACAAGTTCTCCCTTTGCACCTGCCAGTGGATAAATGAAATGTATTAGTTCTTTAAAAGAAAGACATTACACTGATGATCAGGGTTGTGAGCAAGCATCTCAATATACATGCAAAGGCCATATACAAAACAAATGAAACTCATTAACACATAGAAGGTCCCTCAGCCCTCAAACAAAAGGCCAACTGAATCAAACAATAGCTTTAAACAGTGCCTGGCCAAAGTGTAATCTTAAACAGAGAATTAAAGCTATTGAAAGTGTTTAAACATCTTAATTAGGCTTTAAAATTTACAATAACTCAGCAATATAACATTCAGTCCAGAGTTACTTTTCGAGGATGAGGGAGGAAAACAAAATACCCATTGCTTCCTCCCTCCCACAGTCCCACTTGGTACAGTGCACATCACAAACAGCTGGTCAAGAAAGGTCAATTTTCCTCAAGGGACTTTACAGCATATGACCCCCTCTGTCCTTAGACTCTCAAGGAAATCAAGGAAACCCCCCCAAAAAACAGAAAAAATGGAAGAAACCTCAGGAAGAGCACCTGAGGGGGATCCCTCCTCCAGTACGAACAGACAGGAAACAGATGTTGTGTTTACAGAATGTAACAACATAGTAGATCTACAGTAGGAGAATCAGGATTACAACATTATAGACTGTAAACATTAGTAAAGAATATGATCTGGGAGGACATAGAGCAACTGACAGGTGCCACCAACAGGACCTGACCTCCTCTCCACCATGAAGACAGGAGGGAAAACAGACTACACAAACACACTTGAGGAAAAACCAAGCACATCATTCACACAAGAAAACGAACACAAAAGCACAGAGAGAAACAAGGAGGAGGCTGGGACTCTCTGAGGACAGAGAGAGAGAGAGGGAGATGCAGTGGTTTTCAGAAAGTCTACAGTATTCTTGTCGGCAGGACAACTTGGACCATACTGTACATACTGGGTTTAATAGATTGATTGAGACCTACCAGTGGGTGAATGGTAACAGGTAGCAGCTGGTCAGGTCACTTACACATGCAAGCATTTCCTGTTTGGGAGCAGCCAAGTCCTACATTTCTGTTAATACACTAACTGGTCTGACAGCATACCTCATGGGAAAACCACTCACACCTTTGTTTAACTTAGCTCAACTTAAGAGTGATTAATCAATTACATTTGACCTAACCAGAGATCTCCCACTCAGCATGAATGTCAAAATTAAGTCACAGACAATTCCAATAGACCCAAAAAGGGAAAATCAAAGCTGCGTTTCTGTTTGTTCATTAGATGGCAAAAGAGAGGAAGTGATGGGAGATGTTTCCATTGATATGGAGAGAGTTCACTCAGAGGAATGTGTTATTGAGAATGAAAACTGAATCCAAACCATGTGGTCTGAGTTTCATTAGAGGCTATTTTCACTCTTCAATCTTATGATTCTTTCAAAACAATTATCCATCAGACTCATTTTATTACTATGAGTCCTTAGCTTCACTGGATCTAAGCAAACAAGAATAATGTGGTTATTTTCAAAATGTAATCAGATTAACAATTTCTTGCTTCATATGGCAACTAGTGCTATTGATCACCAAATAATCCTGAGGAGAACAATGCATTATGTCATGGGGTCTTATGGGGTTCATGGGGGAAAAGTTAGTGGAATACTTGCAAGACCAACACTTTTGGAGAGATTTTTTTAATTTATTGCTGTTTTAGTGAGAACCATAGACTCGGATAAGCAGGAGCCACCATTGCCAGGAGAGTGAAAAAAAAGTGAAATAAGGGATAGGATAAAAATTCTGATCTGTAAGGACTTTATTGTGAGAACAACGGATTATGCCATATTCAACTGTAATATATTGTGTATTCACCTGCAGACATTAGAATAACTCTAAATATAATATTAGCTACCAAACTGATGATCCACAAGGGTCAGGTTTAGGGCCCATGTTAATTTTAATTTCTATAATGATTTACCTAATATTTGTAAATTGATATCTAACATTTTATTTGCCAATAAAATACTATACTGATTTTGTTCTTAGATTTATTTCATTGTCAGAGAAACCTTAAAGTCTAGGGTAAAGAAGATAAAATCTCATAGCATTATCAAGAGAAACATGAGGCATTTTGATGACATTTTGAGGTCTTTTTTATCTTATGCTTACCAGATGAAATACCAGATGTTGATATGGCACTTTTTACAAAAACCTTTTTCTTATCCATTTATAAACACACACCATTCAAAAAGCTTAGAACAAAACACTTTGGTTCTCATATGAATCATCAGTTCGAATTAAAGAAAGGAACAGAGCCAGGTCTCTTGATATACTGGAAATCAAAATTTAGACAACTTCAAATTCAGTTATTATTTAGGCTTAATTACAGATTCATATTCAAACCCTGCAAATTTTTTGGAAAGCAGTTAATTCAAACAAGAACAGTACTAACCCTTTACCCTCACACTGTTGAGATTTGCCTTGCTTTAGCCAAACATTTGACTGATTCTTATTTGTAAGAACTATACACGGCCACCTGAGAGCTAATCACAGCAACTATTTCAGCTATTACTTTGGTTACAAGAAATATAATACTGATTGATCCTTGGACAGTTTTCCCCCACAAATGTGCAATAATCTCATATTATATATATTCTGCAAATAATTTCATCTGCACAATTCAATGTAAATGTCTGTAAATATTATCAATGTATATAGTGTCCATTTTGAAGGGGTATATCTCTTTATTTCTTTATATTTTGAAGATGGGGTTTTATCACTATTTTTGTTTTATTGTTGTATCATTTTATTCTTCTTTATCTGTACATGTGAAGCACTGCAATGCAACAATTTCTCACATGGGATTAATAAAGGATTTTGATTCTGAATATCAAGAACATGAAGATTCATATAGACTTGCTGAGACAGTCCTCTGTTAGACCAGGTGTTGAATTGAGTCTTTGGAGCCAGAAAATCAGCTTTGTAGCATGTCCTGGCTTTCTGAGGCACCTTCACCTCCTCCCTGCAGGTGTCTGTCATGCCAATTTCACCTCTCCATGAATGACAATGTTCTCTCTGTTGTATGCATTCTTGGGATGCTTCAGTAGTAGGAAAAAGAAACAAACAGACTGACTCATATTCACCCATTGTCTACCTCGCATATCTAGATCAAGTTCACAGGGGAAACATGGCTCAGCAGAGGCTCACAGAAATTCCCAGGCATTATTGGAGATGTAGCCTCCCCAGTATGTTTTAGAGCTTTCCACACTTAAATTCTCTAAATAGGAATGAACACTTTGCCAAAAGGAGAAACAAAATAATGACCAAAAAGAAGAGCTGACATTGTTGATAAAGAAAAATGTATTGGGTTTATTTGTCCCTGCTGTCCTGTGGGTGGCACCAGAGGAAAGAATGGTATGAGTGAGGTAAGTATCTGTGTCCTCATAAACTGACATTCAGTATAAGCAAGCCCACTGAAATTTATTAACAAAGACACAATATTGAATCTGGAGCAGTTACTGTCAAGTGTTTTTATTTATTTATTTTGATAGCCATGACATGAATAGTTATCTCTGTATTCCAACCTGACAGTGGTCACACAGGCAACACATTTACTTACTATGCATTCTGATTCTAATGTAACCTTAACCTTAGCATTTTAGACTCTAAGAAAGAGAAAATAGGGGTCTAGTTATTGACTTTTTTTTTTTTTTACATTAAATGTCATTACATTGCAGACATTAGAAGGTATGCCTATCAGTAAGTAAGACATAGATAAATGGTGGTGGAACTCTGTGTCATATTGAGGCATCACACATTTGTAATCCCCCAACACACTTTGAGCTCCAGAAAACAAAAACACCAGAATACTACCTGGCTCCATGTCAGTTTAGACATTTTGACTAACCACAGATTTGTTTAAGAATATGCACAATGTAAGCTAAATGTCAACAGAAGTATTAACTGTCACCACAGGGTCCTTTTTATAAGATAGATTATATATATATATATGTGTGTAGATTTATAAAATAGATTTAGATTATAGATTTGGTAGGGAGTAAAGAGACACCTTATAGCCCTTACCAGTTTTTAATTTTGCTTTAGTGTTGCATTAGCAATTAACCACATTATTATAAACTAACTGCAACAGGTAATCTGGAGCCTCTAAAGGCCTAAGACCAGTCAAAAATGAGTAAAACTTTTACATACTATTTTGTGATTGTGGCTGAATATTAATAATTTACATGCACCTTTCTGAATACTCAAGGACACTGTGCATATACAATAATCAATAAAGCTGTTCAATATACAATAATCAATAAAACAACGATGGATGAAATCAACATATAAAAGAAATGTAGGGCGGTGAAGTTTCAGTTGGATGGTTAAAGTGAATAGGCGATCTTAAACAGATGGGTTTTGAGTCTGGATTTGAAAACAGGAACCGAGTCTGGACCAGTTGAAGCTTATGGAGGGACTTGTGAGGGAGGCCAAAGAGGAGAGAGTTGCAGTAATTGATGCAGGAGGTGACGAGGCTGTGGACAAGGATGGAAAGCAGCATGAGGGGTAAGGAAGGGGCGGAGTCGATTAATGTTGCGTAGATGGAAGTATGCAGACCAGGTGATGTTATTAATATGAGATTGGAATGATGTGCTGTCGAGGATGACACACAGACTCTTAACTTGAGGGAAAGGCGAAACAGAGAAACTGTTGATAGTGAGGGAGAAGCCGTCAACTTTCAATAGAGTGGATTTGGTGCCAACTAAAAGGATCTCAGTTTTATTGCTGTTTAATTTTAGAAAGTTGGAGGTGAACCAGGATTTTATTTCCAATAAACAGGAGGTGAGGGAGGAAGGTGGGAAAGTGGAGTTCGGCTTGCTAGAGAGATAGAGCTGGGTGTCATCTGCGAAGCAGTGGAAATGGATGTTGAATTTACAGAAGATATTGCCAAGGGGGAGAAGGTAAGTGATAAGAGAAGGGGCCCCAGGACAGAGCCCTGGGGCACACCTGTAGTGACTGAGGAGGGGTCAGATTTGAAGTATCTTAGTTGTTTGAATTGAGTGCGGCGTGATAGATAAGAGCAAAACCAATCGAGGGGGGTGTGAGTGATGCCAGTAGAGAGTCAAGGAGGATGAGGATGGAGAGTAAACCGGTGTCAGCTGCAATGAGGAGATTATTGGTGATTTTTATGAGGGCGGTTTCTGTACTATGTTGGGAGCAGAAGCCAGACTGGAAAGGTTCATAGAGGCTATTTGAAGTTAAATGCAGGTGTAGTTGGGAGATGAAATGTAAGTTCGAGATGGGGCGAAGGTTATTGTAGTTGTTGGGATCTGAGCCAGGTTTTTTGAGTATTGGGGTGATGACTGCAGTTTTGAGTAGTGGAAGGAACAATTCCAGTGGTGAGTGAAGAATGAATGATAGTAGAAATGAGGGGAAGATGGGAGAAAAGGCAGGATTTGGAGGGGATCAAGCTGGCATGTGGAGGGCTTGGATTTACCTCTGGGAGTTGAAAAAAAGAATAGGGCTGGCAGTGTGGGAGAGATTCAGGTGGAGAAGGTTGCAGAGAGTCTGAGTGCAGGTGCTGGTGAATATTGCAGATTTTTTCGTTAAAGAACATCATTACAGAGTCAGTTGAGTACAGATGGGGGGGTAGGGAGTCAGGAGGATGGAGAATTTTGTTAAGCAGTACAAACAGTGACTTGGTGTTTCCTTCATTAGAGCTGATAAGACCAGAGTAAAAGTTTGATTTGGTTTTAGCAATTAGTATCCTTGTATTGTAACATAGACCAGTAAGACCAGTTTTTTTATGGAGCCGCTCAAGTTGATGACCTTTCACTTTCATTGATCAGAGTTCAGGAGTATACCAGGGAGAAGTTGATGTGAAGGAAATAGACCTTGTTTTCACTGGGGCAAGAGAGTTGAGGATGCTGTTTAGACCATTATTGTAGTGAGTTATGAGGTCATCAGGGGTGGAGAGATAGTCTGGGATCAGGATATTGTCAATATTGGAGCAGAGAGTATCTATGTTAATGTCCTTCAAATTCTGAAATGCAATGAGGCGTGCTGATTTGATTGCTGTGAGGCAGAGTGCGATATTGAATGAAAGGAGGAAATGGTCTTTTACATGGAGTTTGGCAGATGTGAGGTTGAAGGGGGTGAATCCAGAGTATGTCCCTTTGAGTGTGTCAGGAAGTCTACAAATTGATGGAATCCAAAGCTGTGGATGATGTAAGTCTCTGGGGAGAGGCAGATTACTGTTGTCCAGGTGTATGTTGAAATCCCTTCAGAGAGTGGACAGATGAGTGAGTAGAGTGGCAAAGTCATTTAAAAAGTCACTGTGAGGCTTAGGGGGCGGGAGACTGTAGCAACGATGGTGGGAGTAGGTCCAGGCAGCTTAAACACAGTACATTCAAATGAGTTGAAGCCAGGCACAGGTACTGGTAAAACTTTCCATCCTATCATCGGTAAATTATCGTGAGACCTCCACCCCAACCATTGTCAGGAGATCCTGGATGAGATGTCCCTTGCTCCTGAGTGAGCGGATGTTAAGCAGACCGAAGTTGACAGTGTTGGTGTCATGTTTGGTAGAGGCATTCGCCGACTTGACCAAGTTGGCTAATGCTTGGTGGTCAACAGCCCGGCCGTTGTTGTGTTTCTGTGAGGGCGACGAGAGATGGACCAGAAGGATTTTATTGTTTTGGAGCTGTCATAATGAAAATTCCTGTGGGACCCATGATGGATGTATCTCCGACGAGGGAGGGTGATGGTGCAGCACTGATGGTGGAGGTTCAGGCAGGTGAAGCTCAGCGGCTGTATACCAAAAAAGCCCAGCCACAGGCTGATGGCAGAACCACAGGAAGATCCAGATGAGTGCAGACCAGGTATAAAACTTGCTGGTCCACATAATGCCTGCAGGTGGACAGTAAGAGGTGGACAGCAGGTGCAGTGTTCCAGCAGGTAGGCTAATGTTGCGCCCGCTCACACACAAAAACGATGTGATGCGATAATGTTACGGCGAGCAGCAGCAGAAAGTCGTGCCAGCGTCCACTCACTTCCGGGTTCCATCATCACATACATGGCACCATGAGGTTGCTCCTTCTGTTGGTATGGTCATTCAGTTTTCACACACAAAATGATCATATCACAACAAAATTAAAACTGTTTTTTTACACTGTGTAGTAAAACATTTGCTCTGTAGGAGTTTGATAAGTTAATGCTGAAAGTACATGATAGTCCTCAAATGAAGCAGACATTTATACGCCTGACAGCTGGCTCATGTATGTGATTCATTGTGATCCACCAGTGTCTTAACTAAAGTGTTTGTCTTTTACTGTAATTCAAAGGTATCCACACTGTAAAAACTGACTGACTGGTACCAACAGAGGAGCAAACTCATGGTATATTTGATGCCATTCATCGGGCCTTGGAGACAGGAGACTGCATCAGTAACATTCTTAGTTCTCACATGATGCCAGAAAACCACCTCCAGTTTAGCTTCCTCTGACCAACTTTTAAGAAGTTTTTATTTTCTGTCTGTCATCACAGGTTGAATTTCTTGCCTTTGACTTTGTTTTTTAGATGATAAAGCAACATTTTTAAAAACAGAATTTATAAAACGTAAAATGAAGTCAGCTAGAAGCGCATTCAGGACCCACCTTTGTGATTTGTAATTTGTGTTTGTTATATTGAATTTTAAATAAACTTACTGTGGTAATGGTACTGAGTGCATGTTTCATTAATAACATTTCACTGTTACCTGTTTTTTCTAACAGGACACTTTGGTGAATCTGTGTTTTCAGTGTCATTAAAATGGATCAGTACATATGGGGACAGAACAAACTAATATCCGTCATTTGATCTTCATTAATACCTTTATTGCAGGTTGAGAAGTACATTAATTCAGGAATACCAGACAGATGTATAATGAATATAATACATGGATGAACTAAACAATGTAGTGCACAATTTACAGTTAATTGTAACTTAAAAAAATAAATAAATAAAATACAGCTGTGGATCAAGATAAAGTTGAATCCCAGTAACAAGTACAATTTACAGAGGAAATGAAAAATAATACATAGCTTACAGCGAGATGTACAAGACTACCACTTAAAGAATGAATATAAATGTATGTGGCCATAACACTGTTCACAAACCTGCAGGTCTTGTCAGTGTTCCCTGGATTGTCACCACCCTTGACCTGCAGCTCTGGGTGGAGACAGAGGATGATCTTCATGTCAA
Source organism: Lates calcarifer (assembly GCF_001640805.2). Lineage (NCBI taxonomy): Eukaryota > Metazoa > Chordata > Actinopteri > Centropomidae > Lates > Lates calcarifer. The sequence continues at coordinate 22,891,189 of NC_066839.1, forward strand.
TGAGTTAGGTAATGTATACTTAAACTTAAACAATATAACTACAACTACAGTGACATTTTTAACACTTAGCGATACAATTTACCTTCAATTATGGACGCTAGCTTGGTTAGCGACTTAGCATAGTGAAGCTGTGAATCCGGTGCTGTCAGGTTGCCGGTGTCGGTGGGCGCGTACACTGTCCTCATGCTCCCCGTCAGATTCGCCCCTTGCACCTCCCCCTGCTCTTATCCAAATATGGTTACTTGCAAAAATATCCAGATGGTGAAGGCCAATTTCCAAACTCGAGAAATACTCAAAACTACGTCCATCTTTATATACAGACTATAGTTGGAACATTGTTTTTCCAACCTGCTTGGTGAAACCACGCCGAACGTCGTTTTTCGATCCCGTGAAGATGGGCCACGCCCATTTCCATAGAGGATTTGTGTATACGGAAGTGGGCGTGGTCTGATTGAAACTGGGTTGAAAAGAAGGATGTTCCAACCCACTTTAGATAAAAACCACGCCCCTCTGTATACGCCCATTTCATCGAGGCTTTCGTTATGTGGAAGTGGGCGTGGTTTCATCTAATGCGGGTCGGAAAAACGACTTTTTTTTATCTGTTTAATGAAACCACGCCCATTCCATTGAGAACTCAGGTACAATGAAGTGGGCGTGGTCTAATCTAAATTTGGGTTGGAAAGCCGATGTTCCAACCCACTTTAGATAAAACCACGCCTATTTCCGTATAACGCAAACCTCGATCAAATGACTGCTGCTGCCTGTCTTATGGAAACCGCACTTAGGCAGTTCCATATGACATAAGTATGACGTCTGCAGTATTTTGGCGATTTGGGCATAGAATTTGATGAATTTACTTTCGCCATATGGGCGTGGTTTCATTTAAACTGGGTGTCTATGACTCGAAGACTTCCGGCAATCATTAACCGCAAAAGATTTGCGGAAAAGATTGCTTCATATATCTGTCCAGTTACTTTTGAACCCCTAGACTTTGGACACAATGTGTTAAAAGGGCTGTATATCTTACACAGTTCTTTCAATATTGAAGTAAACCTACTGAAAATGAGTAAACATCTAAATACTTAGGGTCTGGGTTGGACTGTATAATTTGTATATTCCTCGGAGATTGGTTTCCCTACGTTGCAGCTAGCTTGCCAAGACGTTTTATTTTGTAAGTTGAAACCGGAAGTTATTTTCCCATGCACTAGCGTCGTTGACATAGGTGATGCTGATGAGAAGTAGCTACGTTACATATCTTCCTAGCATCATTGCTGCCAGTCGAGAATAATTGCACACTGTAGTATGCTATAAATCGACTCGTTTAGCTTTAAAACGTGTCGTCGAAATATTTAAGTTAGTACCCAAAGGAACATTTTAACATTTGCGTCAGGCGTTGGTCTGCTATTAGCCAGTGGACGCTATAACAGTGAAAGGCTAATGACATTAGGCTAACGTGCTAGCAGTGAGCGTGCACCCTATCAAGCCTATTTTCTCTGGTAAACTCAGTAACGTTAAGAAGCTGCAGTCATGTTGGTGGCATGCTGAGACTCAGTACAGGTAGTCATGGTGGGAGACTTGTGAAAGAGGAATCTGCAAGTAACTGACGTTAACGTTAGTTGAAAACAAGCTGCGTCTGGAGTGTGGAGAGATGACCACGCCGCTCGGCAGGAACGGGTTAATCGGGCTTGCTGTCGGAGCTACAGCTGGCTTGGGCTTGATTGCCTTCATAATTTACAGGGAGGTCAGTAAAAGAAGATCCCACAGACTGGTGCTGGGGACCCGTCCAGCTCCCCGGCTGTTTGACGCGGGCGGAGGAAGCATCACTGTTAAGGGAGACGCTGGATGCTCAGGGTGGGTTGGCTCAGCTCTGCCTTGCACAAACGAGAGAGAGATATGCTTGGTTCTAACTGCGTAATGGCTTCTATCGAAAGTACTTTATGTTTGTTTTGAGGTTTAAAATAAGCTTTTTTGTAAGCAGGATTCTGTGGTTTTATAATATTTAAAATGAGAAATTACTGTAATTAAAAACATTGCGAGCCCAAAATATTTATTGTGAAAAATTAAACTGAATAGAAATAAATGAGATAAACAAGCCTGTGGTCAGCATGCCATTAGCCTTGCCTTTGCCTGTCACTCATGTAGCAGTGCACATGATCTAACACCTAGCCTTGCAAGTAGCAGGTAGGTAGGTAGTTGGCTCACAAAGTTGAAGCCTCATGTCATCCAAATAGCCAGTACACACCGATCAGTGGACTCAGTGGGGTGGGGTGGGGTGGGGATGCATGTGGGGATGGGGTACAAGACAGACTAAAGTGTAAACAACTCCAAACATGTCTAACATGTCTCCCTGTTTCCTCCAGAGGCAGAGGCCCAGCAGGAGGCCCTGGCAGCAGTGGAGGCAGTGGTGCAGGGCCTGTCTCCAGAGCAGCAACTAGAGCTCAGGAACCAGCTGGATCAGGTTCTAAACTGTGTGGCCTCACTGCGCTCAGAAGTGGCTGAGCTGAGGGGTGGTCTGCAGGACATCGCCCTACAAATCATCCAGGATGTCAAGTGAGTGATCCTTAAAGATCGTGGAAGGAGGGGGGGCGGGAGCCAGTCCCAGCTGACATTAGGCGAGAGGCAGGGTACACCCTGGACACATCGCCAGTCTATCGCAGGGCTGACACGTAGAGACAACCATTCACACTCACATTCACACCTACAGGTAATTTAGTGTCACCAATTAACCTGCATGTCTTTGGACTGTGGGAGGAAGCTGAACCTGGAGAGAGCCCATGCAGGCACAGGGAGAACATGCAAACTCCACACAGAAAAGCCCAGGGTTAAAACCCAGAACCCTCTTGCTGTGATGTGACAGTGCAGAGGTTTTGGGTGGAGTCGAGGTCAGCTATCTGATAAGACGTCACACAAAACTGGGAAACCCACTTCTTTATGGAGCTGGCTTTGTGCACAGGGGTATTGTCATTTTGTCAACAGGAAAGAGACAAACACACACAACTGACACAAACAAAAGTATGTCCATAGGTCTGTCCACAAACTTTTGGTCACATAGTCTTACTTGTTTGTCAAGAGCATGTCACAGTGTTTGTTGCAGTGGGGAGAACATGTTTTGTAAATACCAAACTTTCAGGGACTTCTAACGTCAATGTGATAGTTCAGTCAGTACATTTAAACGGAAGATTGCCACCAAATGAGTCTGAAAAGAGGTTCATATCTGTTCGTCAAACTGTCATCACTGCAACACTGTGCTGCTCTACTGAACCTCTTACAAGTGTGTTACCAAAGAGTATTCTCATAACTAAATTATATTATGTTGACAAAACACGGTTCATATGCACAGTGGTTTACTTTACAGAGTACCTTGTTCCTATGATCTCCAAAGATTCAAAATGTGTCACTCAGAAAAAGACCTTCCCCTGTAATTTAGACTATTCAAATGAGTGTAGATATGATGTATCTTTAAATGTTCTATGTGTAACATTCTGAAAATGATTGATTAACATTATTAACACTGATTGCACTTGAGTGAACTGCAGTCAGCATCCAGTAGCTAGAGCTCCCGTGTATGCTCGCACTCCATAGGTATGCACAAACCACCATTCTGGGCCTTGGCCAAAACAGTGACTTGATATACATGAGACTGCATGGGACTGACCGCATCATGTCAGTTGATGAGGTATTTAAGTCACACTGTTATTATAGTTTGACTGTAAACCTTATTTGAGGCTACAGGTTATGTTTGACTCTTCAAAAATGGCATGGTGCTAAAAAGGAGTGTGGAGATATGTGAAGCCAGCTCAAGTCTGTTTCATTCCCCAACACCAAACAAAGGTTCCCACCAAAACAAATGCCCTCCTAATGTTGTTTGTGTTGGAGTCTGTGTTGTGCTGGGAGCTCGTTGCTTGTTGATGTTAGTGGACTCCATTTTAAACTAAAATTAGGTGATGTTGCGCAATGTTGGTGCTGTAGGGGAGCAGAAAAGAGAGGCATTGAGGCACTCCAAGAAGAAGAGCATAAATGTCACATTCTTTGGATTTTCCTGGAAAATTCATCCAGAGTCCTTTACATAGAAAGCAGTCCATAGGCTGTTATATATAAGCTAAGTTAACAATCCATTCTCACACTGGCAATAAAAAAGTGGATTATTACACATAAATTACTTCACATTCATTCGTTATAGTAAAGGGATGAAACATCACAGTAATCCTTCCAAGTGGGGCTGGGTCCCCACATGGAGGTTGTTGGGGATCATTTGACTGGTAATGTGCATTTGTGTTCCTCTCCCTCCACATTCAGAAAAGGAGTGGAGGACAGTCAGCGGGTACGTCGCCGCCGTCACGTCATCCACAGAGACCGCACTGACTCCGCCAGCTCCAGCTCCATCTATTTCACTGCCAGCCAGGGCATGGCCAGTACATATGAAGAAACCAGCGAGGGAGGGTATGTTATGCTTTGGTGGTGTTAAAAAGCACTGTGTTCACTTATTTTTGTTTTGGCGTATCCTTGATCCTGTTTTTCTGGTATCACCCTCATATTACACTAATGGTAGGACAGAGTGTATATGATTGATAACTAGTATTTTTAAAGCTGCATTGTTTGTTTGTTATTCAGTATCCTTTTGCTCCTTCATAGTCAGTTGATCCATTGCCACTGAAAATACTGGCGAGTGCAGCATTGAAGTGTTGATGGTGTTATGGTCTTTGGTTTGTGGGGGCTTTGAAAAACAGACCTTGAGCAATGGTGTGTGAGTTCAGTGGTGCTCTGTGCAGGACCAGGTCAGGCTGAGATCCAGATTGTTTCAACTTATGGGCCTTTTTGATAGGCTTTGAAATAAGCTTAATCAGCTAATTCGTTTGAGAAAAGTAGAGGATTAAATAGTGCCATTGCTATGACATTCACATTCAATCCCATTGAGGGTTCAGAATGAAAATAGCACTGTGTGGGGTATGTTGTTTTAGGTACAGAGGAGATAATGTCCAGGAAAGCTGGTTTGAGTAATAGATCCATGTTTGAAAGTTTATCAGATGCCGAGAGCACTTTGTCTGTGAAGGAAGTTACTGCTCTGGAAAATTAACATAGTGATAATCATTTTATCATCTGTTTTGCATACATTTGATTGACCAACACAGCACTATGCAGCATTATGCTTCTACAAAAGTATTTCAGAACCTGGACAAATAAAGGAAAAACTATCTCCCTGGAGAGACACAACTAGAGATAAGTTAGAAACATATTTTATTTCTATTTGGGTGAATTAACCCTTTAAACTCTAAACGAAATTATTCATTATACTGTCATGTGAAATTCCAAGTGTGGGCTCTTGAATAAATGAATACTAATAACAGATGATCCTACATGTATGTCCCAGGTACTCCACAGCCTATGCTGAGTCAGACTACACAGACCGTGACACAGACAGAGAGGAGGGTGAGCAGGAGCCTGAGCAGGAGTCTGAGGAAGAAGAAGACAGGAGCTGTGCCACAGTCCTCACCCTCCGCCAGGAAGACTCTCAGGAAGAGGAGGTGGAGGAGGATGAGGAGGAAGATGATGAGGGGAGGCTGCAGCTGGTGACTGAGGTCCCCAGTGGGGAGCTGGCTCTCCTCCTGGCTCAGAGTGACATCCTCCACACAGGAGATGCCAGTTTAAAGGCAGAGGGCTTTCAACTACTGCTGGGCAACAGAGCAGAGGTGAGTAACTGGACTGTAACTGTTGTTCACTGGTTACATAAATGTAAAGTAGTCCTGAAACTTTGAATAATAATAATAATGGTCAAGACGATGACAATAATAATAATCTGTAGTAAGTCTGATATTTTCAGCAATAATTGAAAATTAATTGACAATTCAAATCACTCACACATTTGCTGGTTAAACCATCTCCGATTTTACTGCCTTTTTTCTGTTTCATATAAACTGAATATCTTTAGCTTTGTGAACTGTTGATCAGAAGGAAGCAACTTGGGAACTTGGGCATTTGTATTGATTTTTCTGTGCAGTCTGATGAACAGTTGATTTGATAAAATCCATAGCTGTATCAAAATGGAAACTACAACAAAAACTCTCATAGTGTTTACAATGTGTACATTTCTACTTAAACCACAGTTTCAGCACTCAGTAACCAGGATGTTCAAAGTTCAAACATGATTTTCATGACTTGTGGGAAAATGAATCAGATTACAGTAAGATGTGCTAAATAATAAATTACCCTGAACAGTGACTGACAGTTTTCGGATTCTGTCTTTGCAGTATGGGGAGAGCAGGGAGTTTCTGTGGCGACTGGCTCGGGCTTATAGTGATATGTACGAATCCACTGAGGACAAACAGGAGAAAAAGACCTATGCGCAACAAGGTTATGAGCACACACACACACACACACACACACCCTGGATATAATGATTATTAACTGTTTACTCAAACAGAGCATTATATGAAAGGAAAAAAAAGATGCTCATCAAAGAAGCCTAAATAAAATAAATTGTTACTCATTTGCATTTTTGCAAAACCTAATTGGTGAAAAAAAGAATAAAGAACACATCTGAAAGTGCTAACTGCGTGCAGACCCTGCTAGATCACAGTTTTCCTACTAGAGAGAAATATCCTACAGTTTTCATCCACAACAGTTTTTGGGATTAAATGTAAGCTGGTGTTGCAGGTCGCGAGGAGGCAGAACTGGCCCTGAAGAAGAACGGCCTTAATGCCGAGTGTCACAAATGGTAAGATGGTAAAAACACCAGGATTCACTGAACTTTTACTTAACGTTTTGGGTTTCAACCACGAGTGACCATTTGGTTATATTTTGATTTCACAATTAATCTATGCTTTTGGCTGCAGGTTTGCTGTGCTGACAGGACTTACCTCCCAGCATGAGAGCATGCATGGCAAACTGAAGAGCAGCCACATACTGAAGGTAGTGCAGGCACACTTAAAGCCCATTCACACTGAGCCAGTGATGCAGGTTTAACCTGTATTGGGGGAGGCTGTCTGAATAGATTGGTTAACTGACTGTCGTTCATGACCCTCTTCTACACCGGTTGGATGCTGGCCAGCTTTGGTGAACTGGCGTTGCTACCAGGAATGGGCTGGGGTGATCCCAGTTAGTCTGGGGTTTATTTGTAGTCTTTAGAGTTATAAAGTGTTAGAGAACATGACTGATATCCCTTTATCCACCCAGGAGCATCTGGACCGTGCTATTGCCCTCAGAGATGATGACCCCATGTGTTTCTACCTGCTTGGCAGATGGTGCTATGAGGTGAGAAAAAGGGGCTGCTGGTATTGTTGACTCTGGTCCTATCAGATGGAAATTTCATCATCCCATTATCCAAATGTAAATACTGCCAATTAAAGGCAACCACATTTAAGTCAAAGTGCCTCAGTGGTTTTTCTGTGTCTCTGCAGGTAGCCACTCTGGACTGGTTGGAGAAGAAGGCGGCCGCTGCCCTTTACCAGAGCCCCCCCTCTTCCACACTGCACGATGCCCTTGAGAACTTCCTCAAGGTAGAGGTCCACAGACTTCCACAGCTTCTGTCTAAGGGTGTTTTCAGACTTATATTTGTCTGCTCTGGTCCAAGTCAGTGGATGAGTTGTTAACTTGTTGCAATTTTCTGAAAAAAGTAAACAAAAATGCATCATGGAAAGCCAGTGAGAATGTTCACTCTTCTCATTGGTCAGATGTATATGGGCCAGAATGTAAAAGTAAAACAGGAAGATGGTCATTAAGAAGCATGTATCTGCCCATACATAAAGAAGGCGACATACTTCATCGTTAGTCCAGGTCAGACCTCGATTCCCTCTCCAGCTAGCAGCTGTCAACTCCACTCATTGCAAACTAGTGTGCAAAGCAGTTGGCTATAACAGCCTTTTTAGCTCAGACTTACAAAGTATGCCTTGTAGTTTGAAATGAGGCTGAATCATGTTCCCACCACTAAAGAACCACACCACATTTTGTTGGTGACCAGACCTAGCAGCACTCCATCACTCTCCTTCTTGGTCAGATAGACCCTGACATAGCCTGGAAATGTGTTGGGGTCATTGCCCTGTTGAAAAACAAATGATGAAGTGTAAACCAGATGGGATGCCATGTCTCAGAATGCTGTGGTAAATTAAACCAGGAATGTTGCAGTGACATGGTACTTGTCTTAAAATACTCAATCACCCACAATGCAAAGGTGAAGTTGACATAATGTTTAATAGATCTTCACTGTTAATTGGCATTTTTCATTTCGTAGTAATATTCCACATGAGCATATGATTGTAAACCAGAATAATTCTGTTCAATCTTTGTCTTGTGTATTGCATGAACCTCCAGGCAGAAGAACTCAGTCCAGGTTTCTCCAAGACAGTGAGACTTTACATCGCAAAGGTAAACAATCAGCTCCACTCATCCTGTAGAATCATGACATAGATAATACAGTGGAATGACTGCAGACACAGGTTTGTTGGAACACTTCATTGTGTGATAAATACACTTTGTAGTGCTGACCACCTGAACATGACTGACACAATTTGTATCAAAACTGGCACCATTCACCTATGCACCAACATAGAGTCAATTCAGTGAATTCTGAACACACAGAACTCATACTCACACTGATGGAGTCTGTGTGACTTCTGTCAGTAACATTCATATACATGCACTTAGAAATCTTAGAAAACTCAGTCATCTGATTCAGACATTTTCCTCAGTACCAGTCAATCCAGGTGATTGTTGTTTGCATTCATTGTTATAGTGCTGCTGTAGCATGGCTTTTCATAATCAAATTGTGACTGTAGACAAATACAAGCTAAAAAACTGTGCTTGAATGAATCAAATCAATCAGTTATTCTATAGCCAAATCACAACAAAAGTCATCTCAAGGCACTTTCATATAGAGCAGGTCTAGACATACTCTTCAAATAGTGTTACAGAGAGAGACCAACAATCCACGCTATGGAAGGGATATTGAGTTAGTACATGTACATGGATATGATCCATAGTGATGGAGACAGAGACAGTGAGAGAGAGAATGAAGCTACATGTAAGTCATGGACTTTTTTTGTTTTTATTTGTATGGCCAAAGCATGATGGGAACTGTAGCTGAAAACTATGTTTTATCACAAAGAAGAAAAAGGACAAGAACAGGATGAACTAAACCATGAATGTTAGTTTTTACATTCTCCACTATCTGTACATTTCTGACATTACTAAGGATCAGTAACCTATCAATATGTTTCTCATATCTTTGGGACACAAACACTCTCACCTGTTTATTCATATATAGAAATTTCATATATATTTTATGTATTTGTATATATAATATTTGGACATTTAGGCAAAAAAAAACAAAACTAAAAGAGTGAAAACTGAGCAAAAACAGCAGAGGGTTAAAAGGGTTAAAGGCAAGCAATAATCAATGAATTATAATAATTTCCAAGGCTAACCTATCAGGGTGTGTTTTCTAGCTTTATCCTCACTGTGACATCGTCACTGTGTTGTGACTGTAAAAACTATAAAACTAATCGTCATGTTGTTTGGCTCGTAGTGTCACAAGGAGCTGGGAAACATCTCTGAGGCCACAAACTGGACTGAGCTGGCTCTGAAGATGTCCACCAACAGTGATGATGTAAGAACACACTTCACCTTCTCTTGAAATATTTCTGTTTATAGCTTTGAAAGTTGAAAGCCATGTACAGAGCTCAGTGCTACAGATTACAAAGAATGGCAATAATGAATTTCTTAGATGTGACTTGGAGCTACTCAAGATTTTGGTCAGAATATACAGAATGAAACAATAATGTAGTTTTGACTAATCAGACTACACAAAGTAAAGCACGCAGCACAATTTCTGTTTATTTTCCTTTTCTTCTTTTCCAAGGATGAAGAAACATCTGAACTGGAGGCTCAGCTTCGGGTCTTAACTGACAGAAAAATCTGACCACTTCATTTCTATTGAGGTCCAAGCAAATGGAGCCACTCAGTTGATAGCACTGATCACAAATTGGCATCCTGACTAGCCAATCAGATGTGCTGTAAAAAGTGCACACTAATTTTCTTTTCTCTTCATTGGTGGATATCTTTGTTATGCTGTCACTGTGAACTTTATTGATGTTTATTTATTTTCTGCAAACTTTATAATGGCTTAATTGAGTGGATATCAGCAAGTAATATAGATTGTGGTGTATATGGTTATCTGTAATGTTAATTTCAACTATTTGCCTTTTTAACTGAAAATCAGTGATTTAAAAACATTTTAGTTTTATTCTTCCAAACCATCAGCTGAATGCAACAGCATCCGTTCACCCCAATGACAAAAAAACAACAACCAAAAAAACAACAAAATAAACATATTTTCACACTTTCCTTCAGTAATATAAAGTCATGCAGATGGTTTTGCTTTTATGTGTCCAGAGACTATAAATGCAGTAGAGAAAATGATCTGGAAGCAGTGTTTGTTCAGGGATGTTTTCAAAGCTTTAAGGGAAGGAGGAATTTTGGGAATTACTACAATAAATAAATCTAATGAACTTTTCTATTAACAGATTAAACGTTAGTGTTCTTATTTATATTGTACACCCTTGACTCTAATACTGACCATTTGCTCTTTATCAGATGTGTTTTATGGAGATGAATGACACTTTATGTAGATGCAGTGATAGCACTGTAGTATTTTGATCAGAACACTTGTTATAAAACTTGATTGGCTTTTTCAGTTACGCTCTTTATCACTTAATGAACCACCAATAGACAGTGTAGTGTAAAGCAACTGTACTGGACCTTGTGCAGTTTGAATCTTAGCAGCAGTCAGTAAACTGAGCCTGTATGAAGCCTTCTGCTTGGCTGTGGCTGTGAAAAGTATCCTAATATTTTTGAATCCCAATTTTCCTTTGAGTGTTTTTACATTTCTATTATTTCCTGAAATGAAAGTGAAGCTGCAATATTAGATCAGGTTATAAGTTTGTGATCTAACGTCACTTAAATGGCACTTTGCATTTTCTATTTTCTTATATTTACTCTGTTGAAGTTATGTTTGCACTCACTGCTTTCAGGTAACAGTGGATGTCATGATAAATGAGTATGTAATTTCCACAATATTCTGACCCTCAATGAAAAGATAACATGCACTTAGCTAACACATTGATTACATTTAATAAAATTCTTTTTTTTGCATTTATGTCTTGTGAATTTGTAGTTTGAACATGTTTAACAACCAAACCCTTACACCACCTTTCCTTAGTTAATATACATTGTAACCAATCCAACAATATGTATACAGCTGACACGTGAACTTAATAGTAACAGAAATTTAATATAGCTATGAAGCATACATACAGAAGGTTCTGGTAAAGACAGAACAGATCTAACAGAAACAGCTGGTGAGAAATGAAAGCATTACTTTTATAGAAATGTGAATATATCTTGTGCAATGTGTTCATTGCAAAATAATGTGTTTAAATTGTATTCTCAAAAGATGCTTCACTGTGACATCAAAAACAAAAAGATACCACTCAACAGAAACTCCAAAGACAAAATTATCAGAAAATATTAACTATTTAAAATAGATTTTACATTAGCTTTTCTTTTGTTACCATTCCATTAATGAAACTGCACAAGTGCACTGCATTCAGCAAAGAAAAGAAATTGGAGACTTTTTCTCTGATCATAGCTCATTATCTCAGGAGATCACAGAGAACTTTCTGGTAATTATGTAACAAAAGTCATGTTTATAATTTTTTTGTTATTATGAAATAAGTCTTTTTTAATTAAGTTTTTTGCAATTATGGGGATACTTACTCTTAATTAGTAGTTAAGTAGTACCTCATAATGGTGTAGCAGATCTTGTAATTATGAGTAATTACAAGAAAATACTAGTTTATTTTTCCTTTGTTGAGTGCAGAAAACAAAACTTTTCATCTTGCTGTTGCATCACCGAGCACCACGTGGCCAGAAGCCAACTCAAAATCCCATCAGCTCATCAGTGTGAGGCTTCATGTGAAGACAGTAGTACGGGTGAAGGTTGCACATTCAACATTCTAGACCCAGAAACAAGTCAGCTGGTGTGACAGTACATCTGCCCCCATCCTGCTGCTTTTTGCTCAGTCCTTGGCATCACCCACTCCATCAGCGTTAATGGCGAACATGGCCTCTGCCTCTGGCAAGCAGGGTGAGTCGTAGATTTTACAGATTCTCGTCTCTCCACGACCTTTCCTCAGGTATAGACTGCAAGAAAAGGACAGATTAAAAAAAAAAAAAAAAAGATGATTATTTGAGAGCGTTGAAACGCTGCAGCCATCAGCATATCAGCAAACTAACAACTAGCATATTAGCTAGCAAAGTTAGGTAACGTCTGTTGCTCAGTCGCCATGATGAAGCAGCTTTTGTCCACTGTTTAAACAATAAAGTTACACATGATAAAAACGTGCACTTAATTTGATTGGAAATAGTTGCAACTGATCCAAATACTTAAAACAAGGAGTAATGAGAGAACATCTGGTGCCAAGATAATTATTGGCAAAAAAACAACACAGAGTAGCCCAGCCTAATGCAGCACACATTTTGAATGTTTTACAAATGTGCAAATAATAAGTGGTCTGAGAACAGATCCCTGAGGAACCCCCTTCTGGATCCTTAAGAAGTTCGAATTTACAGGTTTTCAACAGAGTGGAACGTTTACAGCCCTGGAAAAATATGGTTTGGGTTCAAAATTTTGTTGCAGACAAAGCTGTCCCTTATCATCTCTTATTCAAAATCCTGTTATTTCTTTATTTGCAGATGATGTTCTTCTGTATTTAAGGAATCCTAAAAAATCAGTTCCAGCAGTTCTGAACTGCATAGCTGCGTTTCATCAGGTTATAAAATTAATTAATTTCTCAAAATCTGTCCATATCAACTCCTTTTCAGATATCAGAAAGGGGTCTCAGATACTTCTTTATTTTTCTCACTCCTGATTTAAATGACTTATTTTAAACAAACCATATCCCACTAATTAAAAAATTACAAATTACAAATGATTTGAAGAAGTGGACTACCCTGCCAACTTCATTTCTTGGGAGGATCAATGTCCAAAAATCTTTTTGATACGGATACCAGATCACTATTAATTCTTCTTTTATTTCTGGCCAAGAAATGTATCCTGCTACAGTGGCCTGCTTTTTTACTTTGTACATTTTGTTGTTGTTGTTGTTAAACTTTAAAATCATAAAAATATTAATTAAAAAAACAGTCTGGACTCTCACACAGTCAACCGCAACTTTAGATTAAATAAACATGACAAACGAAAATGTCTCTTGAAGACAGAAGATTATCTTAAATTAAAAATAAAAAGCACAGTGTTGTTTTTCCATCAAGAGATAAAACTGTGCCTGTGTCAGCAGAAAAATGTTAACATTGACATTAAATGTTTCAAAAAGGCTTTTAATCAAGCATTAATCAGATTTTCCACTACTTTGGCTAGTTATAGTATTACCTGCTTGGAGAGACCAGTGATGGATGGTGGAGAAGAATCAAAGATTCATTGGAAAAATGTCTCATCCAGCATCAGACTGGTCAGGATCAGATCTTAGTACTGTATCACTCACCGTGTGGTGGAGGCATGAGCCAGAATGTTGCCACCAATTGGTTTCTTGGGATCTGCAGAGAACATGGCTGCCCCGTCCACCTGTGCTACCACTTGGTTGGTTATCACCACGGCAACGCCAAACTGTTGCGACAGATCAGACAAAAATACCCATGCTACAGACAACTTAGTTTGAAACATCCTGGGATAACATTACAAATGCGGAATCTGTAGATTGACTGTAAGTTGCAAAAGTTACATTAGACAGTGAATACACCTCCACTCAGTCCAGCTGCCTACCTCATCTGCCAGCCTGAGCAGCATGCGCAGGAAACGTCCCAGGTGTCCCTGTCTGGCTGACAGCTCTCCTCTACCTGAGTAGTCTGTTCTATACAGAGCAGTGGCACTGTCCACTATGAGAAGAGCATACCTGACATGCAGGGGGAGAGAGAATGTGTGTGTGTTAGCTGCAGGGATGCACACCAGGACCAGGATCCTGCACATTCATACCGAGATGTCACAAGAGGCAGATACAAAAATACACAGAAATGCATAGTGGTTAATGCTACAGCAGCTGTACCATTAGGGATGCAGTGGCTACATATACACAGAATTATTATTATTATATTATTTCTACACAAACTAAGCTTCAAATAGGGTCTGATGTGGAAATGCTCTTTTGTCTCGTCTTTTCTAGTTATTTTCATGATCAGAAAAGATTAATTATAAAATGCTGCTCAATTTTTGTATTTGTTTTATTTGTTTTGGCTACTTATTTATTATGTTTGATGTACTTTGGCTTACACTTGTTATAAAAACGAATTTAAAAATAGATTTAAAAAAATATGTTGATTTGGGACATACAGTTGAGTCCATAAGTATTTGGACAATGACACAATTTTTGTCATTTTAAATCACATCTTGGTGGCTTTGTTTCAGACACAATGTTTGGCAAAATTCAAAAAATTGTGTCATTGTCCAATTATTTGGACCTAACTGTGTGTGCCATAGTAACTCCAAATCAAAAGCCCATTAATAAATGAAATCTCAAGATCCTACTCAGAAGACTTGACGAATGCTGAGTCATTGCTTTAATTCAGTTTTTAAATACAAAGATTAGCATATGGGAGGCCCTGTCACATTTAACTGTCTATAAGTCTTTGTATTGTATATCAGCAAAAGACAGGAGAGTGATGACACTGCTCCTTTCCAGCATCACGTACTTGCTCCCAGCACATCATCATTTCTACTTATTGCCCAACAACTCTGCATTCAGGGCTTAAAAGTAATATCCATCAGCAAAGGGTAAAAATGACTTGTGGGTAATGTAGTTAAGTTAGTAACCAACTTGGTCCAGAATCATATTCTAAGGCTTTCAACAACCATGTCAATACTGACCTTATTTGTTGGAAACTTCATGATTACTCATGTAGTGTTAATAGTCATTTGCAAACTTTGGATGCTTAATCAGCCTTATCAGCACGTAATAAGTTAATACTCCGACAGCAACAACATTTTGTGCTGACTGACCTGGACTCAGCCATCATAGCAGAGGCTTGATACAGCAGCTGGGTCTGATGGTCTGTGTTGAAGGCTCGGGCGTAGGCCACGTTGTCTAGAACATCGCTGCCTACCAGCCCATACCTGATGACAGAGACAGAAGTCACAACAAACATCAGGCATTCATTTCAACATTCATGCCCTTTCACGGTTTATTTGCTGAAGGTGTCAAAACTCCAGCAACACTTGAAGTATAAAGTATAAAGAACAACTTCAATGTCAGACCAACAGGTTTCAGCTTGTGGCCTTCATCAGAGTCATCCTGATGATGGTTCCATCAACTGACGAGGTCCTGACTCACCTTTCAGCTACAGCTAGGAGTCTCTCTGGTCTGAAGGTACCCTCTGTGTCAATATACATGGCTTTACCTTCTCCACCCCCCTGATCAATGGGCAACTGTGGACATAAAGAACAGTTCAATACTCTGAGGATAGTAACAAGTTGGTTTGAATTTTTAAGTACTTTATACTGTGTATACAGTAAGAACCACACACATTTAATGATTGGATTTTTCTATCACATTCAGTCACATTCGTACATGTTGCTATAAGAGCACAATGATAGCTCTTTCTGGAATCAGTCTGGATTGTACCTGACAGGTGACAGCTAGTGTGTGGCACAGCTGGGTCTTCCCTGTCCGAAATTCTCCAAACATCTCTGTGATGGAGCCTGTCTCAATCCCACCTGTAGGGGAAACAGGAATCAAATGAGCATAGTCTCATCTATAATTACAGTGTTCACTTTGGTTTAATGTACATTTTAAAACAGGACCTTGGAACAGTGTTTGTACCAGTCTGTACCTGGTGGTGTTTTTCCACAAACTGACACAGACAATCAGTGTGAATGTTATGATAGATGGACAGACCTTGTAGTAGTTTGTCGAGTTCCTTGGAGCCTGTAGAGATCTGGATGATTTCTGCTCTCCTCTGGTGGAACTCCAGTGGCTGTGGTGAAGCCCATAGGCACCAGTTTGGCAGCTTCAGCCTGGCAAGAGTAAAAAATGGACGTCAAAAATGAAAAGATAATAAATAAAAATCCCATCTCAAGCGTACCTTTGTCTGGAAACTCTATATGCCTGGTAAGGTTGTAGATATATCTATTGCATGGCATAGTAATAGCACAACTAAACTAGTGGTGTGTTAATCCAGACAAGCACACCAAGTGTATCAGAGTGTTGAGCACATCCAAAAACCTGTACAAATGCTGCATAAAAACAAACTCAAAGTCCAAGTCAAACAAATGGTCCAGACACTGTATTGACAGCTCCCAGTAAATATAAACTGCTTGATTCAATTAAATGCTGAGTAAGAAGCCTGCCATTCCTTACTAGAATTTTGTCAGCTTTAGCCTCACTGATGCCCTTGATGTTGAGCAGCTCCTTCTTAGGTGCATAAGCCACTGCTTCAATGGTATGGAAACCTGCATCCTCCAGCTTCTTGATGTCACTGGCACTGATTCCACTTTGCTGCAATGGGAGAAATTGGAATGAGAGACAGCTACATGTAAATTCACAAGGTAAATGTAAAGTTTGATGGAAAACAAGTTGGGACAATATAGCCTGAAATTATTACAATATCACATTATTACAGGACTTCCAAGGAAAAATCTAATAATAATTCTTAATGATTTAATTAATTAAATAAATATGACCTAGATCTGGTTCAGCAACAGAAAATGAATGGATGGATTGGCAACTAAAATTAATTCATTCTCTTATGTTAATTCAATTTTTTACCAAGATCAAGCACTTGCCTGTTCTGAGCTGATGAGCTTCTACCTACTGTAGCAGAACTAGTGAGTGTTTATTGCAGGTCTGATGCTGTCAAGTGAAACGCCACAAAAAACAAATTGAACAGATTCCTGCAGGACAATCCACTGTCACTTTTGGTTTAGAGGTGTAGAACAACTCCTGACAGCTGCAATCACATACAGAAACATTTTACCAGTAACTTTACCGCCTGTAGCAGCCAGCAGAGCAGATTTAACACATTATTAATCCAAAACTTTTGAACTTTTAATACCATCTCAGGCCATTTTTATCCATCCATCCATCATCTATACTGCTTATCCTCTGAAGGTCGCGAAAGGCTCGAGCCAATCCCAGCTGACATTAGGCACCAGTCTATCACAGACAGGCTAACGTATAAAGACAAACAACCATTCACACCTACTGGCAATTTAGAGTCATGGGAGAGGAAGCCAGAGTGGCCAGAGAGAACCAATACAGGTACAGGCACCATGCAAACTTTAAGCTGGGTGAAAGACAGTCTGCCAGTTCACTACAATTCTGAGCCTGCAGAGAGTCGCCGACCAGCTTCATGGATTAAATAAGGGCTAAAAAGTGAAAAGGTTAGCCCACTTCCCATTAATTTCAAACATAGTTATACTAAAATGGCTGAAGATCTGCTAAAGGAAGGGCTTGTGGAGTATCCATGATTATAAATGATATCTTGTTCCTCCAGACAGAAATCAGTGGTTGTAAGAAAGTGGTCAAGAGGAACAAACAATACTCAGACTATATACCTCCAGTCTGCACAAAGGCTGTGGTCCGTAGTTTTCTTCCTCCTCTACCTCTGCCTCCACCCTGGCCTCGCTCCTCATAGCCATGGCCTGAGTATGTAAATCTGTTTCACAGAGAGGAAGAGGAAGCTCAGTAGTCTATTTGCCTGAGAGAAAGAAAACTTTGATCATGTAAGAGCAAAGTAAACAACAGTAAACGAATGACAGGAGTTTGCTCAAAATTCCTTAACTTTGCTTTCTCACATAGCGTCAGGAGACACTTTGCAAAATTAGGCTACTTCGAACAAACCCCAGGAACAGACAAATGTTAAAAAACATTAGCTGATAACGTAACAAACAACAAAACAAAGCCAACTGTACCCTCTGTTGTGAATCAGTTTTATTTAAACTCTCGGTATTCTAACACATTTACCAAAGCTCTTAGCTTGTTAGCACTGGCGTTGTTTCAGCTTCATTTCAATCGTGGAGCTAGCGTTAGTTACCCGCAAACAAGATGGCAACGCTACTGAACGGCCAGGTGACAAGTTCAGCACAAGTTAATGCTTAGGTCTTACCTGTATATTGTAATCAACTGCCGTGCGGGCGTGCTTATGGTCCAACAGAACTGACAAACGTTACTCTCCTGCAAATTCTTGTTTCCACACAAGCTCCGCCGTTTGATAACCAAAGCTCCCGCGCGCAACCCTCAGTACGCAAACACAATGACGCGGGACGTAAAAACGCCCACATTCGTTCCACTCCTGACTGTTGCTCTTTCAAAATAAAGCAGCGCGAATAGTGCAGCTCATTCCAAATTTGTTGCATGCTTAGCAAAAAATCCCTACATCAATAATGACCACAATTTCGCACACCCTCACACGGTCCACGGAGTTTACTAGGTTTATCTGTGAAATGACTGGAATAGTGATAGTTATAGCTTAGTCAATTAACCTGAGTTTTCAAAATAAAATATACAATCATTGCAACTTAATGTTAGTATATCCTCAGTGTCACTTTAAAAGGGAGTTTACACCATTCCAAAAAGCAGACCATGACGTAAACCGATCCTCAAGGTGGCAGATAAACGCTGTCTGTTTGTGGGGTCACATGGATTATTTGGACTGTTGGAGTCAAGAATCACCAGCCAGATTAAATTTAACGACAGGCATAATATGTATTGTATCTCTCTTTCATATTAATGTGTTCTCTTTACTATCTCCAGTTTTTTTTTCCAGTTTTGACATCTTCGACTCATGGTCTGTGCACAGAGCTGACGTTTGTTTCAGTAGATAACTATTCTCTGCCTGCTAATCCCTGCAGCTCTGCTGCTCAGACATCTTCAGAGAACTCACATTATGTGAAAGATCTGTATGACCTCATCATTCTGCTTCTCTAAGGCTTAAATGTAAAAACAGGTGGAAGGACAGCTGACTGTAAAGGAGATTTTCGTGCTTTGAGACCTGTTTAAAGGAAGCAGACTTACCATCGTTTGACATACGTGAAGAAATAATACAGTCTCTCCAAACCTTTTAGGAGATCTTCACAACACACAGACCTCTGGCTCAGTCTCTCCATAATGATGTACAGTGTATATATAGTGTATATTTGGTAAAGAAATGATCACAACATTACTCCTGAATACTCTGAATCCAAAAAATATATTCTGTCCTGAGTACATCCTACATTCTGAAATGTGAAGAAGACATCAGAGTCTAGAAGCAAGAGCAGTTTTATTATTAAAAGAGTAAAACAGAATGAGAAAAAACAAACTGCTAGAAACAATAAAAAGCCAGAAACATTAAAAAGACAAAACCATTTAAAAATATTGCACATGGTATGTTTTACTGGGTTTTACACATATCCTCTTGTTTTGGGGACTGAGGCCACCACTCCTCCTTTCTGGCTGCACTGGCACCTGCACCTGCATCAGCATCTGTAACACACCACACTTTAATCAGACAAATGAATAGTCAAGTAACATGAATCCTACTACAGTATCAAGCAGTAATGGCTGGACTCTGTTTCAGTCATCCATCAGTGTGTGTTATGTAGGACACACCTCAAAGACTCAGAGCAGATATTAGGATCCGAGAATTAAAGCACCAGCTTTATAATGCTGTACACTGTTGCTTTTTAAGGTTATTAAACATGATCAACATTTTGACATTAAAACATTATAATACTATTTAATCCTTTATCACATTTGTGATAAAGGATTAAAACTTGGTTTAGTAATAACTGGAAGCCTATTTTAACCAGGATAAGGAAAATACAGATACATTCATAGGAAAGACAAAACAGGAATCCTTAAGCTAAGTAAAAATAGTAAGAAAAGATTTAATAAACACAGATTCACCAATTATCAAAATCAACGAATTAACCGATTATCAAAATTATTAAAAAGTATCTTGAAAGTTTGAGATTCCAACTCACATTTTGAGATGGTAGGTCAAATGTTAAAGTAGTAAGATAGTTGATTTTGACTTATTATCTTGTAAAGCTGACTTGTTCAATATCATTTATGAATTGCGTCACCATTTCAACTTCATTTCAACTTCTTAAAATTATCATTTAATATCCCTTTCATGTTTTATATATAACCCTGGTGCCATAATTGAGCTTCCATACCGCAAAGCAGGTTTTCTTGTTTAGAAGATAATGCTTGTTCTGCAGACAGTCCTAGTCCTGCAAAAGAAACTTGATAGCTAAACAGAAGCTCAGTGCAAAAGGTTGCTCAGGGTAATTCAAAAAAGGAAAAGAAGTGAATTCAGTAGTTGATGAAAGTGTGCATCTGTGCTGATTCATGTTTTAGGGTTCAGTGGAAGACTGATAAAGTCCCATCACCCCATGCTTCTGTTCATACAACCCCAGTGATCCCGAATACATAGTGTGATATTGCAGCAGTTACCCTTCTCTGCATCTTGTGCATCAGGAACATGGGACACTTCTGGCAAAACAAACAGCTTGGGTCTTCATAATGTTAAGAAAATCATATGGGAGAATGACAGACAAGCTACTCTATAATGTAGGTGAACTGTGGGGGAGGCAGCTTACCTGGAATGGTTCCAAGGCTGGAGTTATCAAAGAACTGCTTGGGACAGGTTCTGGACAGCAGCTCTGAGCTCCCGCCCACATCAAAAAATCTGCTTTTGGGGGAATCGAGCAGAGAGACCTTTGGAGAACCCAGCAGCTTCCTGGGAGAATCCAGGATCTTCTTAGGTGAACTAAGGAAGTTGGAGCAGTCTGAGGTCATTGGAAGGCCCCTCTTAATGGGAGTGCAGGGTGATGAAGGCCTGTCCACTTCAGCTTTGCTCTTTGCCTTCATCTTGATGGCTCTACTCTTCCACTTGTTGATCTCTGCCTGCTGGGTAGACACCAAACTGTAGAGACAGGGACAGATGTCAGAGCAGGAATAAAAGATGCAGTGAATCACATAAACTATCCCAGTAGCTCTACCTTCAGACTGGTTAATCTTACCCTTCCAGCTCAGTTATTTTCAGCTGCAGCTGTCTGACTTCCTCCTCCAGTTTGGTCTTCTCCAGCAGAATGCTGCTCTTGATCACCAAACCTCTGGGATTGGTGAGTTTAGCATGAAGGTCCTCCCCCTGCAGGACTGAATTCAACATAACTACATTAGTGTTATTCGCAATTTGACCAGTCTTACTCTTTAAATAGTTAACAAATTCACTTTAAAGCTACATCAATCAACTTTTAGGGGCAGAGTTAGCAGCTTCATTACTTACTTTAGCTGCAATTAAGTATAAATACATTTTCATGCAATTTAAAAAACAACATACAGAGACACTGCTGACTTACACGACTCCTCTCCTTGCTGTTGTGATCTCCTCAAGGTCTCCCTCAGCTTCCTCAATGAATCTTCCTTTTCATTCAACACTGTGGTCATCCTCTGGATACTGAGCAGAGCAAAACTCTGGTCAGAACAGTCAGTCATGGCACAAATAACAAATAAACCCCTTTGTGTTTTTTCCTTGGACAAAGTGGACAGCTGAGAAGGCTTATGACCTTGATCTGTCAGAGGTACAAAATACTACTAAAATGTTCTGGACTGTCAACAGGATTCTTGACAGACATAACATAATGAAACCTCTTTTGCAATCTGACACATTTAAAAAAACAGTGAAAGAAAACCTGACATTACAGCAACCCATTAGGTACAGCCAACTAATAAGGCAAAACAAGAATAAAACAAAGGGTTAAAATGAATCATAAGGGCTCTTACTCTTGTTGGTGTTTATCAGTTGCTGACCTCAGCTCCACCTCCATTTTGAAGAGTTTAGTCTGAAGTTTTTCAAGCTCTGCAGCACTCGGTGATGCATTTTTCTGATATGGAAAAGGACAAATATTACAATATAAGCTGCTCAATGTAAGTTCAATGATTAACATTTAAACTGCTAAAACAAAACAAAACAAAAAAAAAGAATGACACACAATACATTAGGTCAGAGTATAATGTAAAAGTCATCAAACCTCTTCAACCAAACTACAGGCTGGTACTAAGTCCTTTATGATGGGCCTGAAAATGAGATCTTTAGACAAACCTCAGACTCTCGCAGTTTGCTCCTGAGGGTTTGGATTGTTGTATCTTTCTCCTCAATTTGTGCACGGCTGTCCTGCAGCTCTGTCTGCAGGAGCTGAGTGGCTTGTTTATGGTTGGACACCCTGTTATTGGCTTTTATTTGTGCCTCCTTGAGCTGCTCATTTTGTTCAAACAGTGCCTGGAAAATGGAAAAATATAGACAATTAACAGACAGGTTTCCCAGTCATGCCATTTTGAGATGAGACACTGGAAGCAACAGTATTGGCCCACCACAAACTGTGAGAGAAAACACTTATTTTCAAAGGTGGGATGTACAGAAAACTAACAAGTAAGATAAGTCAGAGGTTTCTCATCTCCTAGAGATGTAGGTATTTAATCCAAACTGCTTACAACCTGAGATTTGAATACAGTGGTGCCTGGTACTAATTGATGACACCAATCATAAGAAAATAAAGCAGACATACTTTGACTTTTTCTTCAGTTTGCTGGAGTTGCAGAACAAGTTGCTGGTTGTCCTTCAGCAGGGAGAGCTCTGTTTTCAGAGGAGCTCCCTCCAGCCCCTGCAGCAGAGTAGAACTTTTGCTTTTCTCCTCTCTGAGCTGAGAATCAGCGTGAGCCTTCAGCAGCTTCAGTTCTTCAAACAGGCCACTCTGTTCAACAATGATGCCAGGCAGGAGGAACGTTGAAGATATGGAATTAGAAAGAAAAGCAACAGCATTATATATTATGGAAAACTGTGACAATTTGTTAATCACATTTAAACCAGTGGAAATGTTACTAGCGTTATGAATTAGGATCATGATTTATTTTTAAAATAAAAAATTACCACCCATGTTAAACAGTAGTGTGCACAGTCAGCAATATATTCAACAATAAGAGGTAAGTATTTCAGTTTCCAATGCCACTGTCCTTTAATTGCAGTATATTATACTGTTACAGATGTACCTGTGTTAATTTTGTATTTGACTGGAAACCATCTACAGATAACGTTAATTGTTTCATGGGGAAAGAAACACAACCATAGTGATAAAGTACACAGTGACAGACTATCATTGGCTGTATGTCAGATTTTTTTCCATTTATATGCAGTGGTCCAAGACTCTTGCAAAAATAAAAATTGCACAAAAATTCCTCAAAAGCTATTCATTTGAACTGCTTTGCATAAAATTTCTACAGTATTGTAGACATCCTGTTATCTGAGCGACAAACCAAAAACAGAACCTCCATTCTAAGAAATGATTAGAAAAGTGAATGTTAAACACCTACCTGCAGAGTCACCTTCCTGCTGTTCACTGCAGATCTGCGGTCCAGCTCACATTTCAGGATGCTGTCGAGTCTGCTGAAGTTGATTGGCTGGGTGGTGAGCACGGCCTGTAGCTGCTCCTTGAACTTCTCCCGCTCTCTGATCTCAGCTGACAGCTCACTGGGATATGAAGCCATGTTGGCCCAGAGCTTCTCCAAAATACTGGCCATTTTCTACAATGCCAGCAGAGTCAGCATAAAGTTTCAGTACAGCAATGTTGGAGAGATGGATATATACTGAGAAATGACATACAATCACTTATAATGTAGAAGTCACAGGTTTGACAAACAGGACCTTTATGAGGTTTGTGTCATCAAATCTTCCTCCTGGCTCAGTCTATACTTACTTATTTAACTTAATTATATGACAACCTTTGAGACACATTCTCACCTGCTGATAGAGCTGCCTCTTGTCCAGCAGCTCAGTCAGTCTGTGTTCCCACAGTGTGTGGAAGTCCTCATATTTGACAGAGTAGCTGGGTGCCTGCGCTCTACACAGCAGTACATCCTGCAGCCTCCTCTCCTCAAAGACAGTCAAATCTTTCTTCACCAACTCCTCAAACAGATTCCTGTAGGCCTGGGCCTGAGCCTGTAGGTGTTCCTGGGGAGGCAGAGAGCACAAGCGTTCAGGTTAAAATAAATGGTAAATGGACTGCACTTATATAGCGCTTTTCTAGTCGTATCAACCAAAGTGCTTCACACCACAGGCCACATTCACCCATTCACACACGCATTCATAAAGCACTTCTTCTATACATACAAAGTTCCCTCTAACACATACACACACATTCACACTCCCACACCGACTGCATCAGTGCCAATCTGGGGTTCAGTATCTTGCCCAAGGATACTTTGGCACATCAACTGGAGGAGCTGGGGATCGAACCAAAGATCTTCCAGTTGGTGGGCGAGCACTCTACCTTCATAGCCGCCACCAGAGTAAGACCTTCATAAAATTTCAAATAGAAAAAATATTGATATTTACGGTAATGTTTCCCAGTCTCTGAACAGTCTGTTGCCCCAGCAGACAGATAGCACTGTAGGTATCCATGGTGGGTTTTGGAAGAGAGGTCACATGATGCTTCAGGGAACACTGCATTGTGAGGGCCTTGTCCAGGGATGTGGAATTATATTTGGAAAAAGTGTCTATGAAGTGCTGGAATCCTCTGAAGGACTCCTGCAATGACATCAGTACAGTGGTATAAGGAGTTATGTTAAATTCTTAATGTTGGTTTTTGTCTTTCAGCTGCTGATTAATAAAAATTCTGTGGTGACATTACCTGAAGCTGCTGAGTGGAGTCGTGCAGCCTTGATGACACGGTCTCCTTGACTCCGGTGGTGATCTGAGCCAAACTATTCAGCTGCTCTTTGAGGTCTGAGATGGTTGTGTTGGCCTCACTAAGCAACTGAAAAAAGAAATAATAAATAAATAATCTGTTTTTCTGTACAGTATTGGATGCTCATGGCCCTTGTCCATCACAAGTAATGTCTAGATTACAGTCAGCCTTAATGTTCTTAAGACATCTCTGTAAATGTTTAAGGGATGTGGTGGACCATCATGTCTGTGCTGTGGATATGCTGCTCTTTCCATACTAAAACAACTTGATGCAGTTTACTGTTGTGCCCTAAGTTTCATTATGGAAGATCAACATCCTACTCATCACTGTGTAGTAAATGAAAAATGTAGGCTGGTCCTCAGTGGCAACAAAAGGAGAACTACACTCTCTCATTCCAGTTTGAAATGTTTCCAACTAAAGCAGCCTCAGTATATCACATTTCTTCCCTAATTTAAAGCTAGTTCTCCAATACCCCACTAATAAATACTGAGCCACCTAAAACTTTAGTCTCATCTCACTGGATGAACTGAGGATGAACGTTTAGTTCTGTAACTTTTCAGATGTGTCAGAATCAGAAATACTTTATTTATCCTTTGTGGGGAATTGTTGAAATACAACAAAATAGCGTGCAACTATTTCTGGTGCTTGTCCTGTAGGACTGTAGACAAACCTGCTGTAAGGCATCTGCCTCAGCTTTAGCATGGGTTTGTTTCTCCTTCTGCATTTGGAGCTGCTCCTCGAGCTGTTGCACCTGACAGCACCAACAGAGACAGTTACAGGTCATTCAGAACAGGCATCACCATAAACAGTAATGTTAACAGAGGGATGGAGATTATTATTGATTTCTGTGATTAAAAAAAAAAAAACACTGGAATGTTTTTTTAACATGTAAAGGATGGGCTTTGTTAGAGATCATCCATCATCTCAGAGGCCTCCTCATCCCCATACCTCAGATAGTTACTGATTAGAGAGAACACTTCACAGATAAAAGACACATTTAAAACAAACCTTTTAATGAAACATATCTCTGTGTGTCTTGTATGACAACTGTACGAGTTGTTCTCCAGGCTACCCATTTCTCTGTTTCCAGTTTTAATACTAAGCTAACTGGCTGCTACCTGTAACTTCATATGTACCTGGCAGATATAAGAGTGGTATCAAACTATTCCTCTAAAACTTTGCCAGTAAATGCTTTGGACCTACTTCCTGCTGCAGATTGGCCTCTTGTTGTTCTCTCTCAGACTGCTGCTGCATGTTCTGTTGCTCCTGCTCACTCAGTTTCTCCTGGATGGCTGACATCTGGATTTGGAAGAGAGCACAAATTAACTGACAACATAGAGCTGCTGGTTTAAGTAACTGCTGTTGAATTGTTGTTATCAATGACTGCACCAGTGTACCATCTCCACCTTGTCCTCCAGTTCTGCTCTGAGCTGCTTCTTTTCCTCACTCAGTCCCTCCAGTGTCTCCAGCAGCTGATCTCTCTCCTCACTGAGAGACGTCACTCTGCACAAAAGCTTCTCCATTTCCTCTGTGGAGCTCTGATAGCTGGCTTCCTTCTCAGAGTATAGACTCTCTCTCTCTGCTTCAGTGCTTTCCAGTTTCTCTGTCAAAGTCCTCATCTGTGAGCAGTTAGAAGGACCATTCATTCAAGTGTGTCTTTAACTTCAGCCTAAAACTATGTAGAATCCAAATATCCTATTACAATGGTTATCAGATACAAAATATATAGCAGCTGTGCAATAGATGCTGTTTTATAAACGTAAAGTTATCCTTCACAAACCTCACTCTGTAGTGTTTCCATCTTGTCCTCCAGCTCTTCTCTGAGCCGCTTCTTCTCTTGTCTAAGTCCCTCCAGTGTCTCCAGCAGCTGATCTCTCTCCTCACTGAGAGATGTCACTCTGCACAGCAGCTTCTCCATCTCCTCTGTGGAGCTCTGGCAGCTGGCTTCCTTCTCAGAGAGCAGATTGTCTCTCTCTGCTTCAGTGTTCTCCAGTTTTTCTGTTAGAGTCCTTATCTGTGAAGAATGGAGCCATGAAAGGGTCATCCTGCTCTGAAAGCATGAAAATGTTTCATAAAAACAATTCTTCCCATTTATAACAAAGTGTTTTAGACACAAACCTGTTGATCTAAAGAGCACCTCTTCTCCTGACTCACTTTCTGAAGATCAGAATTGATCTGCTTCTGTTCATGAAGCTCCTCTTGGACTGACTCTAGAAGCTCTTGTGTTGTGGAAGTCTTAAACAAAAAACATCATCCGAAGCCAAATTAGGAATTAGGAAAATAAGAATGTGTTAAATTCGCAAAACCCACTGAGACATTGTCAAAAAAATGTTAAGTTGAAATCACATATGATGCCCAGATCCCTCACCATATTCATTTTTTGCTGTAGATCATTTTCCAGCTCATTCCTCTGCTCAGTAACAGTCTGTAGAGATGTACTCAGCTGTGCTATCTGTTGAAGCAGATATGGGCCAATTATTCATTTCTATCTCCTTTTGTTTGACAAACCAAGCACAAGACACAAACTAAGACATTTTTGACAGAGCACACAACAGAAATTTAAACAAAACTGGAAGAATTTAATATGAACTGCAAAATGTATCATACTGATGGATAAAACCACAGTGCCCCATCACTGCTTGGCTCCAACATACTTATCTGACAAAAATAGACTTGTCATTGCTCTCTGGTGGAAAAACTATGCTACTGAGATAGCTTCTAATAAAGCAACAAATCTGTGCTATCAACTTTTACCAATTGAACTTTTTCTCCTCTTGATGACGATCTGAATGTTGAAAATCGGCAGTGCCGACTCTCCCCATATAGGTATACCTCACTGTGTGGAATGCTGGGATTACTTTTGTGTGAGGCCAGGGAGGCTGTGGCACTGACAAACTGAGCTGATGGCCTGCCATTACTTACAATGACACTTAATGTGAATCATTCACATCTGGCCAATATACAGTCTGCTTAAGTAGGTCAGTACTGGCAGAGATCAAGTAGACTGATGAGAGTTTTTAATCCGACCTGATAAAACTGATGACAGTCTCACATTAGCTTATATGAATGATCTTAATTATGTCCACACAGAGAATTTCACAAACATTAAATTTGGTGGAAAGAAATAGCACTGGTATTGAACATCAGTACATCAGTATACCTACTAAAAATGATAATGATGATATCCATCATGGGGGTGTGTCAGTTGAGCTCAAACCCAATAAACATATTAAAGGTCAAAATAACATACAATGAAAGTGTCATTATTGCCATAAAGGAAGATGTTCCTTCCATTAATGTGCATGTGTGGAAGTTGATCCAAATTGGCTTTGAATCAAAATGTTTTATCTCAACTGCTATTATACGCACAAAAATACATGCAGTTGTGCAATGGATGCTGAGTGACCAACCTCACTCTGTAGTGCTCCCATCCTGTCCTCTAGCTCTGCCCTGAGCTGCTCCTTCTCCTCTCTCAGTCCCTCCAGTGTCTCCAGCAGCTGATCTCTCTCCTCACCGAGAGACGTCACTTTACAGAGCAGCTTCTCCATCTCCTCTGTGGAGCTCTGAGTGTTGGCTGTCCTCTCTGACAGCAGACTGTCTCTCTCTGCTTGCACACTCTCAAGCTCTGCAGTCAGACTCTGAATCTGCAAGGAAAGACCTAATTGTAATCTAAAATATTGGCAAGAATGTGCAATATCTGTATTTGAATAAGCTTGTCTTCAAAAATCTGGCCAAAATCTAAAGTTTAGTTGGTAATCACAATCTATTCGAGAGGGAACGGCCAGCATTAGACAGCAGGTTCATTCTGTATCTTCATGTATAAAAGTCCTGCCTGATTTTGAAGTTCTTGTATCTGTATTGTACTCTGTGCATCATTCCCACTGGCTGGTCTGCTCTCCAGCTCTGCCCTCTGACTCCTCAGTATGTTGATCTCATCCTGAAGAACTTTGATCTTCTCCTGAGAGACCCTCAGCTCCTCCTGGTTCTCGATCATCTGAAATATATCATTACCACAAGTTTACAAGTAAAGATAAATGTGATTTATGTACAAATCATTAAAAAGGAGAGAATAACCAGGGGGTGGGGGGTAACTTGGCCTGTCTCACTATTAAAAGCTGCAACAGTTTGTTGCTTAATTGATTAGTCAATCAAAGGTGTGTGCGCCTTTCCAAATCATGTCCAATCAACCAAATTTACCACGAGGGCTCCAATCAAGGTGTAAAACATCTCAGATGTGATCCTGAGAAATGGGAGGTACCTGAACTAAATTTCCAGTGTCATTAGTAAAGGGTCTGAATACTTATGGCAATGTATTCAGTTTTTCCTTTTTCATAAATTTGCAAACATTTTTCAGTTTTGGCTTTGTCATTATAGGGTATCAAGTGTAGATTGGTGAGGGGATGGCTTAGCATATGCCAGCAAATTAATGAAATGTCAAAAAGTGAAGGGGTCTGAATACTTTCAGACTGCATTGTAATTAAAATCTAAACCGTAAAAGTCCCAATACGTATGTGTAGTAATTAAAAGATAATGAGGGGAGGGAAAACTCACCAGTTCTACATTCTCTTGAAGGTCAAACTTCAACTGGCTCACCTCCTCCTTGGTCTTATCTAGATACTCTTCCAGCTGTTGGATCTGAAATGCAATGGAGAGGTCATTAACATTTTCAATATTATTCAATTTCTTTCTCGCAAGGCCTTTATCCACCTGAGAAAACAGCAGAATACATAGGCAACAATATGAAAATCAGTGCAGAAAGATGGACATGATAGAACAGTAGTTTTGTTTGATGCTGTGGGGACAATGAACTATAAATACAATAAAAAGTCACTGTTGTAACAAGGAGAATATGTGGATCTTACCTGTAGAAGTCGTTCAGCCTCCTGCTCTTCTTTCAGTGACTGAGGCTCACAGCTGAGCTGCTGCTGCAACTCACACTGCATCTACATGACAGAGAGAGAACACGAGAGAATGTGACCTCAGTTTGTAGCAGGGTTTTTAAACTTTTGACTTTCTGAATTTTGGTATTTTTCTCCAGTTTCCTGGATTTCTCATCATAAGTTAAGTTTGATAATAAAAACATTGTTTATTAGTTTTTTAAAACATTTTTTATATTTGAACAGACTTTTGTATAACGGCTGCAGTGAAATGTCAATGAGTTTTGGAGAAAGCATTTTTGTCTCGGTGCAAGTGATAATCTTCAGTGTTTGAACACAGACACACATGCTGAAAATCCCAGGTTTCAGCAGACATTTGTCCTGGGGTAAAGGACCAGATTTTAGCAAAAATGCACAGGAAATACCAGAATCTTAATTTACAGCTTTCAGTCCAGGCTTTTACCATCTCCATCTTTGCCTCCAGCTCTGCTTTAAGCTCCTTCTTTTCCTGTCTCAGTCCCTCCAGTCCCTCCAGCAGCTGATCTCTCTCCTCACAGAGAGACGTCACTCTGCACAGCAGCTTCTCCATCTCCTCTGTGGAGCTCCGACCACTGTTCTCTTTCTCAAACAACAGGACATCCCTCTCTGCTTGTGCACTTTCAAGCTTATCGGTTAGAAACTTTGTCTGTTTAAAAAGAAATCATACCCAACTACCAGTTAGAATACAGACAATGAAGGATCAGTTTTAAAAATGCCCTTCCTTAACTTTTGAAGTCACCTGCTGCTGTAAGTCTGCTTCCTTCTGCTCATACAGTTTCACCAGATCAGAGTTCTTTTGTTTCTGCTCTTGCAGCTCCTCTTGAAGAGAATGTAGAAGACACTGAGACTCTGCAACCTAAAATATATATATACACACATTTTTTTCATTTATTTATTTGTTTATTACTAGGTATATTACACATACAGCTTTTGTGAAATATGCTGCAAGAAACAAACCTGTTGTTCTAGCTCAACCTGCTTCTCTCTGCTTATTCTTTCCAGGTCAATGTGTGTTTCATTCAGTTCTCGGAGTTGCTCTTGAAGTGGTTGTAGAAGGTTTTGAGTCTTTGTAGCCTACAAATTAGAGAAACAGTTGCAAATTTTCTATTCACCCACAGAGGAAAGCTCTTGAACATCACAGACGCTGTGATCACACATCCTAAAACACTAACTAATGTCAATGCCAACTAATGTCGTGCAAATAGCTCATAAATATATAGTTTAATTTTTCAAAAAGGCTCAGTTATTTCCTTAAACAGCTGCCAACTGTAGGTTTCAGTAAATGTAATTCAGGAGGAAACAGTTAATTTATGGGACTATTTTTGTGTGGATTAATCCATATTGGTGCTCAAGTGTATTCTGCAGCAGTTGATTATAAGTACAGTGCCTGAAGGTCAACACAGCAAAAATCACAAAACAACATTCAGAAAAAACAACATTTCACAAAACGGAAAGGGTAGGGACAACAGTTCTTCTTTGTGATTGGACAGAATCCCTGTGAATTCAGAGTTTATCCAGTGATGTGTTCAGTGGGTGACAGAATTGAGCATAAGGATTCGACAGAATGATCTTAGAGAGAGAAAATTAGTGTATAGGCTATACAGTGAGGGTACGTTTTACTACGTTCCTACGTTTTCGATTAATTTGTGCGCACAATATAAGTTTATAGTCCATACAGAGAGCCATTACAACATTCTGGCTTTCTCACACTTTATCTGTGTGTCTATACTATACTGTATAAATATATATATAGAGAGAGCATTAATATGAAGGCCAGTTTCCCATGCGCACGCCCTCTCTCTCTCTCTCCAGCTGCAGCAGTTTAGCGAGGTATAGACACACAGATAAAGTGTGAGAGCCCCAGTCTGTTGTAATGGCTCTCTGTATAGACTATACTACGTGCGCACAAATTAATCAAAACATAGGAACATCATAAAACGTACCCTGGCTTTATAGCCTCTACTACTCTCTATGATCATTCTGTCGATCCTTATGCTCCTAATCCTTATCAGCCACCAACCGTGAACACATCACTGGATAAACTCTGAATTGAATTGAAATTCTGTCCAATCACAAAGAAGAACTGTTGTCCCTACCCTTTCCGTTTTGTGAAATGTTGTGTTTTCTGACTTGTCGTTGTGCATAGACCTTAAGGGCCACTGTAATAAAGGGACTGAATCAACATAAACTACATTGTGTTCATGGTATCAAAGGAACACATCAGTGTACAACGGCAACAGTGTAGCTCACTGATGTGTTTTTAACAGTTTTTGAACAACAGAGATCTGTAGCACAGGATAACATATATCAGTCTTTTTCTTGATTTTGTTGACAAGATGTAGGAAGCCAGGTCAAATTTTATCTATATAGCCCAATATCATAAATCTGCCTGAAAGGGCTTTATAATCTGTACAGTATTACAACACCCTCTGTCCTAAGACCCTCAAACTGGACAAGTCACAAATATTAAACAATGTTAACGTACCATCATTCTGTCCTCCAGTTCTGCCCTGAGCTGCTCCTTCTCTTGTGTCAGTCCCTCCAGTGTCTCCAGCAGCTGATCTCTCTCCTCACAGAGAGACGTCACTTTACAGAGCAGCTTCTCCATCTCCTCTGTGGAGCTCTGAGTGTTGGCTGTCCTCTCTGACAGCAGACTGTCTCTCTCTGCTTGCACACATCCAAGCTCCTCAGTCAAAGTCTTAATCTGTAAAGTGTGAGAATAACTGCTCTGTGAGTGCATTTTTTCCTTTTTAGTCAAGATTTGATTTTGTAATTTAAAAAGTTTTCTGATGCATCAAGAGTCTCTTACATGTGTTTGTAGTGCCTCCAGCTGTGCACTCATCTCAGTGACAGTACCATCCTGTTTGGATGTTTGTACAGTCTCCAACTGTCTGATCTGCTCCTTCTGTTCACGGTTCTTCTCCAGAGCTGTCCGCAGCTCTTCTTGATTCTCAATCATCTGTTTGATTAAAAAAAATCTTTTGGGCAAAGTCATGCAGAGACAAAAGACAAATGGCAGAAGCCTAGAACAGCTGACGGAAGTGAATGCATTTTAAAATTTGGACTGGCATAGCAGTCACATGATAACTGACCATCTCCACATTTTCCTGTAGGTCCAGCTTGAGTTGGTCCCTCTCAGCACTAAGAGAGGCCACAGTGGAGAGCAGCTTCTCTATCTCTTCTGCAGAGCTCTGAGCGCTGGCCATCAGGAGAGTCTCTTTCTCACCTTGGATACTCTGCGATACACTGCGCATCTGTTTACATTGACACGGAAGGATTAGTTAAGCTAGTTTAGCTAGAACAAAACAAAAATAATAGCCTTTACACACTGGTGGCTTTTTTTGTGTGATTAATTTGCACATCAATATATTTTTTCAAACCTGTTTTTGTCATATATTCTTTCACACAGAACATGAATATTACACAGCGAAAATAAAATAAAATAATTTGCATCAATGATTTATTTAAGTTGTGAGAGAGGATGGTCAACATCATAAAATGTTTAAGAGATATCAGATTTGTCTTGTCATTGAAATCATTAGAAAAATTGAAGCCTCACCATCTCCTCATTTTGCTGCATGGTCCATCCTGAGCTGGTCTCTCTCTGCAGTCAGAGATGTAACTGTAGAGAGCAGCCTCTCTATCTCCTCTGCAGAGCTCTGAGCACCAGCATTTGGCTCAGACAGGAGAGCTTCTTTCTCAGCTCGCACACTCTGAAGCTCCTCAGTCAGCTGGTTCAGCTAGAAATATAAAAGTAGTAAAACAAAACTAAAAAACACTTTCATGTATATTTACATATGGTATATACTACTTAACTGATCTAGTTTTCATTTCAGGAACAATTTTGAGAGAGACGAGGAACATGAACAACAAGTCTGACAGAGTGTAATCATATAGAGGAAGTCAGCATCATCTCAACCTTAAAAGATGATTTAATAAAATAAAGTATCATCAATGTTCATACTTGCTCTTGAAGTTCTTTGCTGATCTCCTCCTCTGTGGTTCTAGAAACTTCACTGTCAGCAAGCTTCTCCTCCAAATCCTCCATCAGCTGCTGCATCACATTCACTTTTTCAACCAGTGACGCTCTGTGCTGCTCACTCTCCTCAAGCTGTAGGGAAAAAAGTAAGTGAACTGGTACATTTAGACTAATATTTCTATGCCCACAGAATTGAATAAAATGTGTCACTTAAGAAATTACAAAGACACATTTCCTTATTCTGAGCAGACAAAGAATATCAATAAATTAAATATTAGTTTGCTTAGAGGCTAATGGATCTCAGTGCACTACAATTTGACAGATAAACCTTTTTTCAAAACTGTGCTTAAGTTCATGATATTAATAGCTGAGATGGCTGATAGAGAGACAGTCCACACAGCTCAAGTAACATCAGTTAGGACCAGATTCTACTGAAAGGAGATTGCCAATTAAAAACCTAAAAGATTTTGTATTTTCAAAGGTAAGATAGCGCTAATTGTTTAGAGCATCCATATTCATATTCTGTAGCTTACTTTCAATCTTATCTCTTGAATGCTAGCCATAAGATGACTCCTCTCTGCATCAGAGCTCTCCAGGTCTGTGCGAAGTGAATCCAGCTGCTGTGTTACATCAGCACACTGCTGGCTCAGCTCATTCTCTCTCAGAGCAGCAGCAGTAAGGTCTGCTTGAATTTTCAGAATCTCATCCTGAGATGTCTGCAGGGAGCTTCTGAGCTGCTGAGCCTCCTCCTGATACTGAGCTTGGGCTGAGATCAAGCTGTCCCTCTGAGTCTGAACAGTACACAGCTCCTCGGTCAACTCACAAACCTGAAATGACACAGAATGAAGCCACATGATTACTGTAATATACTATCCTCTATTGCACACTATCCCTTGAGGATGTCTTGGGGACTTACTTGCTTCATCAAATTGTCCACCTTATCTGGAAGAGTCTGAAATGAAGCCAGCTCCTCAAGTTGAGCTCTGAGAGCTCCCTCTGCTTTGCAGGATGCTGCCAGCTCTTTATTCAGATTAGCCACTGTCCTTTCAAGTTCCACACAGTCTATCAGATCTGGAGACAGATAATATCTTACAACTCCCAATCTGAGTGCACTGCAGACTCTGAGCATATACAATGAACTGAATGTCTGCACTCATAGCCTGTTTTGCAGAGTTACATGATATAAACAACTTTGACTTTAAACCTACTTTTTGGGACTTTGCCATCTAGCAGAGCGGTGAGCTTGGTGTTCTCATCAAATGCAACATTCAGCTCCTTTTGGAGATCGCTCTGCATCTTTTTGTAGCGTGACTTTTCTGTCTCAAGTTGAAAACGGAGGCTATTCACCTCAGCCTCCATCTTCTCAAATTTGGCAGTAAGGGTCATCTGGAGAGGAGATAATGACACTAAACTAAATAAAAATGATGCAGAGATTGGTCCTGGTGTAACTTGTACACCTACAACAACAACAACAAAACAAAGACAAAGACAATAAATGCAGAAACACATAGGTCTTAAAAGCAGAACACGAACTAGTTGTGTGTAAAAAAAAAAAAAGTTCAGCATGATTCCCTGTCAGATGAATTAACTTTGTTTTGATTTTCTCTGCACAACTAATTTTTCCTTTGTTAAAATGAACTGAACTATAGGTGTCGACACTAAATAACTAATAATCATAATAGTCATAATCATAACATGTAGTATTACCTCTACATTCTATACTACTGAGTAAAAATAGACAGATTTTTAACAGTGATACACCCCTCCCAAGTAAATAAATCTTTGTTTGGAAGATATAATATGTACTTCCTCTTCATTTAATGACTTTTTTATGCCTTTGTTAAATGGCACCGGTATGACGAAAAACGAGGGAAAAGATGCAACAAATGTCCCCATTGTATATGAAGTGATGACATTGCGATTTATGTTCTGTATCCTATCCGCAAAGAAGAAAACTGAAGTGTAAAAACCCCATCTCTTCTCCCACATTCAGAGACGACCAAGTGTATGCAAACACTATTTGCCTTTAGGTCAGACAATTAGTTGACCAAAACTTAAACCACTTTGAACATTTTAACCACTTTAACTGCATTGTCAGGTTGCAAAATCGCACATTCATCTCCTCCAGAGTGATGTTCTGACTGCGCAAGAAAGCCCATTCCTTCTTCGTATCTCTGCTGACTCCCTCTGCATCATCCAGAGAGCGACGAAGCTTTGCCACCTCCTGCACCAGGTCCTTGCCATTCTGGAAGGAGGAAAAGTGAGAGAATTAACCTGTTTAATGACAGAGGTCACCTGTTTTATTATTGATCACTACAACTGATGTCAGCTGCTTTCAGTTTTTACACTTCAAGACAACTTAATCTCTTTCAGTGCTTCAGACTTAACCAATACTCCCATATATCACATGCAAACAACTAACATTTTCACTTAAACTATACTCCATCTAATCATATCAGTGTGTTCTTTTATATCTTATATTTACAATACCTTTTTGTGTAGTAATGTTGTTATATAGTGTCGCATGGTATAGTGTATGTAGTGCTGTATAATATAGTAGTGATGTTTATTCTTGAGTTACTACACTTAAAGCGGAAAGAAAAGTGAGTGAACCCTCTGGAAATATGTACTGGCTTTCCATTGCACATTTACGATATTGACATGTAATTAGTAAACCACTGAACCTAATCCATACCATATTCTGAAGTTCCTCTGCAAATTCAGTTTTCTTCTTTAGCTCCTCAGAGAGTGTTTCTAGTTTGGCCTGGAAAAAAACAACAAATCAAAATATTTAACCAAGCTGCAATAGTTTTTACTTGCAATGATAGGAATCAAATATTTTTGATTTCAGAATTTCTCACTGTTTCCTTAGTATCTTAATATTAACTTGTCAGTGAAGCCCACTAAAAATTGAAAAACAAGTTGAAGTGACCATTCAAAATACAAGTCAGATCTATCATTTGACTACAGCACCCATTCTTTGTCAGAAGTTGTGGCTCAGGAGCTAATCACAAAGTCAGTGGTGCAATCCCCGGCACCTCCAGTCTATGTGTATATGTGAATGTGAACATAGTGTAAAGCCCTATGAGTTATCGATGTGACTAGAAAAGCTATATAAGAGCATTAGTTACCATTCAATTCCAACACATGGTCTGCTACATTTGGTGTTACTGATCTCATAGAGGGCTGGGATTGTAACAACACTGTGACCCAATAGTAGATTGGGACTTGGACTGTCAGCAGTTAACACTGTGACACATGAGACGATAAGATGATTCAACTCAGGTGAAGAATAGTGTATGTTCACTGTTACTGACAATATCATCACACAAAACAAATTCATATACTTTCTCAGATTTAATAAACCTGAGAAGGAACTCGTCATCTCACCTGTAGCTCCTGGTATTGGAGTTCGGAGGATTCAATGGCCTTCTTCAAGCTGGAAATTTCATTTTGCAATTCACTCTGCAAGTTTGCACAAACAAAATTAAAAGTGTCAATAAGTAAAATCAAATTTAAAACGTTCAGTAATGGAAAATTATTTGGAATAAAAACTAAACAAATATATTTAAATGAATTAAGCAAATGAAACCCAAACCCAATATATCTATCTAACTCTACTGCCCTCTGCTCCAATTACTACAAAAGCAGTCTGAAGAAAATCTAATCAATAACTTTACCTCCTGCTCCTTCCTGAACTCCTCCTCCAGAGATTTGAACTCATCCATCTCTCTCTTCTCCTCCAGCTCCTGTGACAGAGCAGTTTTCTCTTTCTCCAGACTTTTAGTCTGCTCTATGAACATCCCCAGCTCCTGCTTCAGATAGTCTCGCTCAGTAACCACCATGTCCTATAAACATACAATTTCACCTGTTTAAGTATAAGAAAGCATTTACCCTTAAAATGTATTGCCCTAATGTATTCTTCATCGCTAGTGGCTTGGATAAATGCTTATCATTAAGTCACTGAAATAGTTCCCTTCTTTTATGTAATTCTAAATGTAGAATCATGCTCATGTCAACTTTGTACATTAATAAGTCATCTGTGATTTAACAGAAGTTGCAGTTGCACTGCTATAGAAATACATTTTAATGCAAATAAACAAATAACCAATGAGGAAACATTTTAAAGCTTTTGTTGATGTGCAATGTGAAACAAATATGTGAAACTGCAATTTTTTTTCTTGAAATCCAGAATTGGCTTTTTCAGACTTAAGCTTGATTGATACTTCTGCATTAATATGACCACTAGGCCACAAGTTGTGAGATTAGATATAGTCACAGCAAATGTGCTCAAGCAAAAATAACCTTCTCTGAAGCCAGAGTTTCACACAGCTGGATGGTTTCTGCAAACTCTCTTCTCATCTGGAAAACAAGAAATTAAGATAAGTACTGAAACAAGCGAAACACAGCTAAGTCAGAGTAAAAACAAGGAACAGTATGCAAAAGGAGTCATTCATGCTGTGATGTAATTGAGGATTTCATCTCTCTGAAGAGGTTTAAACACAGCACACCTGCTCAGTTTCAGTCTGACCATGGCTCTGTTCTTCAAGCTGTCTCTCCAGATCTGCCACTCTCAACTGCAGCATCTCCACTTTTTCCATGGCATCCAGTTTCTGCTGAGCTTCTGTTTGTTGCTGCAGCTCCAACTCTGTTGCCCTCTGTTCTGCTGTCTGTATTTTCTTTAAGGCCTCCTGTATCTGTTGAGACTCTGTTTGCAGTTGCAGCTGCAGCTCTGCCACTCTTCGATTCAATGTTTCTACTTTTGTCATGGCCTCCTCTTTCTGTTGACTCTCCATTTCCAGTTGTAGTTCCAGGTTGGACACTTTCCCTGAAAGCTCACGCATCCGGTCTGGAGACACAAAGTCTTTGGGACTGGTAAAGAGATAAATATACAACACTCAAAGACCAGGGTTTTATTGTATACAGTAACTTCAAGCTTGAATTTGGGTAGCAGTAAATATACAGTATAAAAGCCACATGGTGAAATGGCAAAAAGTTGCCCTTTGTCAATTTCAGTATGTCACAGTGTGAGCTGGTGTGTGCCAGTTACTGCACAACATTCAAAACCTGATTTGGATGCCTGGTTATCATGGCAATGGTTGAAGCAATAACACATTCAGTGACAACTAATGTAAAAACATTCACCTGTCTCCAAAGCTTCGAACAGTGACAGAGCTCTGACTGATCTCCATTTCATCTGACGGCTCATCAGGAATCTCCCAATGAGTGTCAAAGTCCTCATCATCTGTCAAAAGAAACCAAGTGTGCATTAAACCAATGATGTGCAGTTGTCTGAAAATAGGCATGATAAAAAGATTTTGATTTGCACTGGGCAGAGAGTTTATATATTTTATGCATTCAACCTTACCTTCACCCAGCTCCATCAGGCAAGAGCGATCAGCTTTCCTCTTCCGAATGAAAGGATCTGCAAAGCTGAGGTCAGATGAACCATCACAGGCAGATGGACGAGCAAGTCTGAGCATTTTTCCTCCCCATGTAACTCTGCGCTTAGGCATCTTAAAAACAGAACAAGATCATAGCTGTTATAATTAAGAGAAAGGTATAGTCTAATGACACATTTATTTTTTAACAGATACCTTTTTAAAAGGAACCAGGTTGGAGCTAGTGACAAGAAGTTTGGTTAGGTTTTTGATCCTGTCCTCTTGTTCTCTCTGGAGTTGATCCTTTTCTTGGAGCAGCTGGGAGAGAACCTCCTTCTCAGTCGCTGTGGTCTGTGTTACTGATGGAAACCTGTAGGAGGGCACCGAGAAGTCAGTCAATACAAAGTTCAGCTGTAATGGAACTCGCAGAGATGAGCAAAACAGAACATGATTGAAGAAAAACAAAGAGTGGTGATACTTACTTCCTGAAGACGTCGTTTGAGGTCTACAATCTCATTGCGATACCTTTTGAGCAGAGCCCCGTCATCAGACACCTCTGTCACATGGGGGTCGTTCTTCATTTTCTTTGCAGTGCTGGCAAACTAATATAATAATAACATAACATCATCTGCTTTGATCAGTCTTATGCTTGTTCTAATGGTTTGTGGTTTCTCAAAACAGTTCGTTCTGGACAGACTGTTTTGGATATTGGGTGCAGATTCAATCCACATATACCAATGCAAAGCTGCAGTGTTTCATTTTACATAAATGTACAGAGGATAGAAGCAAACCTTTTAAATGTACTATACTATTTGAGTTTGTACATAACAGTTGAATATTAAAATGTCAAGATAGCTGTAAGGAGCTGTGCAAGAGAGAAATCCACCAACCTGAAGAGTGCTGAGGGTCTCATCTAGAGTGACAGGAGTGATGGTGCAGATGATGACTGTTTTAGCGTTCCCACCCAAGGAGTTCTGCAGGATGCGGGTTAATTTACTGTCTCTGTAGTTTGTGAAACCCCTGTAGAGAGAGAATATCTAGCAAATGTTACAATGTCCAAATGATTAAGACATAAAAGAAGCTGTTAATAACGTTAGTAACATGTTCACCCCCAAATAATGGAGGTCTGGAGATCCAAATATTTTGTCTGCAATCATAAAGCCATTCAAGCAATTAAGGACACAGAGTAAAAGAACAGTTCAATATTTTGGGAAATATACTCATTTACTTTCTTTCAGAGAGTTAGATGAGAGAATTGATATCACTACCAGATACTGACATTATGACAACTGGTGATGTTCTTGTGCTGCAGGCCAGTGAAAATATATCTGGAGCAGTAACTCAACAGCTGCTGAATGTATCAATGGATGATTCAAATTACACAATAATAAGTTACATTGGTAATGTAGTAAATGCACTGAATGTCCATCATTTACTCACTTCTGGCTTTCATCAGTCAGTTTCTTGATCACTTGGCCGAGTGTGAACAGGCTGCGATTGATATTGCAACCTTCTTTAAAACGTGTGCCTTAGACATCAAAACAGATGGATTACTATAAACTCATTGTACGCTGTGGTGTATACACAGTAAACACTAACATAACATCAGGCCTAGTACAGCATGCATTTCATGTGGCTTCAATCAATAACTTAAAAGGATTCTATGAATTAAAATCCACCTTACCTTCAGCTCCTGTTTGACTTGCTCTCTCAGATCCAGCTAGATCAACTAAATTCTAGGAGATGAGGCAAAATTGCTAGTGAGCAAACAATGATTACAATACAAACTGTGCTACAGAGAAAAAGATAGAAAGCAAACTTAACAGAAAGACAGACAACAAGCAAACAAAAATAAAAAGGAGCTAGCTTACCAAATGAGACACAATAATGGCTCCATCTGCATTTTCACCTGATGCTGGGTCACTCCTTTCTCGGCTCTCCAGGATCTAAAAAAACAAAACCATGAAAAATCCAGATTTCCTCTGAATCCTAAATGTTACTGCAGGGTGTGGTTTTGCTTACCATTCGGAAAATGGTGTGTGAGCGGCTACTCCGCTGGTTCATTTTTGTTTTTCCGTAGTGGCGGTTCTCTACAAAGGCAGATTGTGCAGAAAACATGGTTATTACACACAGTGTTATGCACAGCATCATTTTCCTGTTCATTAATAACTTCAGGTCTTACTTTCTCCTTTCCGAATCCAGGCTAGGGCTTGTGCAGGAGATGTAACCAGCTCCTCTGTCAGGTCAGCCACGTAAATGTTTTTCTACACATAGTAATTATCAAGACAGAATCACAATGATGATTTAAAACAAGAAATAACTTATTTTTAGAGTTTCTACCTTTGAGTGCTACTAGACTTTGAAATATAGAACTAAGGATGTTAGGCCAAGTGTAATATTTTAAGTCACCTCCAAACTTTAAATGGGAGTCACCTATCACCTATCTTTGAGTCTGGTATGTAATTCCAATAAGATGTCCACGGTTACACCCTCCCTTACTGGTAAATGGCTCTGCAATTCAAACCTCAGTCTCCCCAGTTTGTAACACAGGCTTTCTATTAAATGTGTGTAGTCTCCAAGCTCAAGCTAAGATAACCCTGATGACATCATCAGGGTCATTTTCTGTGTTTTTTAACCTCTCTCCAGAGTTACAAAAACATTCTAAAACTGTTTTCACAGGCTGAGTAGGTCTTGTCTTAGGGTTAGGGTTACCATGGTAAGTAAATTGCCTGTTTAAAAAAAAGAACTGATTGATTTTTCAGCCGTGCCTTTTGACAGACATATAAATCTTGCTGTTTTCCTTTTTTTTTTACTGCTTTGCAAAGCACCGTAAAGTGGATTTAACAAGTACTTTTAGAAAAGGATAGATGGAATCATTATTATTTTTATCCCTCTGTTACTTGACTCTGTCTGGATTCTGATAACCAGTTTCATTTTAGATCTGGTTCCTGGTTGGCAACATGCCTGGATTTGCTAAACTCTAATGCTAACTAATCTGCAATCAAACTGTTGGTCTAGAGTAGTAGACACATCAGCATACAAAATGATTCAGGTAGGTAGCACTAACTGTCACTTGAAATGACAGCTATCCATTAAGCTGTCACTTATTACAGTTAATTCTGTCAGTAACTTGATCACAAGCCAAAATGAACCTTAGCTGTTGTGCTCTTTACAAGTCAACATCTGTACTTAGAGGAAAAAGAAGTGTCAGTCTGGATTAGGGGTCGGCCAATGTGGTTTATTCAGGGCTGACACAGATACCAATATTAGTAATCAAAAGACTGCTAACCGATATTGTTGCTGATATACAGTTGCAGTAAAAATTAAAATATTTGTATCAAAATTAATACACAAACTCCAACACAAAACTGAAATTCCTTTAAGTATATGTTCAATTAAAAGACAACCTTTCAGCATTATCCTAAAACAAAAAGTGTAGCAGCATTTCACAGCTCAAGA
This sequence comes from Lates calcarifer, assembly GCF_001640805.2. Lineage (NCBI taxonomy): Eukaryota > Metazoa > Chordata > Actinopteri > Centropomidae > Lates > Lates calcarifer. The sequence goes on from NC_066839.1 coordinate 22,933,708, forward strand.
CCATAGAGTGGTGACTACAGGCAGAGGTGGCTGCATTCAGAGCCAAAGCAGCACATTTTTAAATTAATTTAATTTATTGGCTATTGAAAAAAAACTGTTGCAGATTACCATAAAAATGCTAAGTATAGGATGTGATAATAGGCCAAGCCAATAATCGGTTGATCTGTACTCTGGATCATTACTCTTGACAATTCAATAAAACCAACAGAGTCATGAATCATCCTGACTAATGACCTACCTGACTGTAGCAAAACAATTCCAATGTCACTGAACACCAAAACTCTAAATAGCCCACTTACATTGATTGTCTCTCTGACTTCCAGAGGTTTTCGCTTCCAGCTGTCAACAAGCAGATCAGTCACGGTCTCATTGTAGATCTCCATGTAAGACACCCTGAGAAGGAACTCCTTCTTAGGACACTTTGGGCAAAAGAAAAGCATAGCTTAGAATAAACATTATTGCACAATAAGTTGTAGCATGTTTCAAACATATGATACAGTCCTTACATTTTTAATGGTCTGGAAGACATCTTCCACAGCCAGGGGAATAACTCCAGGAATATGGTCACTCCCCATCATGGTGAAAGTCTTTCCAGACGAAGTCTGTCCATAAGCAAATATAGTTCCTGTGGATCAAACGCAAAACATATATAAACAAAATGTACACCATGCAGTGTGTGGGATGAAACAACATGATACCACAACTATATTCAGCCTACATTACATACCATTGTAGCCCTCAACAGTGGAAACAACCAGAGGTTTTGCAATGCCCTGGTACAGCTGACTGGTTGTTTCTTCAGCAGTGAACACACGGTCTGACAACAGAGGAGGAAAATGGATGTGTAGTACATTTCCATTACTATGACTCTATAATAAATGTCTCAAAGGAATCACAATATCCAGTAAACACATATCTTAATCCTGTACATGCAGCAAAACATACCAAAACTAAAGCTCTTGGTGGAATTCCCATCATCGATCTGATGAATTGACTTCTTATCAGCTTTCCAAAACAGCTGAACAGGTTCTGCACTCTCTGATGACGTACTTTCTTCCCTGTAACAAGGACATAGATTCAAGGTATATGTGGAAACATTAACATACTTTCTCACCAACATCTTCAAGAGACAACTTTTGGTGTTGCTTTATGAGATTTATCTGGCTCTTTAAAAAATACCTGATGATTTTATGAGCAAAGGTTGGGACACCACACCTTAAATAAAATTTTATATTTGCAGGAAAAATCAAGCACTCTTTTGTCTATAAGATCCGTATGTGGTGAAAAGTCTCTGGGTAATGTACAGTCTGTCAATAATATGACAGATTACAGTCTATATATGAGAAAGTGATTTGTTAATTTAGAGATAAGCCAAGTGTGTATCAGTGCACTAGTGCACATACTGCTACAGTAGCCATACTAACCATCTAGTCCTCATCCTTGAAATTTTTCTCTCATAAAGCTAAAACATTCTTTAGACGACAGGAGGAATGGCAATGTCTGTTCATGTCAACAATCCACCACTTTGGTCCAGGCTGAAGTATCGCATCAACTACTAGATGTATTGCCATTACATCTGCCATTACAGACATTCATGTCCCCCACAGGATTAATTGTAATCTGTTGGTCCCCCTGGCCTTCCTAACTAGTGCCAAGATGAAACAATAGAATAAGTATGAAACAAAATACATTTGGATTTGTAGAGAAATTAACTGAATCAATGTTTTGCATTACCTTCTTTGTAAATGTAACAGACAATAAATCATTTTTGTTGGAAATTTGCATTAATGAATATGAAATTTAGCTTCATACATTAGTTATAAAACTCAGAAGTCAAATCTTCGTTGTCTTCTGGGATATCAAGATTCCCCCAAAAAATGCAATTCCTGTTAAAATAGTTTCTATTTCTCACAAAGGGCTCAATTATTGTCAAGATCTTTCCTATGTACGACAGAAGATTTGGGACTGTGATGCTGTATTATAAGTTCCCCTCAGTGACCGAGTGGAAAGCTAACGTATTTACTAGTGACGCTTACACTGATGGGCGCCTTGCTCCAATGAGTACTTGGAAAAACAGGAGACTGGCGCCAACTGCGTCATCTCTAGTCCCTTCAGAGATAATTTTACTGTACGTTTCGTTTCATTACAGCAATGCATGTAGCTAGCACAAAATAAATAGCCAAACCAAACAAACAAATCGGGAGTTATTTTAATGCATTATCAGAAAAATGAGTTAAAATGACCTCTAAACTTCTATGGCCCCAGAGCACTAACTTAACTTAGTTTAGTTAACGTTGGATAAGATAAAGGTGTGAGTAATACGTTTTTACCGCTGAACTTAGATACACAGTTATCGTTTGCTAAAAAAGACTCGTCCTTACCGTCCGAATTTTAGCTAACGGCAGATAACTTACAGTTGGCATTAGCTTCTCCTAGTTGACTTGGGACGCACTGCTGACATAAAACTTACCTCGCAATAAGCGGACGGACTCGAACACAAACTTTTACAGCCGACTCTTCTGTCATTTTTCTTTTTGACAGTAGCTCACCAAACAAAAATTAAAACGCAAACAAATACATTTCTTTTAGATGGCAATAAACTATACAGGTCTAAGCATCTGATGTGTAGGCACCAGCGGCGACTCCCTTTGCTTTTTTAAAAATATCGGCTTCTTTGTTTTGATTGGTCAACGTCATTGGTGGACAGTTCCATATGGTGTGTATGAAATGACGGTTGGGTTACGTTTTGGTTGAGATTTTGCATTTTAAATATACTTTATAGAAATACGTATTATCATACGCATGGTAAACTGGCCATGAAAGCGAGATTTAGTTGGCTTCAAACTTTTTAGCACGGAAAAATCGGGTTAACGTGGCTGCGCCCGACTGATGACGGTAAAAAAAATGCAATTGCGTCATCAAACCGCGTCTAGTGCAGTATGGCAAACGGACATGTGAGAAAATAGCCCAACAGACTGTATATAAAACTTTAAAGGACCGAAATTACGAATCTGAACGGGGATGATAGATAGTCAGTGTTAATATTTTTCCAATGCGGGATAGAAAAAAATCATCTAGGGTCGTTTCATCTTGCTGTTGACATGTCTCTGTTTCTTGTGAACAGGTGAGATTGTTTTCTGTACTAGCTTACATTGCTGGTTTTTCGTTATGTTAGGTCTTGACCCCTTGAGTTTTAAGACTGTCTGACGTCTGAGTGCTTTTTCGATAATAAATATTCGCATCAGATAGCCAAACTGTTTTGCACTAAAATTTCCTTTGACTGCCAAAATATCAGAGGCTCTAAGAGTACCATTGTATATGTTTTCTATCAAAATCTTTCATATTTTATCTTTTGGCTTCCTTTCTGCTTTTCCTTGACTTTGCCTGGACTCAGGTCATGCGCGGGTTATCAGTGTCAGTCTCTGATCTTTGAATGTAGCCAGTGTCATCACTGTGTGTCTGCTGTAGCACGCATGTTGTACACAGACACAAACCCAGTTTGGAGCGTGGTAGAGTTAAGAGTTTATAAGATCACTAAAATTATCAGCAGCTAGCTAGCTACAAACCCGAGTTTACTTTAAAAAGCTGCTGTGCTGTGATTATGCTGAAGAATCTGTAATGTGTATTAAATGCTGTCATGTATCTTTTAGGTATCTTGGAGAGGAAGACGATGGGAGCGTCTCGAGGGAGTCTCGGTCTCAGGCGTTACTGGCTAAACTGCAGCAAAAGGCAAAAGAAAAGCAGAAACAGAGTTTGACAGAACAGAGACAACAATTACCTGAAGAACAGACAGTACAGCAGAATGTCAGAAAGAAAAGAAAAGCTGACAAGGACAGCAGTCAGGAGCCTCAACACCACAAAAAGAGAAAGTCAGAAGTAGTGCCTTTGCATGTTTTGGACTCTGAAAATCACGATGAGCCTGTCAAAGAAGAGAAGAAGAAGGAGAAAGGTGTAAATGAAACACAGAGGAAGAAGAACCAGTCAGGTGCTTTTATATATTTAATACCAACTTTGCAGTTCCTCTCAGTCTTGTGTCTTTTTGCTCATTGGGCCTCATGCAACAATGGCCTGTGGAAACTGTTGTGTTTCTAAGTGGCATTTTACCTCTGATTTAAGAGAAAATGTGGCATTCATCAGTACTTAAATTCTCTCTAATACTAGAAATTTATGAGTAGTGGTTCAACCTGGTCATACAAGCCTTGGACAATCTGCCTTTCTTCACAGGATAAAAACACTCTTCTGACTGCGGAATCTTAAGGCCTTAATCTGAATCGGTGTGAAATTTAACTTTTGGTTTTGGTGAATGACCAAAATGAACTAAAATGAAATATACAACTCAATGCAAAAGTAACATCAGGCTCCCAGTTTACTGAGATTTTTTTTTAGTTGTTGGATATTTTTATTGGCTCAATCTCAAGGGATTTATTCAATATTGTGATGATCAAGATCATCAGTCTCAATTAAAAGTTATAACTAGTGATGAAAAGTAACTGATTTCTGCTCTAGTAATGTAGCTAGGAATATTGTGCTCTAGTAGCTCATTAATGCACTTTACCTTTTTAGGTAGATTCTAATCAGTGACTTTTACATTCTCTGTAGTGGTCTAGTTATGACCTGTTCAACTTTTCTTTTGGATTTTAGACAGTTCAGTTGAAGGTCTTTCAGACACTCATGTGACTGGAAGAGATAGACAGGAGGACACAGCAGAAGAGGAAGCAGAGGAAGCAGCAGAAAATGACTCCACAGAGAAGACTTCTGCTCCAGCTGGATTCACAGTGGTGGGAGCATTTGAGAACAAACCTGTCCAAAAGGTAAAGTGATATATTGATGGTGCTAAAGGAAGGGTCAGGAGTCACCAATATCCTTAGTATTCCTCCTCTGGGGACCATAAATATGTTTATTCCTGTGTTCACAGGTACACAGAGTCCTGCCTCAGTGGCTCGCTCAGCCCGATGTGATTCACAGAGACATTAAAAGCAACCTGGTCCCTGTCTCTGACATCTCAGGGCTTTGTGCTCCACTTGTGAAAAAACTACAAAATAATGGAATTCAGCACTTCTTTCCAGGTAATGACACATTCTGAATGAATCTGTGTATTCAGCAGGTTCTAAGTGATTGAGAATAGGTCTGTATTATTTCACTTAATATTGATGTTGTTTCATATATGCCACATATTACATCAGTGTTATTTTCTTTATTTATTGTTTAAGTAAATCCTTATACCTGATGTCTGAGCTGTCTCTCTAACTCAGGGGGGCACATATGTTGTGTTTGGCATGTGGTGGCAGTGTGAAACAGTTCATTATGAGGGAATATTGTTATTTGAAAATGGTTTGGAACCATCAGTGAGGTTAGCACACACTTGAAAAAATAAAAGTTGTGAATAGTTACTGTGGTCTTTTCACAGTGCAAGTAGAAGTCATCCCAGCCATCTTGGAGAGCACGCAGCAGGGGCTGCTGATTGGATGTGGTGGTTATAAGCCCAGAGATATCTGTGTGTCTGCACCAACAGGCAGTGGCAAGACTCTTGCATTCGTCATACCTGTCATACAGGTAAACTCCCTGCCTTCTCTTTCAAGCCACTACTGCATGTGTAAGATTGAAGAAGGTGGAATATATTTATCATTTATTATATTATATTAAAGACAAATATTTCTACCATCAGGTGCTAATGAAGCGGGTGGTGTGTGAAGTCCGGGCTTTGGCTGTTTTGCCGACTAAAGAGCTTGCTCAGCAGGTCAAAATTTTTCAAAACAAAATTCACTTATGTTTGTTTAAGGCATTAAAAAAGCTCAGCTGACATGTTGTCTTGCGCAGGTTTGCAAAGTGTTCACATCATACGCTGAGGGAACTACTCTGAAAGTGGTGATGCTGGCTGGGCAGAAGTCCTTTGCTGCCGAACAGGCTTCACTCTCAGAACACAGGCAAGTATAAAAACTGAAGCATGGCTTCAAAAAAGATCAGAATCACAAGATATGAGGACTTTTGCATTTAGCACCACTACAATATGACAGTTAATTTAGTAAATGCTTTGCAGGGTCTGAATGTTAGAATGTGTTTCTGTACTGAAAAATAGTTTGTGCCAGTGTTGGAATGTTCCTAACTACATTTACTCAAGTACTATCCTTAGTGTCAGTAAAAGTCTGGGTATTCCTTTCTAATAAGGCATATTTAATAAAGGGTTAATAAGTTGTAATTAATAGCCAGTAATAATATGATTAATGATTAAACATTTAACATCAATAAAACATAATGTCAACTGATTATTCATTCATATTCATAAAAATACATTATTAAATCATTTATGAAAGCTTTATTGATAAATTGACATCAAGAGGAACAACACATGAGTTGCTAGGTTCTTTTCCCTAAAAACATCTGTTTGGCTGGTCTATTGTTTTGTATAACAAATAATGTTACTTATGATCCTTGAGGTACATTTTGCTATTATACTTCCTACACAGTCATATTACTCTAGTTTTTTTCCTTACATTGGTCATAGCAGACAAGGTCAGGCTGTAGCTGTAAAAGTACTGAATTAAGAGAGGATGTGTTTCATTGAATTCATTCTATTTTTATTTTAACAAGGGACAAAGTCTTATTTTTTCTTTGGAAAGTTATATAGTCTCACTTTAAAGTGCTGATTTATTTTTTGATGGCAGATATTATGCTTCTTTATGCAGCCACTGCAACAAGTTTAAAATGTTGACACAGCTTGAGCTTTAACTTCAAATTTGCAGCTATGTTGTAGGAAAAATATTCAAGATTAAAGATATAGATCAGGACTTGGTACAGTATTCAGTATTGAATCGGAGCAGAAATGACTATATTTTAATTATAGTAACCCAAACAATTATTCCAACAAATATCATACTGCAAAAAGACTCACTGACATTTCTGTGAATCATGACTTTTCTTCCAGAGGGGGTGTGAGACGCACTTTAGCAGACATTGTTGTGGCCACTCCAGGTCGACTGGTTGATCACATCAACAAGAATTCAGGATTCTGCCTGGAACACCTTAGGTTTCTTGTGAGTTCTTTAAACCTGTATAACTTAATCCAATAAATTAATACAACAGCAGATATAACTGACAATGAAGTCAGTTGTCTGCCATCTATCATTTGTGTACTTTTTTAAAGTGGCTTTCATTCTCTCATCCATCACAGATCATTGACGAAGCGGACAGAATGATTGACAGCATGCACCAATCTTGGCTTAGTCAGGTGGTGAGGGCTGTGTACAGATCAGGAAGCAGATCTGAAACCATGTCCATCTTTAAGAGGGCTGAGCCAGCCTATGTTACAGCAGCCAGGTTAGTCAGACTGTTCTGAAGCCACAGATTCTATGTCAAGACTGATAGTCCTGTCTCCAGTGGGGAGGTAAGGGTTAGCTTCAGTACTGTAGCTGTGTAGACTTCAGTAACCATGTGTTGCTCTGTGTCTCCTCTCAGCCTGTCTCCACCTCAGATGCCACTGCAGAAGCTGCTGTTTTCTGCCACACTCACTCAAAATCCAGAGAAGCTGCAGCAGCTGGGCCTCCACCAGCCCAGACTTTTCAGCTCCATCCACAGTCATTCCAGCACCACACCAGCAGCCCCCACCCAGAAACAAGACCGCTTCGACTTCCCCCAAGGTCTGACGGTAAGAGGTGGCATCTTACCTTTAGGAAAGAGCACAGGCAAACATGGAAGTGAAGAGAAATACGGAGCATAGAAGGCAGTGATGCTCAAAAATTAGCAAATGCTATGGTCACTTTGTGAACAACTGCACTTTTGTGTTTTTAGGAGTATTATGTTCCCTGTACGTTAAGCAAAAAGCCCCTCCTCATCCTTCACTTCATCCTGCGTATGAAGCTCAGCCCCATCCTGTGTTTCACCAACTCCAGAGAGACTGCACACAGGTTGGGGAGAGATGTTTAAACTAATTACATAAAGTTTCTTGTGTGTTTTTCTAAAGCATGTGTAGACTCTGTGTTTCTCCTGCTTCTTTCCTCCTCAGGCTTTTTGTGCTGCTGCAGCTCTTTGGTGGAATTCATGCTGCCGAGTTCTCTTCCCGACTCTCTCCTGGTGAGAGAAAGAGGACGCTGAAGGAATTCGAACAAGGAAAGATCCAACTGTGAGTACGTGTGTGTATAAAGTTCATCAGAGATCGCGGACAGGTTCATTTTTAAACTGTAAATGTCCCACTCACTGCTCATCTTGGTCACAATTCTTTGAACAACAAACTGAAGGGCTCAATCAGCAGATAGATCATTATCACATTTTCCTGTTTAGTTTTCTACATCTAAACTACCAGCAAAACAGTGACACAGTCAAGTCAATGGAGTCATTCTGGGACAATGGCATATTTAAGTAATTTGTGTATTCAATTATAATTTGTGAATGGCCATGGACACTAAATGGAGTATCACTACTTAAGGCCATTTTGACATGTTTAGATTTATCAATTATTGATTTGTATCTTTAATGTATTCATAAATTCCTGTGAGCTTAAAGGATAAATGAATCATGTCATCCTGAAGGTTGATCAGCACAGATGCAGCTGCCAGAGGCATCGACATCAATGGAGTCAAATGTGTGGTGAATTATGATGCACCACAGTACATCAGGACGTACATTCACAGGTATACTGTCCATATATAGAACCTCTAATGTTTTAAGGTGCTGCTGAGTTTCTGACAGTGTCTTTATCCTGACTTCTGTGTCTTTGTTAAGGATTGGAAGAACAGCAAGAGGTGGGAAAGCAGGGCTGGCCTTCACCTTTCTGCTTGGAGTACAGGTGAAACAATTCTACATAAATAAATAAACAGTTTAAACTATTCTATCTAAAAAGATGGTTAAAAAAAATGAATGTCTTTGTTGGCCCACTCAGGAGAAGAACTTCCTTCAGATGGTGGTGGAAGCAGGAAGCCCCGGAATTCAAAAGCAAGTTGTTAAACCTGAGAACCTCAAGAGTATGGAAGCTCGATATGAGCAAACACTGCAAGAGCTGGCTAACGTTATCAAGGTACCATCTCAAACACATTTAAATGTTAAAATAGAATGTCCTCAGTTTAAAAGGCTTTTGAGCATATCTGCTCATTATATTACTAAAACTCTACGTATGATTGAATAAAACCAACTCTTCTTTAATCACAGACTTAATGGATAGCAATGATTTTGATCATTTTAACGTACTAGTTAAGCAGTAGTTACTGTGTACCTCCTCATGACAACTGAAGCTCCATTGTTTAATGTTTGCAGAACAACAAGGTGATGTTCCCCTGACGGCTGTGTAATTACTTTTTGCCACTGCCTTTTATTTCCCTTTATAGGATGAGAAAACCCGATAATGGAGCAACACTGACATTCTCCTCCGAACTGATGCCTGTGCCTTATAAAGATCACACTGCATTTTTATGTGCTGTAGTAACATGTGCATCTCTGTGAATAATGGCAGAAGAAAAAAATGATTAATGATTAATTATTAAAGACAAATTGTAATTTGCTCTCCTTCCCATTAGTCTGTCAGTCTTAGAGAAAACAAGAGTGAGAAGAATATAGTTCATACATAGAAAGCTCTGTGGTGGCTATACCCACATAAATACACACATTATGACATGAATAAACATATGTATAAATTCAGAAACTATAGTCATGTACTATTTGTGATATAAAGATAACTAATTGAAATGAAGTGATATTTCATCATGTTTTTTATGTTTGTTTTTTTTTGTTTGTTTCATTGGAATAAAAATATAAAACTTTTTATAAGAAATTTACTCAAAAGTTATTTTATTTTTGACTTTTACTCCAGTGAAATTGTGATTCCATGATGTGCAAATTAAAAAACAAAACAAAAACAGCACTTTGAAAGAACCAGAAATAATTTCTAAGTTTTTCCTGGATGCTTTACAATACAGCTGACCACAATATAAATATTATTTTAGATTTTACAAATGTTTTAATGCCTCCCAGGCAGTTATTCATTTCTTTATAATAAAGGTTGTGCACACAGAACACTGCTCAGGTTTGAATTTAGACATAAGCTATGCCTAACAGGGAACCCTGTTAGGTCCCAAATTAGGGCTAGAAATAAAGATAATTTTATTATCCATTATCCATATTCACATATTTGATTAGAGGGCATTATAAATTTCATTAATGATGAAAACTGTCCATCACAAGTTACTGGAGCTCAAGATGATGTCTTCTAATGTTTTATCAGGATGCAGTGATTCATTTTCCAATGTGACAAACAGAAAAGCAGCAAATCCTCCTCAGGGATGCATGGAAATAATCTAGCAAGTGTCACTGATTCAATCCAGCAAGGTTTTAATTCCCTCTGTCCTTACAATACATAAATGCACACACACTGACTGAGTGTTATAGAACATGTTGTGCCATCAGTCCCATTTGGAAGTCTTCCTCCTCATGTATCTCTCCCCTTCACTGTCGATGGCCTCGTATAACTGCTGGTCGTTTTCTTTCATTGCGTGCAGGTAGCCAAGGTAGCCCACGCACAAAGTGATAGTCACTAGTCCAAACACCATCACCGGTTTATTCTGCAAAACAGCACAGCTTTATGTTACAGTGAGGGCACTCAGCTGTCAGCCTGATGAACTGTGATATATCATGTTTCACACAAAATAATCTACTATATCAATTTCCAGTGAGGGGTATGTTTCACAGTACACATTGCTACTCTTAATAGTTCCCTCTTGCATGGGGATTACATTCAATTTCCAAGTTCACATTTGTTGAAGGGAAAATTCTCAGCTGATTTTCCTTTTCTGAGCAATGCCACTGTTTCCCTAGGAGACCATATATGTCATACCAGGTCTGGATCAAAAACCACTGATGTGACATGATAAAGACATAAGAAGAATTGCATGAGTCCATCCAAGTGAAATGATCATACTGAGTGACGACAACATGTAAAGGATGCATGACCCCTCCTGCCCTGCAAGCACTAACTGCTCAGCGGAAATAAGTTTATTAAACGTTGCTTCTTTGCCCAGTCAACCGAAGATAAGTGTGTGGGTCTTACAGGCTTAATGAAGAGTTCAGGGTTGACAGCTCGGAACAGTGTGGTGGTCTGTGCACCCCTCAGCCCGGGAGTCCTGTAACCTTTCTCCCCGGTACTGTCCTTCCCTTTACCGGCCTCTTTATCTGACATGCTCGGTCAAATCTGTGCACGGCAGCTCTCTGGGAAATGATAATGCAGTTCGAGAACTAAATGTTGCAGACTTCTGAGACTATGCTACTTTCACGATCGCAGCCATGTTTCAAAGTCAAAGACGACTGCAACGAGACAAGACTGAAGAGGAAAATGAGAAAAATGTCCTCTGAAAGGTCACAGCGCCCCCACTGGTTGTGAGCGACAAAGCCTGGCACATCTGTTTCCATTGTGGCAAATTACCATGATTTGTTAATCAACATGGGCTGAGATTACCTTTTCAGAATGGAGAGGAGTAGCCTAATTATCAGTGTGTTTTATATTTGGGCTAATATATACAAGGGTCATTCAATAAATAATACAGATAGAAGCTTACTTTTTTTTATTTTTCAACGTAGTCTCCCAGCACTGTCACACACTTTTCCCATCTGTGCACAAGCTTCCGTATTCCCTCAGCGTAAAAATCTTTGGACTGATGTCTCAGCCAGTCGCTCACAACACTTTTGACTTCATCGTCACTTTCAAAACTTCGTGCCTCTCGTGAACGCTTTCAAGGGACCAAACAGGTGAAAGTCTGAAGGGGCAAGGTCTGGGCTATAAGGGGGATGAGGGAGCAGTTCCCAGCCCAGCTCGTTGATGGTCTGCACCGTTGCTGTGTGAGGCCTTGCGTTGTCATGATGCAAGATGACTCCTTTTGACTGATGACCCCTGCGTTTGTTCTTTATGTCTTTCTTGACCTGCCTCAGCAGTTCACAGTAGTTAGCACTGTTCACAGTGCTTCCTTTTTCAAGGAATGAAATGGTGATTGGGCCTTGCATATCCCAAAAAACGGTGAGCATCACCTTCCTAGTGGACCGCTGGGACTTGAACTTCTTCTTCACTGGAGAGCCTACGTGCTTCCACTCCACGGACTGCCGTTTAGACTCAGGCTCATAGTGCCAAACCCATGTCTCGTCACATGTGACCACCTTCTTCAGAAACTCATCACCATCCTTCTCATAGCGGGAAAGACACTGCTGGGACAACTTGACCCTCCTCCGTTTGTGCTCTGCAGTAAGCATCTTTGGCACCCACCGGCAGCTGACCTTCGAGTAGCCAAGGTCATCATGGACAATTTTGTGTGCTGTCCCAACAGATAAGCTCAAAGTCCTTGCAATGTCATCCACTGTCACCCTTCTGTCAGACTGAATGAGGTCATTGACTGATTCGATCACCTCAGGAGACCTCACTTCTGTAGGCCTCCCAGGCCTGCCTTCATCCTCAACACTGCTCCAGCCTTCTTTAAACAATTTAGCCCACTTGTAGACATTTTTTTGGCTGAACATGTGGCACCATACACAGTTGACATTCTCCTATGAATTTCAACAGGTTTGCACCCTTCAGCAACCAAAAACTTGATAACTGACCGCTGTTCAATCCTGGAGCATGCTTTTTGGTCGCATCTTTGTTAATCGCAAACTATATATATATATATATATATATATATATATATATAGGCACCTCTATGTTCCACAGAAGCGTGCCCTGAATAAATGGATATGTTTAATGGGAACTCACAGTGAACTGAACACGTACAAATACAGAGAAGGTGCAATGCAATTTCAGGGAAGAAAGTGCAAAAGGAAATAAAATGACAGGAAAATATGGAGACAATTTCATGATAAATGTATGACAAACGTACAACAAACTCAAAATATATCTTTACTTTAATCACCTATTATCAATATTTTTGAAGAGGAGACATAATTTCAATTGAAGCCCATGGTGGTTTATAGCATATTAATTGCAAATCTGTTTGTTAAAAAAACATGTTCCCTCAGGTGAAACAAACACAGCACCCTCTGTGTTTGGAATGACTTACTGCCAGGATTCACAGCACTTTTCTTGCAATATTCTTGCTAAATGATGTATATTAACCAAATTTTACATAATGATGACCGAAAAACAAATGTTTATTAGAGCCTCTGGAGCTAAGATTTAATATAGAATGGACAGTGAGGTACTATAAACAGTAGAGGAAGAAGTATTTATTATCATTTATTTCAAAGTTGTAGTACTTAAGTGTAAAAATACTCAATTACAAGTAAAAGTACCACTTTCACACTTTTACACTATTTCCTCCTGAGTGATGTTTAAAACTGCTGATGCCCAGCTGTTTTAGGAAATTACTGACCCTATATTTGTGAGCTATTTTTAAGATGTTTGTCATCAGTAGGAAGCAGTGAGCTTGGGTCTGAGGGAAACAAGCAGGATTGTCATGGCACCATCTGTGGCTCCAGGTTTACCTTGTGTTCATTTGTTCTCCGTCCTTGTCTTCCTTAGTGGCTCCTCCCCTTGTATGTGTGTGTGTTTGTGTGCGCATGTTTGGGGCATGGCTCTGCACTCTGCTCTGATCTTTCTGGCCCACCTACTTCTCATCACTCATCATCTGCAGTATAAGACACCTGGCTCTTCAACCACTTATCATCACCATCAACAATGGTCTTAAGGAATGTTGTTTCATGTTACTCACTACTAATGCATCATCATGTAAATTTTGTTTTACTGTAAAAAGTGAGGTTGAAGGTAATCTTTAACAATGCTTCATATCTTATAAGCTAGTCATATTTTGTTTGTAAAATCTTAATTTGAATGGATGAATAACCTACTCCCTCCAAAGATCCTACTAATACTGATTGATAAATTCTAGCTTTTTGTATTACACAAATATAACGACTATCACAGAGACACCTGGCATCAGCTTGTAGCACTACTACAGTCATATTCTCTGAACTGAACAATAATTTCAGCACAGTGAGGACTCATTATTGCTGAGCACAACAGTTATACATTAACCACCATAAGAGGAGACCAATTATAAGCTGCTTTGTACAATTGCAAGAGTGCAGGCAAACACCTGACAAACAAGGGACACAGATATTAGGAAGACACAGGCCTTGGGTAACATGTTTTATTCATCAGCAGTGTAATGTGATCTGACTCTCATCAAAGTTAGATGTGTCAGTGCAGGTGGAAGAATAAAGAAATAAAGAAATAAACATTTGATTCTGTGTGGTTATTTCAGTGTTCTCCTCCCCACACTGAGTCTGAACAGGAAAGGAAGTAGATATTTGCATTAGGTAGCTCCATGGTGATGTTGTCTGTGTAAACACACACGCACGCACTCACACACACACACACTCACACACACACACACACACACACACACACACACACACACACACACACACACATCACTTCATGTGAACCTTTCTCTCCAACAGGTGAATTAGAGGAAGGTTCCTGGTTACGCGATTACTAGTAATTCACAGTAAACAAAAGAGAAAGTATGTGACACATATCATACGTTGTTGACTGTTGGAGTCTGTCTGGATAAGGTGTGGCACCCAGCTGTCCCCTGCAGGTGTGCAGGCAGGAGGATACACAGTACAGACCGACACCACCTGCTGTTACACGGAGAAGAAATCCCTTGGGCACCGCCGGTAAGTATCTGCCTCTCACTTGTATTTGACCAGAGTCTACAGCATTTGAAGTACTTTATTTATTTGAACAATGAACTATAGCATCTTAGAAAAGCAATATGTAATAAAAAGCACACATTATAATTGAAGACCAGTTCTGTATTACCCTGACCTTGGAAATACAGGTGGAAATTGTTCAGATCATTAAAACATATAGTTCACCAGACCATGACTACATCAAACAGTGTTAAGTGTCAGATGCTTCATAAACAGTAACATAGGTATGTTGTGAATGTGCTGGAAAACAATCAAACATTCAACAAAATTGGGAAACCAACTTCGTATTGGTTTGTGGTGATTTGAATATTTGCAAATTTGCTGGCTCCTGTACATAGTGGATATTGCTAGATAAAGTTTTGCTTCACCAAACTGCCACAAGGTTGATTGGGATCTACTGCTCATTTTATTGTCCTGGGGCCCCCCAACCCGGTAATACCAATCATGAAAATCACTAAAAGAACAAATTAAATCACAGTTTTTATAAAGCAGTGCAATGAATGGCTCCCAGGACGGTCACCGGTATTGTATAAATACACAATGTAATCTGTAGTAAACAGGTAGACATGTAAAAACACTGGTATATTTCAATAAATAACATTTATCCAAATATCCTAGAGGTTTTTGCAGTGCTAAATTCACTTCCTGTTCCTTGACAGGAGTCTCAGAGGAAGATGAACTGGAGCTTTTTGGAGAATGTCCTCAGTGGGGTGAACAAATACTCCACTGTGATCGGGCGCATTTGGCTCTCTGTGGTCTTTCTCTTCAGAATCTTGGTTTATGTGGCAGCAGCTGAGCAGGTGTGGAAGGATGAGCAGAAGGATTTTGTGTGCAACACCCAGCAGCCCGGCTGTGAGAACGCCTGCTTCGACCACTTCTTCCCCATCTCACAGGTGCGTCTGTGGGCCCTACAGCTTATCATGGTGTCCACCCCATGCCTGCTGGTTGCCCTGCATGTGGCCTACAGGGAACACCGAGAGGCCAAACACAAGCGAAAACTGTACCAGGACAAAGGGAGCATTGATGGAGGTCTGTTCTGCACCTACACAGTCAGCTTGGTCTTCAAGATATCCTTTGAGGTGGGCTCCTTGCTCGCTTTCTACTTCCTGTACAACGGCTTTGAGGTGCCTATACTGCTCCGCTGCAGCCAGAGTCCCTGTCCCAACACAGTGGATTGTTACATAGCCAGAGCCAAAGAGAAGATGATCTTCCTCTACATCATGGGCTGCACCTCCATTCTGTGTATCACTCTGAATGTTGTGGAGCTCATGTACATTATTTGGAAACAGTTGTGGAAATGTTTCACCAGGCGGTACATCCCTGTGGAGGAGAGTACTCTCTGTCACAGCCAGCCACCTGTTTCCATTGTCAACAAGTTTGTCTCTGCTGAGCCCACATCTAATACAGACACCAGCACCACACATCCACTGCTGAAAACCAGCCTGTCCAGTCCTAGAGGGCAGTGACTGACTGAGGCTTGTTCTCATCTCAAAGTGAAACTACAGTGAAACCTTGTTTAACCTGATACACTGCCCACAGGTGTCACTCTACAATCTGTAATATTAAAGAAGAGAGCTAAAAAGATCTTATGCTAGTGATAAGCATATTAACAGGGAGGGAATGATCTATGCAGTAATGCATCTTAAAACCAATGCATCTCCTGGAGCTGATGGCGCCTCAGCTGAGTTCTACTAATCTGTGACTGGACAACATGCTTTTTTCCCCATTATGAAGAGCATAGAAGGAACCCCTCCCCTTTTATATTTTCTTCCCTCTTTTGTAAAACCATTATTATAAGTAAGTATAATAATAGTGAAATATCATAGAAGGGATCTCTGTTGTTGTTTGAGAAATTCTTGTTACCCATCTTGCTGATGATTCTATTTTTACAACACAAAACTCAAGCACCTGCTGCAAAAAGTAATAGAATCTGTTTCTGGAGCCTCTAGTCAGTGTTTAAAAAGTGTGAATTGTTATGACTCTAAATTTTTTTTATTGTTCTCCGTCTCTGACAGGCCTATATAGTCAGGGGTGAGTTGACAGTTAGAAAATTACAATTACCACTTAAGAATGATAATATTATCCTAAATGTAATATTCAAAAAGTCAAAGAAAAAATGTACTCAGCTGTTGCAAAGATGTTTATTTTTAAAAGGAACAGCCAATTAGAGGGTATCTTACACCTCACATATGCTGCAGATAAATATCCAAATACAGGAAGAACAGGATTTTCAGCCACCATTTTAGCTTTGAAAACAGACTAGAGAATTCAACTAGGACTGAGTGACATGATGGAAGTATCTCAGTGGCAGCCATGATAAGAGCTGGTTGAACTCTAGATGTTGAGGAAAGGAGCTTCATTGCTGCCTAACTTATCTTCTTCAGCAAAAAATACACTGGACCTTTCTTTACTAAAAGAAAGCAGATAATGCAATTCTTTGCAGCAGCAGCGTTTAAAGGGACCTGCCTCAGCAGACCCACGTACATGTAGAAACAACAGAGTACCTATTTTATGTTTGTGACATGATCAAAAACTTATGGAAATCCTTCATGCTTGGCTGAGCTTCTTATCCATAAAAGCAGATTTAATCTCTTTCTGACTTTAGTTAAGAGTCATCATGAAAAACAAACATACCATATACATAAATGTCATTTCACTAAATACCCCCAATTGTAGAGTGCACTAAAAAAATGTATTCTTAAATTTCTACTTAACATACGTATAAGAACATCAAAGTGCCAACGGCAGGAAACTTGATATACTATCTGAATATACTCTGACCCCTTTTCAATTCCTTAATTTTACTATACCATTATTTTAATAGAGCAACTTACTTACTGACCAGTCATGTAGTCATGTTGTCATATTATCGTCCCGAGACCCTGTGTCCTCATATTGGAACATTACATTTTGGGTTTGTCACACCTTAATTTTACTAAACTTAGACCTATTGCGCATGTTAGTTGACACTTATTTGTCCAATCTAGTGTTCTCAGTGCACTCAACAGTGTAAACAAGAGGCAGCAGTCTCTGTCAACACAATCTATAGCCAAGATCAAGATAAAAATATAAGAGGAACAAAATCAATCAAATTCTATGGTTGAAACTTGCTTTTTTATGCTCAATAACATCTGTTGCTTGATATAGTATACAAATTTGACAAGACAACAAACATGACAACAGGACGTTACTATTTATATTTGCAGCCATGACATAACAGCCATGTTTAGGCATTGAGATACAAAGTTTTATACACTGATGACTTTATTATGTTATACAGTATAATAAACCCATTGTCCCCATATGCCGACTTCATTTTTTTCAAAAAACACCTCCTGTTCAAACACATGATTTAGTTTTTATACTAATCAGGTTATATCAATTCAAAAAAACTAGGAGAGATTAAAAATACAACCATAGGAGGTTAATTCAACATTTTAAGCCTGTTTGTTTTGTTTTAATCTTTATTGATAACATTATATATTTTGTTGTTACTTCCTGTGAGTTACTGATGGTTAAGTGTTCCCTGTGTATAAAATGAAAACATCCTTTTCTGAGGAGGTGTGATTCTGTGTTGGACAGGAAACCTTACTAACTGTAGCCTACACTACAGCACTGAGTTCGTCACTGTACATATCTTCTATGTTTCATAAATAAAGTTATCTTTAAAAATCTAATCTAAAAAATCTGTAAATGCAGCCAGATTATCTAAAAACCGTGGTTGTCTTTTCCTAAATCCTTATGAATTCTCCCTCACGCCTTTCTTTGATCTCATGATGTTCTCCATCGAGGTAAGGGAAAAGTGGTTAGGAAAGGAGATTCGACCGCAGCCCTGGCGGCTCTTATCATGCTGCCGCCACATAATGCTTCCGGGTCATTTCACTCAGTCAACCTTTCTAAGAAGACTATTCGGCCGCAGCCGTACTCAAGCCCGCGTAACTCAACTCGCTTGTTTACACATCGAAGAGGGAGAGTGAACAAAATGTTTGTGTCTTTGTAAGATAAGGTAGGTAACTGTTTTGTCTGTATGAGGACAGTGTTGCAGGTAATGTCAGCTGGGTAAGCTGAGGTTACAGCAGAGTCTGTAGGACTAAAGAGTCAGTTAGCTGTCTTCCCTCCGCTAAAAGCTAATTTGTTCAGTTAACGTTAACTGGCATCAGGTGTGGCTGATTCAACGCGAGCAAGGCAGAGACTGCTTGAACGGCTTCTTCACCAAACACTAAAACACTTGTGTTGGTGTTTAAGCACTGATACCTGAACAGTGAGGCATCAACCACAGTAATAGCGAACAGTTCAGTATGGCTGCATTGTCATTGTAACACCCCCAGTTATGTATTGAGTAAGTAAGCGACTAGGAATGGATGCATCTTGGTCTTATCAAAGTGTGCTTCCGTCAATACTGGAATACTTTCATACTGTTATCATGATTGTATTCATTATTAAGATAATTGGTAAAGAATGGGACAGATAAGCAGAATCAATGATGGTATCAATAATTTTTTTATGAATTCCTACTATTTGAATACGTTACTTTTTTTTAGGGCTTTCATAAACTGATGGGTATTTTCACTGTTCTAACAATTTATGCATAAGATTAATGAAGAAAATAATAATTATTGGATAATAAAGATAATTGTTAGTTGTGGTCTTTTTTGCCACATTTCAAGAAAGAAATCATGGAAAGGCACATCCTGACCATTACATTGTTAATTTCTATTCTTCCAGGTTCAGATCACATCCCTTCACTATGTTGATGAGCCCAGAACAGAAGGCCCTGATTGGCCGGGTGTTTGAAACCTATCTGGCAGAGCATCATCATGGTGACATTCTCCAACTTCTTGCAGATACTAATGAAGAAACCCATCAACCTGTTGTTGTTAATGCCATGACATTGTTTGAAGCCAATATGGAGGTAATGTCAGTACAATGCAAAACACAATCTGTTGTATTCAAAATAAGTAGAAACAACTCATTAGTGTGGATACTGGCTCAGCACTCAGCAGAATGCTGACTCAGCATTCACAGTATAGTTCTTCTGCTTCCGTAAACTTTTGGACACTCTTCTTCTTTTTTGGTCGCTACCTAGTCCTAAACACTTACAGATAGAAACATGCTTCCAAAGCTTAAATGTCAAGCAGCTTGAGGACATATGTGCTATAACTATTGGTGCTGATATCTACAATGCAATTTTATTTAGATTTTTAAAAAATCATTTAAAAAATGAATGTGATCCTGTGAGAGCTCAGCTAAACTTTCAACTTTACCAGTCTGGCGTGTGTGCATGTGAGACTCCATTTTTGGCTTAAAATGTTCCCAAGTCTTTGACCTTTTAATCAGTTAAGTGTTGAGGAGAATTGTGATGTTTTAGTGAGGGTTGTTACAGCTTGTTGGAGGTTTTATCAGTGTGTCATGTGACCAGCTAGATTGAGGAGCTGTCTATTTTTGAGAATTGAATCAGATCTCTCATCTGCTTCGAGTAGCACAGGTTTATCTGAGTATGCACATAAAAGAAATCATCATATAGCTCAAAGCCTCCTGCCTCTCATTCACTGCCAAACAAACTGCAGGCTCATTGTCTCTTCTGCTTCCCATATCTTTAACTTGCAAAATCTCCTGTTGTGTTTGGAGTGTGGACACATGCTCATACATTTTCATGCTCAACTACTCAAACACTCACAGAAAATACCAACATCTTAACAGAAAGGCTTTATCTTCAAGTCTGTGTACTGGGGAGATCAATATATAGGCTCATTTTCCATTTCCTCCGTAACGCGTACTGTAGTGGCGCACCAAGTAGAATGGGAGCTTCCCAATCAGAAGAATTGTGGTTCGATCCCCAGTTTCTCCAGTCTGTGAACCGACAGGAAATCTTACTGATTACCCCAATTGCAAACCATCAGTGTGTGAATCTGATAAAGCACCCTATATAGAGAACAAGCGTTGTGTGAATTGGTGATATTTAAACAGTTTCTACCTACCTACCTACTTACATCTAACAACTCCTGCATACTCTCTGCTACAGAAATCATTTGGCTTTTTCTTTTGAACTATTTATGCTTTTTCTGCAGTTTTGCTATTCAAATTAATGCTTCATCGTTGTTTTTGCCTTTCAGCTTCCAGGTTTTGCTTCTGCTTTAGCTGTTTTTTTTTTTTTTTTTTTTTTTTTTTTGCCTTTTTCTGCTATTTTAAGCATTGCTTCAGCAATTACTTTTGGCTTTCAACTTTGAAGCATTTCTTTTGCATTTCAACTATATTTTGAGCCATTTTAAACATGGTTTCAGCAGTTTACATTCCCCTCTCAGCATTCACACTGCGTTTTCTGCAGGAAATACATTTTCTAGTTGTACTTGAGATTTGGCCAGCAATATGGTTAAAGTTGGTATGGTATCAGTAGGAATATCTTTCTCGTACAGATATATCATGGTATGGCACATGTTATCGCATGTAAAATAATCTGATTGATGTTCTGTCTTTGCACTACTTACATGGTATCTATAATATGTGTGGCCACAGGTTGGGGACTATTTCAATGCCTATCCAAATGATGTCCTGGCTATATTTGATGAAGTGCTACACAAAAAAGCCTTGGAGTTGTCACAGAATGCTTCTCCCAAGCACTGTGGAGGACAAAGAGCAATAAAGCAGAGGATGAGATACACTCTTCATGCCCGCATTACAGGTTAGACATACACCTGGGAATGATGGTCAGATGTTACCAGATGTTGCTCAGTGCTTGAATCATGAGGCTACATGGTATTCAGAATGTCACATGCATTAACTTTTTCCTCTTGTGCACTTAAATATCATTTGTTTTTTTGGGATTAATAACGTATTCCTCTGCGGTCTACTGTGTTGCCTATTAAAGAAATGATTAGCTGGTTTAGTTGTTGGATGTTTCCAAAGTGGTTTTTACAAAGTACAGGCTATTCACAGTATTCTGGATCATGACAGTTCAAAGTGAACTCAAACATGCATACAGATAACGTTTTTCCTAGTTGTTATTAAAGGTCAAGGTCACTTCACAAAACATGTTTTTGGCCATAACTTAAGAATGCACATGATAATTGACTGCAACTGGACTAGTTGGTAGAGGCATACAACTGCAAGACATTAATTCTAGTTTGGTGTCTGTTTCATTTGGTAATGTCATATAATGCCATATAAATTCTTAACCAGCAGTCAGTACCAAGCTCTTATCTGATTACTGTTTGACCATATGAATAAAAATACAGGCTAATGATAGGCTGTATTGGAATTTAAAGTAAAAGCATCACTCTCCACTCCCACCCCTGGTGGACCTGGGAGTGATCTCTGGAAAACAATGATATGGAAATACAGACAGCTGTCTAACAAAAGCTCAAAGTCACAGGTAAGGTCTTAATGCGTGTGACAGAAAAGTAGCACATATCTCTCAAGAATGTGATTTTGGTCGACTTGTTGTGATTGACACTGTAAATACTACCTCTGGTAAATGCTAGTGTGTGTTTGCAGCTAATTTCCCCATTAAATTAATGTCTTCATTGTTTTTGTTGTTTATTTACTTTCTTATGTGTGTCCAGGTCTGCCAGTGTGTCCAGAACTCACCAGAGACACCATTCCCAGGTCCAGAGATGTGGGGCACTTTTTGTCTGTCACTGGTACCGTCATACGCACCAGTATTGCCAAGGTAACAGCAAGGCACAGTTTTCAGTAATTAGCTGAAACTGAAATGAATGCTACTTGTTACACCTACTTAACAGCAATTGCTATTTTTGGAGTAGAGTAAACATTATAATATTGCTGTTGTTACAGCAAAACATTGGCCAGAGGATGAAACATTTAAAATACCTCATCACATTAACAGTTCAGTTAAATATGTACAACATATTCTTTGACACTCAAGGATAAAGAGAGCTCATACAGCTAGGCTTACAGTTACAGCAGAGATGGAATGAAAGTTTGCCATCTGTCTAGCTTTATTCTTTGGCAAACCTGCCAATCAGAGCCCACTATCTGTCCAAGATAGTGGGCTATGATTGGCTGCTAAATATCAGCATGTGACACACAGGAGAAGCACTGTTTTTCAATGCAAGGTTGTGTAAATAGAGAATTGTGAGTGGCGTTATTTTTCAAGGACAGCCACTGCATCATTTGTTGGTAACCTACTGAGGCTCCTGTACCCTCTCCCATATTTATGAAGTCTCACAGTTTGGTTTCTTGTTCAGAGAGCTCCTTCCCACGTAGCCATGTTGCATTAGACACAACCCAGGCCAAAACTGAGGAAGCTGTGGTATTCACAGGGTTTTGTAGTGCAAGTCAGTTTCATATATTTTGCAGAGTTTTGCTTGTTTTTCTGATAGTATAGACTAATTTAGGTCTTAAAAATCTTGCATTCGAACAAACTTGAAATTAAATATTTTGATTGAGGATATGGTTGTCTCTTCCATTCCTTACTGTGGGGAAAAAAATTGCAGGTAATTCAAAAGGGATCACAAATGCAACCTGTCTACTGTAGCTCGTGCTGAACAATGGGACCACACGTGGATATACAGTTGTGTTCAAAATAATAGCAGTGTTTTTTAAAACATGAGTAAAGCTCAAAATCCTTATAATATTTTTATTTCCATTCATTGGGAACACTGCACATTATATTTTACATCAAAACATAAAGAATGTATCAATATTTTATTTACTTCACAGAAAATGAAGGAAAATATGATATTGGCCTGTTCAAAAAAATAGCAGTGTCTGCATTTTTCGTTACAAACTCAAATATTTACTCAATAAACTGAAAAAAACGTTAAGATTTAGCATTCCTGTGAATCACTAAACTAATATTTAGTTGTATAACCACTGTTTTTGAGAACTGCTTCACATCTGTGCCGCATGGAGTCGACCAACTTCTGGCACCTGTAAACAGGTATTCTAGCCCAGGATGATTTGACAACCTTCCACAATTCCTCTGCATTTCTTGGTTTTGCCTCAGAAACAGCATTTTTGATGTCACCCCACAAGTTTTCTTTTTCTATTGGATTAAGGTCCAGGGATTGGGCTGGCCACTCCATAACCTTAATTTTGTTGGTCTGGGACCAAGATGCTGCTACTGGTGTGTTTGGGGTCGTTGTCTTGTTGAAACACCCATTTCAAGGGC
Organism: Lates calcarifer; assembly: GCF_001640805.2. Classification (NCBI taxonomy): domain Eukaryota; kingdom Metazoa; phylum Chordata; class Actinopteri; family Centropomidae; genus Lates; species Lates calcarifer. The sequence goes on from NC_066839.1 coordinate 22,957,514, forward strand.
ATTTCCTCTTCAGCATTAGGCAGCATGACCTCTTCAAGTATTTTGATGTAAGCAAATTGATCCATGATCCCTGGTATGCGATAAATAGGCCCGACACCATAGTAAGAGAAACAGCCCCATATCATGATGCTTGCACCACCATGCTTCACGGTCTTCAGAGTGTACTGTGGCTTGAATTCAGTGTTTGGGGGTCGTCTGACAAACTGTCTGCGACCCTTGGACCCAAAAAGAACAAGCTTACTTTCATCAGTCCATTTCTCCATTTCTCTTTAGGCCAGTCGATATGTTCTTTGGCAAATTGTATCCTCTTCAGCACATGCCGATAGATTAGCCTCACACAAGTGTCTTCTAATTGTCACAGTACTCACAAGTAACTTCAGACCGTCTTTGATCTCCCTGGAGCTGATCATTGGCCAAGTCTTTGCCATTCTGGCTATTGTTGGATCCATTCGAATGGTAGTCTTCTGTTTTCTTCTACGTCTCTCTGGTTTTGCTTTCCATTTTAAAGCATTGGAGATCATTTTAGCTGTGCAGCCTATCATTTTCCACACTTCTTTATATGTTTTCCCCTCTCCAATCAACGTTTTTAATTAAAGCACACTGTTCCTCTGAACAATGTCTGGTACGACCATCTTTCTCAGGTTTTCAGAGAGAATTTCATGTACAACATGTGCTGGCTTCATCCTTAAATAAGGGCCACCTGAATGACACCTGTTTCTTCACATAATGAATGCCCTCACTGATTGAACTCCACACTGCTATTATTTTGAACATACCCCTTTCAACTAATTATTCAATTACACAGACTCAGGGGCATGCATATCATGAATGTTGGGTCTGTTGGTTTCTCTGATTCTACTACACCTACTGGTAAATTATTTGCCATGTAATAATATAATTTCTACCAAAAACAGTGATTGATCTGGTTAGTCATGTTGGACTGCTATTATTTTGAACACAACTGTATGTGTGTGTTGCTATGTCTTCATTTTCTTTTGTTTTGAGTTGTACTTAAACATCAGTGCCTTCTCCACCTCTCAGGTTCTGGAATACGAGCGTGATTACATGTGCACAAAGTGTCGTCATGTTTTCACGGTGCAAGCTGATTTTGAACAGTTCTATACCTTCGTCCCGCCGGCGGCCTGCCCTAATCCTGATGGCTGTAACTCGTACAAATTCAGCTGCCTGTCTGGAGGATCTGAGCCTGCTGCCTGCAGGGACTATCAGGAGATCAAGATACAAGAGCAAGTAGGGCAACTATGCAGATAATCCCCCTTTTTCTAACAGCTTAACCTTTCTCCTGGTATTGTTACTGTTTTCTTCAGATAAGTTAATTTGCTACGTGTCTAAAATAGGGATTGTATTTGAGGTCAGTACAGGAAATCTTGCCCTCCTTTCCACAGGTGCAGAGGCTGTCAGTGGGCTGTATTCCTCGTTCTATGGTGGTGGTCCTTGAGGAGGACCTGGTTGACATTTGTAAATCTGGTAAGAGCTGTAAGTTGGACAGCCTATACAATAACTGTATAGGCTGTGTCATTATATTGACTGCCTGTGATGTGACAGCCTGTGATGATGCTGTACTTTTCCACAGGATCATCATCTAACAGCACATCACCATTTACCTATTTGACCTCAGTCTGATAATTTCAACTTTTCTGGTATAACACACACTGTGAGACAAAGGATTGTTGTAGCATCTGAGTTGAAATGAAATTCAATGGGAAATTAAATGAAATGAGAAACCATGGTGTTCATTTTCACCTTGTAGTTCAGTGTTCAGTCATGCTCATGCTGCAGCTTTCAGTAATTTTGGTCTTTATGGGGTACTCCTAGGAGATGATGTGACTGTCTATGGGGTGATGTGCCAGCGCTGGAAACCATTTTATGATGGCACTCGCTGTGATGTGGAGCTGGTCCTCAAAGCTAACAACATAGAAGTAAACAACCAGCAAGCTGCTGCTGCTTTGCTCATGAAAGATGTTCAGCAGGAATTTGAAGACTTTTGGGATGGCTACAAATATGATCCCATCGCTGGTATGCAAGAACTTGCCACAATTAACACAAAAAAATCTACATTATTTTTATTTCATGTTTTATTTTGGTTTCTTTTTTTATATTATTTTCTCCCCTCTCTGTAGGTAGGAACCAGATCTTGTTGAGCCTGTGCCCACAGGTATTTGGCATGTATGTGATTAAACTGGCAGTGGCAATGGTATTGGCTGGTGGGGTGCAGAGGATAGATTCCTCTGGGACCAAGATCAGGGGTATGACTCGATATAACAATATAGAAACAGCAGCAAATGTTTGTCACTGGAAAAACTGGTCCTTTGTGGGATGCTGTCTTACTGAGGGAGTTAATGTTATCTTCTCTAGGTGAGTGTCATTTGTTGCTGGTTGGTGACCCTGGCACAGGGAAGTCTCAGTTCCTGAAGTATGCAGCTAAGATCATGCCTCGCTCTGTGCTCACAGCTGGAATTGGATCAACAAGTGCAGGTTGGTCTCATTTTAAAGGAATCTGTTTTCAGTGCCTTATTTTAGCCATTTATTAGGAATTTGTCTTCAAGACTTTGATCATCAAGTTTATTGACACATCATGTCATTTGCTGAAGGACTGACAGTAGCAGCAGTGAAAGATGGAGGTGAGTGGCACCTGGAGGCAGGAGCCCTGGTACTGTCAGATGGTGGTTTGTGCTGCATTGATGAATTCAACAGCATCAAGGAACATGACCGCATCAGCATCCATGAAGCTATGGAGCAACAGTCTATCAGTGTGGCAAAAGCTGGGTAGGACAGTCCATTTCCACATACTCATAGTATTCTAGTCTAGGCAAATAATGCAGTGTCTAGTTATAATAGGGTTTGGTGGTAATAAGGTTTACAGGGTCTTTGAAAAATGCCCTTTATCAGATTAGAGAAGGCAACAATATGGTTATGGTAGAATGCTGCTGCTCTAGTTTGGCAGCTTTTTGTGTTTGTACCAGCTAGCAGGAGAGAGTTGGCAAATTTCATTGAAGAGATGTAAGATTTACATTGACGATAGTTATGTCAGACAAAAATGGGAATACTAAGTTACCCACTCACAGCTGCTGCGTGTGTCATCAAGTGCATCTGAAAGGCAGAATTTACAGTGAAGTACAAAAAGGGAATGTGTGCTGTAGAAACCTGTACTGATGCAGCTAACCATGCCCACAGCATGTGGAACATTTGCTATTCTGTTTTCACTGTATGAGAATGAGAATGGAATTTTTGAATCACTGACATTTTTATCATCATTTTCTTGTTTAATGGGAGACTCTTAACCAGTACAAATATCATGAGTGCTGTGTGACTGTTATCCTTTAACATATCGCATCAACATCAAACCTAATAGAAAAACACATTTACCATACACATAATATAAACAATATAATAAAAAACAATCCATCCTGTAGTTGTTTATGCTTATGTTTATATGCATTGTCATGCATGCATACATTCTCTATACAGTCAGTGTTCCACACACTCAACACTAAAAAAAACATTCCTATCCCTTAACATTTGTGAAAAGGCTCAATAAAAGTCACCAGCTCGAAGCAAGAGACAGGAATAGTAATCATTTTATAGTTAGGTTCTTCACACAGTTCTCTACAATATTACTCTAGAAATAAGCTGATGACATTGAAAAACTGACTATTGTCCAAGTTTGTTTTTAAAATGGATCTTCTACAGAAATTTAACGCAATACAATATTCTTGTTGACAAGCAAGGTTAAGATTGTTTACTTTTTTATTTATTCTGTGTCTTTCTCTACATTCTTTCATGTCTCTACAAGTATGGTGTGTAAACTTAACACTCGTAGCACCATCCTGGCAGCTACCAACCCTAAAGGCCAGTACAATCCCAACGAGCCGCTGTCTGTGAATGTAGCTCTGGCCAGTCCTTTGCTGAGTCGTTTTGACCTGGTCTTAGTTCTGCTGGACACCAGAAACACAGAGTGGGATCGCATCATCTCTTCTTTTATTTTGGAGGAAAGAGGTATAGCATGTAATTTTGAGTTTTATTGTGGAAATGAAATGCTAAAGGCAAAACAACAAATTTCAAAAATGAATTCTGAATGATGTTAATATCACTATTTATCATTAGCATTGTATCTTTAAATGACATAGAGAAAGTTTGTACAGCATCATCAGGTATAAATCAGTATATCTATAGATAATAGGATATCAATTATATATAATGTATATATATGAGATAATATGTTATTATGTCATACAGTAAATACAGTGTCGAAAAAATATGTGCTGAAAATTGATCTTGAGTACCTATGAACATAGATGATTGCAGAATGTTGTTTTGGGAGAACACTGATAGAATACACTGAATAACTGATGATGACACAAAGCTGTGTTAATGATTGCTGTATTCATTTTGTCCACACATCCCTTCCCTGAAGGGCTTCATGATGAAGGTGGTAAAGTGTCATCTTGTTTTGCTCTCAGGACTGCCTGGCGACTCTTCCAGTCTGTGGTCCATGGAGAAAATGAAGGCTTATTTCAGTGTGATTAAACGCTTGCAGCCACAGGTGTCTGAGGAGGCAAACATCATCTTGACACGTTACTACCAGCTGCAGAGACTAAGTAATGGCCGCAATGCTGCCCGCACCACAATCCGCATGCTGGAGAGTCTTAGCAGGCTAGCTGAAGGTGAGGATGGAATTTTGACTTCATTTATTTAAGTATCAGCATTCACCTTTTACTGTTAACACTATTAATTTTACTACCAAATATTTTCTTGTAAAACGCCTGAAAATTGTTCAACATTTGGAAATCAAGACATGGGAAGCCTGGAACAGCAAACTGATTGTCCTGATCTATAAAGCTATGTATTGCTCTCCATAACTCATCACTTTATTGTAAAGTCTGTACTTCATCCATGTGGAGATCCTATGGGTACGATTACTTATTTTATCCAGTGGTCTGATCTGATTGTCTGTAGATCATCTGTGCTGTAGCAGATTAGCAGTGCAACACCAGTTACCATGCTGATCTACCTCAGTTAAAAGTGAGCCAGTTTTGTGGCACTGGAAAACCTGAGTTAAAGTTTTTTTTGAAGTAAGATTTTTGTAGTAAAAAGAAGTAATCCAACCCATACAGCAAACAGACATTAAAATTGAACCTTTCTTCAAATACTAATTCACTGTTGCTATGTGGTTGTACCATAATTGGCTTTGGCTTTCCCTCTGCAGGCAAACCTTTCTTCTATGCATCTCATTCAGTTGACCACACAGCAGCTGACATAGACATGAATGAGCTCCTGACTTTGTCTCGGAGTGATCATTTTACAAGTAAATGTAGCCAAAATTACAGCACAGCCTTCGTCTTTAAATTATGTGTCTGGTAATTTTGCTAGACAACGTTGGGGTTATAAAATCAGTATTTTAGCAGTGCAGAGCAGCAGTGTGGAAATGGCTTGGAGGTGACTGCTGGTTAACATGTTGTCTTATTTAGCATTAGAGGTTACAGGCTTTAGCTACTTTCCATTAAAAGTACATGTTTGCACCGGTTCCACAACAGTTACACCCCCAATTTCACGCATTAATCATATGTGGTCTAGCCATATACTTGGTTTTAAGCTAGTCTTGTTATTTCATCAACTTAGAAAATAGAAAAGAACCCATCAATTATTTTGTATTAAATGTACTAAGACAGTCAGATATCACAGCTTGCAAACACTTACTGTAACAGTTAGGAGCCTTTTTGCTCCTGCAGATCATTCAGGTTGTGAGATACTTGTTTTATTAATATGATGTAATATTAATGTTATTAAACCCTGTTCTTGCAGCTTTAGGTTAGGACAGGATTAGAAGTGTTACTCCATACATTAACCTTTATAATTTTGTGTTCTAATAAACCCAAATCAACTACATTTATTTCTTTAAATGTAAATATTTACATGCAGAAATTGTCCTGGGCAAAACAAAAATGCAAATAAATAGAACTGTATATAAATAGCTGAAGCCAGCAGAACTGTATCATTTAGACTGAATTTTTTTTTTTTTTCAACCTTGCAGCCCATGCTAGGCTCATGTACAGAGAGATAGTGACTATAGAGGATGCTGTCATGGCCATCTCTGTCATGGAATGCTCAATGCAGGTAAGGATCACTGGTATCATGTACCCCTTGTCTTTGTGTTTATGTTTTAATATGGACAATAGAAACAATATATACTATACACCCATTAAAACTGGTGAGTACATTGATTGACCCCAGCCAGTGACCTCATATACACTATGGTATTTCTAATCAGTCACATGATAGTCATTTGGGAAAGGGCAGCCAGCGTCCTAAAAAAAATGCACAGCGAAGCTTGTTTGAAATAGCTAGACACACCACATGCTGTTGTTTTGGTATCAAAAATCGGTTGACAGAAGATTATGGCTTCTACAGTGTGCCTGCACAGAAAGAACAACCTTATTGTTGTTATTTATCCAGTATAGCCCCTCTGTGATATGAAATACAACAAGCATTGTACTGTTTCAGGATTTTTGGCTGCATCAAGGTAGAGTAGCGATGAAAGAGGACCTTTGTCACTTCTGGTGGCAGAAAAGGCAACAGCATGTTGGATTTATGAGGTTGGAGCAAGGTTGGAGGATACTGTGTGCTTACTGTAGCATGGGGAGTTGCAACCACTGAAAGAGAGTAATTTCAACCAGTCTACTAATCTAGCTTTCCTCTGCCAAGTACTGGAGAGAACAGGTTATTTCCACAGCCTGTGATGTTGCATGGCACTATAGTACCACTCTAGATGACAGCTGGTTGTGGTCACAAGTCCAAGATCATACGTATCCTGCTGTGATATTAGCTGTGGTCAGAGGTTTAAGAGATGGAAACATTTCAACCCACAGAGGCCAGTGCAGATTTGCTTTTCATATTGTAGTGCAGTTACGCTTTAAGCTCAGCAGAAATATTTAATTGATTTAAGTTTTACTATCATGATTATCATGATTCAGTTTGATGCTGACACACTGGTAACATTTATTCATCTTACTCTTGATCCATGTCCCTGTTTTCTACCATAACACTGCAGCCTGTGGTCCAATAACAGCCTGTAATGTAAAGTGGTAACTAACTGCTTTCCTCTTGTAGGGTGGCGCTCTGCTGGAAAACGTAAATGCATTACTGACCTCATTCCCTGCTGACCCCGGTCAGCAGTATCAAACTCAGTGTCAGATACTACTAGAAAGGCTGAACCTACCACTGCTCCATCAGAAGGAGATGGATAGACTGGCCAGGTGAGTAAATAACTGCTTTTTCCATTTGTTGAGTGTCAGTCAGTGTGCAAAATACAGGGGGTCTCAGACATAATTTATGTCTCAGGTCTTTTTTTTAATCCATCAGAAAAAAGTTCTTGACAGTCCTTGAATGTCAAAACAAAATAATATGCTTGGAGATTTGCAAGTCTGCTGCCATTCAACAAATGATCTCACTGTATAAACTGTGAATCTGTCAGAACACTGTCAGAAAAGTAGTCGACACAGCCCCATCCATGCCATCAAACTCTGCTTTTATACAAATAACATTTAAAAAAACACCCATACTGTTGCACTGGGTGACTTGTTTGTTTACTGTGATGGCTGGTGTAGTTTATTTGTCTCATCCTGTTTCTCTTCCTCAGCAAACTGGGAAATCCCATTCTTTATACACCTGAGTTAGTGCATGGGGACATCGTCATGTTTAATGTGTTTTTGGATGACCACTGAGTTCTTTGGCAGAGTTGTGACAAGGTTACTATAGCTTTAAATATCCCACCCAAGGACTTCACCTGTATTTTCTTTGTTCACTAGGCTAAAGAGCAACATCTCAGAGGCCTCCCAGTTTGATCCACCAACTGATCCTTACCAGCTTCAACTCAGAGACACAGACACCATCAACGAAACACACTGCCATGATGTCAGCAGTGACTGCAAAGGTGATGTCATGGTGGTGAGTGGCTTGGACTGGTTCCACTCCATCACTCCATCAGTGTCACCAGATAATATGACCTCACCTATAATTACATCAACTCAAGTAAACCTAAGGAGAAAACCAAACTTGAGTTGGTCAAAAACACCTACAGCAATCAAACAGCAAAACTGTCAAACTGAGAAGGACACTCAGAGCAAATCAGACTCAGCATTAAACCATAATGGGACAGTTACCTCTGCTTCAGAGGAAGAAAACAGAAAATGTGAGAGAAATGAAAACATCACAGAAAGAATCTCTGTGACCCAGGAGCAACAGCAGCTAGAGAGAAAGAAAGATGAACAACATCCAAAGTCATTGAGGTTTGTGTTTCAGAAAGTCTCCAAAAATCTGAGGGAGCGAAGACTTGGGGAGCTGGAGCTGAATAATCAGCAGTGTGACAAAGATGGAGGAGGGGGACATGGAGAGAGGGTGGTGTCCACAGATGGTGCAAGTAAAAATGTGACTGATGTTTTAAATACAATATCAGATTCTCGCAGTAGCAGCACACTGTCATCAGGTAAAAAGTACCCCTCAAATAACCTAATCCAGGATAACCAGTTCTTTGACAAAGAAAGTGGATTTAAAAGGGACAAGGACCTGACTGGGTCTAAAAACATTTGTACTGTGCTAAGAGAAAAGATGGCTGCTGAAGCTGAAATAGGTCAAGACATGCACGCAAAGTTGTCAAACTTTAAATTCAAACCAAGGAAAATGAGACCTTCACTCCACAGCTGTGACTTTAATGCCAGCTCAGACGTCAGCGCAGAGTTACAAGCGGAATGTAACCTAAGCAGCAGAGATCTCCACATCCACACAGAAAGCAGCATAAGTAAACAGAAGCGACTTAGTCATGATGAGTTAGCCAGCCCACTTACACACACAGAGAAGAGTGAAAGAAAGAAAAAGCAGAACGAATACCAAAATGTTTTTGAAGGTGGTTGCAAGAGACAACAGGTGAGCTGTGTCAGTGAGGTGGGAGAGAGTGGGTCTGAAGATAGTACTTCAGCACAAGCAAAAACTGTAGGTAGAATAAAAGGCAATAATGATACAGAAAATCTGTGTCAACAACAAAGAGCCAGAGTCGACGCTGGTGATAAGACTATAGTAGATGGCTTTACTGGCTCACCAGCTTTAAATTCAAGCATTTACATTAGTGATCCAGCACCATTTCATTCAGGCCATACAAAGTCCACTGTGGCCTCATCAACCCTGGCCAAACTTTCAAGATTCTCATTCACATGCACAACTGAACCCACAACCACAGCTCAAAGAAAAGCAGACAAAAATCTTCCCAGTGTAGTGGAAAAAGATCTATTTAAAAGACACAGTGCTGAAAAGTCTAAAGTCAAGAAAACTCTAAGTTCCCCCAAACACAGTCCCTTAGGAAAGAAGATAAAAACCATAGTAAGCATGAGCAAAGTAAAAGATGTTTTATCCCCTACGGCCACAATGCTCCCACCAGGACATGAGTGTGAACAAGGGACAGAGTACAAAGCACAGCAGACTGAGCCTACTTACGCTGCAAAAAAATTAATGATGGTCCAGTTGACTATGAAAGTCCTGTCAATCTGAAGAAGAGAAAGAGTTTTGAGCTGGGCTCTCCATCAAGTAGAATTCATGTTTCCAAGGGCCCATTCTCAGGGCTGTTTGGTTCTGTTGAGTTAAGTAATGATGTTCTTGACACTGACTGGGATCAAGAATTTTCAAAGAAAGCCAAGGTTTGAAGTCATACTGTGACAATGTGTTGTAGAAGAATATCACAGTATTTTATTACTTCATATCACATTTTTCTGTGTGCACATCAGTTGAATTCTTTGCCTGATGTAATTGTTCCAGAAGTTCAAATATTCATCTTGCGACCGTATCTTGTTGTATTCAACAGTGTTTTCTTATTTTTGAAATACTTGTAGATCAGACAAAATTTACAAGGGGTCAGTACCACCTGTGCCACTGTATATACAGAAATACATAATTTTCTGGTTGTGAGTTACTGGGCATTTTAGTAGCAAAAAATGAAACAAAGAAAAAAAACACGCAACCTGGACAATACCAGATACAATGGTTGTCATCTCATCACAGTGTTCTGCTGGGAAACCTTGGGCCTTGGCATTCATGTGGATGTTACTTGACAAGTACTACTCTCCTAAACATTGTTGCAAACCAAGCACACTTCCTCATGACAACAGCACTCCCCAGTGGCAGGGACCTTCCCGAGCAAGACAATGTATCCAGTGTCTGTGGGATGTGGAACAAGCCAGATCCATGCCACCACCCACAGGACTCAAAGGATCTGCTCTGTTTCCTTGCTGGGTGAGGCCCCTGCTATTGGGTAGCAACATACCTTCACGGTGTAAAGCTGTTTCAGACCAGACTTTTAAACTTCTGTCCATTTAAAATGGTTTTGTCATGTTTACTATTGCTGCTTTATGATTAGAAACTTGGATTTGATCACAGAGCTCAGCATAGCAGTTAAACAGTTAGTCTTGCTTAGAGTAATGTTCATTACTCAATTTCAGGCCACTTTCTAGTTATTTCAAACTTACAGTGTTTTGTGCTGCCGACCATCATAAAAAGGAGCATCCAAAAATGTCCCTGATGAAACTGCTTTTGGTTAAACAGAAGTGTCATTGATTATTTCAGCAACATGTCTGAGTTGGACCACATCTCTTTAATGTAGTTTTTCCTTTGTGCCATTTTGTGCTCTCCTTTGACAAATTTTGACACCACTTCTGACTGAATGAATGGAAAGAACTAAATTTGCCAGTGTTTACTATAAGTAGGGAGTATTTCACAAGAAGCAATGGTTGTTTTAAAGAGTATGGTTGTTTTAAATCATCTGTGGCTCAGTGGTAGAAGACAGTTTTACTGTGACTACATGGACAAAACCTTTCATGATAATAAAGAGATAAAGCTGGTATATATAAGTTGTATTTTTAAAATGTGTTTGCATCTGAGCCAACTCCATTCTCCTGATTAAAACCATGAGATGGGACTGAAAATTCAGAGAAAGCTAGTGAGGGGATCTTTGAGTTGAGGTAATTTTGGGATAGATTCTGAGATCAGGAATGAACTTCCTACCAGTTTTTAACTACAGTGTATATATGAAGGTTTTACCTAGTAAGAAATGAAGTACACTAACATAGTTCCTCATTTTCTGGCAAGTTCACTTTTTGGGAGAAATGGTTTCAATATGACATGCGACAGGATGTCTGAGGCAGATGTTTTTAGAAATCCACACTGGATTGGTTACCCAGACAACTGTATCGATAGTGTCATGGAAATTAAATCCACAGTACCATTGTTCTGTAATGGTTTACTCCTTGTCCTAATTTTATTACGTTTCACAGAACCACGTGATTCACAATTTAAGCTCATGACATTTACAGAGGAATTGGAGGAGGTCCAACATGTGCCAAAAAATCTAATCTGTCTTTTTCTTTTATCATGCGGAAACATCCCATGAGATAATTAATTTTGCAAAGAAAAATAAAACCTATCATTACACAAATTCAAAAATTAGGTGATTTAAAATTAAATTAGTTGACAACACTGCTGAAAACACATTAATCAGTGGTAACTATAGTGGTGTCCAAAATGTAGCCCATGGACCATGCATGGCTTGTCACCTGTGAGTTCCTTTAAAGTTTAAGTTTTAGCAAACTGTCAGGCTGTCAGCAAGCTTCAGGCTTTCCTGTTGGAGATCGTAATCCACCACTGAGATGTGCACTAGTTTAGATAAGACGACTCTGGAGTACTTCTATCCTCTAATCTCAAAGACTAAATTGAAAGGCTCATGGCCCAAGACTATACGTTTTTGTCATTGTGGCTCCTGGCATGCTGAGTTTGGTTTGGAGCAAAGCTACAAACATTACAGCCTTATTTAAGTGATTTAAAATCAATATTTAATGTCATAACAGTGATTAAGGTCTGTGATAAATAGCAATGTAAAGAATAGTATATACTTTAGTGTAAATTTGCTTCAACCCTGGGATTACTTCTGTAACCAACTCCTGTTGTATACACTATCCCCTCATTTGTTTAAGGTAAAGGTGTAAAGCCATATTCTTCAGTTTAAACAATGCTTTATTGATTAAATTTATTTAAGATTAAAAATCAATTACAGATATATTCTACTGTACAGCAGCAGAATAAAGAATTATGTTTTAACCCATGAAAATCTTAAAATTAAACAATATAAAATTTGTTGTACAGCCTATTGAAGAAAGGCTGTGTGTCTCTTTAACTAGTCAACATCTCACAAATACACAGACACTCACAAAATAAAGAGGTTAACTAAACACAACAATTGCACAGATTATACAGTCATACAGTTTTGAAATGACCCACGTCAAAGCGACCCTGAACCCATGCTTCAGCCACAATATGTAGAGATGACTTATGCCAGAATGTGGCTTTCCTCTCTAGAAATTTTGTCCTTTGGTGTGAACTTTTAAAGCCACAATATTGATAACGATGTTGGTCAAATTTACATTTGAAATACATAACAATTTTTCTTGGTAGTTTATGATACCTCAGCTTTAACTGTAAACTGAGAAGTTTCATGCAAACCAAACTCCACATTATTCAACAGTTCTTGGATCAGATAATGTCCTCTTTATATCAACCACTTGTGTGCAATTTGATAGAAAGGTTTAAACACCATTCATCCTGCTACTCCACACATTTTGTTTCTTTAAGCCCGTAATTAAAAATTAAAATATAGAATGTATTACTGTAGATACACCAGATACATTTAGTACTCTCAAATTATAATTAAATAATGCTAATTCAAAACTGGAAATGACATATGTCAATCTTGAGCAAAATGAGAAGCAAGGTCCTTGGCAGACTGCAGGATCCATCTGAAAGCTGAACATCTCTGTTCACAGTCCTTCAACAAAATGTAACTCTATCACCGTGGTTTGGTTTACTGAGATTGTAGACCTCTGGGGGAACCAAGCCACTGCTCCTCCTTTTCCTCTCCCTCATTTTTGAGATGAATAGGTGGAATATCTCCACGATGTTGAGGATCACAGAGAGAACAGCCATTGCCAACATAAAGACAATAAAGATGCTTTTCTCTGTGGGACGACTAATGAAACAGTCTACCGGCGATGGACAGGGGTAGTGGGGAAATGAAATCTTAGTAGGCATGAATATGAAGCCATAGAGGTAGTACTGGCCTACGATGAATCCCACTTCAAGCAGGATCTTTAACAGCAGCTGTATCACGTAGCTGACCAGCAGGGCACCCTTAAGCTGCACTTTGCCATGTTCATCTGAATACTTTGGAGCTTTCACCATCCCATTCTTACCAAGTTTCTGCTCCAGGCGTCTCCTCAGCTTGTTTTCTTTGCGAATCACCAGCAGGACATGCCCAAGATAGATCAGTGTTGGCGTGGACACAATTAGGATCTGGAGGACCCAGAAACGCGTGTGAGACATAGGGAAGGATCGGTCGTAGCAGGCGTTCTTGCAGCCAGGGCTTTTGGTGTTACAATTCATGTTTGCTTGTTCATCTCCCCAAATTCTATCTACACCAGCAGCCAGGATGAAGATTCTGAAGAGAAAAAGAACACTCATCCAGACCTTCCCCACTACAGTGGAGTGAGACTGCACCTTGTCCAACAAATCAGACAAGAAGGACCACTCCCCCATGATGAAAGCCTGTGAGAGAGAAAACAAAAAAGCACTGATGAATACACAGTTGACCCTGCAAGATTTTATGTCAGTATACTAACCTGTGTAGCACATTTTACATACAGGATAAGCGGACATTGAAAGAAGATGTGGAATGACTATAATAAAAATGAAGCAGCACCAATACAGTGTCCAATCCACACCTATCTCTTATGTATTATGTACATTTTAAAATTCACATAAATACATTAGCACTACATTGCTATTCTATAAGGAAAGCTGTGCCAGACTATTTAGATTCATAGAATGCAAAATTAACAACAACCAAAAGACATGAAGAGGACAAAAGGTATACTGTGTGTTTCATCACAGAAGGGTCATATATCAGAAAATTGTATTGGCATGGAAATCCATACATACTGACAGCTCATTTGGACTGAAATTTTTTAAGTTTTGAAAAATACGTATCTAGCATTCAGAACAGTTAAAAGTGGTTTCACCATTTCTCACACCAGAGATGACAGAATGGCTTTCAACAACCTCTGTTGTTGTCTCTGACTGCCCAGAGAGGCTCTCCCCAATCATAATTGAATTTTGTCTTTTTCAGCACATTATGTAATTTATGCTGATTAGAATCTAGGAGCCAGTGTGGAGATTGAGGAGGTCAAGTGATATACTCACAAGTGAAAGTCACTCAAATGCACATCCAAGTATTACTCAGGAGCCTGACATGATTTGTTGACACCAATGCCAGAGGTTTGCCAGATAATAAATAAGATCGGTTTCAAATAGTATCTGTATTCACATTTGGACTCCATCTCAAGACCTTCAGTAAAAACATATTTCTCATGTGTGTTATTAATATCTTGTGACAACACATTTTACATTCTCAGACTCTTCATTAATAAAACTTCAGTGCCTGAAGGCTGTGAAATATATTCAAATAATTAAATTCTCATGGCTTTCACATTTTAACAGATTAATAATTGATATTGTATTTGTACAAATATTAACTCTTCATACAGTAATAACTGTTCCTACCTCAGTGATGACCACTGCCTTGTTCAGTCAGTTCCTTTACTGTGACTGGGATTCTCTCACTTCCCTCTTATAATTCATGCCGATGATTGCAGAGTCATCAGATTCCTCCCAGGTCTAACTGACCCACCCACACTCCCAAATGACAACGTGACTGTCTGTCAGTCAGTAGTGTTGAAATTGGACAGATGTTGAGAAATAACAGCTTAGTTACCCACTGCTGACAATATTGACACCGCATCAGCTGTTCCAGTATGGATGAATAACCTTCACTCCTATAAAAATGTCCTTTCACATATTATTGAGCAATGTGCTGAATTTTAAGTTTATGTAGAAAACTGTAACCCCAGTTGGGTTCACCAGAAGAATCAAAGGGGCCTGAAAGCCACAAGTTCTCTGTTTGTGAAAATGAAATTTTGTTTTAGCATGTGTACTTCACCATTTAAACACTATGCCAAATGACATTATAGGGACATTAAGGGTCCTGCTTTATTACATGATCTTGAGGCCCTGTGTTGAGGAGAGTCATTTTCTTCAGGTAGACTAATGCTATGTCTTAGTTTGTGCACTTCCATACTTTTTGAGTGCATAACTGTGTTCACACTGATTACATAGCCAATGGTTTTGTAGTAGAAGTGTGTATGACGTGTATCAAGAGTCCAAAGGGACCATCAGCTTATTTTCAAATGTGTGAAAATGGCATAGGAGAAGTGAGTGATAAGTTCATAGCCTAAGGCAGAAGGAGTCGTTTTTGAAAACCTAGCACATTTATTTTTCAGCATAGTCTCCTGCATTTACACACTCAGTGAAGCAGTCATGAAGCATACAAATCCGTTTTTACAGAGGTATCTTAGGCCTCCAGAAAGTTGATCCACAACATGATGTCATCATCACTGTCAAAATGGCGACCATTGAGCGCATCATGGAGAAGAGGTAGTAGTCTGAGGGTGCCAAATCAGGTGAACAGAGCGGGTTTTTAAATCCACATTCCTGGATGGAAGCCTTGGAGTTCCCTTAAGAGATCAGCAAAGGCAACTGTAATTGTACAACCCTTTTCCAGGTAGTCCACCAGCAGCATTCCCTTTGCATCACAGAAATGGAGGCCATCACCTTGTTTGCTGATGTTGCTAATTTGGCTCTCTTGAGAGCTGGAGACTCTGGGTGTTTCCACTGTTTCGATTGTCATTGAATCTGGTTAGAAGTGGTGGACTCAAGTCTCTTCCATAGATATGACTTGCTATGAAAATCTGTAGAAATCAGCCTCAGAAATGGCAGGATTGTCCCTTGAATCCACTTCTCATCAGGCCCAAGGAATTTCAGGAGTTTGTTGTGGATAACTGTACGAAAATACCCAGCTCTGCGCCAATGTACTGTTGTCTTATTTGTCAATCTGTCAAGATCATGTCAAGGATCTTGTCTTTGCTGCTCTATACCGATAATGTCAGCCTCATGGTATTTTTAAATTATTGCAGCATTTGCATAATAGTCTATGCTCTCCCTGAATTAAGGCTCTGAATTTCAAAGGACCTGCCCCTAAAATACACAGTGTAAACAGCTACTAGCCTACAGTGTATATATATTTTGGGTAGAATTAACATATTTTACATTGTTTACTACACTCAGTTATACAGTGACCTCTGAACTCCAGACAGTGACTGATAGGTCTACAACACTGCTCCCTCCCCCTCAGTATTACCAAACATTCTCCAATATGTGATTCATATAAGGAGTCATTATCATCCCCACCACTGTTGATGGTGAAGTAAAATCCCTTAAAACAAAAATTTTAAGGTCATAAAAATCCTATCTCTACATTATGTATGTAGATCACCAAAAATTAGAAGTGTTGTATTCCAATTAACATAATCTAGTAGCAACTCTACAGTTCTACACCTCCAAAGATGGCTCATCCTTCTCATATCATTGAATTGGAGACCTGCTTGTCTGCTGAGAAAGGTTGAATGTCACTTAATATCCTGCTCCTGAATTCAGATAAAACTGGCCTAACATAGACACCATTTTGATCATGTAACATTTACCCTCAACAAATGTGTGATTTCTCAAAGTAGGATAACCAAGATGTTAGTTTATCTGACCCCTCTTTCTTTCTCAGTACATTAAAGACAACACCAAGACCACCCTCTCTTTCACCTATGTAACATAACTGAAATTCAGTCTTTTCTATCCCTGCATGCTTGTACTTAAAGTCTCAGTTCAGAATGCTGCAGATAGAATTTTCCAGAATTCCAGAAAATTGTACCATATCAGCAATTTCCCTCGGGATAAATAAAGTGTCTTGAATCTTGAATCTTGAATTTAGCTTCCTTTCACTGACTCTGTACCCATGTCAGAGTAAAGACAGACAAAATCATAATAGCCAGGCCCCCTCATACCTATCTGATCTCCTTAATCCTTACTTTCCATCCTGTGCTTTTTGTTTTCAGAATACAGGGCTCCTCTCTGTCCCCAGAGTTGAAAAAAATAAATGAATAAAAGTCAGCAGGCTGCAGAGCCTTTTACTATCTGTCCTCTTCCTGTTAAACAACCTGGCTGACATCAGACTATCTGACTACTACTAAGTTAAAACTCATCTTTACACCTTAACTTTAAGTTAGTGGTTTATCCTTTGATTACTTCAGGCCTACTTGTTATCAAGGTCTCAGTGAATCAATGAATCAATTAAGCCTATAGTACAGTTTAGTCCGTGTTGTCCTGCCAACAGGAATACTGTAGACTTTCTGAAAACCACTGCATCTGTCCTATCTCTGTCTCTACCTTGCTCCGTCCCTATTTTCTCCCCCATTTTCACTCAGACTCTTTGTGGTGCACCATTGACCACTCACAGACCTCTCTCCTTCTTCTGTTGGTGCCTTGTTTGACATGTATTGGATCTGGATCTTCGTCCTCCGGGACTCCCAGCCTCCTCCTCCTCTCTCTCCTGTGTGTTTGCCTCTCCTAGTGTGTGTAGTCTGTCCTCTCTCCAGATCTTCATGGTGGACAGGAGATCATGTGGCTCAGGTCTTATCTGGAAGTAGCTTGACGCCCACCCAGATACTTTCTTCATTAATGTTTACAGTCCAGAATTTTGTCATCTAAATTGTCCATACTGTAAATCCACTTATGTTCTGTACTGCATCTATTTCCTGCTTGTCTATCATGGAGGAGTTTTTGGGGGAAGATTTTCCTTTCCGGTTCAAGGCTCTAAGGACAAAGGTTGTTGCTGTGCAGATTGTTAAGCCCCTTGAGGCAAATTTGGGATTTATGATACTGGGCTATATAAATAAAATTTAACAATGAACAGAAAACTTTTTTTTAAGTATTCTTTTTGACCTCAGAATACCATCTTCTCATAACTAACTGACACATTTCTACATTAGAATTTCACATAAACAGGGTGTGTCTATGAAATGAATATTGACGTACAGCCTGGGTGTAAAGTCTGTGACTTATGTCTCTCAAAGTGGGAGGTAAGGCAAAATATCCTTTATGATCTGAGTTAATGATAGAAAAATGTGGTGTTAAGGGTCATAGCAGCTCTCTTTACAGGAACTGAGGGTGACGAAATTATTTCATCAGACTCATCAAAATCATCACGAGTTTGACTGAGCGAAATGAGAAGCTGAGAGTGTCAGATCGAAGTCTACGTGGCCTGAGTCATTCAGACCAAACCCAAAGGCTGCAACCATATTTAAGTCTCATTCTAGTCAGTGTATCACGTCTTTTGTTTTCTGCTCTCTGGCTCTTCTGTGATGGGCTCACAGCAAAGAATTTCTAATATCTGAAGCCTGACAGGCAAGTACATTTTATGTAGATTTCATTAACATGTTATTGTGTTACAGGATGTATGTTAGTGTATTTTTAAGCCAAAATCTAGTTCAAATGTTGAGTAACTTGCTACTATTAGAAGAGTGTGCGCTATTTCTCCCACTCATAAAGTTAAGAATAACATTTATTCATCTAATTCCATTGTACTTAATATGATCTTAATTTTATTCTTATATTATATAGGTGGTTGTAAATTTACTGCCATATATTATCGGTATTGATGAACAATCAAAAGCAATATGTAGAATTTACAGTAAGGTGTTCAACAGATGGAGCTGCTGCTTTCTTCTTTGTTATCTAAAGATGTGTTACCACTTTCATTGTAAGCTTTAGTAAGTGGCTTGATAGTTAACAATTCATGATGTACCCTTTTGGTAAAATAATGTTTTGACACACATACAGTGAATGATGAATGATTTTTATGCTAGTTTATTGTTCAACCCACAATTCTAATTCTGACATCTACGTGTTTATCCTTCACTTTAGACATTAGTTTCCAGCAATGGGTGACTGGTCTTACCTGTCTGCACTGCTAGACAAGGTGCAGTCTCACTCCACTGTGGTGGGGAAGATATGGATGAGTGTCCTTTTTCTGTTCCGGATCTTTGTCCTGGGTGCTGCTGTGGACAATGTCTGGGGAGATGAAGTGTCAGAGTTCTACTGTGACACCCAGGAACCAGGATGTGTACATGCTTGCTACAACTGGATGTTCCCAATATCCTACATTCATTACTGGGTCCTGCAGATAACATTTGTGTCAACACCCACCCTGGTCTACTTGGGCCATGCTGTCCACATCATCCACAAAGAGAAGAAGATGATGGAGAGACTGCGGGACAGCCCTGATGGAAGTGCACTGAAGAAACCCAAGTATACAGATGACAGAGGGAAGGTGAAGATAAAAGGCATCCTCTTTTGCACTTATATGACCCAGCTGATATTCAAGATCCTCCTGGAGGTGGCATTCAGTGTGGGCCAGTTCTACATCTTTGGCTCTGTGTTCATGGTCTCCTACTTCCACTGTACTATGTCGCCACCTTGTGCTGTTTTTACTGGTGCCCAGTGTTACATTTCTCGTCCTACAGAGAAGACAATCTTCATCATCTTCATGCTTGTAGTCTCCGGTATTTCAGTGCTCCTCAACATCATTGAGATAATCTACCTGCTCTGTAACAGGAGGAAGCATAACAGAAAACAGCTTCTAGCGCCACAGCAATCGCTCAGTTCACCGCCGTACCCATCTAACCCAGCTTGGGGGGACACGAGCACCCATTATAGGGGCTTTCCATTGTCACCACTTCCTGCTCAGGGTCTCACAGACCTCTGCAATGATGAGAAACACTTTGACTCCATCAGTAAAGAGAAGGACACTTGATTAGTGAATAAAATTTCAGATTTAGATGCTTGCCCATTCTTTTGCTTAAATTACTCTTCAACATATGGTCAATAGCCTTATGTTGTGTGAAAGGTTCTTGATTGAATTGCAGAATTTGTTATGTCCTAGAATAATGATGTTAATAGTTTCCAAATATCCTTTGCTGTGTTTTGTCTTCAAATGTTCCATTGAATGAAAAAAAAAAAAAAAAATCTTCATTTTACTGGATTCTGAGTGGTCAATAACACCAGCTCCACTGTGTCAGACATACTGAGTGAGGCTTTCCTGTTGTGTACTGATTTCTTTCAGTGAAGAATGACCAATCAATTTTTTTATATTATGTGTACTATATTTGTCATATTTGTTTATGTATACAATACAAATATATGCCACATGTTACTGGTGCACAAGAAATGTATTTTAAAAATGAATAAAATTACTAAATAAAGCAAAATATGAACATTAGGGCGTCACATCCAAAAGGTATAAATTACAATACCTAGGACACAAACATGATCTGTGTGTACCCCTTCAGTCTGTATTTAGGTAGAATAGTGACTTGTTAAGAGTCAAACAGAAACACATCTATAGTATATATGATATAAATAACAAATGAGCACCTGAAGCACTTGCACTTATACAAAACCTGTGTTGAACAACTCATAGAAGGTCATAGACAATCAAATTTTTACTTAATTATCCAATTTACTTAGATATCCCCATATGAAGAGCATAGTGTGGGATTTTTTTTTCTGTCATACAGATTTTTATTATGATACTGTTGAAAGCAGCTTACTCTTCATTGCAAAAACCTTTCCCTCTGTGTGAGTAGGGTCACTCACTCCAATGTGTCAGTAAAAACACCAGGGGGTAGGATTTAGATTTAAACATGTGTATGTGATCCAGGTGATCACATTCACAATTTCCAGGTTACAGCATGAATTACACGAAATCCCAAACATTCTCTCCACCCAGTAAATGTGCCTTGTAAACTTAAATTAATATCTGACTATTGTGTGCTAAATAAGAGAATAAAGAAATATACGTAAACTTAAATGTTCCAATGACATTGGCTTAGCTATTACTCATGTAAGTAATAGCTAAGCCAACGGACCTAAATCTGTTTACACAGTTGCATTATGGGGACTTGTCTATTTTAAAGTGAAGACAGATTTTAAGATTAGGGTGAGGTTAGGTTTCGGTTAAGGTTAGGGTAAGGGTTAGGGTTAGGGTTAGGCAAATAGTAGTTGAGATTAAGATTTATGTAATCCTCCAGGAAATTAATGTAGGTAAGTGTAATGTCTCCTGATGTCATGGAGACAAGACAGTGTGTGTGTGTGTGTGTGTGTGTGTGTGTGTGTGTGTGAGAGAGAGAGAGAGAGAGAGAGAGAGAGAGAGAGAGAGACCAGTAGCTTGTGTTCTTACTCCCCTTGTTAAACCAGTGACCCTGTCAAACCCTAAAACACACTCTGTCTGTTCGTCTGTTTGATAATCTTTCATTTTGATAATCATCTAATACTACATGTACACAGTGGTGCACTGCATTATTTCCATCACTAGATGGTGCTGTACACTGGTGAAGTGCAGTATGGGAGACCTAAGTGGTTTAATGGAAAGTTACAAAATACACGAGAATTTTTCTAGTTTGATTTGTAGAGTGGTGCTTGGTGAACCTATTTAAATTCACACCAACTTTTTACTTTTAAAAAACATTATGGTGATGATAAAGCCTTTTAGGACTTCACAACCACAGCAGGCATTTTATCAGAAGCCACACTGAAAGAGCACAAGAGGAATATAAACTACATTAAAAACTAAATAGCATCATAAGAGCTATAGGACATCATAAGCATGATATGATATTACGGCATGAAACATTATAAGCACATTATAACCACACTGTGGGTACATTGTCAATATAAACTGTGTATTGTTGTACATATAATACTTCAACACTACAAGAAAAAAAGTTCTCTTGTATGCAACCCCCCTTTTTGAACTAGAGATAAATGTGCTTGTTTGGTGGAGTTCTATTTAATTCAGCTAACTTTATCTTGCAACAAGAAAGAACAAGGCTGGTCCCTGTACTAAGATCAACAGGAAGACTCTTTATACTAGAAAAGTCTTGACATCTGCTGAAGTGGAAATGTTGTTTTGTTTTATGTCAAGAAAAAGACTCAAAAAAATAAAGACTGGTTGAAAGACTATATCAAAAATCAATGTAATAAAAAATATTACTACAGTCACTGGTGGACAAAGTATCCAGATTTTTGGACTGGACTTTTTGGATGAATATTTATGTTTTAGCTCGTTGAGGTGGAGCTGATTTCAACAACTGTTGGGTAATCTGTCACAACGGATCATATTTTATAAGGGGATCACAAGTGTTGCATCTAAAATGTAATCTGCACAGTAATGAGTAACTGTGGTGGACTAGAGGTGTAAAGTAGCAGAAAAATAAAGTACCTCAAACCTTTACTTAAATCTAGTACTTGAATAAACATATTACATTCCTCCACTGGTCATAATAAACTTTAAATTAATATTTTTGGTGTTAAATAGATACAGCCTACGCCTGTCCTCTTTTTCCAATTTTTAGTTCGCACCTTTGGATTGTTAAATTTCTCATCACAGATCAAACCCCACACCTTAGTTGTCTCAGGACGAATCTGTCCCCTCTGTCCTCCCAGCACGGGCTTCGGTTTTGACGTAGAGATCAGGTGACTCATACTTCTTATAAGGGAAGTTTAACAAGTTTGACTCAGTCTCCCTCCTGGTCCCAAACTTGGATTCCAACATCGCCAGAGAGTGATTTGTTCAAGTGGCGGAGAAAGTCCCTCTGGGCCCTCTTCCTTCTCTCTGCAACTTTCCAGGTAAGTAAAAGCCGCTTTCTCTTGGATTGGTAAAGAAGAAACTTTTCTTTCCCCCCGTTCTCCCGGGTGGAAATGCTCCGGTGCGCCTCAGACTCCATACAGTGCAACTTATAAAGTTAAAGAGATCTCCCTACACTTTTTGGAAAAAGCGCTCCGTGTGTCTGGTTTATACACTTTTTAAAAAAGTTAATTGTCCTTCAGTGTTTAGAAAGACAACTCGAGGCTCACATATAGAGGAAGGAATATATGGTCAGCGATAGAGAAACGATAGAGAAATGTATTGGTGTAATTTCTGCTTCATTCATAAAATGAAAAATTAAATCCTGAAACAGGTTAGGCACAGTTTTTCCCCCTGTGCTGTTGTGATTTATGTTATAACGTGAGCCACTGATCGTCCTCTGGACTTTCAACGAAAGGAAAGTTCTGTTATATATTTAAGGCGTTCTGCTTCTCCCAGAGCCCAGTGACCACTCTGCTTAAAAACTTTGCTCAGTTGCCCCGTGACACCAGGAAACTTCCAAACTGGAATGCTCAGTAATGTGGAGAGTTTTCATTGATGTCCGGTGACTTCTCATTGAAAACCACATTACAGAGTTTTCAGTAAGATTTGAGAGGTCTGCTGAGTGGGTCATTGTGTTGGAGTCTATTGTTCTTCTGTGTCTTGTTCATTTCCACCAAGCAAACTCACTCAAGTAGAAAGTGGCGGGATATTCTTTATTAACAACAACAAAAACTTAATTAATTTGCTGAAGTTCTTATAACCTTTTTTATGCTTGATGTTTTACTCTCTGAAGGCTGAAGATGCACAAAGTGTTGGTGTGACAGTATGTCCTGTATATTTTGAAGGTCATGGGAAACAATATATATAGTTTAAGAGAAGTGAGAGCACATGCAGTTAGTCTGGCACCATGTGGGTTAGACTGGAGGTTCCTATCCACATAAATGTCCTTATGAAAGGCATAGCAAGTCCCTGGTCTGTGAAGTAAATGTCTTCATGTGTATCAGGCTTTTCTTCTCTGCCTCACAAAATCTGCTCTAACCTTGTAACAGCTATTCATAGCTATTTTCATCTCAGAGTGGGGAAAGAGACCCAGTCTATAAACCTTCATCAGATTCCTGATAAGTTTTAATGTTGAGCTGCGAAGGTGAGAATCAAACTGGGTTTAATTAAACTGTGGTTTATTATGATTATGGTTAAAATCACGCTGATCTGTGCTTATTTTTTTGAGGACCCACTCACATCCATTTAAAGACTCCTAGAACCCATTAATGACCTCGTCTTTGATATTTGTGCTGAATATAACGGATTTATGGAATTCATAAGTTGTTGCATGGTGTGTTTTGTTAGGTCACAATATTGACTACCTGGCCACAATATCTCAGCAATTATTTTCTGTTGTTCTGGAGCTTTGAGATTCTTGTATTAACACTGCTTCTGCAGCAGACGGTCATAGTTAATTTTGACCAAGCAGGGCACTAGTTTTCAGGGGACAAGCCCAGATGACATCAGTCCTGTAGAGTAAACTGGTCACTGGTCTGTGTTTTAACTTTAACTGTGAATCCATTTTAATTGTAGTAAGATGAAAGCAGGACACTGCGGACAGCCAGTCTGTTGAAACTGAATTGTGTCACACTGGTCAAAAGGAACTCAGCTGAGGCCATACTTTTGTTAATGGGCTGATTTTCCCACAGGAAATGTTCTGTAGATCTGCAGGGCTTCTCCATAAGCACTGAGAAAAGAAGCTCACCACAGGCCTTACTGAGCAGATTTAGCTGCAGTGACTGTTCTGCCACACACACTTATCAGATTGGGTACACAATCATGCAGCATCGTGGCTTCTCTCCAGCAACCTCATTTTGAACAGCTTGGCGAAGACAACAGCATTCAGTAGATTTTCTGGTGTTGTCTGAAACCTTTTTGCATTTCTGCTCAGCAGCTTGGTCTGCTGATGATCTGGTTTCATGTCTGCTTGCAACTGAGTTTAAAACTTTGGTAATTTAAGCAGATAAATTTGTGTCTGTACAGTAAGAATAGGAGTAGACTAAAAGAAGTTTTTTAACATGTATACTCTGACAGTGAATTTTCTAAATAGGCCTAAAAGCTGTTCAGACGATAAATAGCAGGTACTCTCATCTGACATAGTTTTAAGGCTTGAGATGTAGTGCAGCAGAAAAGTCCTGTAGGTGGAACCCTCTCTTGTGACAGAAATGTGGGTTTTTATTTTTTGAGGAGTGCTGACCAGGTTGATGACTGTGCTTGAGGCTTAGAGAAGCCTGTCTTTAAGATGGTCTGTGTTGCACAAGGGATTTAAATATTCACAGCAACAGCGTTTGTTATTTTTTCCTCCACAACCCTAATTTACCCATCATTCTTTACTGTAGGGGTTAACAAAGAATTGCCATTTGTCCATGATTTCATCTTCTTGCTGATGTGATGAATTTGATGGGATTTAGGGTTTCTTCAACTTACTTCAAACAGTTCAATCTAAAGAACTTTTTAAGAACTTTTGATGGCTACTCAAAGTTCCATTTCACATCCTTGCCTTGATTTAAAGGACAATGTTGCATAAACTGACTAAAATGTGTTTTCTGTCCCTGCTCTCAGAAATAGGATTAGCTTGGAATATCTAGTTTTGTCTCCTCTACTAACGATTGTGTTAAATCATGTAATGCTGCCAAAAATACCAACTGTCAAGAATGCTAAATATGTCAAATCTTCCCATAAAACTAAAAGTACTATTTGGAGCTTACATAGGTTACAATATATTGAAGGTGTTTAAACCAGGATATGTTTTAATGGTTGATACTGTGTGTATTATTGCCAGTTTAACAGTGCCCTTTACCTTTACTTTCACCAGCTAACACTCCCTGAGAATGGGTGACTGGAGCGCTCTGGGTCGTCTGCTGGACAAGGTCCAGGCCTACTCTACTGCTGGGGGGAAGGTCTGGCTGTCAGTCCTCTTCATCTTCAGGATCCTGGTCCTGGGTACTGCAGTGGAATCAGCCTGGGGAGATGAGCAGTCTGCCTTCAGATGTAACACCCTGCAACCTGGTTGTGACAATGTCTGCTATGACAAATCCTTCCCCATCTCCCATGTGCGTCTCTGGGTTCTCCAGATCATCTTTGTGTCAACGCCGACACTCCTCTACCTGGCTCATGTTTTCTATCTGAACAGAAAGGAACAGAAACTCAACAGGAAGGAGGAGGAGCTTAAAGCTGTACAAAATGATGGAGGAGATGTTGACATCCCACTGAAGAAAATTGAGATGAAAAAGCTAAAGTATGGTATTGAGGAGCATGGCAAAGTGAAGATGAAGGGTGCTCTGCTCAGAACCTATATAGTCAGTATATTCTTCAAGTCTATGTTTGAGGTGGGCTTCCTGGTCATCCAGTGGTACATGTATGGTTTCAGTCTGTCTGCAGTCTACACCTGTGAGAGGTCTCCATGCCCACAGAAGGTGGAGTGTTTCCTGTCCCGACCTACAGAGAAGACCGTTTTCATCATCTTTATGCTGGTGGTCTCACTGGTGTCCCTGCTGCTCAACATTATCGAGCTTTTCTATGTGTTTTTTAAGAGGATCAAAGATCGTGTGAAGGGCAAACAGCAGCCCACTCTCTACCCCAGTGGAGGCACCTTGAGTCCCACTCCTAAAGAACTGTCCACCACCAAGTACGCCTACTATAATGGCTGTTCCTCCCCGACTGCCCCACTGTCACCCATGTCCCCCCCAGGCTACAAGCTAGCCACAGGGGAGCGGGGAACTGGCTCATGCCGTAATTACAATAAGCAGGCCAATGAGCAGAACTGGGCCAACTACTCCACGGAGCAGAACCGGCTCGGCCAGAATGGTGGAGGAAGCACTATTTCAAACTCCCATGCACAAGCCTTCGACTTCCCCGATGACACCCACGAGCATAAGAAACTGTCCTCATCGGCAGGACATGAGCTGCAGCCGTTGGCGTTGATGGATGCCCGGCCCTGTAGCCGTGCCAGCAGCCGGATGAGCAGCCGAGCCAGGCCAGATGACCTGGACGTGTAAAACCCAGTTCTTCCACCTCCCACCTCTGCATGGCTGACGGGATGTGTGGCTGCAGCCAGAGAATCAGGAAACACTCCATCACATAGGTTCATATAAGAGGTGGGACTAATCTTGATCACTGTCATCATTATAGAGACTCTTAGTCAATCAAAGAGACATTAAAACTTATTATGTAACACTGTCAGAGGTACAAGTTGCAAATACTTTTTTCCAGTGACTTTTACTATAATGTTTTAGTGGAGCTAACCCAGCTGTACAGGAACAGAACAGCCACAGCAATGGTACAAGAGTCTAACAGAGGTGGTCCTTAGAACCAGTCACTGATCAGTTCAAGAGCAGAGGACCACACTGTTCAAAGACTGATTTGGTTTTAATTTGTGAAAGTCTCATTTCTTCTTGTTTTCATACTTTCTGCCAATCCTCCAATTGATTAGAGTAATTTATTCACCACTGCCATAGCTGAGATCTGAAGGTATGGTGACAGCATCGCAATAGGGTGTCTTCTTAGTTGTGTTTTTTTTTTTAACATCTTGCCAGGGATATTAGAGAGAAATCAGCCTTTAGGCTAATTCTGGTTCATTTACATTTCCTTTCTCTGTTGATCATTGTTTCCTGTCAAATAAACTAATTGACAAAAATAGTGTCCATCAGAGCAAGACACATCCCCATACCCACTGGTCCCAAATCCGTGTTTCAGCCAAATGATCTATACCACATAATTTCAAATGTGCGCTTTTATCTCAGGCAATAATTAGAACTCCACCACCTCCCACCCAAAACTATTCTGTTAAGATTAGGGAAGGAACAATACTGAGTTTTGGTAAGAGATAGGATGTAAAATGTACAGTGCTGAATTCACTCATTGTCCCCAAGGGGTATTACAGCAGAATGATGACACACTACTTCCACTTTAGTTCCAGAGAGAGTCATTACAAGTATGATCACAACCGGTCTCTTGTGGGGAACATGTAAACATAGATCAGGTAGTTGTTTGAACAAATGACCAATGCTGTTGTTTGTTCAGGTAAGGACAGTCCTAACTTTAATATAAACCTGTGTGATCGACTGCAACGTCATTCAGTCAACATTTCATTTGTACTAACACTGTGTGATGGACTCAGCCACACTTGCAGTGAGAGGCTCTTACATTTTGCTTATGTAATAAAGCTGCATTTATGTTTAAATCATCATCATTAATACATTTTCTTTTTGCTTTAACTTACATCATAGTAACTATCTTAACCTAGTTCTCAATTAAAATCAGATTTTAGTCTCTCAGTCACAGCAAAGACAGGAATTATTGTGTTGAGTAAAGTGTTTACCACTTGGCTCATTCCTTACAGGTGACGAACAGTTATAGTGAATATTTATTGCTTGGCATCAGTAGGACACCTACCACTAAGAGAAAAATTGACTACTATCCAGTATCTCTTACTCACAGAAAACATCTTACATCAACTCCCCACCAACTGTATATTTATTGACAGTAAAAAACAATTTGTATTTTTTTTTCTTTAGTAACTGCCAGTCAGAGTGGACTGTTGTTTCCTGATAAACTTTGAATTTATGTGGTCCTATGTTTTCATTTTGTGGTTTTATTTGTCTTTTTTTGGGGTGTGTGTGAGAGTGGCAGGGCTGATGGTTCAGGCTGCTGTAGCACAGCAAACTCTGTTCTACTTGTGTGTGGGTTCCTTAAAGAAAGGCTTTATTACTGTCATTCATTTTACCTGTGTGTTCTCTTTTTTTTATTCATCTTTTGTGGGCAGTAGAGAAAGACAGTTGAATG
This sequence comes from Lates calcarifer, assembly GCF_001640805.2. Lineage (NCBI taxonomy): Eukaryota > Metazoa > Chordata > Actinopteri > Centropomidae > Lates > Lates calcarifer. Next base: position 22,986,075 of record NC_066839.1, read on the forward strand.
ATTATCTGTGTATTTGAGTGAATGATTTCTTCATTCTGTAGGTAATGTTTTGATTTCAGACTCAGAATTAACCATTGCTGCTTGGATATAGATATTTAGTACTGTAAATCAAGCTAACTGTGTCACAAAAATGTGAGTTTTTAGAAGACTGCTTATAGATTTGGACTAATATTTAGTCAATTATATTAAAATGTATGCCAATGTAGCTCCACAACTACCCAACAGTAGGATAAATCTCAATTTGGGCTTCTTTTCTCTTTATTGTCATTTTAAATTGTCAATGTGCATCATTTTGTCGGTACTTACATATGTCATGGATCTTTCAGCTACAATGGCATTTGCACTGAGATCTTGGTGATAGAGATGTAATATGATGCATGTGATACACATGTTACTAATTTATTTTATAAGATATAACAGAAATCACTACAGTGCATAATATCAGACATCTGGCCACTGGTTTCATTGACTGGTTCTGTGAGAGATGTCTTCCATTGACAGAACAGGAGCAATAGTCATTTGTTGCAGTTACACAGACAATGCTAATCCATGGGGATCCACTGTTGTACAGTGTAAGTGCATGATAGCAAAACAAAAAAACCCATTAATTGTATCTGTGAAAAGCTATTTTAACCAATAAATATTTTTCTTTCTTAATCACTGATTGATTGACTTCATTTCAGGTCATTGTATTTGTTATCACTGAATGAACCACCAGTCATGCATTTGTAATTTTTAGTTTTAGTTTTATTCCACATAAATATAACATTTTCAGTTTTAATGTTTTCCTATCTGTTTCCATCTTTCAAGTGTAGTTACAGTTACAGGTGTTGATCTCACCTAAGGTTAGAGGAAAATCACTTCTCACCTGTTAATAGCAGACTATAGTTGTGACACACAGTGTTCATGTCACTCTGCTTTGTGGTAATGTATGCAGCAAATTCAGCTGTCCCTTCTTAACTCTTGCTGTTTGAGTATAGCTGCCTGCTATCTACTACTGCTTTGTTCTTACACTGTTCATTGTCTTGGTTTCTGCTAAAACATTTGATAAAACCAACATAGTGATACTCAATTCTTTTAGTGAACATGTAAAAGAAGATTTAGATGCATCCTGCACTCAATCCTACAGGTAAACATTTAGGTGGTGGACTGCAAGTATTAAGTAAGATTGTTCCAGCTGTTTAGTTGCTCCTTCTTGTTTAGTATACAAGAGGGTTCTAGCTAGGGCTGAACGATTCTGGAAAAAAATCTAATTGCAATTTTTCTGACAGATATTGCGATTTGATTTGCAATATTATTTTGAAAGTCAAGCTTCAGTCCAGGATTCACTATATACATGCAAAACATGTGATGGAGCATTACCATTTAAGAGATCATTGAAATATTAACTGCTCTGTGTACTAATCCAAGGATGAGAATGAAAATATATGAATCGAAAATGTACTTACTCCAAAAAAAAAAAAAAAAAAAAAAAAAAATGGTATAGAACATTCACATAATGAACCATAGAACAATTCTCACCAAACAAACAATAGCACTATGCTTGCTTACCTTCTTTGCAGTAACTTTACATCGGTCATACTGCTGCCTGTGCTGATTTTTCAAATGCTGATACACTGAGGGGAAATGACAGGAGACTGACAGGCACACAGAGAGCCAGTAGAGACAGACACAGCTGATTAAAACTCTATGAGATTTGTCCCGATAGTAAATACAAAATACAAAACCTAACTTAATGTTGGCTAGTTCATTATACCATTTTCTCTTCTTTTCCTCTCTCCTTCTTGGCTCAACTGGGTATTTTGCAACTTTCTAATATCAGAAGGCAATAATTTTAAAATAATAAAATACGTATAGCAGAAACAGTGCAGACAACGTTGGCGTCTTGGTCACAGCTCAGCTATCTCTCTTGCCGGCCTGTTGACACTGTCAGCTGCTTTTAACTCATCATATCACCGGTACTTTCAGCTTTAGCTGTGTCTGTTCTCGTGACAGGCATGCAGGTAGAGTGTGACACCAGAGTGGAGTATTGGTGTGACTCACACTGCCTGCGTTGCGCTGTTGCTCTGCCCCCTGTTTTCATAAGTATCTAACGCCACAGTTAAGATTTGTTGTTTGGTCATTTCAAGTCAAGATTTGGTTTACAGCCTGTCACTCTGTTGCTCCTGCAGTGCTCTGCCTGTGAACTGTGAGGCATGAGGTCCGTGTACATAAGGGCCAATTGATTTTTGTTTTGGAACAGAAAACAGATGGCAGGCCTTTTCCTGTTTTTTTTTTTTTTTGAATAAGAAACCGGAAACAAAACAAACCGTTTTTCGGTTTTCGTTTTGGAAATCAGAAAACAAAGAACTTGTCATTTGTAATAATTTAACTAGCTATCTTCGCCCATCTAAGGTGAAAATAGATGAACAAGAAACACCCTGCAAAGAGCCCACATCCCAAAAGTGTGAAAATAGCTAGCTAAGGCTATCTTTTTTAGCCTTAGTTAAGGACTGTGCTAGCTTACGGGGATTTAAGACGTTTTTTTTAAAAAGCTATTTTTTTGGGCTTTTTCGCCTTTATTGGATAGGACAGTGGAGGAAACAGGGAGAGAGAGCGGGGGAATGACGCACAGTGAGGGTCCAGCCAGGCCGGGAGTCGATCCGGGAACCGGAAACCTGTGTTAATCTATGTTAAAATAAAACAAAAAAAAATTAAAATTAAACAAAAATTTTAAATTACTAGACGTTCTTTGTTTTCTGATATCATTGTTCCAAAACAAAAATTGAAAATCGGCTCATTTTTTGTTTCCGGTTTCTTATTCCAAAATAAAAAAAAAAATAAAAAAAAAAAAAACAGGAAAAGGCCTGTCATCTGTTTTCAGTCTTTCCACTCCAAAAATTGTTTGGCCGTTATGTACATAGACCGGCAGCTGACTCCCTGTTGTAAAAATAATTGCAGTTTTTTCGCATTAGTTTAAATCACAGTTGCGGTTCAGTTTCGAGAAGTTGTTCAGCCCTAGTTCCAGCTACCAGCTAAAAGCTATGCACATATTTTTAGTCAAAGATTTTGTTGATTGAATTAACACTGCTGCAATAACTGACACAATTGTGGCTTCATCTATCGCACGGATTATTTAAAAAAAAAACAAAACAACCCATCATTATTCTGATCTTTTTCAGCTTACATTGTGTTCCAGCTTCTCATAAAATACTGACCAAGAGTTTCTGATCAGGTATACAGTAACTGCCATTTGACTTGGCACCATGGGTGTTACTTGATATGGATGTTGCTCACATGCAGAGTTTAGCAGTGTTTTATTATATTTCACACTAAAGGGTGTCAGCTCTGGCAGGACACTCAAGCTGACAGTCAGCTGATCTAAACAATCTCCAATCATGTTTGACATCTCCACAGGCCAGTGTTTTTAAGCAGCAAGTACCACATTCTTGGCACGCCAAGTGCCACATGCCACTATTGACTGCTGTGTTGGTTACCTGTCACACACTGCTGAAGACTTGCTTCTTGAAGGTTTGAAAAAAAAACTCTAATCCATAATACAACCATTTCAAGACCTGCTGGTTTGTGTTAATAATGCATTTTCATCAGTTTCATGAGTGGACATACAAAGTTTACATCAACATCAGCATTACATTGCTTACTCTAATTACCACATGTTGCTGTTGCTGTTACAAGTTTTTCTGGCTTCTCTCTTCACCATGCTAACTTCATTTTTGAAATAACTGATCAAATTTGGTGCACTATGGATTTTCAACTCACATATGGAAAATTATGTTACCAAGCAATATACTGTTATATTTCTCTGTGCTGAATCTTCATTTTGGGCTTCTATACGTATATAGAGCACCCTGGAGAGCTGTACCTGTACTGCAACATATAACCATTTTGGCATTTATACATAATATTTTAACTTTATGACTTAAGCATTGTAACATTTATGGAGGATTGCATCATGGGCTTAAAGGAAAAATCTGTCCAGCTAGTACTGCCAAGGCCTTCTGAGCACCACATAAACCAAGTCATGATCCAGATTAAAGGAGAGTGATAGGACTCTGAAGGTATTCAGTCCTAAAGTGTATTGTAGCTTTGATAAAGACTTCCCAGGGATGCAGTTAAATTTCATAATATGAAAGGACACAGCTCTTTTTCGCTTGTCCAAGTTTCCTATTTAATCTTTCCACACATAAATCAAACCACATGTGTACAAAGACCCGAGCTGCAGATTGAAGACTACATGTGGTTCAGAGTTAAAGAGGGAGAAGTGTGTGGGGGGTGTCAAACTTTCATTAATGACTTATTCATTTTCAGTGCAGCTGTAAAATATTTTTTAAAATTTCTTTTATGATATAAAACTCCCTTTAATTCCATTATTATGTTGGAATGTACAGAAGGGAGAGAGTGATGGATTATTTTGGTTTAGTTCAGTTTATGTACACTTATTACACTTTGAGATATTCAAATATTGACACCTCACACATAAAGTACATGGAATCCTGGATATCAAATAAATAATAAAAGTTACATGGCATTGTTCAGGGCACAAACATAAAGAGTAAAACATAAAATAAACTAACATTTAAGATAGCTTAGCCTAGCTTAAAATAGCTAAACTATCGCAGCTTAGCATAAATTCTAAAATAAGCTACTTTAGTTTAGGATAAACTAAACAGGGAAACAGTTAGCCCCACTCTATTTAAAGAAAAATAAATAAATAAATAAAAATCAGCCAACCTGCTAAAGCTCACTAATTAACATCTTTGTTCAGTTGTCATCACCTTGAGATTGCCTAGCAACCAGCGGAGACTCCAGGAAGTCACTACACTGGCCAAGAAATACTCACACCCATATCCACACATAACATGTTATTTTTAAACTTTGGTTTGTATATGTATTAAACATATGAAATATGATGTTTTAATTAGTGTGCTGTAGTGGTGCTGGTTGACAGAGCCAGGCTTGTTGTTTTCCCTTGTTTCCAGTCTTTATGCTACTGGTTACTGACTCTATGTTCATATTTGCTGTACAGATACACCACTGCTCAAAGGTTTGGGATCACTTGGAAATTTTCTTGTTTTCCATGGAAAGACACATGAAATTAGTCTAAATAGGAAATAGCAAATGAACAGGACTTGCTGACATTATCAGAGTTAGAAATAATGATTTTAATGGAAATGATTAATGTGTTCTTCAAACAACTTTTGCATCAATTACAACCTGGCAGACCTTAGGCATTCTAGCTGTCAATTTTTCAAGGTAATCTGATTAGATTTCACCTCATGCTTCCTGAAGCAGTTCCCACAAGATGGATTGGTTTGATGGAGTCTTCCTCCATACCATATGGTCAACTGCTGATGCTTCAGATACTAAACTAACCTAAAGAATGTCATGCTCCCTTTTTGGCTCCCTTATTAGTACAACGGTTTTAGCTGTGCAACACAATTGCAACACAAAAGGGTTTTCTAATAATTAATTAGCCTTATAAAATAATTAATTTGGATTAGCAGCTGTACCTGGAGATTGATGCAGAGGACTGACAGCGGATAATAGGCCTAATCAGAATCGTCTGATTAATTTTAATTGTGTGAAATGGATAAAATTGTTTGTGAATTGCACGAAAATGTGTTTTTCTTTGGAAAACAAAGACATTTGCAAGTGATCCCAAACTTTTGAGCGGTAGTGTATAATAGTAGTATCAATCTTCTCATCTAAATCTAAAAAGTTGTCTTGTTCTTTCTTCTTCTATATGTACGTATATGTATGCTGTTCCTGTTTTTTCTTTATTTCAAAGCACTTAAGTGTTGTGCAGGAGCTGCATCATAATAGTTCAGAGGTGCACACACTGCAACTCTGTTGGACCTGATTTCATGATAAATGGTAAATGGACTATACTTATACAGCGCTTCACACTACAGATCACATTCACCCCATTCATACAGCACTTGTTCTATAGAAGAGTGCTTTCACACCGATGACACATCGGAGGCAATTTGGGGTTCAGTATCTTGCCCAAGGATACTTTGGCATGTGGACTGGAGGAGCCGGGAATCAAACCCCCGACCTTCTGATTGGTGGGTGACTGCTCTACCTCTACCTCCTGAGCCACAGCCGCCCCTTTAAGGTGCAAGGTGGATGGATAGTGTCCATGGCTCTGTGTGTGCATGTGTGTGTGTGAGGTGTGGTGTTGGTGGGGTGAGGGGAGCAGGTGGGGGGTATGGTCAGTGTTTGTTTGCGGTCTGAATGGCCCAGGGGAAGAAACTGTTTGTGAGTCTGATGGTGTGGGACTTGATTGACCTGAAGCGCCGTCCGGAGGGTAACAGGTCAAACAGGTGGTGGGCGGGGTGTGAGGGGTCTCCTGTGATGGCCCTGGTTTTCCTGAGGCAGCAGGATCTGGATATTTCATCCAGAGAGGGCAGAGAGCTTTCCTGTCCTCAGCTGTGGAGCCTGCGTACAACACACTCAGACAGTATGTTAATACATTCTTCACAGAGGAGTGATAGAAGGCCAGCAGCAGCTTCTCGTCTAGATTGTTTTTCCTGAGGACACGCAGGAAATACAGCCGCTGCTGAGCCTTCTTCACTAGAGCCTTGGTGTTTGAGTCCAGGAGAGATCGGCTGAGATATGGGTGCCCAGGAACCTGAAGGTGGTCACAGTTTCCACACGTTCTTCATTTATGAGGAGGGGACTGTGGTCTTGTCTGTCCTTCCTGAAGTCCATGATGAGTTCTTTTGTTTTCTGGACGTTCAGTGTCAGGTTGTTAGCTGAGCACCAGAGGGACAGTTTCTCTACCTCAGCCCTGTATACTGTCTCATCTCCATCAGAGATGAGCCCAACCACGGTGGTATCATCTGCATACTTGATGATGGTGTTGGTTGGGTGAGTTGGAGTGCAGTCATAGGTATACAAGGTGTACAGTAGGGAGCTCAGCACACAGCCCTGAGGGGAGCCAGTGCTGAGTGTGAGTGTGGAGGAGAGGTGGGGGCCAGGTCTAACAGATTGTGGATGCAGGTGGGGAGGGGGATCTGTAGTTGGAGCAGTTTGGTGATTAAATGGTGTTGTGAGGAGGCAGTGTTTGCTGGTGTGTGGTGGACTCAAAGCAGGCAAAGTTGTTAAGCTCCTCTGCCAGTGTACTGCTGCTGTTGCAGTTGCTGAAGGATGTGGGGCTCTGGCCTCTCTAGTTGGTTAAGGCCTGGATGCCCCTCCACATCTGTCATGGGTTGTTGTCCATCAGATAGCCCTCTGTCTTCTTCCTGTAGGCCTCATTTGCCTGTCGGATGCCTCTCCTCAGGTTGGCTCTGGCAGTGCTGTACAGTGAGCTGTCCCTCGTCATGAAGGCTGAGTTACGCTCTCTGATCAGCACCTTCACTTGTCATCCAGGATTTCCTGTTTGGAAAAACCCGGATGTGTTTGTTGACTGTCATGTTTTCTACATCGAGTGCTGTGTAGAAAAAGTGACAGTTTTTGAACATTTATTACATAAAAAATGACTGTGTAACATATAGAACATACTCTGGGTGTGGCCAAACTATGGGGTGACCAAATATGACCCAACATATGGCCCAACACCTTAATCTATATATAATAAAATTTAAGAAGTGCAGTAGAGAAAAAGGCTTCTCAATGGGATAAGTAAGAATCCCTAAAAAAAAATAGTGCAAAAAAAGTGATAGATTTTAATGTGTTGAACATGTGCATGAGTATTAGCACTAAGAGAGGCTTGGATTAGTGGCTACTCTGGATTGCAACCTAATGATTGGTGTTCTTCCTCAGGTAACATCAGGAGGTTAATGTTAGTGTGACTCTAGAAATAGAGGAAAGGCAGGAAATGCCCTATATTGGAAATCCCTAGTATACAGAACTATATGTATACATAATATATTAGAAGAGGGGTTTATATTAAACAATACAGGTCTAATTTCTCATTAAGCCCACGAGGGAACTTAGTTCCCAGGTTAAATATCCATCTTGCCTTCTGTTTTTAAGAGCAACAATTGAGATCACTACCTCTGCCCCCTGTAGGGTGATGTGATGAGTATCATGGTGAAAACTACTGATCCCATCTGATCAAGAGGCTTAGTTTTGAGCTCTCCTGTTGATGCATAGTAAGGGGATATAATCTACTGGCTTAGTTGCTGGACAGATCTGGAGCACTAATATTCTCTAGTTTTTTGAAAAAAAAAAAAAAAAAGTTCACAGATCACAGCCTCAAGACCCGACCAACAGTAAGTAACATACCTCACTTTTGAAGTTGAAGTGCCAGCATTTCAAAATGGGGAAATATGTGACTCATCAGTGCTGGTCAAAGAATTCAACTGGCACTTTCATGATTTTACTGCCATATGAACTGGTTCTCAGGTTTTTTCTCTGTTAATGTGGAAGGAGAACAAGAGGACATGAAGCTGGAGCTTCTTGAAATAAAAATGTGAAACGCTGCCATAAGGATGTTCAGTTTATTTGGTTCATACACACTGCATGTGTGCAAACATCTTCTTTGGTGACACTGAACCAGAACAGACTGAAGGTCAAGATGACTGACAGTCACCTCTGTGATGTACTTCCAAACTCTAGTACACGATCTACACCTGATATGGGAGCCCAGTCATGAACTAAGAGTGATATTTACTGCTGAGTTAACCTCAATATTGTTAAAACCATTTTACTGCAGATTCAGTTGTTAAAAAGCCCACGACCCGTGATTGCTTAAGTTTTTTTTCTCTTTGTGGCTCCTTGCATGAAGTTTCTAAAATTTGGGCACCCTTGCTGTACAATAGCTTAGCTTATAGCTTTTTTCACTGTCCACTAACTCCTGGTCAATGTTCTTTGACCCCTCCACAGTTGTTTCTAATTTTCTTTCAAAACATGTTTGGTGTTGCAGAAGAGTTGTGTTCTTTCAGAAGTTCTTTCAGATGTTTTTTTTCTTCTCTGGCTCCTGGTGTTCCTTCAGGCTCTTACCACGGTTCCTCACACATGTAGTGTTTACCACAGTTGCTGAATTTGATCCTCAACATGGATAAGATCAATGACCAAAGTAGGCTATAGGCAATGGCTAAAAGTGGTGAAAAAAAATTAGTTTTTAACCTTATTTTCCCACGTTTTTGGGTGTAAATGATTGGGATGATTCCCAGGCACCATCAATAGCTGTCTTTGAATGCAATCCAATGTAATCCAATGGACAATTGTCCACATCACAGTAAGTCCTATAAAGTGCTTGGTTTTGTCAACTTTTGTCACTGACAGGCCTGACAGGCCTGTCAGTGGCAAAAAAGGAAACCTTTTGCCTTCTGTAGAGGCTTAGAATGGTATAACAAGGTTAAGATTCCTACAGCAATAGACCCTTTTTTAATTACGGAGTAAGATCCTTTTTGTTTAACCAGAAACATTGCCATATATTGCTAACATTGACAAAACCACAAATTTTACTTTGCGCAACATAGGAGCTACTGGTACACTGCTGCCTCAGTTGGTTAGTTTGTTTGTGTTATTGTGTGGTACTTTTAGTTATGTAAAGGATCTGAATACTTCCTCCACCACTGAAAGTCACAAAATAACAAAAGTGAACTTTCATGCTCAGGACATAACTGTAAATAAGCTAATATGAGTCAAAGGAGGGAGGCTGTAAATGTTTCCAAGGACAATGTTATTTTACTGGCCTAGACACTGTGCACGCATGTTATGGTGGCTGGACTTATTTTTAGTGTGCAAGTGAACATTGAGGTTGGCAACTGCTGTGCTGCAGCTGGTTTGCTGGTCTCTGACATCCAAAGATGTCACTGACTGACTTATAACCGCACACCACAGAGCTGGGGTGGAACTATGGCTTACTTGGCAAAAAGGCATCTTAGTGTGCACTCTAAAAATGGCCCCTCTTTGATTTGTGACGTCATGTTCAAACCGAGACCAGCTGGCTGCACAGAAAGGCCACATGCTTTTGATGTCATATAGTAAGCTGAACAAAAGCAGTAAGTCATCGGAGACAAGTTTTCAGGTTTTTAATGAAAAAAGCACTTCTTTACCATTATGTGATGTAACGATGTGATGATAATTCTGATGTGCATGGCTCTATAGTTTCATACCCAGATCTTTACCAGGTATTAATCTGGTATGAATGGGTCACACAGGTTGAACAGTGTAATCCTGTGTTAAACATAAGGTCTCTTTGTGAATGTTATATCAGACTCTTCCTTATAGGCTCACAGTGCCTCCATATCAGTGTGTATTACCACCCCTCGTAGCTAGGAGAATGAATGGGGATTGTTTACCTGGCTGTGAGCTTAAGCTCCTTATCACATCCACCGACTGAAAGGTTGCATTTTTGCATGTCTGACAAACACATATCCACAATAGTCACTGCATGTACCATTTTAATATACAGTGACCATACAATGGCCACTTTGTGCGCAGTTGTGAAAGAGCACATAAAACAATGAACACTGCCATATTAGTATTGCTCATGAGTGGACATCATCAGCCCTTCTATCTACAGTTAACATTAATCATTAACTATACAGTCAAATGTTGTACTGACTTGATATGAATAGTTTCATCATGTTGTAAATATTATGTGGTGGTCAGCGAAACATCTAGCTATTTATAGCTAGCTAAGTATTCGATGAGACCATGCATGTAGTAGGTGGTAATTAGTGCAGCATAAAGCAATATAGGCAAACCAACTCAAGAAGTTTGTGTTTTGAGTGATTTCATTTACTTACTTGTGCTATAAGGCCTAGACTGCTGGGGAATTCCCCATGATGCACTGAGCTCCTCTTTCTTTCTCTATATGTATGTGTTCATATCCCATAAATACATGAAACTAACTTGACATCTTCCCTTTCCCATAGTTTTGTGCTCTTCCGTCTCTCTCTCCTCTTCTGTCTCTTTCTGCAGGTATTTCTTCCTCCAGAGCTGTAGAGTCTGATCTGTGATGGCAAGCCTCCTGCTGCTCCTATAATCCTGCTCATTGCCTGCGGTTGCATTTACATTTATTAGTCCTACCTTTGGTCTTATTTTCTGACATCATTAGGGCCTGAGCATGAAGTGTGAGAAGGCCCTATTGAAATTGCTTGGATTATTATTAGTCTCATTCATTGGTGCTGTAAAATGGCTCCATAGCGCCCACTGGAAATTTTTAAAACCCCCTTGCCATTGGGCTTAGTTTGTCCAAAGTGAATGAAATTCAGAGGCATTATGTAATGTGCTGAGATGCACAAAATAGTCTCTTGACATCATGGCCTCAAACCTACTTGCCATTTGGCGATGTTGTAGTTGAAAGAACTCCTCCTCTGGTTTATTCAAAGTAAACCAGTGGGGATAGTAATAATATCTGTTTTAGAGTTGTCCCAAAACACAAAATAGGCTGAAAAGTGAGTTCTGAAAATGATAATTCTCAAATTAAGACATCACTGAGTCAGGGGAAACTTTATGTTAGAGAGACAGTAACCATTATCTGGGTTTGTAACATTACTCCTTAATGAGAATTCACTTATGTAGAATCTGCATGTAAGCTACATTCAGAAAAACCTCCCAGCTTAGTAAATCAGTCAGAATTGTCCATTTGAAAAATTGGTCCACTTTTCAGAAAAATGCCCCACTATCTAAAATTATGGTTTTTACTCATAGAAAGATTCACAGGCAATGCAGGCAGACAGTGCATTGTACATGCAGATACAAAGAACTGTTGCAGGGTGGGTATGAGGATCACAGTACAACTCATACCTATAGTTCATGGTCATGCATGAGACAATTCATACCATGTGTCTTCATAGTAAAACATTGAAACAAAAGCGTAATGACCAATATGATCAGCTGATTGATTTCAAGATATGAATATAATTTCTAGAAATACTGGGCAGCATTATACACACTCCAATAAACATACTAAATCTAAAGCAATATATACAGTATATATATTTATATATAGTTATTTCATAACTTGATATTAAAGTCAAGGTAAACAAAAAGTCTAAATCATTTGTAATGACAGTCAGCTCATATGTTAGCATGTTTTAGTACAAAAGTACTACAATGATGAAAACCCAATGGAAGTGAACAAATCACACCTTCTGCCACTTGTTTGGTTTCAGTGCTGTAAAAAACAAATTTCGCCCTCATTTGCACAAGGTAAACATTTCAAATTTACATTTATTTAAATGTTGAAAACATCATTGACATTCTGTCCTGGTTTTCACCGGCTGCCACTGAGTTTATCATTTGTGTTCTGCTGCAATAATCACAAATCCCCACACTTTCCATTACCTGTTATTTTCCTCATGTGACTTCCCCATCTGCTGTCGACACACTGACTCTGTCCTGAGTTTTGTCCTCATCAGCTGCAACCTGAGGGCTGTCCCACAGACTGGTCATACACCCTTGATGGAACACATGCTGTTTGTTAGTACACAGTTCATCTACAAGGTGTGTGTGTTTGTATATATGCACGTGTGTCAATGTACTCTGTTGGAAAAAGGCTTAAAGTGCATTAAGAGGCTAAACCAAACGATTATGACATTTAAGTCCAAACACAAGACCATTTGTAAGGGAGGAGAAAATGGAAACGGGCAGATGGAAACAGGCACGAGTTTAGTCAGAGGAAGTTCAGCCCCAGGTTTCAGGGTCGCCAAACCAGCTCATACATAACAAGTGTCCCACAGTTTCAAACAAAATAACTTGACCCTCAGCTGTCACTGGCTTATCCTACAAAATGACCATGATTTTTGAGTGAGGGCTCATGAGTTTTGCTATTAGCTTCTAGTCACTCCTTTGTTTCTGTAAAGGCTGCTGAGATTTTAAACTTTCTAAATAGGCTGAGGGCTTTGTGTACAATGTCCTAATCTCCCAGGCCCCATGAACTACCCATGATGCATGCATTATTGTTTGCTCTCAACTTAAGTGTGCATAAACACAGCATTAGGATTTCATGGAGAGACCCTTACATATGTGAAAAAACAAAAAACAAAACAAAGAACCAAAACAAACAAAAACAAAAAGGAAAAAGAAATACAGATGAAGGTATGATGTTGACATTATATTGATTATGATGTATATTGGACAGGTATGTGACCAATGATATTCCTTATGTAAGCCATGCAAAGCTCATTCAGCCATACATACCTCAGCTCAGAGGTGTGGCTCGAGGGATGACAGTGTCTGTTGGGCTGTTCCCTACTTTGGTTCAAACTTAATTAAATCTGTAACTGTTGGGTGAATTGAAAGTTACTCCAGAAATTAATGCCCTTTAGTGACAAGCTCTGTCAGCAGTCCATTGGTGACATGAAATTTCAACAAGATATGTGTAGGGAACCTGTGTCATGGTTGGGGCAAGTGGGACAGGTACAAGGACCCAAATGCAGACACCAAGAGCAAGCAGGTAGAATTAAAGAAGTTTATTAACATAAAGTTAAGTATCTTACAGTTTCCATGTAGATTGAGGTAGAGTTCAAACCAGTACAAAACACAAAACTGGGTGACAACATGAGAGAATCCACATGGAAAATAGAGACTGCAACATGACACAACACTATACTCTAACCACCAGAAGGGGATGCATACATTCAAGTGGGACTAGTTAACTAGATAATATGCATTTCCTGCAGAAAATGCATGTGAATGCTTCCAGCATCCACACTATTGCTCTTCAAATCTTTATTCATATTAGTAATAATATTTTTTAAAAAGCTATAACCACCTGTTTGCTGCTGGACTCAAACCAGCAATCTTATGATTTATAGGCAACTGCTCTACCCATTGTGCCACAGAAGACCAAGGGGTACTGTGTGGTGCCACGATGAATTGAAGTGGTAGTAAAATTGCAAAATTGTATAAATAGCAAAATTGCATAAAGCGCAACATGTTCATAATATCTATTATTATAATCATTACTTTTCTCAGGAGGGGTTTTTGATATTTGTCTCTGTCAGGACTTGAACATGAGACCTTGGGTTGGTAGGCATCCGAGTCCACAGTGCAAGCCTGGCAGTAAAAGCAATTGTAGTGTAGTGATTGCAAAATTGCAAAATTGTTGTAAATAGCAAAATAGCATAAAAGCATAAACAGTAAAAAGCTTAAAAAGTGAAAAATTTTCAAAGCAGAATGGTTTCTACAGCATAAAGTGCAATGTCTGAAGCGGGGATTGAACCAGGAACCTTGGGTTTGTGAAAGCTCCCATAGGGTCCCATTCATTTTTTAATTCATAAAAATATTCATATAAAATCATACAAGCATAGGATCAGAAAGTTGAATACATCCCGGAATGTCCAGCAGAAGCTGAACATTTTCATACCTGAATGGTGTTATGTAGCATAAAGAGTGTGGGTCTAGTTAGGGACCGAAAAAGGTACGGAAAAATAATAATAAAATCAAAGAACAATAGTGTGAATCCTTGAAGCATTCACATTAATTAATGAGGCACAGGTGAAACAGAAAACAGGTGGGAAAAAACACAAAGACAGGAAACAGCATCACCAGAGACACACAAGAAAAGAGATTACAAAATAAAACAGGAAGTAAATACTACATGAGACACAAGAAAAAAGTGATTTCAAAATAAGCCCAGGAAATAAGAGTCACACTAGGGACAGGTCATCACAACATGGAATTCTCATTTTCAATGAAAGACTCTCTTCCATATTTAAGTTAAGCTTATTTTTTTGTCTATCACACTTAACTAATTGCATTTTTCCATCTCAAAAGGAATCATCACTGTGAGAATATGTAGCTGAGGTCAGGTGGCAGAGCGTGACATGTCCTGTGACAGGAAGTCCATTTTGGTTCTTCATTTGTTTACACCAGGACTGGCTTTGAACTCAGTTATGGTTATACTTTGCTCTGTAGCACTTTGTAAAGATTTCAGCTTCAGTGCAAAAGCATACAGACATGACTGCTTCCCACTGCTGATGGAGATAAAATATAAGATCCTGCAAAGAAATGATCGCCTTCAGTTCTACAATTGCTAACCCACATTTCACTGTACTGAGCTAGGTAGGATTTTTTTAAAACTCTTCACATAGTCAGGACAACAGCAGTCAATGTGGGCTACTGTACACTGTGGATCACTTTTCAGTGCTTTGACACATGCATTCAATGATCACATCCTTCAAAATATATGAACATATCTCTCTCAATATCTGACACCACCAAACCTCACATTCCATTTTATATATCTACATACTATTACTTTAACTGTTAAATTGAAATGTTAACATAACACTTACTGTAAATTAGACTTACATAGGCTGCATTCTGCTACATCTTCATCTATGAGGCAAGAAAAAAAAACTGTACATGAACACTAAAACATGTTTGCATTCTTTATTGCCTCTATGAAAGGGGGGAAAGGTAAGGCTGAATCCAGAACATTTTGTAATTGCATATGACGATGTGGTGTTTCACTGTCTACATTGGTGACTGGTTTACAGTTGTTTTCAGCCCATTCCATGATGATGTCACCTTTCCTTTCAACTTAGTCTCATTCCTCAAATCCACAGAGGAACTCCTCCTCATGGAGATTTATGACTACCAGCCACATGGCAAGCTGTCCCTCTTGGACACAATGAACACTGGATGTTTGGACATATCTGCAGAGGACTGCCAGGGATGGATCAGGCTGTCAGAGAGGACACGAGGTGTGATGTCAATGAGAACATGTGGTCTAATGCAGAAAACAGGGTTGACTGATGTATTTCTATATCTAGCCCTCACTGCACAAATATATATTAGAGATAGACTGATATGTTTTTTTCAGGGCCGATACAGATTATTAGTAGTCAAGGAGGCCGATAACTTTTTCATTGGAGATGATATTCATTTGCAGTAAAAGTGAAAATATTGGCATAAAAATTTTGACCAATCAGATGGTGCTGTGGGTGAGACAATGCTGGAGACAGAGTAGTGACTGCAGACAGAGAGGCGTGGCTGCATCAGAGCCAAAATAACCCAGTTTTAAATTGATCTCTTATCGGCCGTTGGATTAAAAAAAAAGGCTGATGCCGATATGCGTCAAAATGCCGAATATCGACACCGATAATCTTTACAGCATGATCCATGCTGTAAAGAATGGATGGAGCTTCCATCAGTTAAGAATATCCAACATCACAAAGTTATGGAAAATATGGTGGAAAACCATCACTTTGTGGATGTAAAGAACAGAGAGCGAGAGGGGGAGCGACTCAGACAGACAACATATAAAAGTCACAGAGACCTCCAACCTTGTCTTGTTTTGAAGCTGGGCTTTATTAATGCTCTGGTGAAATATTTATGTGGTTTTAAATTAGTGAGTACTGCTGTTTCTATAAAACAAACTTCACTGCTCCTCATGAAATACAGGGCTGCGCTCAGCAGGAGACTCAAACATCTATCAGGGACATAACAGTGGACAGGAGGAGGCCTGGAGGCCTTCTGCATTCTGCCTCCTCAGTTACCATCTCCAAACATTCAGTTATATCACTAATGCAGCCTTGATACTGTTTTCGTCATGTCCATTTTTTGTGTCTGATTGGTTATTTCCTGGCTCCAAACAAACACTTGCCTGTGCCAAGACGGGTGGAGTGGTGTTGCTGAGGTTGTGTTTATGCAGATCAGGCAGCACAGGGTAATTTTGGTACGACATTGGGCTTGGACTTCTGTCTGCTCAGACCAACACATTGCAAACACAAGCACAAAGACCAATTTTTGTGGTTTTAGTTGGCTGTGGTACTCACACTGACTTGAAAAAAATCACATAAACCCTTTTTATGTATGCTGGAGTTAGCCATCCACAACTCCTTGCAGAATTTATACAATCCTTCCTTATCAGGTAGATTACCTACAGCCATAATGCAACAGGCATGATACATGCTCATCTACTTAAAACTTATAACACAGCACCAGGACAGCACCAGCACATTATCCTCTATGGGTTTCTATAAACCAGACTGGTTAGCTGTTCCACACAGATTCTTCTGTGGTAAAGTCATTTACAGTATAGTAGGTATCTTCAGTATGCCTCCACAGCACCAAGAAGGATATGGGACAAAATAATTTGAAGCAAAACTTGAAACACAGGAAGCTCACACCAACACTGTCAGCACTATTCCTCTGATGTATTCATCCAGCTTGTACTGCTCTGTGCCAGCATTGTGCCAGACTAGTTTCAGGTAATTAGAGGCTTTTGTGTCACTAACAAAACTGAACAAACAGCACACAAACACCTTGACACTAAACCTTTTCTGCTCATAGAAAGATGACTGTGAAACTACATTTGATCAAAGTAAAATACAACTACCAGCCTACATTCTGTCATCACATAGAACTGGAAATGTACACTTTACATGTTAAACTTTTTAACATAGCCTGCCATAAGTAACTGTAACCTGCACCTTTAGTTGCTAAACGCTCAAAATCTTTTTAAAAAACAGAGGACATGACCTCAGAATTCTCAATGGAACCTACAGCCCTGGAAACAATTAATGCAGCAGCACTGGCAGAGGAAAGAACAAGGCATGTTTTCATTTAATGGAGCTGTTAGCTTCTCATATGTAAAGAGTAATACATGATCAACAGTATACCTAACAGAGAATAATACCCAGTGTTGAGGTTTATTTTTATATGATTATTTCTTTATTCAGAACTTGAAACAATAAAATGAGAAACTTCCACCTGACCTTTTCAGGATTGTAGGTGGCTGCAGCCTTTGGCATTGGACAAGAGGTGGGGTACACCCTGGACAGGCTGCCAGTCTGTCAGAGGGCCAACACATGAAGAATCTCCATTAACCTGCATGTCTTGGGACTGTGGGAGGAAATCAAAGCACATGGGGAAAATCCAGGCAGGCACAGGGTGAACATGCAAACTCCTCATAGAAAGGACCAGGCCAGATTCATACCCACGACCCTCTTGCTGTGAGGTGACAGTGCTAAACCACTGCACTACTGAGCCTACCCCATATCATTATGAAACATACATATAATAGCAGTATTAGCACTTAGGGGAAGTAAGAGATGCATACTAGAGCAGCAGAAATTAGCAGTCATAGTAGTGATTTAGCTTCAATTATTTATTTAGAGCACTGGTAGGGACACTGTCCCACAATGTATCCCATAAAAAGTATATTTATACTATAAAAAGATTTTTCCAAATATATTTTGAAATACAGTTGCTGGCAACTACCTGGCAACATTTTCATTTAACTGCACAGAAGTTGTAGTGAGAAGGTTGGGGTAGATGCTACAAAGTCAAAATGCAGGACATTGAGAAAGACTGGGATTTTCATCTTTCATCCTGTGTTTTTAAGGTTGGGTTCAAGATGGAGAGGTGGCATTGGTAAATACTGAGAAAAAAAAGTTCTGTTTTGTACTTCAAGTCAGTACTGACCAAGACTACTGTTGTCAACGAACATTTTGCAGATACTCTCAGTATGAACATTTTCCGACCTTGCAGACATCGCACTAACAACATTTCCTCATTATGTTGATTACAAACATAATCCAGAGCAAATTGCATTTCTTTCAAAGTGTATTTGCTGTTGCAAATTGCAGTGTATAAATGTAATTTTGGGTGACAGGTTTGAAGGGTTGAGAATTCTTAATAGTTATAAACCAGTAAACTTCTTCTATTTCCTGTATATTTACCTTTTTAAAAATTAAAGCTACATATTACTCATATATTACTGTATGTGCAGTACTGATTCAGTTTGATTGAGAGCAGCCAAATGGTAACACTGGTGTACTGATCAACTGAATTTTCTGTTTTTGTCAAAGTCTGTATTGTACTTGTTAGTGACATCATCATCCATGTGTCCATGTGTGAGATCAATGAAGGGTGGTTCCAAGCCTTCTCATTGTCTATGTCAGTGATGTGGAATGAGGACCACATCTATCTCTGTCATTAGAAAGGAGACACAAAAAGACACAAAAATATGATGATGATCTGATTTCACAATTGCAGGTCCTCTTAAAGGCAGTCTTTAGGTAATGTTGTGTTTTAACTGTGCATAAAGAAAAACAAATTCAAAGATGGTACATTAAGTTGCCATGTTCCCATGAAACGTTTTATAGAAAAATGTCACAAGCAAAAAGAAAAAAGGACAAGAGAAGTGGACATGGGGTAGGAGGTTGTATTCACAATGGGGAAAGTGACTCCAGTTTTTCATGTTTTTCATGTTTTTAATGTTTAAGAGCTAAATGACCTGCTTTGTCTTCACATTATGCTGTCATTGGCCATTGGCCCTCAGTATTCAGAGCCCTGCAGATGTCAGGTGGAAAATATTCAATCTGAATAGCTATCTGTTGAGACTACATGTGTACACACACACACACACACACACACACACACACACACTACCAGATACTCTATTAACCTTCAGCCCTGAGTTCTGATGTCTGAAACTGATGGACAGGTCTGCCATGTGTCTGCAGCCTAAGAGCTGGGCTTTATCAGTTGACAGACTGTTTTCACTGTAAGTGAGTTTTGTCGGCAAAGGAAATGACCACAAGCTCTGCCAGCTGCACACTTTACATTAGAGGGGACAAAAGCACTTATGGAGGAACACTTCTCTAACCCTCCGTAAGTGCTATTATCTGTTGAGTAAATGAGACCATTTATGTCCTGAAACACAAACTGAGAGACTGAATGTTGATGGAAACCTACCAAAGCTAATGCGTGTTTAATCTTTTTCTCATGTATTCCAGTAAGTTAAAAAAAGAAAAGAATTTGAAGTTATACTGATGCAACCTTGCTAGGCTTTTGAAGCAAAGTGTAACACAGTTATATTCAACCAGGAGAGTTTCATGTCCATCTGAGATCTGAAGTACTATCTATTAATAAACCCATTGGACAAACCTTAGTAACTGTAAAACCAGATATATATTTAGACTTTTTCCCATTGATCCCCACTGATTAACCAGTGGTTTCTTCATCTAAACCTTCAACCCTTCTCAGTCATTCAAAGTAGCTATAATTAAACCTCTTTTGTATTTTAGCCACATATAGACCTATATCTAACCTTGCCTTCCACAAACAAAATGTTTTCTTAATTGTAACTATGCAGAGTCAACAATAATGGTAATAATAATACTCAAGCAAGCCACAAATGTTTGTCCTCACTGTTCATTCAGTATTGTGACAAATGTTAGGCAGATAATGTACTGTATAACAATGGTTCATCAATGTGTGTTTAAAATGAAAGCTCATATTGTACATGTATATGCATATTATGTGTTATTTACCCCACAGTATAGCTCAGACAGAGGAGGAGAGGCAGGGTGGCCAAGGCTTGAAACAATAAGGGTAAGTGTAGATATGAACATTTGCTTGTTTAGATGCTCTATTAAGAAGTACAGAAAGCTTAACTGCTGTTTTTTTGTGTGTAAATCGTCTCAGGAACATATTTATGGAAAAGAACCACCTTTTTGACATGAAAGTGTGTCATAAATGGAGTGCAAATGAATGCAAAACACATATCTGATGCATATCTTCTGTGGTACCATGGGGAGCACCCCCTGCAATGTAATTGGCCCTTCCATGCATGTTCTTGTTTATATCAATCATTGTATAAAGCTGCTTGCCACCAGCTGTTTCATGATAAAACAGAATCAAGACTAAAGCTTAGTATATGACTGCGGTGTGTATGAAACACTAGAATCACTAGAAACCACACATAAAGACAGAAGATTCCAGATGCATGCTAAGGCAGAGCACCATCATGCAATGGCAGCGACTATAAAAGGTGCATCGAGAACAATGCATGGAGCATAACAATGCCAAATATGTATAAGTCACAACATTCAAAATGAAATTTTGGAAGTGCTGGCTGAGATAGATAGGAAGGGCATAGTGTTGCATTCAGTGTCCTAGCTAAAAACTAATTTCCTCAGTGCTCAGTAATAAGATAAGATAAGATAAGATAAGATGGCACAATGGTGTGTCTGCAAAGATAGGCTAAGCAAACTTTTTATGTGCACTGCAATACACATTGTCTTAATTTGGTAATTGGAGTGAAAGCAGTGCCAGAGGTAAAACTTTGTGGACCAGGTTCCAGCTGTTCTCTGTGTCCTCCAGGACAGTGATGAGAGAACATTGGAGATAGATGTGGAGAGACTAGGGGTATAAATCACAAGTTTTATCACAATATGATATTATATTGATTCAGTGAACAATGATTCAATGTTTGCAGATATCAGAAAGTCTGCTACAATACAATTTTGATTTGATTTGATTCAGGAGCAAGCGATCGATTTGAGATGATATTGTATGCTGATTTAACACTGTCATTTCCAGTCATATCAAATCACAAAAAGGAACTAAAATATCATTTGATATTTATAATATATAATAATAAAAATAGACCTCTTGTGAAGTGCCACATTCTGAAATACTGAGCTTTAATTTTTTCACATTCGATATAAGAGAAAACTGACTTAACATTAAATTCCTATTTGCATACATTAAAGTGGGATATTGTGTAAACTTTATTCCTATTTAGAGACTCAAACTAAATATTTTTAGAACTTAGAAATACTTGCCAAAGTAGTACAATCTTCCTGTATCATAGCTACACACTACATCTTCGGGTATAGGCTCCATTTTTCCTCATCAGATCACTGTCTTAGAAATTATTATATTGTAAGAGACTGTGATGTTATATGTTATGTTAATGTTGGATTAATGAAGAAACACTTTTCAGACTGTTAAGTTAGTGTAAGTACTATTATTCCAGAGCTAAGTGGTGAAGCCTGTCATGTGAGCTGCCTGCATTGGCTGGGAGCTGAGTATGGAGACGGCCTTTTCACAGAAAAGGCCGTCTCCATAGCCTGTGTTCAAACATTAGACATTAGCAAGAGCATGTGTTTGATTTTGACAGTGGTGGGGAGCAGGGGTGGATCCAGACTATTTTCAGGTGGGGGCATAGAGGGAATAACAGTTAAATATGTAGGGGCCACCCTAATGCGACAACAAAAATGAACTCTATCCTGCCCTCAGTGTGTGTCCGTACACAAATCGACAGGTAGTGAACAAGACTTGGAGTAAAGTTTATGTTCTTTACTGTTGGGAAAGACACCATTGCAAAATGCACAGTCTATGTCAAGATGTAAGTAATAATAATAATGGTAATGATAGCTATAGGAATACTAATGACAGAACAGTAAAAAAATTGATAGCAATAACTACCATAAACACTAATAAATTTTAAATGTTGTAACAACATCCATTGAGCTGGATCATGGGAGCAGCAGGAGACTCTACAGCTCTGGAGGCAGACACCTGCAGTAAGCGACAGAAAGAGAGAGAGAGAGAGAAGCACAGTCTGGGCACTAATGTGCTTGAGGGAAGAAACACAGAGTGATACAGCGATTTTAAGACATAGATACAGTAATCTCTGATGCACTGAGACTGACCCAACCTACTGAAGGTAAAGTGGTAACCAGTGAAGACTGAAAAAGAAACAGAATAAAGTGCTTACTGAAGGTTAAGGCATAAAAATTAGTTTTTAGCTTGGATTTAAAGGCCTCAACTGACTCAGCCTGTCTAATATCAATAAGGAGGTTATTCCAGATGAAGGGGGCCCGGTAGGAAAAAGCCCTGCAGCATGCTGACTTCTTTTTAACTCTGGGGACAGATAGCAGCCCTGCACTCTGAGAATGCAGAGCACGGGAAGGAATATAAGGATTAAGAGGATCACACAAGTATGAGGGGGCTAGCCCATTTAGAAATTTGCAGGTCATTAGGAGCACTTTAAAGTCTGATCTAACATGAACAGCGAACCAGTGAAAGGAGGCTAAAATATGAGTAATATGGTCAAACTTTCTAGACTTAGTTAGCATTCTAGCTGCAGCATTCTGAACCATTTGTAGACTTTTAGTGCTTTAGTGCCTGAAAACAAAACATTACAGTAGTCAAGTCTAGAGGTAACAAAAGCATGAACTAGAATTTCAGCATCTGCCATGGAAAAAAAAAGACAGAATCCTAGCTACATTGCGTAGGTGAAAAAAGGCGGACTTGGTAATGTCTTTAATGTGCTAAAAGAGAGAGCAGGATCAAATGTGACACCCAGATTCTTGGCTGTCGTACTTTGAAAAATCAGACAGTTGGTCAAGGGATATAGTTACTTCAAACTAAAAACTGGTGTCTGTATCGTGCCGGGCCAATAACCAGCATTTCAGTTTTCCTCATCAAGGGCCTTTCTCAAACCGGTGGTTTGTGGTGACTTTCCATGGACCAAATACATCCAGCCCCACATAGGTAAAATTCCATGCTCAAACTATCAGACGGTAGATCAGCCATTTTCTCCTCAACAGCTCGTACACAAAGTTTATGGCAAGTCACACATGTATGGAGGATTCTCTTGACACACATCTTAGCTCCCACAATCCAAAATCCTGCCTTGCAAACAGCACCTTCAGTGAAAACATGTCCCTGATGCCAGACCTCCCCGTGGAAGTGCCTCACAAGTAGGGTTGCAACGTGACTGTGACCTGGAATGATGAGAAGGTACTGCTCAAGTACTGCATGCTCAAGCCTACTTCCTATTCGCAGAAGGCCATCTTCATCAACACAGGGGCTGAGCTTTCTCAGAGCACTCCCCTTTGGAATGCCTTTGCTAGCAGCCAAGCAGGCGAACACTTTGGTGTATGTCTCTGTCTGTACACACCTGATGACAAGAGTACCTCTGAAAGTTATTCTGCTGTGTGGAGTTGTGTGCATACATGCCAACCACGACAGGTCTTGTTTTTGTCTGTGGTTTTCTGGGACTGGATGATATACCTCAGAAATACTATGGCGTACCAAGGACCTCCAAGATGGAAAGTGCTCAAATTGATGGGAGCCCAGAGTAGCTGGAAAAACAGAGAGGGTGGTAGCATGAGAACGTACCTCTGGATCCAAGTTGGGTTCAGT
Organism: Lates calcarifer; assembly: GCF_001640805.2. Lineage (NCBI taxonomy): Eukaryota > Metazoa > Chordata > Actinopteri > Centropomidae > Lates > Lates calcarifer. Next base: position 23,009,934 of record NC_066839.1, read on the forward strand.
GAAGTCATATGGCTCCTCCCCTTTTAAAGTTTTCATCATTTAGAGGTACACGCACTGTATTTTGTGATTTCCATGTTGACTCTTAAACAACCTTATGAACTCCTCCATATACAAGGCCTTGACTTTCTTGTACCACTACTGATGTGCTGTACAAGTGAAAAGCTGCATTTGCAAGCCACTGTGTTTACAAGAAAGGCCATGGAAACTGGAGTCTCCTCCAAAAAGCTGTTGCGTTTGAGATTGAGTGCTTGAACCCCTTTCATGATATCACAACTTGTTTTCACAGTATCTAAGGTGGGATGGTAAACAGTCTTACAAAAATAATCCTTGCCTTAATCGCTGTTTTTCTATCTGTGGGATGCAACAACAAATCTATGAAGAGCAGAGCTCATCTTTGGCTGACTTTTGGAAATCCTCTCGATGAGAATGTTGCACTACTGAACAATGTCCAGACTCCTGTCCACAGCTCCCCAAAATGGAGCACACAAATGTGTCTTGCTGTACCTCAGCAAGGTCGACCACTAAGTCTAACAATGAGGATTGCAGCATATCAGAAAGATCATCAAGATAATCTGTAGGAATTGACCCAGTGGTGGAAGACTCAAAATTTCTTCACCTGGTGTTTATTTATATCACCAGTCAGGTGCAAAGTGAAAAAAAGTAGAAACAAATTGCAAAACAAAAAACAAAACTCCTCAAGATATCTTAATTCAAATGAAACAAACAGAAATAACTAACACTAGGCCCCTACAGGGATCTAGCACTTGCTGAATTCAGGAACAAGCTGCATTCTCTAGAAGGACTGCCACTACCCCAGCTTTATCCCTCCTACCAGCCATACCATTTCTTAGAAATCAATTCACTCAACTGATGCCATACTAACAGGTAAATTCTTCTGTGCTCATAACACTTTACAAGCTATCCTCATACAGAAATGTCCTATGTATGGATCACTACTGAAACAACATCCCAGCCCACGTGGTATAACCCAGGTCCCAATTTCTTCTAATGTGTATGGAGCCTTCTGCCTCTGGTTTGGCAGTTGGACCAGGAAACTCGGCTTGGAGGTGAAAACAAGATCGCTGCATTGGCTGGGAGCTGAGTATGGAGACGGCCTTTTCACAGAAAAGGGCTACCTACATCGACTGATGTAGGTAGTGTCTAGCACAGAGAAAAAGTTTGCAGTTTTTGTCATTTTTGTCAGCGTTGGCTACACAGTAGCCACAGTAGCCTAAATTGTGCTTAATAAATGACGAAACGAGCTGATGTTTCCACGCTTGCTTAGCAAGTGACGTTACAACGTGTATGATGTTTGATTGATGTTTTCATTTTGGATCAATGCTATTGTATTGTTGATTACTGAATCGAAGTATCGATGTAGATTGATGTATCATTACACTTCTACTAGAGACACATGGACAGCATGCTCAGATAGTGTCATGGGTAATCCTATGCCTTCCACTGAATAGGGTATACACAGCTACGGTCAGTGCTGAAGTATGAGCATGGTAAGTTAGCATTACTTCACATTCAAATCATTTCAGCCGAGGCAGAGCTAAATAAAGATCACAGCTAGTGGCAAGAATTGACATACACACACATACACATATGGTTAATTTCAAATCAATTATTGCAGCGATCTTGTTTTCACCTCCAAGCCGAGTTTCCTGGTCCAACTGCCAAACCAGAGGCAGAAGGCTCCATACACATTAGAAGAAATTGGGACCTGGGTTATACCACGTGGGCTGGGATGTTGTTTCAGTAGTGATCCATACATAGGACATTTCTGTATGAGGATAGCTTGTAAAGTGTTATGAGCACAGAAGAATTTACCTGTTAGTATGGCATCAGTTGAGTGAATTGATTTCTAAGAAATGGTATGGCTGGTAGGAGGGATAAAGCTGGGGTAGTGGCAGTCCTTCTAGAGAATGCAGCTTGTTCCTGAATTCAGCAAGTGCTAGATCCCTGTAGGGGCCTAGTGTTAGTTATTTCTGTTTGTTTCATTTGAATTAAGATATCTTGAGGAGTTTTGTTTTTTGTTTTGCAATTTGTTTCTACTTTTTTTCACTTTGCACCTGACTGGTGATATAAATAAACACCAGGTGAAGAAATTTTGAGTCTTCCACCACTGGGTCAATTCCTACAGATTATCTTGATGATCTTTCTGATATGCTGCAATCCTCATTGTTAGACTTAGTGGTCGACCTTGCTGAGGTACAGCAAGACACATTTGTGTGCTCCATTTTGGGGAGCTGTGGACAGGAGTCTGGACATTGTTCAGTAGTGCAACATTCTCATCGAGAGGATTTCCAAAAGTCAGCCAAAGATGAGCTCTGCTCTTCATAGATTTGTTGTTGCATCCCACAGATAGAAAAACAGCGATTAAGGCAAGGATTATTTTTGTAAGACTGTTTACCATCCCACCTTAGATACTGTGAAAACAAGTTGTGATATCATGAAAGGGGTTCAAGCACTCAATCTCAAACGCAACAGCTTTTTGGAGGAGACTCCAGTTTCCATGGCCTTTCTTGTAAACACAGTGGCTTGCAAATGCAGCTTTTCACTTGTACAGCACATCAGTAGTGGTACAAGAAAGTCAAGGCCTTGTATATGGAGGAGTTCATAAGGTTGTTTAAGAGTCAACATGGAAATCACAAAATACAGTGCGTGTACCTCTAAATGATGAAAACTTTAAAAGGGGAGGAGCCATATGACTTCACTGAACCCAACTTGGATCCAGAGGTACGTTCTCATGCTACCACCCTCTCTGTTTTTCCAGCTACTCTGGGCTCCCATCAATTTGAGCACTTTCCATCTTGGAGGTCCTTGGTACGCCATAGTATTTCTGAGGTATATCATCCAGTCCCAGAAAACCACAGACAAAAACAAGACCTGTCGTGGTTGGCATGTATGCACACAACTCCACACAGCAGAATAACTTTCAGAGGTACTCTTGTCATCAGGTGTGTACAGACAGAGACATACACCAAAGTGTTCGCCTGCTTGGCTGCTAGCAAAGGCATTCCAAAGGGGAGTGCTCTGAGAAAGCTCAGCCCCTGTGTTGATGAAGATGGCCTTCTGCGAATAGGAAGTAGGCTTGAGCATGCAGTACTTGAGCAGTACCTTCTCATCATTCCAGGTCACAGTCACGTTGCAACCCTACTTGTGAGGCACTTCCACGGGGAGGTCTGGCATCAGGGACATGTTTTCACTGAAGGTGCTGTTTGCAAGGCAGGATTTTGGATTGTGGGAGCTAAGATGTGTGTCAAGAGAATCCTCCATACATGTGTGACTTGCCATAAACTTTGTGTACGAGCTGTTGAGGAGAAAATGGCTGATCTACCGTCTGATAGTTTGAGCATGGAATTTTACCTATGTGGGGCTGGATGTATTTGGTCCATGGAAAGTCACCACAAACCACCGGTTTGAGAAAGGCCCTTGATGAGGAAAACTGAAATGCTGGTTATTGGCCCGGCACGATACAGACACCAGTTTTTAGTTTGAAGTAACTATATCCCTTGACCAACTGTCTGATTTTTCAAAGTACGACAGCCAAGAATCTGGGTGTCACATTTGATCCTGCTCTCTCTTTTAGCACATTAAAGACATTACCAAGTCCGCCTTTTTTCACCTACGCAATGTAGCTAGGATTCTGTCTTTTTTTTTCCATGGCAGATGCTGAAATTCTAGTTCATGCTTTTGTTACCTCTAGACTTGACTACTGTAATGTTTTGTTTTCAGGCACTAAAGCACTAAAAGTCTACAAATGGTTCAGAATGCTGCAGCTAGAATGCTAACTAAGTCTAGAAAGTTTGACCATATTACTCATATTTTAGCCTCCTTTCACTGGTTCGCTGTTCATGTTAGATCAGACTTTAAAGTGCTCCTAATGACCTGCAAATTTCTAAATGGGCTAGCCCCCTCATACTTGTGTGATCCTCTTAATCCTTATATTCCTTCCCGTGCTCTGCATTCTCAGAGTGCAGGGCTGCTATCTGTCCCCAGAGTTAAAAAGAAGTCAGCATGCTGCAGGGCTTTTTCCTACCGGGCCCCCTTCATCTGGAATAACCTCCTTATTGATATTAGACAGGCTGAGTCAGTTGAGGCCTTTAAATCCAAGCTAAAAACTAATTTTTATGCCTTAACCTTCAGTAAGCACTTTATTCTGTTTCTTTTTCAGTCTTCACTGGTTACCACTTTACCTTCAGTAGGTTGGGTCAGTCTCAGTGCATCAGAGATTACTGTATCTATGTCTTAAAATCGCTGTATCACTCTGTGTTTCTTCCCTCAAGCACATTAGTGCCCAGACTGTGCTTCTCTCTCTCTCTCTCTTTCTGTCGCTTACTGCAGGTGTCTGCCTCCAGAGCTGTAGAGTCTCCTGCTGCTCCCATGATCCAGCTCAATGGATGTTGTTACAACATTTAAAATTTATTAGTGTTTATGGTAGTTATTGCTATCAATTTTTTACTGTTCTGTCATTAGTATTCCTATAGCTATCATTACCATTATTATTATTACTTACATCTTGACATAGACTGTGCATTTTGCAATGGTGTCTTTCCCAACAGTAAAGAACATAAACTTTACTCCAAGTCTTGTTCACTACCTGTCGATTTGTGTACGGACACACACTGAGGGCAGGATAGAGTTCATTTTTGTTGTCGCATTAGGGTGGCCCCTACATATTTAACTGTTATTCCCTCTATGCCCCCACCTGAAAATAGTCTGGATCCACCCCTGCTCCCCACCACTGTCAAAATCAAACACATGCTCTTGCTAATGTCTAATGTTTGAACACAGGCTAATAGCATTACCACACTGCAAAACACAACACAGTGTGTGGAGTTAGTCAGCTGTGAGGTCACCACTGGTAAGTTACTTAAAAGTTTAAAGTGTTGTTATCCAATGCCAATGCCAATATTTTTGCATCAACTGTGGTTTACTTACCAGTCTAAGAAATGTTGTGAGTTCAGCACCAAAGTTTATTCCTTTACTTGCCAGGAGCTGTCCCAAGCGGTGAAAAGCAAAAATCATTGTTAACTCTTGTTTTGTTTCTATTACCTGTTCTCTTTTACTGAAGCTACTATTAGCATGCCAACCAGCTAGGCCCATCTTGTCACATCTTGTTATGCCACTTTGCGATTGTGAGTCCCTGTAGTATCCAGTTGCCCTCAGTTCAGCATGAGAGGATAAAGATGTAGTGATGCTCAGAGGGCATATTCTAACCTCTTGTCTTGTAAATGCAACTATGGCTGAAGCTCTTGGCAAGTGACTGTTTTTGCCACCACCCTCTTGGCAAAAATTTCAGGGACAGAGAAAACTTACATACAACACTTTAAGTGCACAGGCTTAAACAGCGGATGGCAGCTAGAAACAGTAGCAGAGGTATCAATAGTTGTAGAAAGAGACCAAACATGAAAGATGAAATTTGCTCGAGAAAATGTGTGTGCTTTGAAAAGGTTTGTGAGGTGAAGTCATTAGAAAGAGTCTGAAAGTCTTGAAAACGCGATTGTTTGGAGTTGAGGCAATTTATTTGGTTTTGTAGTTATCATGTTCCTGGGTCTTAAATGCCTTGTGAAATTGTTTGGGGTTTCCAGGCAGTGCAGTCAGCATGAAGCAGAAACAAAGAAATTATCCCTTTTATAGCTAAGTGTTTTTGGCTGTTGACTGTGGCCCTCCCCCAACACACACCCACACGCACACACACACACAAACACACACACATCCTTGTACACCTATCTTTGTGGGGACCTGTCATTTACGTAATGCATTCCCTAGCCCCTAACCCTAATTTTAATATCACAATTGAATGCTTAACCCTGAGTTGAACTGAATTGTGAATCCTAATGCTGTTGTTGGACAATGCCCCCCCCCCCAGCAGTTAAAGCATTGTATCTAAACCACTGATTATGAGATGAAAACGGAGGCGAACAGTAACATGATTACCGAAAACATTTATTCTAATCTAATCTTATCTAAACTTCAAGCTGTAATCTAATTACTTGCTGGAAGTTTAACCTACTGCTCTTAAGGTGCTTTCAGACAACACTGTCAGATGGACTGCAGCAGAACACACAGCACTGCCAGTGGCTCCCAGCTTCTTCCAATCTTACTAACAGTCTGTACCACAGGCCGCTGCTATCCACAAAGTATAATCTCATCACATAGCTTAATAGAGCAGGTTTTGGCCTAAACTAAGGAAAAAGTTTAGCAATATGATACAGCAATTAATACAACAAATTCTGATGATGTATATGTTATTTATTGGTCCCAACCAGATAATCAGAAGCTGATCAAAGATCATATCTCTTCATTGATTTGTCTTTTCTTGGCAGATGAAAAGGTTATACTTCTGGGAACTCACATACTAGTAAAATAAGCTCCTGTATTGTTTCTATCAGTGTGGTTTCTGTGGTTGTCATGGTCACACTGCAAGCTGTGATGGCACGTTGAAAAAGTTTAACCACAGTCAACTTAGACAGCAGCAGCAAATAGTTGTGGATGTTCACAAGAGAAGCAGCTGCCCTATGTGAAAAAATAAGGAGGTGGCAACTGCCCATTATCTGAAAGCATCCTTATGTAGATCAAAATTGTAAATTGTAGGTCATTGTGTTGGCTCAGTCCTGTGTCATGATGTCAGTGATTACATTAAGTGTAAAATTTCCCATAACAGACAGTAACGCTGGCCAACAAAATAAGCCAAAATAAAATTTATTTACTACAGGCCTATCCAGGGTGTACCCAATCTTTCACACAATACATGTTGGGACAGGATCCAGAGTGACCCTGATCAGTATCTGTGGTTTACAAAATGAATGGATGGGCGGCTGTGGCTCAGGAGGTAGAGTGGTCACCCACCAATTGGAAGGTTGGTGGGTCGATACCCGGCTCCTCCAGTCCATCTGCCGAAGTATCCTTGGGCAAGATACTGAACCCTAATTTGCCCCCAGTGTGTGTCATCTGTGTGTGAATGTATATAAATGTGTTAGGAAGTACTTTGTGTGTATAGAACAAGTGCTATGAATGTGTGTGTAAATGGGTGAATGTGACCTGTAGTGTGAAGTGAGTGGTCGATATGACTAGAAAAGCACTATATAAGTGCAGCCCATTTACCATTTACCATTGTATAAAAATATTTTCACTATAAGTATTTGTACTTTTATTAAATAATTCTAATTCTGCCTGTAAAATATTGTATATTTGTAAAGGTTTTTATTTGTAGTGAGTAGTTAAACTTATTTTTAGTTTAGTTATTTATGTTTATTAACAACAAAAGAAATAATATGCCATCTAACTTTTATGTATATAAAGTTTAGCTCAACAGAATATGATTAAATTAACACATTTAACAGTTTGTGTTAGTGTTAAGTATTTACAAGCTTTTTATACAATATACAAATTTCCTGGTTAGAATTTGCCTATAAATTACCTTCTATATCTTGATGTACTCATGCTCATGTTCTCTCAAGTGTTCATTAGGTGTTTCTAGAGCAGATACTTCATGGAAGACAGTACAGTTTTAACAAATACATGAACCATGCACGAATGAACCATGAACAATGTAATCCCAGTGTACAGTCTGCTTTTCCCTAACATGACTCATCGGTCAGAGCATCTAGCCTGAGTTACAGGGAGTGAGCACTTATAACAAAACCCATTCATCATACGATCCCTGTTAGTACAGCCTTAAGACAGGAAACATTTCAGTCAATATCAACAGTTAATATGTCTGTGTAGGTTCTCAGTCATCCAGGTCATAGTAGTCTTAAGTATTTAAGTTGAAGGCAACTGGACTTCTTTTAGGTTTCTTGAAGACGTTTCACCTCTCATCCAAAAGGCTTCCTTAGTTTTCTGTTGTCAGTTCTCAGAACTGAGAAAGCCTAAAGAAGAAACCTAAAAGAAGTCCAGTTGCCTTCAACTTTAGCAGATCAACAGTTAATATTTTAGATGATATCCTGATATGGTGCATATTCCTCAACAGATTTGTGTTGTACCAGTTTTGCCCCAGAGCCACAATCTAGTTAAAAATGAGTAACAGCATTGGCTGGAGAGGGGTCATAGGTCATCAACTGAGACTCAGGGTCAAGCAAGACATTCACATTCAACACCAGAAACCATTTTGAATAAAAACTGGGATTACCATCTCCCCCGGTATACAACCACCTAATAATGTGACAGAGCTTTGGTCATATGATTACAACTAAGCCAATTACATTCCTTGCTGATGAGGACTGTAAGATGTGTTTGTAAGCTCAGGAGAAGCTGGTAAGTGACCCCTGACTAGATTACATTGTCACACATATAGATAGTATTCTAAAATCACTTAAAACTGTGATTTTCTCAGAGCAGTTAACAATAATGGAGTTGATCTTGCAGTAGTTAAGCAGTAAGGTTTTTTTTTATTAATATGCGGTATATAAACAAACAAACAAACAAAAACCATTAACCTGGTTAAAAGACAATATCAAGCACAAAAATCACACAGATTCCAAACGAGCAGATCCCATTATCTCATTCTTCATTCAGTTCACTGACAAATGAAAAAGGTAAAATATCAATATTATCAAATATGATGAAACCTTTTATCAGATACCATAACCTGTGAGTTGTGGGAGTGCACTCCAAACACCAGCCAACTTCCCTCTCCTGTTTCTCCCCATGGTGAAAATGTTCTAAGGCCAACAGAGGAGAGAGGATATCTCGCTCCAAACCTCAGCCTGTGATTACAGTTTTTGATGATTATAGTTTTCAATTGAGTTACTGCAGGGCTTCATCTCAGCCACCTCACCACACTATGACTGCAGGGGCGTTGTCTAAAGTGAAGCCAGGATCTGTCTTGCACGGGACTCTAGGGAGGACAGACTATCTTTCATCACCTTTGGTTCTGGAGAACAAGAGCATGTAGTATAGGGATGAAAATGTCTTCCTTACGAGACTGCAGTTATTGTACACTCCAACAGAAAGAATCACAAACAGTAAAAGAAAGATATGAAATCATTGTCTTTTTCTGGTATTATTCAACCTCTGCATTCTAAAACTCAGTTGAATTTGGAGCTTGCTTCAATGTTTCCTGGCCTACAGTGCTTTAATAAAAGGGCAGTTTTGAAACAAATTAGGACAAAGACAGAAAAAAAAAGAAACTATTCATGCTTGTTTAGCCTTTTTATACCAGAGAAAAAAGACATGGGACCACATCAGACAAGAAAACAATGCCCACAGCTTGTAATTATGTTTGAAATGTGGTAACTAGAATATCAAGATTTCCAATTATTTTCAAAGAAGACAAGAAAGAAAACAGCCTTTAGGAGATATAAGTCTTTGCTTCACATGGTTCCACTTTACAGGCTTGAAGAGAAACAAACAAATTGCACCTCATTTGGTTGGGCTGGGTATTTTTAACTGCTTTTGGCTGGCAAAGCCACAGCACAATCAATTGCATGCTCAAGAACAGCACTGACTCGACAGAAAAAGCTATGCCATGTGTACAACCTCTTACACACACATACACACACACACAGAGAGAGAGAGAGAGAGAGAGAGAGAGAGAGAGAGAGAGACCATGTACAGTATCCAGTGGTTTTACATGAGAAAGTTGCAGCTCTTTCTGTTTGTGGCCTGGCTTGACTCTCCCTAACAAGACTGAGTCAGCAAGTCGCTATAGCAGTAAACTGACTGGACTGGATGGATGCTGTGCCTGGGGAGTAATACTGACCACTACATCTCTAATTCATACTGGTTCAACTTACATGTAATCTTCATGTCCAGATGATAGGCCTGTCTGCATAAATACAGAGTGAAGCCCACACTTCCCTTGTCTGGGCTTTTTTTTTTTTTTTTATCTGCAACAGACAATCCTGAGACCCTCTTCCTGTTGGTGCAAAAGGCAGCTGAAACATCCAGTCTGTGCTGTAAAACATCTAAAGTTTTCCCACCTTTTGATTCCTCTTCTAAGAGTGTGTGGGCTTTCACGGAGGTACTTTCTCAGCCATTCTCTCTCTCCCTGTGTGTGTGTGTTGTTAAAATAAGGGATCTTTGAAGTATCTCTGTTGAAAGAGCTACATCAAAGATACCTTTGGATAATTTATAACATTGTAGCATTACATTCCATTAATAAACCATAAAACAATAATACAGGATATTTAAAGGGAACTCTAGGGATTTTTATTGCAATTTCATAAAGTTAGAACATTTACAAGAGACATTAATGAATTGATTTCACACATTAAGGTCAGTTTAGTAGTCATGATTAGTACTCAGTAAACAGCTGTATATTGAGCCTTCTTTTTAAAATCTGTCTCTCCAACATTCCCCAACTTTATGGAAATTCAACACTAAATTACTGGAATAGAACTTGGAATCTGCACAGTACCGTTAACCTTTAATGGAAATATGATCAAAATGAGCAAAGGAGTTCATTGTTTTACTTTTCTTCTGGCTCAGCTGTGTAGGTCAGATGAGCGTCGGTCTGGCTGTGGTGTCAGGAAGTTTTCCGTGCTGTTATTTACCACAGGAACTAACTGATCCGAAGTCAGCCCTGTGCTGAGCCACACTAATCCTGTATTATTTTATCAGAACATTTTGGAGTTGCCATTCCAGAGGTGCAGTTGTTGTAGTAAATTTTTCACTTCATGGTTCTTACACAATAAATGGCTCAATCATACATACAGCCCAGTCTCTCCCTCTCTCCTGCCATGAATCTCTTTCCTCTTTCTCTTTAGCTCTCCTTTATACACACACATAAACAATCATACATAAAAACATATAATTATACACCTATCTTTGTGGGATCCAATCACTGACATAATGCATTTCTTAATCCATATCCTAAGATTAACCATTATAACTAAATTATCTTAACCCTCAAACAACCATTTAACCTTTTGTGGTAAAGAATTTACAGAAGAGGAGGACTGAGATGTTTCTTTAGAACTTTTCATACCCTTTATCCACTGTGAAATCATGTCACCATTAGAATACATTGTACATTATGTGAAACGTCCAATCATCCATTATCTATACTGCTTAGGGCTGGGCAATTAATTTTTGTAAGGGGCCACATGAGAAACTGGGACTGTTGTGGAGGACCAGAACAATAAGATAAACTCAATTTTGTTCAATATGAATTATATCTCTCTATAAAAAAAACAGTTAATTGTATCTTTTTACTTTATGGCTACTGGTACAAGTAGATGTTACAATTAAGCAATGGAAAGGTGGCGCAAACATAGCAAAAATGCTAACATATCACTATTTAATTTTAAACATTTGCAAATACAATTTTGAAAATGTGCATCTTTTTGCAGTATTTCAAAGACCAGCATTAAATTAACTATACAAAAAACGTAATGGGTGCTATTTTGTTTGTAATTTCCACATCTTCTGTTTTTCACTTGTTCAGTGAGAGAAATCTAGTCTCTGTTGGGCTTCAACTTCAAAAGTGTGTTGAAATCAGACTGAATGGCTGAGGGACAGCTGACAGGTGATTGCCTGTGAGAGAGGATCTGTATTTGGATTTGTTAAAGTTCATCACTGAGAATGTTTGTTCACATAAACAGATCCAAAGAGGACCAACACCTTCTTAGCATGTCTCCTCGTGTGGAAAGATCTCCTCTTTGAGTGAAGAATAAAAATCCAGCAGTGATGCTGACTTCAAGTGCTAGCAAAGCTTCAGATGTCTGTACCTGCTCTGCATTGGTCAAGTTGTTGTATTTCTCTGCATGTTTAGTCTTGTAATTGTGCTTCAAATTGTAATCCTTAAGCACAGTGATCTGTTCTCCACAAACTAAGCTGTGAACTTTGTTACCTCTGATGTAATTAAATTGAAAAATTGCCTTCAAAATAAAAGCAACAAAGTCGTATTGAGTGCATGATGTCCATTTATTTATGTTCAGTTCCTGATTTCCCATTGACCTTACATGGGCCGGTCAAGGGGCCGAATGTGGGCCATAAAATGTCCAGATCTGGCTTATCCTGTGGCTGGAGCCTATCCGAGCTGACACTGGACGAGAGGCAGGGTACACTGAGGACAGATTGGCAGTCCATTGCAGGAACTTTCTTGCTTGTGACAGTGCTAACCACTGTATCACCATACCACCCAGTACAGTGTATCTTACATCATGAAGACTCATTATATCATTACATCAAATTCCTCCACAGGCTGCAGCATTAGAAAACATTACCAGGGGCCAGAAAATCAGTGCTGGAACACCAGATCAAGTGCAGCTGAGGTCTACTGCGTCAGATCAACAGCAAGAAAAGCTGTCAGGAGCATGTACTGGTTGTGAGTTTGGTCTGGATTCTCCCAGTTGCAGTGAGTGACAGATTCAGTTACAAGCAGATACACAGGCCACCAACACTGGTCTGGAGTCCAGTTAGGAAAAATCATGAAGAGGAGAGGCTGGGAGATAATGGGTGAAAAAGCAGCAAGTACATTGAAAATGAAAACTTCAGAAGCAATAAATGTCAGGTAAGTCCATATGACTCTATGAGAGAAACACAGCTCTAATATGACTCTCAGAATGTGATAGTGTGAGGTGAAAATATGTGTAGTATAAGTATACAATGATATGTGCAATGAAACATACACTTGCCACGTAGAGTAATATGTTGGAGCTCTGATCTCTGCTTCCACCATGACCTCTTCTTTTCTCTGGAATGTTTCAAACTGAGTGAGGACATAGTGGAGAGCCAATTTAATTCCTCCATTCAGCAACATGCTGAATACATAAACAAGGCTGAGAAGGGCACAAGATACATGTTTACATAGTAAATAAAATCTACATCACATTTCCATCACATCAATTCTTGCCATTATTTTGACCTTTTCAAAACAATATCATAAAGCAATAAAAGTAGAAAAAAACCTTATGGTTGAAAGGCAATAAACAACATGTGAGCTCAAATTTATTTCACATTTTAAATTGACAGCATATTCTACCAAGGGGCCACATGAGAAACTGGGACTGTTGTGGAGGACCGGAACAATAAGATAAACTCAATTTTGTTCAATATGAATTATATCTCTCTATAAAAAAACAGTTAATTGTATCTTTTTACTTTATGGCTACTGGTACAAGTAGATGTTACAATTAAGCAATGGAAAGGTGGCGCAAACATAGCAAAAATGCTAACATATCACTATTTAATTTTAAACATTTGCAAATACAATTTTGAAAATGTGCATCTTTTTGCAGTATTTCAAAGACCAGCATTAAATTAACTATACAAAAAACGTAATGGGTGCTATTTTGTTTGTAATTTCCACATCTTCTGTTTTTCACTTGTTCAGTGAGAGAAATCTAGTCTCTGTTGGGCTTCAACTTCAAAAGTGTGTTGAAATCAGACTGAATGGCTGAGGGACAGCTGACAGGTGATTGCCTGTGAGAGAGGATCTGTATTTGGATTTGTTAAAGTTCATCACTGAGAATGTTTGTTCACATAAACAGATCCAAAGAGGACCAACACCTTCTTAGCATGTCTCCTCGTGTGGAAAGATCTCCTCTTTGAGTGAAGAATAAAAATCCAGCAGTGATGCTGACTTCAAGTGCTAGCAAAGCTTCAGATGTCTGTACCTGCTCTGCATTGGTCAAGTTGTTGTATTTCTCTGCATGTTTAGTCTTGTAATTGTGCTTCAAATTGTAATCCTTAAGCACAGTGATCTGTTCTCCACAAACTAAGCTGTGAACTTTGTTACCTCTGACGTAATTAAATTGAAAAATTGCCTTCAAAATAAAAGCAACAAAGTCGTATTGAGTGCATGATGTCCATTTATTTATGTTCAGTTCCTGATTTCCCATTGACCTTACATGGGCCGGTCAAGGGGCCGAATGTGGGCCATAAAATGTCCAGATCTGGCTTATCCTGTGGCTGGAGCCTATCCAAGCTGACACTGGACGAGAGGCAGGGTACACTGAGGACAGATTGGCAGTCCATTGCAGGAACTTTCTTGCTTGTGACAGTGCTAACCACTGTATCACCATACCACCCAGTACAGTGTATCTTACATCATGAAGACTCATTATATCATTACATCAAATTCCTCCACAGGCTGCAGCATTAGAAAACATTACCAGGGGCCAGAAAATCAGTGCTGGAACACCAGATCAAGTGCAGCTGAGGTCTACTGCGTCAGATCAACAGCAAGAAAAGCTGTCAGGAGCATGTACTGGTTGTGAGTTTGGTCTGGATTCTCCCAGTTGCAGTGAGTGACAGATTCACCAACACTGGTCTGGAGTCCAGTTAGGAAAAATCATGAAGAGGAGAGGCTGGGAGATAATGGGTGAAAAAGCAGCAAGTACATTGAAAATGAAAACTTCAGAAGCAATAAATGTCAGGTAAGTCCATATGACTCTATGAGAGAAACACAGCTCTAATATGACTCTCAGAATGTGATAGTGTGAGGTGAAAATATGTGTAGTATAAGTATACAATGATATGTGCAATGAAACATACACTTGCCACGTAGAGTAATACGTTGGAGCTCTGATCTCTGCTTCCACCATGACCTCTTCTTTTCTCTGGAATGTTTCAAACTGAGTGAGGACATAGTGGAGAGCCAATTTAATTCCTCCATTCAGCAACATGCTAAATACATAAACAAGGCTGAGAAGGGCACAAGATACATGTTTATATAGTAAATAAAATCTACATCACATTTCCATCACATCAATTCTTGCCATTATTTTGACCTTTTCAAAACAATATCATAAAGCAATAAAAGTAGAAAAAAACCTTATGGTTGAAAGGCAATAAACAACATGTGAGCTCAAATTTATTTCACATTTTAAATTGACAGCATATTCTACCAAACTACAATCTAAGATTTAAACAAACAGACAACAGAACAACAAGGAATCTAAACCCACATTTGACCCCAAAAATAAGATAAACCATTTTTTTTTAAAGGCAGTGGATTCTGCTGAGTTAATAGTCTGAGTAGAGCAGTATCATGCACCCTGATTATACTGTATCATACACTGTCCAATGAAAGGATAAATTATACAACTCACACATATAACCATCACGTACAAACATGGGTAAACACACCCATGTGTGCTTACTTTGCCACTTGAAAGACTGGGAGTTAAATGCTGGGAGGACGGTAATGTGTGCTCAGGCTGGCTGCTTAGGCTGCAGGACATTTGGAACAAACATAACCAAGTCCTTTCTAATCCCTTAGTGCTCTGGCTGCATTAACATGGCTTATGTAATGATACTGTGACATGCTGACTGTGAGACTAAGGCCTTATTCTACCAGCACTAATATTACAAATAGACCTCTTGCATATAGAATACATGTTTTATATATAAGATAGTTACAGAAAGACACAGAAGGTCAAGACTGCAAAGTTTTTCATTCTTTTGATTCTTTTCTCTAGTACTTAGAATACATGTGTGTATGTAGGTCAAGTTAATTGGTTTAACAGTCAGGTGGGGTAGTAAGCAGTAGTTCATATGTTGATATTTGATAAGGATAAAACTTAGATTAAACATAAAAGTGCTGATTTTTAAGAACATGGCTATGAGCAGGTCACCATAGCCAGTGAGGATAGCCTATCCAATAATGTGTGGTGGTTTAAATATCAAATGTCTGTTCCTCTGATTGGTATCAAATCAGTTGGATGTAACAGTATATCAGACACGACTCTGAGGGCTGTGGATGTTTTGATTTCTTTTCATTGACGCTAGTTTTTCATCTGGCAGCTTTTAAAGGATTACTTCACAACTTTCTAGCACAGACAACTGCAGACTTATATCATATTTTGATAAATGTTGCAATATAGTTCAACACAGAGCCAGTTTCGAAATCAAGAAACAAGTATACTCAGACTCAACAGTCTAGCTCATGCTGCATTACCACAACACAGAGGGAGTCCTTCCTGTTGCTCAGTGGATGCACTCCAGCAGAGTGGGGCTAAGGTTTTTGAGTGCATATGTATGCTTACTATGTTACGTGATTATATCCACATTCCCCACCCTGATTCAAATGTCTTCACCACAGACTTATTTCATCCTGCTGACTAATCAGACTGAGTCAACTGAAAGGAGGTGAAAGCTGATGGCTCTTTTAGTAAGTTGTCGGGGAGGGGAACTATCAGGTGTGTTTCCAGAAACATCTTCAATAGATTCCTATAATACTGAGTTTCTCACAGCCCAGCAGGAATAAGGCATGGTTACCATGGTAATATACTGATGATTCTGATATCTTCTAACTCAAACATCACTTATGTTGTTTCAAAATATAGTTTGTGAAGTAGGGGGGATTATGGACCAGAGTTATTTGCTGTCATAAAATATCAGAATATTACATAATTCTTCAGAGGATGCACAAAAACTAATGTTTTGCTGAGTGATGCTTAAAGATGTTTTAAGATGCATGTCAGTTGTAGACACCTCAGTCTAAATCAAAGAGCATCAAACAGAATGGAAGTGAACTCTGGGCTCTGGTTAACTGTAGCTCAGCCTTTAATTGTTGTTAGGGAGTGTCAGTGGAATGACCTGATAATCAGTGCAGGCATTTAGACAGATACTATCATCAGAGTGTAAAAGGATATCATAGCCATGTCACCCTAACATGTAGACATGAACCATTCCTATTACAGGAATGAACAGGCCACAGCGAGTTGATGGGTCAGTATGATGTACTGGCTCACCATGGCCTCATTGGACTGAGAGTGTTGTTCTTCCAGCTACAAGTCATCTATGTCATATCTCAGGTGTCATGGTAAGAATGTAAAGCTGTCAGTCAAAAAGTGGAGTAGTGGTTGTTGTAGCAGAACCAGAGAAAGCAGTAGTAGTTCTGGGAGATTTAGAAAAAATCCTAATTTACTGTCAATTGTACAATTGCTAATAACAGCAGTAGAACAGTAGAAGGAATGCCAAAAAGAGTAACTAGCAAGTCAAACTAATGTATGACATGATATTACTGTCAGAAATTATGGCTTAATTTTTTTCAACAATCTGATCTGATTGATTTGATTCGCTGATTCCCTGCTCTGGAGCAGGTTAGCTGTGGTGATCTTTACAAGTTCATCCAGCTTCAGGATACTAGAAAACCTGAGTTAGGTTAGTTAGATGGATAATCCACTAATCTTGCCTTGTGGTACAGGTCTATATTGTATGTATTGTATTTTGATCTTAACCCTGGTTAACCCCAGGCCAGTTCAGACCCTGTAGCCAACCATGGGATTTAATCAGTGCTACAAACCAGTGCTACAAACTACAAACTGTCCAGACTGAAACACAACACAGCCTTTAACTAAAGTTCTATCCAACACTTCTGCATCTCGTTGTGAGTCTATAGCTCAGAGGATGAAGAGGCCAAGGTGTACTCCAAATTCACCAGATCCAAATCTGATCCGGCTTGTGTGGGACCTGCCTAAAATTGTGTAGGTCCCCCTCCTGCTGTCAAAACAGTTCTGAAACATCAGGGCATGGACACAAGACCTCTGGGGGTGTCCTGTGGTGTCTGGCACCAGGACATCAGCAGTGGATCTTTTGGGTCCTGTGGGTTGCAGGGTGGGCCCTCCACAGATCTGGCTCCTTCTGTTGCATCCAATAGTTGCTGGATTAGATTGAGATCTGGGGAGTTTGGAGGCCAGGTCAATACCTTTGGCTCTTTGTTGTGTTCCTCAAGACATTTCTGAGCAGTTTTTGTGGTGTGGTGGGAACCCTGTCTTGATGGGGAAGACCTCTGCCAATGGGGAGTGCTTTTCCCTTGCAATGGGTATATTTGATGTTTTTGAACAATGTTTAGGTGGATGGTACCTGTCAAAGAACCATCCAGATGAATGTCAGGACCCAAGATTTCCCAATTTTTTTTTGTAATATAACAAGATGATCAATTTTATCCACTTCACCTGTCAGTGGGTGTAATGTTGTGTCTGATATATTCCTCATGTTCTCTGGCTTCCAGTTCTGGAAGTGCTGTTGCTGAAACTCTGTTTGGAATTCTTGATATTTAAGTTTCCTCACTGGATATCAGAGATGAATACTGTTTTTTAATGACCTCTAAGTCTTTTTAACTGATCCACCATTCTCCCTATTACAAGTCAGTGTACCATCAAAAAGATTTTTAAAAAATAGTTACATAATGTTGCATTAAAATAAATATTTGCAAAACATGTCAGTCAGGTTAAGAAAAACACAATAAAAATAGAAAAAGGAAAACAGAACTAAAATTATAAACTGCAACTGAAATAAAGGTAGTAAAGATAATTTAGATTCAGGCCTGAGTCTTCTGGCTGTGGAAACGTCAGGAAAAGTCAGTTTACAGGATACAGATACTGTGTGAATGGGTGGAGTTGGTAAGTACAAAAACATCATGTTTAGACAGTAGAAATCACACCCTTAACCCTCACATCCTCACACACACACACACACACACACACACACACACAAACACAGAAACACTTGCACACAAACACACACAGTGGCAAGCTTTTTATTTTTGTTCCCTGGCACGCTGAACAAGCAATTACTTGTAACTCGAAAACTTTATGATGAGAAAAAGCTGTCGTATAAAACACTGGTCACATTCATTTCACTGTGAGGCACAAAAACAAATGTTTTAATTGCATCTCCATGTCTTCTTACAGACAAACCAACAAACCAGGTACAAAAACAACATGCTGCCTGGGTATAGCAACACTTGTCCCAGGTTGGCAGGGGGTAGATTAAAGAATCTACCTAAAGAATCTTAATCTAACTTAATTTATGGAAATGCTTAATTATATTATAATTAGACATATTTCATTGCACTTAACAAGGCTGCAGCCAGGGTTTTAGAAATCAAAACTCAAAGATCAAAGCTTTGAAATTATATCTGCACACTGTCAGGAAAAACATTCTGGTAGAGAAATGCTGAATTCTGGTCATTGATCTTTTCTTGGTCTAAAAGGTGGGGGTGGTTAAATTTAAAAACACTAAGAAATACTGGCATTAGCCTATTTGTGTATTTAATTGCAGAATGTTGCTAAATTCCCAGACAGAAAACCAGAGACATGATCTCATTGTCCCCAGTGGTAGCTACAGCCCTGCGACAGAGCCACTAGACTGCAGTGGGGATTTCTGTGACTCAGATGCATAAATAATATTCTAAATATTGTTATTATTCTGGCCAAGATACATGTATGTTGAAACAGGAGCATGAGAATTAAAAAAATACTAATGGTGAGCATTATGTTTGTTTATAATGCATACAGAACATTTAATTTTCTCTGCTTGCTGCTCAGAGGCCTGCACACACACACACATGCATGCACACACACACACACACACTCACAAAATAAACATTCTGTATGTAGTGTGTATCCCCAAAGGATGTAGGTCATCCATGTCAGCGTTAAACAGGAAATGGGCAAGTGACGGCCATTCCATGTCTGTTTTGTGTTTACACACTGATGTTACAGATGTTACTTACACACTGACATTCATCTGTCCTACAGTACACTATCATTATTAAGTTGCTGTTAAGAAATAAATGATTGAGATGTACATTTTTAGTACAGTTCAATATAACAGTACATATAAGTTTGACTAAAACTATATAATCTGAGAGCTTTGTACAGACACTAGCAAACAGTAAGGAGAATAACAAAGCTCTTGGTGAGTTATAATAAAGGAAAGGCACACAGATTGATTTTACACATGTACTTTGGTTCATTTGGTCTGGACCAGGAGAAAAAGTTCTCTTTTGCTGCTTTTTAGGTCTGGTTTATGTTCAAACTGACTTATCATGTGAAACCAATTGGAGCAAACATCAAGTCATACAGACTGACAGGTAACTCAGTGATTGGATTGTGTGATGGCAAAATGTAATTCAGATGAGTGACTTTAAGGCTTATGCATATTTATGAAATGATACCTTTAATGCCTCAAACTGCCTAAAATCTTTGCACAGCACTGTAGATATTAAGATGGCTTCCTGAGCAGTTCACGATCGAACTACACCAGAATCCACTTGGAGGCAAACTGAGACTATTTTCAGCTGGTCTTCTTATGGTTATTTGGTCCACACTATAGTTTGATGGACAACTATCTCAGCAGACTAACCAAACCACTCTAATTGAGTTTCATTTAACTGAGCCAAACAGGTTAGGTATGAAAACTCCCTTACTTTCATATATGGTGAACATGTTCAGCTGCAGTCAATGTTATTGGCTAGACTCGGCCACACTTGATTTATTAGACTATGATGTCATAGTATAACAAGTGAGGGATGATGGTACCACCAAGACAATTGGTATTCTAACCCTATAGTTCTCTACTCTTCTTCTCTTTCAGCACCTTTTAAGCAAACATGCAGCTCAAAATGCTTTACATTCAAGAAGGAAAGGAAAAAACCAAAACAAACAAACATTCAAACAAACAAAAGAAAAGAAAAAAAACTGATGTATTGATTTTGAAAGAACAAAAGCAAGACAGAATATTTATAAATGATGTCAGAGATTAGCTCATTCTATGTTCCTGTAAAGCAGTTTAAAAACACAGCAGTGTCTCTACAACAGTAAACAATACTTTGTGGCTTCCAGGCTTGGCAGTGAGGCACAGTGTTGGTCACCTTGCTTTCATACTTTCATAAGAAGTATGTATGTGGTGTTCTTGTCTGTTATTAGGTTGGTAGGTTTGATCAGAGTCAGTGTTTAAAGATAATAGAAAAAGAGGCTCAAAACTCCCAATATATAAAACAACCTGCTTTTATTAGGTATGTGAGAGTAACACAGCCAAAAGAGCTTTATGTATGCGCCTGTATAGTATGTCAGGGGCCTTGTCGGCTTGTTGGAAACCATGAGCCGACATGACTCCATGCAAGAGTACACCAGGCATTTCTCCTGACTTTTCGACTCATGCATGGGTCAAGCTTCAGAAACACAGCATCATACATTTCCATTTCCATTGTGCAGCTTGATAGTGTCTTGATAGTGTGCCCCACCCTGCTTGGTAAACACCCACATCTTTCAAACTTTCACATATCCAGTTTGTAATTCAGGTTTTCTGTTATAGCTTTATAGTTCCCACGCAGAGCTACAATAACCCCGATGACATCACTATGACATCATCATACTCTCAACTCTCAGACTTGACAAAGGATAACATTATTTTATCTTTTTACTGTTCAATAATTACCATGAAAAAAAAAATAAACCCAACAATTAATTGATCCTGCTAAAAAGAATTGTGTATGCATCCAAAGACAGAAATATCTTATTCCTTTGTGCCATAGAGCTCTGTTGTTAAAACACAACATAACTAAAACCAAAACATGTCACAACACTGCACTGGGTAACTTCAGTGTTATCAATGGTCAGTGCAATTTATTCCAAAACAACTATGTGGTTTTGATCTCTGGACAAGCAGCCCCGTGTTAAGCAGACCACACCAACCATGCTCACAGGTGCAAAGTTCTGTGTTTACACAGCTTTGATGGCTTCAAAAAAATAAACTACACTTTCTGTGGTCATCACAATGAAAAAAGTGCAACAACATAGCTCTGTTTTTCTTCTGTGACTGCAAGTACTCAAGAATCCTGTTACACTGACAGAATACTGTGTACAGCAGTTGGTAAAGCTTTTTAACATGTATTATTAGATTGAAATAAACACTTCCCTTGAAAGCCAGCACTTGGTCTTCAAGGGTGAAAAGCTAGACACAGACACACAAGGTGTCTGTCAAAGATGTCTGTCAAAGACATGCAGGTTAGGTTAACTGACAATTCTAAATTTTCCTTAGGTGTAAATGTGAGAATGAATGTTGTTTGTTTCTTTATGTCAGCCCTGTGATAAACTGGTGACCTGCCCAGGGTGACCCTGCCTCTTGCTCAATGTAAGCTGGATGGACAGATGGATGGATGGATGGACAGAGAGATTAATAATGATTACACCCTCCGAGAATCACCACCTTAAAGCAGTGGAGGGGTTTGTGTGTCCCTGTGACTGGTTCCAGTGACATATCACCTCTCTGGTGGGGAGCTGAGTTGGGCTCACCTCCACAAATAACACTGGTTCTGAAAGCAAACCCCTGGAAAGGGTCTAGACTCTTTCCTTTTGCATAGTTGCCCAGGGTGAGAGAAAGGCTCTGTCATTTGTGCCTACCCAAACAGTTCTGAATATTTGACCTTCGAGTCTCTGAGTAAGATCCTGGAGAGGGGGTCACTTAGGGACTCTTTAGTTCTGTTGGGTGACTTAAATGCTTAAATGTGCAATGATGGAGAAATCTGAAGGGGGTAATTGGGAAGAATGGTCTGCTTGACTTGAACCTGAGTGGTGCTTTGTTATTGGACTTATGCATTACCCATGAACTGACCATAACATAACCATAACTGTGTTTGAGCATAAGGTAGTTCATAGTGTACTTGGTACCAGAACGCCTAAGGCCAGAGGTCAATAATCAACTTTGTGATCATGTCATCAGACATATGGCTGTATATCTTGAAGACTCACGCAGAGCTTCCAACTGTTTGCCACCTGGGGCCTTTACTATTGCTGGTATGATGTCAAATTGACATGATGTCATATTGCCTTCATACCAGCAGCATTACATAACATTGACACCTGTCAAAGGTGGTTTCCAGGTGCGCCATGTGTTGCTTTCTGTCACTGAAAGTAGACATACAGGATGAAAAAATCTGCAGATCCTCATTGAAAAACACATCATAATACAGAAGATATTATTATTAAATAAGATAACAATATTGTGAGAGTCCTCATCGTGGTGGTATCAAGTCATCAATGCCTGTCATGGACACGTCAACAAAGACATCTAGGCACTGAGGTTGGGTGACTCCTTGTCTGTCTGTTTTTTCAATCTGGAAGGCCACAAACACTGAGGGTTTCTAGTGCTTTTAGCACATGAGAATCAAGCTGAGGAACGATACCTTCAGGGTTTGTTTGGTGAAGGGGGCTCCTGAAGCTGCAGACAGGTATTGGCAAGGCCAAAAGGGCTGAATGAGATCATAAGACGGAGAGGTAAGACTGTGTTGTGTTTGTGCATTCAATGGCCACAAGGCTAATGCTCTCCAAACATTTGGGAAGTCACACCATGCCTCCATATTCCTCATACCAGAATATTCAAAGGTACCTACAAACAACAGAGGCGGTAGTAATATGGTAGCAGCTTGTTTGACAGTTGTGCAAATGGTGCAATGGTAAGGTGCAAACAGATTGTGGATTGTAATGTTATGGAGCAGATAATGGAAGTCTTGGTATACATGTACAATAAGAGAAGAGCTGAGGTAGAGTGCTTGTGAAATGGGTGTGGGTACAGTCCAGGGTCAGGGGGCAAAGTGGGGAGATAGTGAGCAGAGTTCAGTATCCTGACAGCCTGGTGGAAGAAGCTGTTAAGCAGTCTTGTGGAGTGGGCCCGGAGGCTCCGGTACCTTTTCCCTGAGGGCAAAAGACTGAAGAGAGAGTATAAGGGAGAGGGAGAAAATATGTGGTCAAAAATGCTGAACTGGGTGGATTGTCAGATACAACAATTTGACACAACAGACATTGTGTGTGCCAATACACAACTGAACAAGTGTTGGATATCTGTGAAACCATGATCTCCATATCAGCTCTTGTCCTTGGAAGGTCATCTGGTGAAAGGGGAAAGAAATAAAGACACACACACACACACACACACAAAACGTCTTCGACCGATCATGAACTTTTTGTGATATTACAGCATACTTCAGCCAACACCAAGTGGGTCTGTTCATCATGTGTAAGGATCAGTGTGTAAGACACTCATTCAGATATCAGAAACCACAATGCTGTCACATAGTTGCTAACAAATTAAAAGCTATCATAATAGATGACATACTGTTGTTGTAATTTTTCACAATAATTATTTAATTATTGTCCAAATATCAGGTTACATTTCAGACTGCCAAAAATGATTTTAGAGGATCTGTATAAACACATAAGAACTGACTTTATCTGGTTGGTTTGTATTTCTCTGTAATGGGTAACTGTTTTTCTTTCTTTTGTTTTCTAAAAATTAGCATGAGGCTCCACAAAGGCAGTTGTATCTCTCCGTAAACAAATTAACAATTGAGGAACAAAATTATTACACATCAGTCATCAAGATGGATTATTATTGAATGTTAGGCAAGCTATGCTCAGTTATTTAAATCTGCCAGGGTCAGGTTGAAAACAGTTCAATAAGGGTCCTGACCGAATATGTCCTCTGGTTGTGTTGTGTAAGATCTTGTTTTTTAATAGATTCAGCATAGATTTTTCATAAACCTGATCTCATTTCCAGGAAAACGTTGGAAAGTTAAAATTTAATTAACCGCCAAAGCTGTACAACTTCATGAGCTCACTTTTTACTTAATAATTTGAGTCCGTTGAGAATCCATGAAGTCCTGAGACATGGCAGACCTGTTATCTGAACTACAGTGATGATCTCAAACATCCCAAACCTCATTAACTAGGTGTAATACTATCAAGCTGCAATCCTCAAGAATTTAAATGTATCAAAACCCAATTTATTGACACTATTTATGGTTGTTTTTTCTCAGCAAAGACATTCATTTTATGTGCATTATGTAGTTTTCTGTGTGTTACTGGGAGAGTCCACCTGTCCCCCACAGGCATCAAATTGGTTCAAAAGCATAGGGGAGTCACAGGAAATAATGCTTGCATGTACTGGACATGATGCAGAATGCAACAACCAGTGCCAGGAGTTTGTAGGAGGCAGCATGGTTGCTGCTGCTGCTATCAGGGACTGAACTAATATTACATTAAGTTTATTTTTGCTGAAGAGGAGTTGTCTGACTTTTTTTAGGGAGAGCAGTGGATGGTCTTTCTTTCATCCCTCAATAAATCTATTTTATTGCAGCTATCCCTTGTGTAATTTATCACATAAAAAGAGATGAAATGCTACTAATCAGATGACATTCATGTGCACAACTGTCCTGTCCAGTCGCTCCTTTATTCTGCATCATAACAGAAAGCTGACCTACAGTAAAACCGAAATTGCCATGTAAAGGCGGAGTTTAACTAGTAATTTTCAGTGAAATGAAACATGTTGACTGGTAAGAATTTGGAATATTACCAATATTATCAGTTTTGCATGTGCCTTTCAGTCAGTCCACAAACTGACTTGAACACATTTTATCGTCTGTCAGTTTGGTTTACATCTACAATTAGCTGTGCTGTATCCAAAACACTGAGAGCTTCGTTTACATGGATCACTTTGGTTGTAAAACACCAAACCAGCTGTGCGTAAAATGAGAGCTTACTGGTAGTGCAGCATGAGAGCGCTCGCCAGACACATCTGTCTCCCTTTCTTCTTAGTGTCAGTGAGCAATGGCTTTAGCCCTTTACTGACAGCGATTAACTGATTAATGTGTTTTTATGTTTGTTGGTGCTCTGTTTGGCTCAGCTATCCAGAGGAAACCTCCCCTGGATAAAGTGCCTCCATGTTTCACACTCACTATCATGGAGCCTGATTGGCTTAATTGTGATGGTCAGTCAGATGTCTGGCTCACCCCACAGCATCAGATCAAATTCATACAACATTTTGAATAATGTTACAGTGTTAAGCCCGTGAGAAACATCACCATCACCATCATGTCCTTTGTTATCCTCTCTCTTACCACAGCAAATTGTGTGGGTGTGTAAGGACAACATGATGGTGTTGGTGCAGGCTCCTTTGTTATTTCAGGCCAGTTGACTGTGGCAAATAATTGCTCTGTGTATATGGAGCAAACAACTCCTATTACTGTTGTAATAATGGGGAAGGGGGGCTGTGTAGAGCCCATTCTCTGGCTTCTGAGAAGAGTCCTGACCTCTAGGTGTGGTGGTAGCTGCTGTGCATGAGGAGAGAGTTCAGCTGTTTTGTAAATGGCTGTTTCTTCAGGTAATAAACAGAGGCTTTTGGGTGTCTGCTCTGTTATTTCTGCACTGGCTCCCACTCTCAAAATAATTAATACAGTGGGAAAATAAGGATGGGCTGGGTTTCCTCCAGAAATCTTTTCTATAAATTGAATATAATATGTGTACAAGCCAGGGGCTGTCAGTAACAATATTAAAACAATTATTTCACGTGTAGGGGTCACGAACCCAGAGGGTAGCACAGTAAATACTGCAAGATGATTGATAGGATAGGTAAGCAGAAAAAATCTATTTCTACATTTCTTTTTTCCAGGCTTTAATTTCACCACTGATCTTACTTAACACTGGTAGACATGTGCAACCTGAGAGAGTGGGCTGCAAAAAGACAGCAGACATCAAATTTGATTTGATTAATCTTTGAATAATGTTTTCAATTTGTCCATTTGTGCTGGCACTGGCTACAGAATCCAAGAAAACACTGTAACTTTACATGCAGCTTTATGCCACAGATATTGGCTCCTGGCACAGTGTTTATTGTCCCTGCTGGAGCATGGTGCTGCTTCCAAGACAAAGCAGAACTGGCCCATGCTGCGTGTCCTCAGAACCAGACAAATTTGACTTTGACAACATGTTGTATAAATATGAAATTGTGGTTGTCTAGAATGCCACTTTTAACTCAAAGAGCTGACCAAGCAACAGCATGTACTCTTGGTTCTTAAGAATCAGCTGGGGGGGGAGCAGTGAAACTGAACCAAACTCCACCTGTTGTTTTTTCAATCATCCACCCATGGATTTGCAGGCTGGGTGAGTTTTACCCATATAATCCCTAGAGCACCTCCTCTTTTTGCTCTCTTCAGTTGAGGTGCAAAGCAACATTAGTTCAGTGCGACAGTCTGTGGTCTGTAGTGTAAAGTAGGAAGACCGTAAAATAATGTTATCACATCCTCATTTTGGACAGACTGGATTACATTCAGCAGCCAGGATGTTATTAAAACCATGCACGTTTTAAACATCTCTTGGTTCTCCAACCATGCACACATAGTACTCTGATCTGGCATGGAAGAAATCATCCTGATATACCACACAGGCTGTTGGTAGGGGTAGTTTTACTTCCATTGGTTCATGTTTTTAGATGACGAAAGCCAATAAAAAGCTCACTGAGAAATAAAATGTTAATAAACTGGTTCAGAAGCACAGCGATTGCTCTCCTAAAACCATCTGGGTTTATGAGCCCTCAGACTAATAACATGGAAATAAGGGGAAAAAATTATATGGATAACACAGGTTTAACCCTTACCTCGGATGTGTAGCAACCCAGTACTGATCATCATTTTTGTCATGTATTTAGAGTGACTGGTGCTGTAACTCAGTGACCCATGACATAATTTTATCAATATAACCTGTGGTCACACAAAATTCTTTCCTTCTTTGCTGTCCCAAGCAATACCCTTCCTCTGCAGAGCAAAAGACAGAACACAAAGGAAAAGATGAACAAAAACACATCTGTGTGTCTCTGTTTATTACTGTGCAAGAAGATAAAAGATTAGAATTGATTTATATTTCTGTAGAACAAAATACAGTTTCAATAACAGTAACAGTGATGTATAGAGAAGCTGTATCATTATAAGTCAAAAATATCTCAGTGGAAACAAATGTAAAATTATAATACTTTAATAATAATTAATTATATTTCACAAATCAAAACACTGAATAAAGTTTGAGAAGAATGCAAAACATAGTGAACAATCACTATCTCTTATTTATTATGTCCTCTGTTATCCTCTCTCTTACTTTTGATGTGGATTCATTGTTGGCTAGGTACCACTGGTAAAGCAAATTGTTTGCTATTAGCCTAATGAGTGCAGAATGGCTAAAATGTACAGGTGGTGAATGGGAGACTGTAGTTATAGATATTGCTTTTCTGCAAATGAGTGCTTGTTGAACAGGTACTTTGATAAATTACTATAATTGGCTATGTACTCATGAAGGGTGTTTTACACTTACAGGAACAAGCAGTGATGTCATCAGCTCGAGTAAGTTTGTAATTTAGCTCATTTCAATCCGGTGTCTGGTGTCTCTCCTCTGTATGTGTGCGTGTGGTGGACTTATCTGAGGAAACCCATGTGTACACAGGAAGAACATACAAACACCACAAAGAAATGGTTACACAGACCTCTTAATTTCTTTCCCTGAATGAGCAAAATTTACCTTGGAATAGAAAATTAGAAATGAAATCTTCTTTCTCTGGCTATGAATTTTTATGATTCATGCATGATTCAGAACTGCCATTTATTCTGTTGCTCCTGTCTCCATGGGTAAACTGTCTAACCTATAATGTAACCATGCAATAATGTTAATATAATGAGAACGCTGTATAGATCAGTCCAGTTAAAACGTCTCCACATGATATACTTGTGGTTCCTCTCCCTAAGCTCCTCTGAACACTACACAATGAACCATGGGTTATTACCCGAAGAAGTTTTCTTAGTCATGTGTCAGAGTGGAGTATCTCACTTTTTAAAAAAAATCATTTGTAAATATTCTTTATGGCAGCCTTGGAATGAAAAAATGGCAGAAGTCTTAACATTATCAACTGACACTAGCAGCTGTTTAAACTGAGTATTCCTTTGGAACCTGACAATGCTGTTATCAGAAAAATAAAGCAATTACAATCACACAATGTGATTACAGTCATGGTAGGATAGCAAAAACAGAGAACAAGATGTTGTGCATAGTCTGGATGTTAGACTGCAAAAAGTTGCAAGAAATGCAACTATTGTATTCCTAAGAAAACAAAACAAACAAGGCTCTTAATTTTTTTTTTTGCCATATTATTGTAAATAGAATGATGAGATCGTGAAGTGGTTACTTAAATTTCATATGTGGCACTTTCCAAGCAACCCCCACTTGATGTGAAAAACAGGATCTCAGCTTTCTCACTGTTTGTTATTGTAGTCCCAGCTCTTAAGTACAGCGTAAAACCTACAGAAGATGATAGTAATTATCTCAATGGTTTAAGTGCCACTTAAGGCTGAAGAATAGAAATTTAGCCACAACATAAGGGACTAAGGATATTAAATGAGAAATATCATTATTTACAGTGTGATCTCAGCAGCCAGCCAGGCACTAAATGAGGGTTTGATGTTCATGCTGACATCCACACAGTAAATTACTGCTCTCAGGCTGGATGATGATATAGCACAGAACTGATCACACTGTCTCACTGCAGACTGAAATAAAGACAGACGACGAAGAAGACTGTGCAGCCTGGACACAAAACTACATACATGTAAATTGATCTGTGTGTACACTTTCAAAGCAAGTGTGCCTACATGTGTGTGTGTTGACATTCTTTGGATTGCCTGGTCACATTCAGTACTCCTTTATGCCTTGCTTATGGGAACAGTAAATGCCGTCACGGGTTGCTTCTTCATGTAATTGCCCTCCTAACTCCCTCTTCTATGCAAACACACACACACACACACACACACACACACACGCACACAAATCCAAATGATCAAATCGTGCCCTGCTTGCTCCGTCAGTGTATCCCACCATTGCTGAGTACAAATAACAGTGTAGACAGGCTTCATTAACAGGGAACAGAGAGCAGAGGAAACCACACTGAGGACAGATGTTTCCAACCATCACTGGCTGTAATTTGGACTCTAAACTCTATGGGGGAGCCTATTGTCTGAGAGGCCAATCCACTCAGGAAATCCATAAAAATCCCCACTCCAACAATCGCTGTTCTAATAAAACTCTTTGCTACAAATAAATCAGCTTCTGCGTGGACTATGGGTGATAGACAGGACAAACCTTGAACCTCATCTTTGGGTTTTTAGATGAGTCAGTTACAATTTAGTTTAGTTTTTTTTTTTTTTAAGTTTTATAGAAAAAAATCTCTTGCACACTGTGTCACATATGGAGTGACTGTGCTGGAACATCAACAGCAGGATATTTCCATCAGCTGTCCAGCAGTTTCTTGACACAAAAATGTTACAAAGACTGAAGAGTATAAAATAGCCATGCATACACTGTTTGACAGCCAGAGAGGCAACACCATCTCTTTCCCTTTGTCTGCCACAATCTTTTTCTGTCTTTTGCATTCTTTCTTTTGCTCTCAGTATCAGAAAGACACTGGCAAGGTTAACATTTAAAGAGTCAGTTCACCCCAATTGCAAAAAAAACAAAACAAAACCTATTTGTACTCTTAGTGGTATATTATCTTACTTTTACATGCACAGTAATATTTCACTATCATTCTACATATGACAGTATTTGCAATTTGATAGGTCATGCTCCAAATGAACACATTCAGATTAAGATTTGGGAAATGCCAATATTATCTGGGTTTTAGGTGCATTCTTTGGACATGTATACAGCACATTTGGAATGTACATCTCAGTTGCGTCCTCTTGTCCGTCTGTAGTCAGCTCTGTCTGTTGTACACAAACCAACTGGACAGCTTGCAAGACTGGGGTAGAGACACATGCAGAAAAGTATTTTAATCTCTTTTGGAGTTAAAACAAACAAAAAAGGCATGGAAATGATTGTGCTGGTTGTATCATGTATGAAAGCCCTGCTGCTGTGTATGAATGAGTCTGCACCTCTAAGTCTGAGGCCAGGAACGGTGCTGCAACAAGTGAATGAGTTCAAGTATACAGGAGTATGATAGAACATGAGTTCTACATGTGGATTGGTGTGGTCTCAGCTGTAATGCAATGCTTTACATGGTGTGTCATAATGAAGAGGGAGCTGAGTCTGACGGTAAAGCACTTGATTTACCAACAGATCCACTTTGAAACCCCTACCTATGTAATCCTCCCACACACACGGTATATGAACAGTTTGTTTCCCAGTGGAATAAAAGCCTGTTTTGTTCATAGTCTTCTAGGGACATCAGAGGAGTTGGGCCCTGCTGGCTTCCCTCCAGACAGTAATACAGAGCTGCTCCTCTGACCTCCTGTGTAACATTCCTGAAGGACATCCTGAAGACAAACAATAGCAGAGAACAAAGCTAGTCAGCGGTTCCCAAGCTACCCTCCATCCCCACGGTCAGCACTGGAAATAATACCAGGATGGACATGACACTATGCTAACATTAGGCTGTGTTTGAGAGCAACACCCTCTGATGAGTTCCTGCTTCAAACACATCTCCCCAGAAACATTAGTCACATCTGTTTCAGTCACGCTACAAAAAAAACCAGGAGGTGACCTCCTTAACCTATATCTGCTGAGGTTTTTCAATTTGAATTGTTTAAAGATTATAATTTTACTAACAATAGTATAACTGAAGCTATATACAGACATCAAGTTGTTAATAACCATTTTAGACCTATTCTGGTTACTATATTTTGGGTCATTTTTGTAGTTTCATCATTTTAGACCAGTTATTCTAACACTTTACTCACCAAGTTAATTGCTGAGATCTGTGTGGTGACATCACTACAACGAAGTCTGATGGGTCAACAAACATGGGCAATCAGATCATCAAATAGGTTGGAAAAAGACCAACAGTTCATCAAGGTTAGCTGACAGTTTTCTTTCCCACAGGCCTGGTCAGTCTGCTTCAGCCCTGGCAAGCCAAGCTTTGATGACATGCATTTCCACTACAGCCTCAGTGAGGGCAGAGCAGTGTGGTGTTGTGCTGTGGTCCTGCTTTGCGGTGTCTTGCGAGAAATATCTGTTAGCTTCTACTTCTCTGTGGTTTGGAGTTTAGTTTCATTCCTATGACCCTATTTGTACTTTCACACATCAGCCTTATTTTACTTTTTACTGATCACTTTCAGCTGTATCAGAGTTGTGGTACTTTAACACTGACACAAACGCAATATTCTCTGCTGTTGCTCCTTCACACTAAAGCTTACCATCTGCAAACAAACAGGGTGCTTTTTTGTGAAGAATATGGGAAATGCAATGTGTTTGTCACCAAGTTATAAGAGCTTTATTAGAGGTGGTATTCTTCAATAAAAACAGGTCTAATCAACCAGATATGAACACATCCTGTGCTCTTAGTCAGTAATTGTGTTCCAGGGAGGTATACTACAAACAGAGCTTAAAAGAATTGCAGGCGACAGGCCTTTTTTTTTGTTCAAACGTACCTCCACTGGATATACCAATGACACAGTTCTTCAGTCACTGTTCCCTTTGTGCTGCACATCATTAAAGGCCAAATAAACCATATACATGAACACACACACTTTCTGGAATCCTGTCTATTATTGTGACTAAGTATCACCAAACTAAAAGTAGACAGGCTAAGAGATGTGGTTTGTGTTTGCATGCATTTGCGTGTGCACAGTACATGTGTGACCACATGGCTCCTCCTGTAAGATGTAGAAACATTTTCTAAACTTGATTAAGGATGTCTGCGCACCACAACTCACTGTGAGCTCACAGTACAGCCATCTGCTTCCGTTTGTCCTACACACAACACAGATTTTATCTCTGCTTGATACATTCCAACCCTCAGCTTTGTCATCATGACAGGAGAAGATTAGCCTTTGATTTAAACAAGATTCAGAAGTAGGCAATCATACCCAAAAGGATTCTTCTTTGGGCAATGCTAGCAGCATGGCTCCATGGATTGTAATCAGTCAATTTGTCCACCACTTTGGTCCAGACTAAAATATCTCAACTATTGGATAGATTAAGATGGAATTTTGTACAGTCATACAAACGCTGATTGACCCCCAGGGATGGACTTTGGTGATTCCCTGATTCTTCCCCTTCTGCCACCATGCTGATGTTAGCATTTAGCTTAAAGCTCAAGGCTCAAAGAGCTGGTAGCATAGCTAGACTATTAGCCTTGTTCTGTGGCATTTTAAAGGCAACAGGGTGACCTAAACTAGTCTGGTTTTCCTTACACATTCATGCCAGAGAGTGGAAACTATTCAAGTATGTATTAGCATTAATTACAGGGCTTTTGTATTGACTTATACTGGAGATGTTTCTTTTTCTGGTCACTCCTTTCTGAAACGTTGTTTTTCGTATTGGTGTTGTTGGTGGTTTTTTTGTTTGTTTGTTTGTTTTTTCTAATTACCCTAATGACTGTAAAGACAAGAGTCTAATCTATCAATACATATGTTACATTTTTATCTTCATGTAGTTTTTCATAGAGGGAGCAACCTGTAAAAGTCCAAATCCTTGAAATCGTCAACCTACATGTGGACAGGGACAGGTTACCATCTCCACCCATAAGTAACCATGGTTCCATACTCAGATAACTTAATGACAACAAAACCATCTCCCTGACAAATAAACAAACTAGTTTCACTGATAAAGACTATGAGTTGTGGCAGAAAGCTTTGGGAAATCCAACTAAAAGGACCTTGTGTTTAAATTTTTTTTGTTGTTGTTTTGGTCAGACTGCTACTTCTATGGTCAAGACTGAACTGTCAAACTCAGTTTTACTTAGTACTACTTAATGTTGAATCCAGCTGTCAAGTTGAGGTGATACTATCTGCTGTGGGAGTTTGTAGTAGTCAGTGTTATTGTTTACATTATACTGTCAGTAGTGGCGGCATGAGTTTATGACATTATTCAGTCCACCATCATGGACCTGCAGATATGAAATCCCAGGGCACTCCTCATAGTAAATGGAGATTTTAATCTGAAAGACCTGGACCAACTTTACCCATGAGGTAACATACAACTCTAGAGAGGATATAACCCTGGAATTGTTGTATGCCATTGTTAAGGAGGCATACAGCTGCCTACCCTTTCCCTTCCTCTGTAAATCAGACCACTGTCTGATATAAAGTACAAAGTTCAACATACTCCCCCTTTCTGCCCACTTCGACCTAAAGGCCCTGTTGTTAGGAAACAGTCGCTCAGCTGCTTGTTGCTTCCCCAACATTAAGCCTTGGATCCACAGGGACATCAAAGCCTTGTTGAACAGGTGGAGGGGGACAGACACGAAAGAAATCCAGAAAGAACTGAGGAAAGAGCTGGGATTGTTAGACAGACCTCCTTCTCATGCATCCCTGTGCCAAGACTAAGGCATGGCAACCACTGCCCATCTACTCCCAGCAGCAGACAACATGCCCCAGCCCCTGGAGAATAACACCACCACCTCCAGCAGAGTATGTCAGCCTGACATGCATCTTGTCAGAAGTGGTGACAAGCAACAGACATTCTTCCAGTCTTTGGGGAACAGTGTACTCATCTTTGTTGTGATGAGCTGGGGAGGTGGCATTGATACTTGTGGCGTCAGCAAGACCTGTGTTCCCAGATCTCACTTTGGCAAGTAACTGCATTTTTACTGTAATAAAACTTCTCTCTAAAAGAAAAAAAAGATACAAGTTATAATAAAACAAGAGTATCTAGTATTTTTTTTTTTACTTAAAGTTAAAAAAAAAGTTCCCCTGACATAGTGTTGCATAAATTTGCAGTTGGAAAAACTGGAACCCTGAACTACTTCAAAAATGCACTTTGTCATAGTGCTTGAGTTAAGTACTTCCCACCTCTGATGTTAACACCATTCAGACAGTACAAAAAATATGTTTTGTATTGTGCAGTTCAACACCTGTTGCTGCTCTTGCAGATCTGGATTTGATGGACTCTCCCCTATATTTATTTGACTTGACACATCTGCACAAACAACCATGTTCAACAAAAAGGAGAGATTGTTTATTGATGGATCGAACCATCTGCCCCGCCTGTGAGCTTTGTTATCTCCCTCCCAGCAGCTTTCAGAGGGGCCTCTAATATGACGATAACAGTAAAGTGAATCCTTTCACTTTGACTTTAATAACAGTGCAGTCACCACTGAGCTCTGGCTCCATGCTGCTGCACCCCACTGAACCAGCAGGTGCTGAAATGTGCAGGAGAACAGCAGTAGTAGTATTCACAACTACACTGAAGTACAGCATCTATGCAACGTGCAACTGGCATCAATATTTAGTTATCTAGAAAGACAGTAACATGGCAAAATGAAGAAATAGTGGAAAACTTGAAGATGGACTGAGAAATGATAAGTGCAAGTGTTTTTCTCTTCAATTTAAGGAGTCCACCACCATTGCATGTGGCTACTCCAGAGAGGAGATACTTCTCAATTTAACACTGAAAAGGGCAAAATGACAAGCCTTCATGACGTTAGTGGACAAGATTCACCCATATTTGGGACCCCTGTGATGGTGGGTCAGCCCAGCACTTTTCTGCCTCAATTATTCAGCCAACTTTATTAGTACCATTATCATTGCATCAGCCACTAAAAGGTGCAGCAAGACTATGAATTCCACCTGGGTGAGAAGCCTGCAGAGGAAGCTATTTCATGATGACTGATGTGGCACCCACTGACTTGCTGCTCCATACCTTTCTGGAAAGATTTTGCAAGCCACTGCCTGAAGTGCCTGCATGAAGAGTTTCAGTATAAGCAGTGAAGATGAACAATGACTTATGGATTTAACAGTCCTCACTGATCAACAGACTTGAGTTGTAGAGTTGTGAGGAAACAACAAAAACATGACATGATAAGCATCGTGAATGCTTTCAAGAACAAACTACAGGTACTTTCAACAAACTTGCAGTGCCAGGACATCCACCACTTTTAAAGTACTGCATTCAGAACTTGAGTGTCTTGAGATGCTGATTATGAGAATCTGGCCTCCTCCTCTTAGATGGTGTTACTGATGTGTTGCATGAAGATGTTGATACTTGAGCAATGCAGTTGTTTTGGCAGAAAAATGCTATAGATACAAACTATCATTACTGTTATTATTTTCATCATTATATATTGCATTTGTGCAATTTACCTTTCGTGCAATATTTGTTTGATGGCAAACCAGCACCAGTGGGATCAGCAGCATAACATCAATGACATCCTAAATATTGCATAATGCATAATTTGTCTCAGATCCCAATTTTTCACATTGTTCTGGAAGTCATAATTTTATCAGTCTTTAGAATATCTACCATAATTGATAAGTTTTAAAGTGAAAATGTGTCCAGTTTCTCAATTGTTGTTAATTATAATTACATATAATCAATATATTAGTGGAAAGCCATAAAGACAACTCTGAAAGTAAGAGACAAGAGGAGTGGGTGAATGGGTTACAATATGTTCAAAGGCACAAACACAAACAATCAATACTCAACTGAGACTGGTACAATATTACTGAACAATGAGAATGCATATCTTCGCTGCACAATGGCACAGTGGTGCAGTGATTAGCACTGTCGCCTCACAGCAAAAAGGATCTGGCTTCAAACCTTGATTCAGCTGGTGCTTTTTTCTGTGAAGTTGTTTTCCCCATTCCTGTGTGGGTTTCCTATGCAGGCTTCCTCACACAGTCCAGAGATATGCAGGTTATGTTGACTGGCGACTCTATATTGCCTGTAAGTGTGAATGTGAGCATGAATGGTTGACCTGTCAAGGGTGTACCCCCAATGTCAGCTGGGATTGTCTCCAGCCCCACTGTGACCCTCAATGGATAAACACTATAACAAAAAGATGGCAATAATCATCAAGGTACTATATCACTAATTGTGGGAATGTGGGGAGATTCAATAATTCTAAACCTAAACTGTGTATATGAAGCATCTTCCCAAACAACTGTTCTCCTCCTAGTAGAGAAAGGAAAAGGGTTGATGTATGTCTGCTCAATTGCCCTGTGTTGGAAGAATATTAGTTGTCCCTTCCTGGGCAACTGTTTAAAAACTTAACATCAAGTTTGGCTCTTGAGAAATTCACTTCTGTAGTAAGGAGGAAAGTCTCTCAGTTTAATGACATCAAGGAGGTGAAATTTTGAATGGAGTTTGTTGAAAATAGTGACATTGGAGGAAATGTGAAGTCCTTCTTTAAATAACTATGTGTTATAATGCTCTCTTTTCACTCTAATCTGTGTCTTTGTCCTTTAACTTGATTATTGGCTGTTCATTTATTTTCTAGTGACTTTTTCTTTTTAATTTAATTTCATACACTGCGACATGATCTTTTTGGGGAATGTTCAGTTACCTATATACAGTGTGTACATAGGTAACGTGTGAAACCAATAAATAATTTTAAAAAACAAAAGTGAAAAATCAGAGTTCGGAAAGCCATGGCAGACACGGGATGTGACACCAGAGCAGTCAAACATGAGTCACTCAGCGTCACTTCCAACAAATAACCAGGCCCTTCTGAATAGTCATATAACCTTTAAATAAACCCTCTGTCCGCTGCTCTGCAAAAGAATGGCTACACCTTTGCTGTGTGTATGTGTTACTCGTCTGCTGTATGCCATCAAACAATAGTGGGAAGCAGATAATTGAGCTTAAGAGAGGCAGGAAGGATAAAACTGTTAATTTTCTTCCTCTCTGGTCGTTGGCTCACAATGACCTGGTGGGAAGATAGAGGCAGAGAAAGAGAGGGGCACCAACACACCCAGTTTCCCTTCAGTGTTTTCACAGGAGGACTCTGATCTCAGGTCATACCACATCTCTGCATAAACACACACACACACACGAGAACACAGACACACACACACTTACAGGGTGAGAGGCCCTCTGTGCATCCCACTGATCATAGATCACTTATGAAATGACTCCACAGGTAGGAGAGAAGTTCCCACCAGTACTAACACTGCTAACATTTCACTGGATGTGAGCATCACTCTTCATTCATACTATGTGGAAGCTGGTGTTTTACTTTAATAAACTCTATCCTCTGCTGTCTTCAGCTGGCAGGGTTCCAGTCCTCAGCATGCTCTCACACAATGACCAGTGGGCCAGCCAGTGGAAAAGCTAACAGAGAACCAGAGACAGTCTAACCAGACTGATCTCTGTTTTTCCACCAAGTCCTCCTCTTCCATGGCTCTCCTCTCTCTTTTGTCATAGTGTTTATGATGCTCTGTGATACCCTGGAACCAATCTTGATACTTCAAAATGAAATCAAAAACCAATAACAAAGAACAGACTACTTTTCAAACATCCATTTTGCGCATTTAATTCTTATCATGTGACCTATGTTATATGATGACAGGTTGCAGTATAAGGGAGGAGATGTTAACCTCTGTTTCTGTTCAAGGATGGTCTCTAGTGTCAGATGTGAATATCCTGGATCCAACTAAACCCATCTCCTTGGCAACTGAGCAACTCTATCCACTGAGGAAGAATGCTAGTAAGTGTGCCTTTTGATAAGAATGGTTTATTAAACTGCTATTTCAAAAGACAAGGATAAACACTCAAACTCAATGACTATGAGCTCAATGACTACTAAGTGTTTTGTGTCTCAGTTGTGAGTTGTGAGGGTCACAATCACTGCATGTTTAAGGTGATCCCCAGTAGATCTGTAACACTGGACCATTTTGAATTGTTGACGTGTGAAAATAACTTGTGAATGTATATAAATGCCTGCAATTATCGAAAGCTGACTTAAGTTAATTTTCAGTCATGCGTTTCATTTGTTGCTGACTTTGCTGACTTTGTCTTACATATACAGCAAAACTAGAGGGAGTGAAAGAAGGAGAGAGAGAGAGAGAGAGAGAGAGAGAGAGAGAGAGAGAGAGAGAGAGAGAGGGAGGGAGATGCTCTGTTCAAACTGTGTCCATCTGCACTCATGTCCACTCCATTCATACACTGACCAGAAAGCCCTGCCTTGGGGCTGCTTTCTCAACAGCCAGCCTCACACCTTTGTGGTTGCAGGAGGTGTGTTTTGACTGAGTTCAGAAGAATGTGCTGATGGCCTGTGGCTCCAGGACTCCACCATAATAAGAGCCACATTCCTTCTGGCTACTGACCAGCAAGGATGGAATGCAATTAGCACCTATTAGAGAGAGCCTGGAGGAGGCCTGTCAGGACCCACTGGCATACCCAACCTACCAGCTCAGACCTGACCACAAGCACACCCAGCCTGGTATTCACTGTATGATCAGCACTCTTCAGTACTTTAACAACTACAGCCATTACAGACTGAGCATCAATACCTGTGACCACTGGCCTTAAAATAGGAAAGATATACTCAATCCTATAGTGAAAAGCTAATAAAGTGTGAGTCAGATCAGTTAATAATGTAGGGTGGTGTACAATTTTGAGGTACTAATACCACTCTATTCTCTGTTACTTTATACTACTATTCCACTACATTTCAGAGAGAAATGTACTTTTTACTACTAGTTACTTTTCAGAATTCAGAATTCAGAAAATATTAGAAATGTAAAATATATTGCATTATTAAGGACAAATTAATAGCCTGTATATACTGTATACTGTACTTACTTGCATCAATATTAACACTTGCAGGGACCAATTAACAAGTATTTTATAACTTGATACCCTAAGTATATTTTGCTGATAATGCCTCTATATTTTTTATTTAAATATGATTTTGAATTCAGTATTTTTGCCTGTAATTAAATATTTTTTAAAGGAAAGCACAAAGACAGTGCTGATTGATTAACTGTTGATTCATAGCACCATATTTAATTTTTTTTACCTGCAAATAAATTACATCTGTCAACTTTGGCTGACCATCTACAACATTAGATAACAAGAGCAGCATCACACTGTGTAAACAAATATATGCAAACATAACCTGGTAAGACTAGAAGGATAAAATGAATGACTTAAATTGTATACAGTGTTTTTGCATCAGATGAACCTTCAAATTAATTCTTGTAGGATCAACACAGCTCCTTACTTTTTTCAGTACAGTGCTATTGACAATCTGAATGCACAGCAAGTGGTTTAAACACTTTTTTTTTCCTGTGGGGTCCGTCCCCTCAGTTCTCCTCCCCTCCTCTTACCCCCCAGTTAACATCCTCATTCATTTGACATGCAAGTATGAGTGTCATCATGACCTCTGCATTTACACAGGCCACAACAAACCCCACACACGCACACATATTCCCTCACACATACACATGCACACATGTGCATGTACACACACACATGAAAAGCATAAACAAGCTATCAATTAAACTTGCCAGTCATTTAATCTAACTGGCATCAATTAAAGTACCCAGCTCACTGGCATTGGATTATAACTATGTGAACAGATTTTTACTTTGTAACTTAGTAATTGGTACGTGTCATTGAAGTTTTAATTTGTCCCAGATTTATTATCAAGCCACAGTAAAGAAGTCATGTGGGCGTAATTAGCATCACGCTGAGCCTGCCATGTCTCTAGCTGTGCAGTTTCCCCCTGCTGAAAAGAACATGTGTTAATTCACATGACACTGCAGAAATGTATGTCAACTGTACACAGCTATTGGGGGGGCTATATTATTTTCTCTCTCTTGTAGTGAACCATTGTAGATACATATTTTTCTACAAACAACAGCATCTGGGCTTTTCAGAGAAAAGAGAACAGAAATAATGGCAGCTGCTGTAAAGGACTGCAGGGATTCAGTTTAGTGAAAAAGACCAGCAGGACCATCTGAGTGCAGATCACTGGTGACAACAAGTCAGTTTCTCTCAGTTCATAGCCTGGTGTGTTGTGTTTGGGAATGTGATCCTTTTTCATTTGAAAAGATCTATTCCAGTGGTTAATTATTGCACGACATAAAGCTGGAGGACTCACAAGAGACACATTAACAAAAGCAGCAGAAAATGAGATATCCTGACTATTTATTCATAAGTTGGATCAAACTCCAGACATGCTGAATCCTACAATTCCCATAATGCAATTGATAGGATTTTATACTTTCTCTAAAATACCCATATCTCACAGATTCCACAACTCAAGCCCAGACTCATGATATCTTTATTACATCACCAGGGTTATCTTCTCAGACCTGACAAAGTACATTACTGAATTATTTTCATAGTATACTTGTCTTCATGTGTGAAATTAAGGAAGTTCCATATTATTATCTGAATTTGCTCAGTGAAATCTCTACCATGTTGGTTATATTCAGCTAGTAATCTAAATTTTTTACAGATCCAAAACATTATCATCCATGTGTGTTTGTGACTGTATTTTCAAACTTGCTGATGTGATATTTGTGCTTAATACTGAATCTCCAGCATACATCTTCGTTCCTTGCCTTACTGAGCTTTTCCACACTTACAGCCACTGCACCTCTATTCATATATGATTAAAATACATCAGAACGCAGATGCTGTTTTTACATATTTAAACAGCAGTCACAGAGTTGCCTCTGTGGACATTAAAAGAAAGCTTTAACAACATAATAGCCAGTTTACAGCAGTGAGTCACATGCAGTATGAATCAGTTGTTGGTTTCTTTCTTTCTTGTGCAATTACAGTGCAGACAGGCAGACTACAGAGAGTTGGTCAGTCCATGGAATGCAGGTACCATGTTTGGAAGCCATTATTTTGCATTGCTTTCCAGAATCATGATCACATCAGTTAGCATTTAACAAGACAGATTATTATAATTGTCAGTGTGGTTAAGAACAACCATATTTCTTAACATTGTTGACCCAATTTTCCATATATTTGAAATGACCTGTGTGTCATGGTATACTAGAGGTTTTCCATGCAGGAAGGCAAAATTAGATGACAAATGGTTAGAAGACATAGAAATTGTGGTTATATTTAAATTTTTTGTCTAACAGAATAATTGTGTCCCAATTAATTACTTTTCACCAAGTACTTGAGGAGACTGTCTTTATCAAAAATGATCTATGGTTACTTTTTCCTCAAAGCAGCCATCTGTGTTAGTGTGAATAATGACTCTTATCTGTCAAAAGGAAAGGTGAATGTAGCATGTCATTGTTATAGCACCACCAAACCTCTTAAGTTTCCTGTGTTCTTTAAACCATGGCCATGATTGTTCCCTTCCTTTGTTATTGTTGTAGCTATGTTGATAACTTAAAGTAATTACTTATTTTAAAACAAACAACTTTATTCAAATGATATTTTCCTGCTGATAGGGGCAGAGAGATCTGTGTGTTAACAAATAATGATGATGCATTTATTTTATTAGTGAGTTTGGCTACGACAGAGTTGATACCCACAGGAAGTGGGTCACATTGGCATATTTGTTTAGACAGTGTGGACAGAGAGGTGTTGGAATGTGTATTCTTTTGAACTACAAAAATATATTTATTTAATTTTGAACAATACAATTACATGTCAGGTAATATGGTCCTAAGACTTAACGACTTAAAAGGACACATGAATTTATTCAAATCAAATGGATCTTTGTGTTTCCTTTATTATTCAGACACCCTTCAGCCTGTTGATGAGGTGAATTAGATTACGTAATACTGTTGACATCTGAAAATGTTTCCATCTGACCTCAGAACAAGACAGTGAGCTGTCTGACCAAAATAGGTTATTATATGAAGGAGGCGAGCATACAGAGCTACTTTTAAAATAAGATCAGCACTTAATAAAAACACATTACTCACAAATATGTAATGACAGTGGATCCTCACACTGCATGTATTTAGGTTACTGAAGAGTTCACCACTTTATACAGTTTAGCTTTCTCAGTACTGGCTTCCATCTGGACACTGGATGTTTTCATTCAAGGTGGTGCACAGAGAGCATGTGACAGTAATTACTCTTCATGCTTTGATATTTCAACGACGGATAATCTTTGAAAAATAAAGTGACTACAGGAAACGTTAAGGATTGTTGTCACTATATTTTGCTCTGTTGAAGATATCTGATGTGACCAGTGAATGTGCAAAATGCAAGTACAATTTTACAATTACAAATTTGTAAACAGGCGTGAAGGAAGCCAAGGCATTCTTCTTTCATCTTTAAAAAGTTACCAGCAAGGGACAATAAGGGCTCAAGTAGGGCACAAAGGCTCTATCAAGTCCCCTTGATTTCAAGGATAGAGAGAAATGAGAGAGATGTAGAGAGAAGAGCTGAACTGGTTTAAAAAGACTGATCACAAGGCATGGTGGTGTTCCTTTGTCTAGTGTTAACATGTGAGTTGTATTAATCCTCGTAACAGCAGGAGTCCAAATGTTGTCATCTTTTACAGAAATATTTGTAAAATTACCACTAAGACCAGAACAGGCATGTGATGAAACTCTGAACTGATTCCTAGAGACCCTGTGGTCCTGGTGGAATCCAGCATTCACAAACAGCCTGTAAGGTCCTATAAACAGTCCACCTGTTTGTAGGACCTTACAGACTTTGCCTTAGGCCTTGAATGAAATATATATCTTATTAAACAAACTGGTCAAGAGCCTGGAGTGGGATGGGTGAGGTGGATGAGGTCACAGTTGAGCTGTAAATGGTTATGCTTGGTGGGCAGGTGGATGGAGTAAGAGTAAAACCCTGGCAACTGGCCTATTATTCCTTGACAAAGAGTCAAACTTTCACTGGTTTATCTTTCACAGTGAGAAAATGTGTGAGAAAATGCAATGAAATGCTCCTAAACCTGTGCTAAAAGATCCATGTGAAAAGAGTAAGAGTGTATAGCCATGCTAGAGGATCAGTAAGGATCAGCAGTTTAATAAGTTCACATTATGCCTTTATTCCTCTATGAGTCAATGTCTGTTATATCCCACTGTTCACTATTCAACCACCCACTGGCTTTACTCCACCACCACTGGCATCTCTCCTATCCCCTGTCATCATATGTGCTTATGCATCACATCAACTGAGTCTAATTTAAAAAAAAAAAAGACCTGATGATGACAATAGCCAGGAGATGAAGTAGCCAAAGTTGTCACAGTGCCTCCTATGACAGACATGAATGTATATATGAAATGTAAACCATATAGAAGTGAACATTTTGCTCAAAACCACAAATGTCAACCTTACAGTGCTGCTAAAGGAAAAGTCAGGGGATCATCAAAGTCTGTAGGATACATTGTCTGAGGACAGTGAAGGTGCCAATCACTTTTTTGGATAAGTGAAAACTTTGAACTGCTGGTGGCACTAGAATCAAAGTCAGGGGACCACCAACATCAATATGATTCAATTCTCTGAATATCATTACCAAAAACAAAAGAGAAAAAACAGACAGAGCAACCGTAAAACCATAGAGCCAATTTTTATGCTATTAGCATTGCTAAAATGGCTAACATTCAGGTGATAATTGGGTTTGGTATTTACAGAGGTAGTGATAGTTACGTGGGCTGAACTCACTCTTTAATGAGGAGAGTAGTTAAATAACCTAGGTGATGAGAAGTAGTTTAGATACATGGTTGGAAACATGGATAGATAAATTAATTTCAGTCAGAGACTTAGAACAAAAGCATGCACAACTCTGGAGTAGAATAGAATTTTATTGTGCAGGAGAAATACAGTTTTGGCACTTAGACCCCTGCAGGAAGTAGATCACCATGGAAAGCATTTAAAATTAAGTGGTGCTTCCAATATATAAGAAACTACCCCCCAAAAATAAAGGTAAACCATACCTGACGCATGGCGCTAAATGGGAGAAGGAGCAAGTATTTAGATCTGCACATATAAAGCAGTTACCATGGTATGGTAAAGAGGAAGGAGTGGTAGCAATGCTGGGAAGAGAGGCCAGTTATTAGGGATTAAG
The DNA here is from genome assembly GCF_001640805.2 of Lates calcarifer. Lineage (NCBI taxonomy): Eukaryota > Metazoa > Chordata > Actinopteri > Centropomidae > Lates > Lates calcarifer. The sequence continues at coordinate 23,054,160 of NC_066839.1, forward strand.
GGGCTGGTGAAAAAAGTGGTCAAAGGTCATGAGAGTGGGGAATACTACATGATGCGTGCAAGTGATGCTCAAGGTGATTGTGAAAGGTGGTGATTGAATGAATATAAGAGTGAGTAGGGGAAGCTTAGCAATAATGGGAAACATTCATAAAACTCAGTCTGAAATTGAAATTTTCAATCAGGACAGAGTAATAGGAGAACAAAAGAGAGTGAGAAAGAAGAGAAATGAGGAGGAATAAATTGATTGTGCACAGAACAGACTTGAGCACAGGAAGAAGATTGCAACAGAGAGCAGTAAGGCGTGGCCTGTGCCTTTGCTGCTAAGAGGAACCCCACCTGCGCCCCAAAAAAGCAAGGTGTACTGTACCTGATGAGCTGCCTAAATCAGAGGAAAGGAAGCAAAAGGGAGAGTACTATAAAGCAGGGGAATGCAATAGTGATGCAGAGGAAAATGCAATTGCGGGGAGAAGGCCATAATTGGGGAATGCAACAGGGATGCGGGAAATGTGGGGATGCAGCAATGATGCTGGAGAATTGCAGGGAGGGGGCCTTAATGCGGGGAATGCAGGAATGATGCGGGAGAAAGGCAGGGATGGCCATTATGCAGGGAATGCAGGAGTTACGCAGGAAAAATGCAGGAAGAGGCATTAATGTGGGGAATGCAGGAGTGATGCGGGAGAAATGCAGGGAAGAGGCCATAATGCGGAGAATGCAACAAGGAACCAGGAAAATACAATAATGCAGGAGAGGCCATAATGCAAGAAATGCAACAGGGATGCAGGAAAATGCAGTAATGCAGGAGAGGCCATAGTGCAGGGAATGCAACAGGGATGCAGGAAAATGTACTATGAAGGGAGAAGGCCATAATGTGGGAAATGCAACAGGGATGCAGGAAAATGCAATAATGCAGGAAAGGCTGTAATGCAGGGAATGCAACACGGATGCAGGAAAATGTGATAATGCAGGGAGAACGCCATAATGGGGAAATGTAACAGTGAGACAGGGAGCATGCGATGGACCAGGGAGAATGTTTGTGACACCACCACCAGTATATGCAAGACTTACAGGTAATCGGCCTACAAAGCTAACTGAGCAGCCAAAGCCGAGGCTGAGTCCCATTGTTAAAGAGAGGCGGAGGAGATCCCTTGCGTTGAAACGGAGGTGACAGTACCTGTTCTAAATGAGTGACCTGAATATGCTGAGGAGATAAATTACACTTGTAAAGAACCTTTAAAAGTGATGATTAAACCATGCTTGAAATGGGCTGATTGCCTGAGGTTAAAACAGGGGAGAAGGTGCATAGAAGAGGTCAGCCTTGAAAGGACAAAACGGGCATCTATGCGAACAATGATACAGAAAAGCACCCTTAGCTTTAGAATGTTTCATGTAAAACTAAGTGATTGAGGTGAAATGCTAACTAAGAAAGGAGATACCTCTGTTGGGACCATAGATGCAGAACTCAGAGTGTGATAGGGAGTCTGTAACGTGGAGCAGAGGGAATTACTAGCTGTTAAAGCAGGGGAATTGCCAGTAATGATGCAGAGCAAATGAAAACATGAGTAGAAATCATTTGTAACACCACCACCAGTATATGCATAACTTACATGAAGTTTGGAGAATGCTGAGCAGTTAGAACTGAGGCAAATCTGGTCATATGTAGGAACCATAACTGAAAAAGACCAGCAACCCGGTAGCTGAAATATTCTTTGGATTGTGGCTGAGTTTGCAGCACCTATTCTAAAAAACGCTGTGAGAGTGAATTGAACGGGGAATACAGATCCTCTCTGGAACAGATGTCATATTATGAAGAAACAGATGTGGATGGGCACCTATAGGTGCTGAAGGGGAGCATATTGAGATTTCACTGAAATTGCTATAATAGCACTGAAATTGCTTTAAAAAAAAAGGGGATCAAAACAAGCATAGCACAACCATAGTGAGGCTTGGAACGGCAGACATAATGTGATAATTAAGAAGAACGTATCTGGACAGGTTTCAGGGGAAATATTAGTGAAACATGACATTTCTTATCATTTCTTAAATGACCCAAGCAAAATCATATGATTTAAGTGAAGAAGTGCTAAACCTCCTATCTGCAGATCTGGCTGAGTCTCAATATAAAATAATTCCCTAACTAATGCCACCAGCCGCTTGAGAAGAGGGACAGGCGTGGGATTTGAAACTTAAACGGGATAAGAGTCAGTGATTACCAGACATGTGCTGTCAGTGAAGATGAAGTTGTGCCTGACAACCAAACAGGTGACACTTAAACATTTCATGTGACAGTTTAAAATGTAATTTCAAAACCATGGACATTGATGTGCTGCTCTAATGGCCTCCACCCTTCTGGTTTCACTTTTTCCACAGGATGTTGATCCTTTTGGAACCAGACAGCAAAATAAAAAACAACATTAAAACATTTTAACAAATTTTCAAAATAGGAAGACATTTTTCATCTTCTGTCCAGACTCCTGCACATTTCCAGTTTTGCAAAACCACTGTGTCCCTGCAACTGTGTCCCTGCAACGCCCAGCATCTGAACCAACCCTGCATTATCTGCAATAATCTTCAAATCAATAATGACCTGACCTAGTCTGACCTGATAATATAAGACTCAGTACAGGCATAAACTGTAGGAATGCAAGGACCTTAAAAAATGGTGATAAATAGAAATGACACATGCAGTTTGCACAGACAGAAGTACCCTTCATGTTTTCAGTAAATGATATTCTCTTGTGTTTTCTCTTGCTCACACCAATGGGATCGCACGGACATACATTCACACCTCTCTAAAACCCTGCATAATATTACATACACCTGGTAGAATTTGGATACGTTCATTAATTATTTAAATCTTCTGACACAACACTGGGATTTAACTGTTGACTGACCTTGTGTGCTTTCCTTCTTTTCTTTTATACAGTGAGGTCATTTGTTGAACAGCAGCAAGTCTCCAAGATATTATTTTGTTTTGAGTTTTACAGAAGAATAAGACACAAAAAATAAAAAGCATCTTATTTTAACAGTTGCTATCTAAAAGCTAAAAAAATAATTCTGAATGATACAGATAATGTGTGTCAAGTCAGAGTACTGATAAAATTATCAATCGCTGCAACTGTCATCTGATCAATGAGACTTATATTATTATATTCTGTCATGGGTCCTTCTTAACTCATCAGGTACTATTACAGAATGTCTATCTGCAATTTGAAAAGAATCTCCTCTAAGATGATTTTGCTGATTGTGGCCTATCAAAGCCACATAACAACACAGGTTTCATTTAATGCACACACACACGCACACGCGCACACACAGACACATGGTACATATGAGCTCAGTGCCTTGGCTCTCCAGTCATGTCTGAAGGCAGAGACAGTAGTAAATGTGACACACTGCTCAGAGTTGTTAAAGAAATTTGTTAATCTCCAGGCAGGGGTCACTCAGTCACCTGTAAAGAAGTTAGATGTTGCTGAAAACAAAGAGGCCGCTGACAGGGATTAGTGTGTGAGGCTTTCATGCTATGGAAGGCAGATGCTGACTGCTGTGTGTGTGTGTGTGTGTGTGTGTGTGTGTGTGTGTGGTTTGGGGGCGGGGTGGGGGGATTTCATAATGATCTGACAGAGCAGATAGAGCATCTCTGCTCACACAAAATAAGAATTAAAAGAGGACGTATGTGAGCTAAACAGTTGAAAAACTGCCACAGATTACAGATTTACAAATTTAAGAATGGAAACCCAATCATACCATTCTTAGACTGACACAATGACATGGATTGTGTCAGTCTAAGATCTGATCTGAATTGGTCAGTGAGAGAATGTGCCTTGGTGAACAGCTGTTTCAAATTTAAGAAAGTTTGCATTTACCAAAGAAAACATAAGAGTCTACAGTCATGCCGGCATCACTTCAATGATGTGTTTGGGCACAGCAAAGGTCAGTATCTTATCTATCTTTACCAAATGTCATGACAATTTATATCAGACTAAACTGTCTTGGCAACTAACGGATGGATTACTTGCCAAAATAATTTTGTCTGAAATAAATTGTGGCAGACTGACTGACTAACCAAAATTGCCGTTAGTTTGGCTTAAATTCCTAAGCCTGCAGCTTCAGTATGTCACTAATGCAATTAACACAGAGATGCTTGAAATCACTTTGTGTCTCAAACATTTACAGCAAAATGTTTAAACTTGATGGGAAAAGCAACCCCTAATAAAAACATACAGGAACAGTGCACATTAGTTAAACTAGTTCAGTGGGGAGGTTGATGTTTGGGTTCATATTATTTTTGTACTTTGAAGAAACTGTTAGCACTGGAGCTTGCACTGGTCTTCTTGATCAGGTGTGCTGTACAAGGTCAGCCTATTTTTAAAAGTAAACAGAGTGGGGGCAGAGGTCTTCTAGAAACATAGGCTTCACCATGTTTTGTTTTAATCCCAAGAACAGTTAGCATACTGGCAACTGATGAGATCTAGAGATGTGTGGAAGCACATATTTAGTTCCTATGGGAAACATAGGGTTCTATATAGAACCCCAGTGAACCCTTTTTTCTGTGAGTGTAGCCCATGATGTGACAGACAGATGAGTATTATCTTTTTCTATTTGAAATCAATTCTATGATGCATTTGTAGCCAGTGCAAAAATCAGAGAATTAGTGTAATTATGTTCAGCTTTCTTTTTCTTTGCTAGACCTCTAACAGCAGCATTCTGAATAAGCTGTAGTTGCCTAAGTACTTTTTTGGGAAGGCCTGAGAAAAACTATTACAGTAGTGTAACCCACTGGAAATGAAAGCATGAATTAATTTTTCTAGATCTTGTTTGGACATGTACCTTCTAATTCTTGCTGTATTTTAAAGATGAAAATAAGCTTATTGTGTAATAGAGTTGATGTGGGAGTTAAAATGTAGATCTGAGTCAATAATAACATCGGGATTTCTGACTTTAGGTTTCAAAGAAAAGGACTCATCTTTCACTCACTCAGTCATTAATTTAATTTGACTGTTGATACGCTGCACAGATGCAGGGAGTCAATAGGAGCATGGTCAGTTGATGTGAGACATATGTATAATTGAGTGTCATTAGCATAGATATGGTAATTGGCTATTTTGTATTAACTTTAATAAGAGGTGTCACTGTGCTATGATGGGGTCAATAACCTGACTAATTTGAGACAAATGAAGCTAAAAAGTTGTTAAGTTGTAGACAGACTTTTTAAAAAATTATTATTTCACTTATCATGTAAATTTGATAAGGTTCCATAATTAGTAATGACAAAAGCATCCAGGCTAACCTTTTTCAGTAGAGACTTGAAAACTGACATTTTCAAGGCCTTTGGAGAAATGCAGATTAGAAGGGAGCTGTTAACTGTTACACAGTAAGTCAGTCACCAAGCATCTTTAAAGAAGCTTGTTGGCAGGTTATCAAGGCAACATGTTGATGGCTTAAGATGTACAATTTCCACAAGAGTTTTGTAGGCAATGGTAATAAACTGTCACGTTTATTAAGTTACTTTTATGTGGATTTAGTGGTAACACATATGTGTTTAACATGGCTGATAGTTTGTCTGATCTTTAGAATTTGATCCTTAAAGTAAGAAACAAGCTCATTGCATTTATCAGTTGAAAGGAGTTCAGGGACTATTTGTGCTGGGGGTTAGTTAGGCAAATAACAGTGGCAAATGAAGTGTGTACATTATTAGAGTTTTTGTTGATGATTTCAGAGAGGAGAGATTGTCTAATACTTTTCATTTTCAGATTGTAGGAATGAAGTCTCTCTTTCTAGATGTCATGGTGAAGGTGAAGCTTAGCGTTTCACCATTTATACTCTTTTTGTATAAATGTTTGTTTGTTTTTGATTTTTTACAGATGCAGCATTTCTCCATGGTGTAGATGCAGTGACATCAATAACATTCACAATTTTAGAAATGAAATTATCTAGGAGCTCATCAATAGAGGCTGAGGTAAAGCAGTGACAGGGAAATAGTCTTCATAAACAGTGTACTAGTATCCTTGTTAATATAATGTTTTGTTTTGTTTTTTTTGTTTTTTTAACAATTTTCGATCTTGCCATTCTATTTTCTATTCATTAGCCTGGAGGGAAAATGCAATCCAATGAAAGTAGCCAGTTCAAAGGCCAATTTGCAAACCTGAAACAATGATGAAACAACTTGGTTGATAATTCAGCTGTACCTTTACAATTTCAGTTATTTAATTTTCTGTTTTCATTTTCATATTTATATTTAAATCTAATGCAATTGTCTGTTTATTTACAGAACACAACTTTTCTGTATAACAAAAAAATGCTGATGCTGGCTTACTTGACCATTAACACTGTCCTAAATCCTGGACTCCCATTGGTGTGCTAACTTTCAGTCTTTATTGTATTCCTACCTATTTAGAGGGAGCCCAAAATATAAAGCTGCTGCCTCTCAAGACTGCAGCTGGAGCTCCTGCTCAGCAGTAAAAACACTGTAGCCCTTGTACCCTACTGAGGTCAGAATGTCTGAGCCCTGCTCGATAAGGTCCCTTTTCTTTGTGATGTGACAGGGCTGGGTAGCAAGGGGAATGCTAAACTCCTGTGCCATGTTCCTAATTTATTTTCCTACCCCAGCTGCTTTTGATGCCTTCCCCAAATGATCTGCTGGCACTCCTCTATTACTCTGAACTCTGAGGCCATGTTGCAGTTGTATTTTGCTTCTTAGTCTGCAAAAAACATGGTGAAGTGAAAAATGTACCCAGGAAAAAATCTTATCTTCAGAACAGAGGAGAGCACATACATCAAATGCTGCTATGCATGTGCTTAGCAAAAATCATAGATTGCTTGTCAGAATGCAAGTTGCAGAATGCATTTAATGCCTTTCAAATGTGCATCTGTTCCAACAGTACTCAGTCTATGCTACTGTTATTGCTTGCGGAAGTGACAGACCAAAAAATGAGGATAAAAACAAGATTTAATGTTTCACTGTGAATGGAAAACTTTTAGAAAATAACCTTAAAATCTAGAACTTTATAGCTGTTCTGGTTTTAGCCAACATTCTCAGCTAGAGCCAATTCCTAAGGATGGAGATGTTTTAAAGGACTGCACAGCCTTGGTTGAACCTTAGGTACTTAGATTCATCAGATGGAAACAATCACCACTCCACATAAATGATCACGTTGTTCTGTAACTGCTGGAAGTGTGGAAGTTTAGCCGGAACCAAAATAGTAGGTGTGAAAGGTGCTTCAGACCACGATTCAGTTAGTTTGCATGGTTTTATGATGGCTCAGTTCAGACTAACCGAAAGTGAAATAAAAATAATCCATTGCAATTTGGTCTAATGACAAAATCAAAATTGAAATTGAAAAAAAAAGCAAAAAAAGTTTTCAGAGAGAATGAGTTGAATCGACAATACGCTAATATCTGACACACATCTATCTATAAACCAATCAGTGTCAAGTATAGGGAGATGCATGTTGCTGATGATGACAAGACATTGGTATTTCATACAAAGTTCTTAAGTGTGCTCACAAAATTGCAATGTGAAACCAAAACTAACTGAATCAAATTTATATAATGTAACAAACAACATGAACAAAAACATGGTTTGGACCTTGGCCCAGACTTTCAGGTGTGAAAACACCCTTAAAAGGTAATGATATACCAATGTTTTGTTCACTACTTGTTTCTGCTGCTCTCAAGACAAACAAACAGTTAATGCAGGTTTAATATGCTAGATATGTTACTGTACTAAAAAGAGCAGTATACTGTCTCTTTAAAGTCCTATGGGAGTAGAGGATAACAGAACTAGACTGATATCACCACCACATCTGTCAGACTTATGTCTGGCGCCTGTTGAAGACACCACAATCTTGATGACCCAGTGTGCATTGTAATCAGACAGCACAGTTCTTTAGATATTGGAAAAATGCCTCATTCTCCAATATGTGTAATCAGGTTCTGGTTTCATTCCAGTATCAATTCCAAGAATCCACCAGCTGTCCTCATTTTCTGTTCATCAAGCATGCATTAACCTTGATCTGGTCTTATCTTGTCCTGTTTCCTTTGAACCTTTACATTATGCTCTTTCATCTCAACATGAACAGTTAGACGAAACTGCTCAAGTCATGATCACACAGCAGCAGAACTGCCCACAGTATAGGGTGTTATGCCCTCTGACTAGTTGACACAAACCAATCTAAGTTGTTAAAAAGATTGTAGTCACGTTGTCTGAAATGTACTGATCAAATGTGAAACCGGCAGACCTGAATCATTAATTGCCATACATCTACAGAGAATTTCTGTGCAATTAATAGGTAACATCAAAGAGAATTCATCATTCATAAATAGGCCTGGACCAATTAGCCAACCATATTTATTGTCACAGAGAGCAAACTGAGTGACAATAAAGTACTCTTCAGTTCTTCTGCTCTATGATATGAATGTAATGTGTTTTTATAATAATATAGTTATTTAGAACTTTTGCAGGGGGGCTGATTGGTGAGGAGGCAGGCCTTTTAATCCAAGCATTTTAATTCAAATCCTAAGGTAAAGCCTGGGATGAGACTACAATTTATTTATTTATTTATTTTTTCCTCACTCATCGATTTATTGATAAGGGTGGGGCTGCTAAGCTAAGTTATGAGCAATTACTACCATTCAAGCCATTCTGGCATGGTACAAATGGTCCTCCATTGCACAGCATGGTCTAATCAAAGGCATCGTTTACCTCAATGATGTGTTGGAGGGGTACCAAAGTAAGAGCATGTCACCCACAGCTCTTCATCTAACAGGTCTTTCTCACTTGAAATATTTGTCACTGCAACATATTAACGTTATCTGTTAACCAAATAGCACAGAATACGATCACATCTTCTTGTGTAGACCAAGCACCAGGAAATATTCAGCTCAACACACCTCCCAAGTTGATCAGTAAACAGTAAAGGTCTTTACACATTGGGTGGGGGTGTGTGTGGGGGGGTGGGATTCGGAGCTAGGACTGATACTTTTCATTATATATATGCATCCTTTAGGTGATATTGTCAGGAAGCACCACATACATTTCCATTGCTATGCAGATGACACCTAGTTATATTTATAACCAAATGAAACCAATCAGGCAGTCAAACTTCAGGTATGTCTTAAAGATATAAAGCCTGAATGACTTGTAATTATTTACCTCTAAATTCAGACAACAACTTAAGTTATTGTTGTTGTTATTGTAAATGTCCCTTAAAACCTCAGAAAAATATAATCTATTCTCTCTCTCCCAAGTCTGTACTTCCACTTTCTGTCCTATCCCTCTCCCTGTCCTCATTCTACTCAGAACACATTATTATTTTTATTGTATTGCTGCTCTTATTATTAATAACTGCAACACAAGTATCTCTATTATCATTATCATCATAATATCCACTCTAACAGGACTTGAATACAACAGTATATACAGCTTTTCCTGGTCTCTCTCTCTCTTCTCTCTTCCCCCTCTTTCTCCACTTTCCCCCATTTCTCTTCTTTCAACCCAACTGGTCAAGGCAGATGGCCTCCCCCCCTGAGTGTGGTAATGTCAGAGGTTTCTTCCTGTTTAAAACATGTGCTTGCTCATTGTAGGAAATGTTGTGTTGCTCTGTATAGTCTGTACTCTTCTGTACATTATCTCAAGTGCTTTGATGTATTTTATGATTACACACTATATAAATAAAACAGAATTGAATTTAACTAAATTGCGCCATGCGTAGTTGTTTAATTGTCTGGTACTGCTAAGCAAATAAAAACACTGGTACATATCAGGAAAGAACTTGAATGTCATTGGATTTTAATATGTTGTAGTAACTTCTCAGCCACTGTCTCAGTCATATGGAACATTTTCTCATGCTTTTTCTGTGGGTTTGCTGATGGGTAGTGTGATGCCCAGTCTTACATTCTGGGGGGCTTTTAGAGCTTTCGATGAAACAGTAGGGGAGAGAGGCTGGCGGTCTGTGCTGAGATGTTGGGAAAGGTAATTAGTGCAGAAATCCCACAGAAATATCTCTCATTAAACTCCAGTCAGACCGCCATCCCAGTTTCCATCTGGAGGCCTTTCCCTCACTCTATTTTACTGACAAAATGCTAGGGCTTTTATGTCACTTTTTTTCTTTATAGTCTACATCACAAATCCATCTGGCTATATTAATTCAAACGTTATATTAAAAAAGATTGACAGTGAAGAGCCCCAGGAGATACTGTATGTAGTACTTGAACAGTACTTCATAAAAGTAGCGCACATACATCACCATTGATTTTTAGTTAGTTGTGAGTTCTTTCTTTCCTATATATTTCTTCTGCACCTTTATTCCTGTGTAGTTTCTGTTTAATGAAATGTTTTGGTAATACAGAATAATAATAGCAATGTGTAAAAATACATTAATAAGGAAAACGTGCATGAGTGCAGTCATGACTTTGAGTGACCCTTTCTGGTACCATGAAAACACCTGGTGTTGGTCAAAATGCTCATGTGCTGCACCTATCCAATGACATGTAATTTAGAACTACAGCCTTGCAATGAATCATACCTTTAAGAATGTGTGTGTGACAGTGACAGACAGAAAGGTGCTGATTCAAGTTACCTGATTCAACCATGGAATTTTTGAGGGTGTAGTGAATCAATCACACTTTCTTTCTCCCTCTCCCCCCTTCACTTAAGTTCCCATAGTTATACTGATGACACATAATTGTACATCTCTGGTGGACCAAATATTCTGCAGCTTCTGACTCCTGTTACTACCTGTCTTTTGGAATTAAAAACATGGATGAGAAATAATTTCTTCAAATTCAAGTCAAATAAGGAAAAAAACTATCCCTAAAACAAAAATGGAAATGTTGTTTAATAATCTGGGGAAATTAAATTCCTGGATTAAATCTGAGAGATTACAAGTGTTGGTGTTATTTTAGATTCAGATCTAAACTTTAAATCTCACATTAAAAAGATGATGAAAATATACAAGCATTACAACTGAAAAACATCCTGAAAAACGTTCTAAGTAGACTTGATTACTGCAAAGCTCTTTTTACTGGCCTCATGAAAAAAAACACTCAGAGACATCAGCTCATTCAAAACTTGCAGCTTGGCTTTTAACAAGAATCAAGAGGAGAGAGCACATTAGTCCAGTTTCAGGTGCTCTGTACTTGCTTCTTGTAACATTTTGAACTGATTTTAAGGTCCCTCTTCTTGTATACAATGCCCTTAATGGCTTATGACCGAGCTACTGTACAGTGCTAACTCTCTTGTTAACTATTTGTTGTCAAGAACACTACGATCATCTGCTGCTGGTTTATTGGAGGTTCCCAACAGGATGCAGGATGCAGCCTTTGTCAATTACAGCCAAAGGTATGGAGCACACCACAGTACCTGTAAATATCAGGGAAGCCAGCTCACTTTTGAAAGAAAGCTAAAAACTTCACTTCACTTAAGCCTTTAACTAGCTATGACTTTGGTGGTACAGGCCTGAAACTCTTTTTTGCATTTATTGCATTTATTTTATTATTATGATTCAGAGGATTTTATTCTATGTCTTATGTTAAACATTCTATGTATTCTATTTTTTAATCTTATTTTTACTACAATTATCATTGGGTTTTATTTTACATCTTATGTTACATTAATGTTTGCATTCTGTCCTGTTTTCATGTTTATTTTATGTCTATTTTCACATGAAGTATGTTATTTCTTTACTGTAGAGCACTTTGACCTGCATTTTTGTATGAAAGATGGTAAAAAATAATAAAGATACTAATTATTAAAAAAAAACATCAGCTCATACAAAGTCATCACAATGTTACAAATGTTTCCTATTGAAAATTATGTGGAGTCATTTAATGAGCTGCTGATCAAGTTAAAATGCAGTAGCACTTGATGAAGGACTTGGTTTGCTTCATATTATTGGATCTTCTGTCCACAGAAGAAGACTATTAATTCACTGAGGAAACCTTTCTAATGTATTTATGCTATCTAGGAGTTAACACAACACTTGAGCTGTGCAGGTCCATGAAAAAACACTGTGTAGTCCTGCTGTAGTTGTGCAACCATCAGTAACAAAAGCACCGTGGGACTTTTATTTTGGATGTGTCTGGGAAAACGTGAAAAGCACACTGAGGAGCCCAACCTCCATACTGCCTCTTTTAAGCTTGAGTTTGATAGAGACTGTGCCAAAGTTGGAATGAAAAGCTCATTTTGCTTCTTCCCCTGAACAGCAAAGTACCCAGAAATCCCTCTATGGTCTCCTCTCAATCCCAATGCTCTGTTTTATGAAAAGGCAATATGCTTTGAACACTGTGTGGACCTGTTTGGCTTAGGGTGTAATGCTTTTATTATTTAGACAGCAAACTGCTGAGAACAATTGTGTTACGGCAGTAAGGTTCAAAAGATATACACACCTATGCATCCAACACATTGGGCATCCATGTGTTTACCCACTGGATACAAAATTAAATCATACATACATACAACATAATGTCATATTGATATCTTAGCACAGACACTGTGATGCAGTATTGTTTGCTTTACAGTTTGCTCTTGTTCCAAGTGAGTGAAGTGAGTGAGTGACTCAGTTACTTTGTTTTTTTCCCTTTACTGCTGATGATGATGTGCCAAAGCACCCCTACTTTAAGGTATAGGTACAAGAAATGATAAATAAACAGACCTGAGATCTTAAAAAAAATAAATAAATAAAAATCTGACCTTATTAAAACACAGTATGAAGGAAAATGCTGAAGTGATAAATTCTCCATCCACCACAAACTGAGCTTACACACAAAGTTGAACTTGCGTTTGGGTGAATTAGAGAGAGTTTGAGCTCCCTGTTAGACCTCTTATGAACAAACTGTTATAAAACTCCAATAGCAATTGCAGGTATACTTCTGAAAGATCATTAGTTCAAAATCATGTGTGTAAGCATTTTTTGTAAAATTAGAAATTAGAAAAGTATTTAACTCTTTTTTTGTCCACTTGTTTTTCAGGAGAAACAAGTTGTGCACACAGCATTGAAATATCATCACCTTTGATAACTGTATGCAAATGTGGCTATCCCAGAGCAAATTACACATTTTGTTGATTTTTGAAGTGAAAAGAAGTAACCAACCAACCTCAGCATTTAACAGACATTAAAAAGGGGTTTCAAATGTTAATGCACAGTAATTTAACCTCATCGAACATGGGAGTAGGAAGTTGCTGAGTTGTTGGTTGGTTTGTAATTGTGTCACTTTCTGTGATATTCAGATCCTTTACATTACTAAAAGAACCACACAACAAAACAAACAAACAGATTGAGGCAGCAGTATTCTACCAACTCCTGTGTTCTCTGAGGTAAAATTATTGTTTTTGTCAATGGAATCTGGTAGGGATATATAGTTATATGTTTCTGGGTAAACAATGGGGATTTTAACAAGGACTTTAATTTATTCAAACAGTCTATCTCTGTGGAAATCCTACCCTTAATGTTGTCAGATGCTTATAATATCATTATGGACCTGTAAGTGGCAAGAAAAGGCAAGATCTGGTAGAAAGAGACAGAGAAAGGAAGAGAGAGATCAAACTGTAAACAGGTCTGCTGGGCAGAAAGAAAAAGCTAAACCTTAAGCTGACACAGGAGTGGTGGTACATTGTTTTATTGTGCAGGGTTGATGCAAAAACAGGGTCTATGTAGAAGAGGCACCACATGGAAACCAAAACTTCAACCTTGGAGTAAAATCTGAACTCTTTGGCCTCAATAACTAAAGAGAGAGAAGGGAGCTACATTTGATTTAAAAACAAAACAAAAGACAAACAAACAAAAACTAACCAAAAATAAATATGCCAGCTGTTCAGTACAGGAGTGGCTCTATTCTGCTATGGGGTTGTGTGGCAGCCAGTGACACACACTGAAAAAATGATTTTGTGGTGTAGTATTTATTAGGTTAACGGTCACAATTTTTATTTTGTAATTGTAAGTATCAGTGAGAACTGGAATTATTCAAATAAAACTATATATGTTACATTCATGTAATAAACAAACTGTGTGGGAAGAGTAAGTTATGTATTTTCACATAATATTCAAAGGTTTCATAGTCATTGCACATGAACCTAGAAATACTAAGTAAGTTTTATTAATAGTGTTGCGTGTTTTGACGTCTTGTGACACACATACAGCATGCATGCGCTTCGTGGTCCACCAAAACACAAGGAGACGATGACCGCGGTCAGGTTTAATGGTGGCAGGAGTGGCTAAATCATTTTGAAGGTAAGTCATTCAGGGTTTTTCCTGCATATGTAACAGAGTTAAAATCACGTATCACTGTAGCTTAATTTTACTATGGTCACTAAACGCAATGTCCCTGTGAATTTGGGACATACACCCCAGGGGTACAGCTGTCAGACCTCGCTGTCCCCTTGGTAAGTGCACAAATTATGACCTCCACCATCGTTTTCATTAATTATCTTAATTTTATACAAAACAAGTGGTATATTTTGTGTTTATGAAACGTATAGCTCCCAAATGGTTGAGCACGTTCTTTTAATGTAAAGTTGACGGTGGTTTTCTTTATTTATTTATATAATGTGGCCAGTGCAACATGTGTTGCTAGCTAACCAGCTAACCTCTTTTTATTTTGCACTTGCAGTGAGACGTATGTGTGTGTGTGTGTGTAAACAGGGACTGACTGTATGATTAATCCTTCGCTAGATGCTGGATGTATGAAAGGTGTAATTTTTTAGGTCAGGGCGACCATTTAAAATATTTTGACAGCATATTATCAAAAATTGGTTTGACAGTGGTACAGTTTATTTTGGTTACATGATTCTGTGGTTTTAATGTAGTATTTCTTGAAGTATTCTGTAGTTTTAATATATTATTTTGTCTTTGTGTTTTTGTCCTTAAGCTCAAAACAACAACTTTCCGCAGTTGACACAGTGAAGTCAAGCAGCAGCAGTCAAGAAGTCAAGAAGTCAAGCAGCAGTTGAGCAGCAGCTAAGCAAGCTGTATCACAAGCAAAGCCATCTGGCTATTCAGGTTAAAAAAAAAGTGCAGTGCTTTGCACTTCATAAGTTTTAAGTTGACTTTTATACTGATATGAAAATCTAGTTCAGATGAGGTTTGATTTATTTCTGTCTGTATTTTCCGGATTCAAAAAAGATGAAATGGTCATGTAAAACATTTGAGGCTGACACACGAATAGAACTGTTAAAACACTACAGACTAAGACATGGAATGGTTAGCCGTGGCCAGACAGTGCCTTGCCTTTATAAGGCATATAGTAGTGTGTATGTTTGTGTGCGGCATTGGAAAGAGCACGCATGGGAAGAGCAGCAGAGCAAACAAAGCTGAAAACACAAGGTTATGTTTTTTATAAATGTCTTGGCATGTGTGAGCTACAGGACACTTGGATTACTTCAGACGAGCAGTATGGAGACATTTTATTGATTATTGATGTATTTTTTGATGTTTGAAGCTAAGATACCACTCACTGCGGAAAAAACAGTGAAAAAAACGCCTCTCAAACTCACAGAAGAACACGGATGTTAACAAAACTTCACCAATCCTTCTATTGACAAAGGGCTTAGTAAATAATAACGAAAAATTAATCTTAGAGTGAACTATACCTTGTTGTTGTTTTGCCATGCAAAGTTGTTGGAAAATGTTTTATTGAAATAAATATTTTTTCACTTAAGAAAAATTAAGGTGTTGTTAAACAGTTGCCTCATTTTTTTAAAGTCATTGTTTCAATAAACAAAAACATTAAGAACAAATTTAGGCAATTTAAACTGCAGAAAAATTATGTAAAATGTTATGTAAACATTACTTAAATATAGTCCATAAATAAAAGTTAGAAAAAGTATTTAAAAATTACCTCGAAAAGCCATTGATTTTAGGTGAGATTTTTCAGTTTGAAGCAGTCAGAGTCTAAGTAAAACTTACAAAGAAGGAGAGAGTAAAATTCAATGACCATATTAATAATCACCAGTAAATTACCTGAGTTTTGCTAGTAAAAGAAACTTATATATCTGCAAGTAAGGTTTACTTGATGATCGCCCTTGTAGAATTTACTTACAATTTCTAAGTGCAAAAACTTTCCTAGGTTTTCCCAAGTAAATAACACTCCAAATTTTTTTCAGTGCAGGAAACACTGCACAGATAGAGGGAAGAACTGATTCACTAAATATTAGCAAATTACTGACTTACATTTTACTTTGATCCAAGTTCAAGTATTTTTAATTTTAGTTGAGTAAACTGTCTTCCAAGTAACTTGAGTTACTACTTGAGCACATTTTTCTGCTAGTCTTTCTATCCTTGATGCTGACAAAGAGAGAAAGAAAAGATAGTGATAGGGCTGGGTGGGTGATAGGGATAGTTGGATAGAGATGTCCAGCCCAGTATTCAAGTAACAGCAAAACAAGGCGCAGAAAAAGGTCTGAAGGTCTGGGTGGTGGACAGGTGTGTCATAGGCCTAACCTTAATGCAAGTGTTCATGTCCAGTCACAAACTTGCAACTAATGTTTTTCTTTTTAAAACGTACCCAGCACTATCCAGCAGGCATGTGCAAAATATTGTAGACAAAATCATTCAAAATATTTTGTCATTGAAAATAATCAGTGGTCTTGTCTGGCAGTAGGGATGGAACAGATCTTTTTACACCATCTCACTTTAGACAATAACAAAATGTAAGTTATGATTAAAGTGACAATAGACAACTTTCCCCCTGAACATTTTCAAATGGTATTAATGTTGGTGCCACAGTCACAAAGAATATAGTAAGTTTCATCACTTTAGAAAGGTCATTGCCTGAAAACGTGTTACTTGTTTACATTATCAAAAAAACAATGACTTGTCTGTTTTTTTCTGGCTGCTAGCAATAGTATTAACAAAATAGTTACCGCTAACAACCTGGCTACTCTCCAAAGCTAGAAACAACTGCAAGAAACCCCATTCTCAGTGCAATGAGATAGGCCGAATAAAACATCCAGCTGAATTAAGTAGGAAGGTTTTGTTACCTACTTTTTTGTTACTTACTTACTTAGCAGAAATAATGCAATTGTTTTGAACCCTCTGAAGTCCTTGAGTGCTCTCCATGGTTGGACTGGCCACAGTGACTACTGGGACAAATCCCAGTAGGCTGGTGGATCAATGGATCAATAAAGTAGTAAGTCCAGGGCTGAATTTCTGACCATGGCTCTCACGATTGAGTGGTATGTCCCATCAGACTTGGGGAATGTCTAATTCATGCTCGGCACAGATGTTCTTGTACACTGTCCGAGCCCCTCGGTTATGCTTGTCCCAGCTTGCACCTAATAGGTTGCTACTATGACTGTCTCGGGGCCATCTTTGCACAGCCTGCACCATGAGTCCTGTCTGCCATGGTAGACCCCAGTCTCTTTTGTAACCATTTCTAGGATTTCTTGACGTCAGCCACTTCCTCTATCTGTCAATAATACATCCAACAGAGGGGCTTGATCTTCCACAATTTCCTCTTCCTCCTCCTCATCCTGTCTCTTCTGCAGCAGTGCATCCAAGGGCGCTATCTTTCTGATGTATTCATGGATATTCCTTGTTTCATCCTGGATTGTGCCCCCCCCACCCCCGCTTGTATAGTCTCAGGTTGCTGGACTTTAGGTAGAACCCTTGTATGTGAGGAGTTTTCTTGTCTTGTCATCAGCAGCATATATGTCCTCTTGTGGCCAGCTTACTATTCCAGCTGGGTATCTGATGCTGGTCATCAGATACCCAGCATAGGACATACATGTTGATGGTTTGGGTCTTTTTACGACCACTGAACTGTCTCCTCAGCACATGTCTTACCCTCTGGAGGTATTTGGCTGTGGCTGATCTCCTTGTGCCATCATGGCTCACATTGGCCTATGGAATACCCATGTACTTGTTGCTAATCTGTATGTTTTGTTATTCCACCTTCTGGTAACTCCACCCCATCAGTCCTGATCACTTTCCCTCTCTTTGCCACCATGTGGCCACACTTATCCTGTCTGAAAGAAATCTCAGAGTCCTTGCTGTAGATCCTGGTGAGGTGGATCAGCAAGTTAATGTTTCATTTTCTCCTGGTATACAGCTTAATTTTATCCATCTATAGGAGGTGGCTGAATCTGTATCCATATTCACTCTTTGTGTGATGATCTGACTGAGAGAGTTCAGGACAATGCAGCAGCAGTAGGAATAGTGCATCACCTTGGTATGTGCAGCAGTTGATGGTACACAGCCACAGTGAGTTCTTGATGCAGTTTATTAGTATACTGTTAATTTTGTATAGTGCTCAACACTCTAGTATCCAAGAGTGGGGCATTGAATTGTAGTTTTTCTTGTAGTGCTCAGGTTGGTCTGTCTAGTCTTAGAGTCTTGGGTGATTGCTCTGTTGAATAATGTGCCTACTCAACTTAGCTGCTATGATGCCGGAGAGGAGTTTCCATGTCGTGGAGAGGCAGGTTAGCACTATTAATTTCTTCAGCCAGTAGAGGTGGATCATGTCAGGTCCTGGTGCTGTCCAGGTTTTCATGCCTGAGACTTACTGTTGACTGGTTCTTGTTCTCAGAGGTTGTTGTGGTCTGCTCTTAGGTCCACCAGCCACTTAGCATTTGTGTTGTGTGATGCCT
The DNA here is from genome assembly GCF_001640805.2 of Lates calcarifer. Lineage (NCBI taxonomy): Eukaryota > Metazoa > Chordata > Actinopteri > Centropomidae > Lates > Lates calcarifer. The sequence goes on from NC_066839.1 coordinate 23,072,739, forward strand.
CTTTCTCCCAAATGTCCAGTATTCCCTTGTAGCTGGGAGTACACCCTAAATTGCTCTTTGCAAAACAGGCCATTTATCCTTTTGCCTTCCTCTTCTCAGGTGTATCTCCTCAGTCTATTGGTCAGAGTCTTTGTTTGGTAGTATCTAGAAGTTAAATGGGGTACACACTAAAAGGTAATTGATAATCCCCCCTCCTGATCAAAATCAGCAAAGAACCAATTATCGGATGGATCTAAAGATTAACTTGCCAGATTTTCCTGTGTGTTAAGAGTGATTTTATCCAATCCCAATCTGTTCCAAAGACGATCAGGGCCACCCTGATAGATATTAAACATGTTCTGTATTTACGATCAGAAATTCTGTTGTGTAGGAAGTACACTGAGGAAAGCTGAGCACACATTCTGTGTATTGTCACGTGGAACAGAATGATAGTCAACCAGGAAGCAAGCTGTCTGAAGACAGAAGCATAACAAGCAAGTAGCACGTCATCCGCCAGGTTTTTTACTCTAAACTGACTAAAATCCCGCTCTCTTGATGTTGGCTTTCTATCCTCTATTCCATGGGGGGCACTCTCTGCATGTTGCATTCTTGATCTTATACCCAAGTATCTCCAGAATTACAGTTGGAGTGGCTTATATGAGTTTGCTGATTTCCGTGATTCCTTCCCACTAAGGGGGAAGAGTTTGATCTGCAGGTATGTCTTCTGAATAACAGCTGGAATGGCAGGATTGGTATCCTGGTAAGGGCAAACCTTCAGTAAAGTGTGTGTGTGTGTATATATATATATATATGTGTGTGTGTGTGTGTTTATTTATATATTTATTTAACTGTTTGGTCTGTCAGTTTGGGAGGTCACAGTGTCTTTCATGCATATCTGTATATGTACACCTGAATTTTATGTGTTTGTGTGTCCAATCACCCAGAACACAGGTTCAAATGAGCTGAACTCAATTTTTTGCACAAACACGACCAATAAAGCAGAAGAGGAATTTAACCATGCTCTCGGGCCATGTGCGTCAAATATCACATTTAGTAAGCCTCTGCTCTGCTGCATTTAATAAATCTTACTGAGCCTCCACTAGTGCTACCAATGAAACATGCTGACGGGTTGTTTAGAGGGCAACATCATTATTGGAGAGAGTGAAAAAAATTACTTGGAATCCCTCATAAACAGTGATTTTGTAAGTCAAGAGTAGGTTTAGAACTGCTGACGGCTCAGTGGAGTGTGTCCTTACATGCCCCAGCCCTTTGGAAGAAATGAAAAAGTTTTGCACAGATCACGCACGCACACACACACACACGCACACACACACACGCACACACACACACACACACACATTACCTTCAGCTGACTGTAGACACACCCAGTTTCTCAGACTCAGAGAATGAACTGACATTTTTCATATCCGACAGGTTCTGTCTTTCTCTCTTTTTCTGTCTCCCACACAAAAAGAAACAGACACACACACAGACACTTTTAACAGTATTTTACATAGTAGCTTAAGGTAGTGTACAAATGGGTAAGTACTGTTCTCTCTCCCTCATAGAGGCAGCGTATCTCTCTCCCTCTCGTCTCATTCATCTAGTATGTAGTGTGGCTGCTTGTAAAGTCATCCCACCCCGACATGACTTTCAGACTGGCATGCTAATTGAAAACAGCACTGTTTCCTTGCTTCCTGCCTTTTCAACTGCCTCATATAGACACCGCCACACAAACACACACATACACATGCACACATCAAACTTTCTCCCTCACTCAACACACGCACCGAGTGCACGCTGTAATAGCTTGAAAATAGTATTATTAGCTATGCAGTAAACTTGTTCTTTATACCCAAGTTAGTAACTGAAAATATAGATTCAATGTGTTCTCTGCCCCACCATGCACCTATAAAGTCTGGCCCTGTGTGGCATGGAGACAGAAATGAATAAAGGCTGGGTTTCCCAAGATGCTGTTTTATATGAAATTGAATACATAGGTGTTGTCAACCAAAATGGCCATAATGACTATTCCTCCAAAAGAAGAGAAGGTGACAAACAGTCTCTGATCTCAGTTTCTTCTAAGATATGTTGTTTTTGTTTTTCACTTCTGTAAAATAGCATGTGTCAGAGTCACACACTGCAATACTCATATTAATATCATTTTGATGAGAAATATCACTGCTTATGCTACTACTCACATATTTTAAAGAGACCATAATCTCAGTTTGTATCACTTCAAGACAATAACAGTGAACAGTCATTGTCTTTTTCCCAGATAATGATAGTTTATAGCAAGTGTAAAAGTGCTTGACTCAAGAAAGTGGTGTTTTTGTGTTCTTTCTGGTCACGAATAGGGTGTTTTCATCCAGATATCACACACACACACACACGTGCACACACACACACACACACACACACACACACACACACACAATTCATTCCAGAGCCTTTTGTTTTTAGCACCTTAGCAACCATCCACAGCAGCTCTAAAAGAAACAGATTTTTAACCTTTTCTCATCTAGAACAGTGACATTAGAATGTTGACACTGAAAATAAAATTTGGCATTGATAACAAAACCCAAACTGAAAAAAGAAACATTGGCATTGAAATATTTGTATTGTAAAAAGTTGTATTGGCGCTGAAACAAGTACTGGCATTGAAAAAAAAGTTTAACTGAAAGATAAAACACAGACATAAAAGAAACTATATTGTTGTCTTACTTTATTATAATATCTTTTGTATTATGATGTGTTTTTCGACGATGATCTGCATATATTTTTGTCCTGTCCGTCTACTTTCCCTTTTTTCAATGTCAGTATTTCAGTATGCTTTTCACTTTCAACTCTGTCACTGTTTTAGCGTGGAGAGGCGGGGCTTGAGGGGAGGGGCAGGTGCACTGGTGGGCGGAGTAAAGCACTCTACTCCTAGGCTAGGGACACACACAGATACGCACAGATTTCTTGTTTGCTGACAGAAAGAGAAGGAACTTTTTGCTAATGTTTTTGCTAACATTTTATTGTTGATGGAAATCTTTTCAAAATGTTAATGTGGTTGCATGGCTTTTGCACATGTCTGTGGTTTAGTGTGGTCATTTATTTTAGGATTTTATGTCATTAGCTTACTTCCTAGAGGTGATAAATGAAATTGTATATAAAATAAAACAACTACTTTATGCTGGGTGGTGTAATAAAGGTGGCTGAATTATAAACAGTGTTTTTACTTTAACTATAACAGGTGACAGTGGCAGCCCTGCTGTCCTGGATTATTCCAGCTAGGAAACCAGAATTACACTGGTAGAGCCAGTAGTAGTATTTACAGTGCATCATCAGTGCTGAGTTTTGCTGTGAACTGTTAGTTTTGGATGGCTTGTGTGGTTGACATTGCTGCAGAGGGAGTGCCAGCATGTGTGACATAGGGTCTGCAAAGTACAACTTCAAACAAAAATCAGAGCACACATTCAATACTGTCATTTGGTCAGATTCATTAAAATCACAAAACACTAATCTCATTTTTTGATTGTTCTGGCATGGCTGTCAGGCTGGAGCAGAGGGGCAGGTGTAGTCACATGACACAAAAAGAAGCAGGTGACATGAGAGGGGGGCATGTTAATAACTTGAGAATTACTAAGAATTGTCACCTCTCTCTATGAATGTGGGTTTATGAGGGTTCTGTTCCTCTGCAGAGCTATGAATATGTTCATCAGTATTTTGAGTAAATGTCTGAGTCTTTGTATGTTTACAAAGAAACAGGTAACAGAAGAAGGATTTGTTGGGTCTCTCTGTGTAAACACCATATTTTAAAGAGTATGGTCTAGACCTGCTCTGTATGAAAAGTACCTTGAGATGACTGTTGTTGTGATTCTGTGCTATATAAATAAAACTGAACTGAACTGAATTGAATTGAATTGCTCTGAACTCACAGGTTGATGAAGAACTAGGACAGAACTGACTGAGAGACCAGTCACAAGATGAAAATTAAGCACACAAATTGTTTAGGTGTTTATATAATCACTTGTATGGAATCCAAATTGTCTTGATGACTTCTTCTTGACTTGAACTCTGAAGAGTCCCACTGGAACTACTTTCAGCTAAAAGAAATAGATCATTGAGAGTAACTGGGACACTGATTGTGCAAAGAGATGCTGCTGCTGAATTTTTCAAATATTATTTCTAAATTACATTCACCTCTCTTGTATTCAGATATCTGAAAACTTTAACTGAAAATTATAACAAAATTATCTGCATGAAGGGGTACCACTAGAGGTAAGAGAAAAAATATGTTTCAGTTTTTAGGTGAACTAACCCTTTAGGTTCCATTGACTGCAATGTCCTACACCATCTGCACTGACTACATTACATAGTTACATATTTATTTCAGTTTTTTTAATTTCAGTTTAGTACTTTATATTAAAATAGTAAGAATTATAAGGTAATAATACAAATAAGAACATTAATTTCTATTTTAATTGATTCATTTTTGTGTTATGTGTTGTGTTTTGTGTTGATTGCTTATATTGATCTTTTTATAAATAATTGTGTTATTTAAGTGAATTAAAAATTAAGGCAGCTTTATGTCAATGTTGGTAGAGCTGAATATAGAAACTACCATATTAATAATAATTAATTGATTGATCATTGATCTGTCTGTCTGTGTGTAATGCTGCTGACAGTGACTGAACCGTAGTGCCGTGCTGTACCAACATCAAATAATATCCATTCTGGTCATGTGGTCATTAATAAAACAAAATGAAGGGATTTGCTGTGAAATGCAGTAAACAGAAAATGTGTAGGTCTTTACTTTAATGTTATCGAGTTAAACAACCCACTTAGTCTTAGTTTTAAAAGAGTCTGTAAAATCTTTGTTTGACTTTTTCTATTAGTAGCCCTGGTGTGGGCAGCCACATGTTAAATGCCACAGCAGACCATCAGTGGTTCTGGTGACCAGGAAATGTTACAGAGCTGCTCCAACATTCCTCTGACTCACTGCCACAGCCTACAGTCGGCAGACATGGAAAAAAGGGAAAACATTTTAAATTTTTTAAAACCTTTACAATTTTTCCAAGACAAACAAAATGACATTTTCCATTTGTAGAACCTTTGGTGGTAATTGCTTGTTAAATATTTAATTCCATATCCCACCAGATAATTGGCTTTTAAGTCGTGAAAGATAAGCAGAACTAGTACTGATGGTGCCATGATGTGTCAGCTCCAGTACAGAGGAAATGTTTTTTCTATGATCTAAATGAAGTGTTAAAAGTATGCAGCAAATTTAATATCAGGCCACTTTAACACCAAAACCCCCCATCCACATAGGAAAAATATCTAGCAGCATTCTGCTTTAATAAAAAACATTCATGCAACCTTAAGTCATGGTTGAACAGTAATTCTCCCTTTCATGATATTGACCTCTGGCCATCATAACTGAAAGCTGTTGGCTTCATTCACCCACAGTTTAGTCTGGAAAATTCCATTCTGCCACAGGGAAATAATACCAGATCAATGGAGTCTAGACTCTGTTTATTTCTTTCAACTGACGTCAAAAGCTTGACAACACGGCACATTAGCTAGCTACCAATGATTCTCTGAGGCTTCTGCTGGCTGAAACCTCCTCATGGTTTGGCTTTTCTCAAGGTCAGATCCCCATTTTTTCTCTTCAAATGGATAAAGCAAAGTCCAGGTTAGACTTAACTGAAATGGATGTTCTGGTATTGTTGAGATTTCTCTATTCTGTATTCCTAATTGCGTGGCTGTGTATGTATTGGCCCTCATTAAGATGGAAAACGTAATGATTGTTTAATGGGTGGAAAATGTTCAGAAACAATTTGAATGGCTTGGGATTTTAAAATATTTGTATAATAACATTAACATACCATTCTGAAGAGGCGAAGGTTTGGAAAAAGGAATGTTCCCTTTTTGACGGCAAGTCAGCAAAATATGAAACATCCAATTAGCTCTAGTGAGGACTAGACTATCATTTGGATCCACACAGCAAACCATTTTGCAGATAATAAGTGTGTTTTTTTTTTTCTTTTCTTTTTTTGTTAAGTCATTGGTCTGGGTCTGTATGTAGTATCTCAGTAAGAAATTGGTCTCCTTTGGTGCACAATTTACCTTTTTTGAGGCTTCAAGCAAACATCTACAAACAATTGAAACTGTCATTAGGCTGCTCACTAGCATTCTCAAAAACTGGATTTTCCTACAGTATATATTTCACCTCACAAAAAAGTAAAGGAGATACATAACCACATAGAAACACTACAAAAATCACATCTCATAATGCTCATGATCTTGCTCCAAGGTTACACTCAGCTTTAATTCCCCTGTTCCAGCACTTTTAGGTGCTTTGATACCATCATAGTGAATAGAATTTGAGAACATGTTCAGAAGGGACTTGTGCAAGTCTTTCTAGGCTGATTAGGAAATACTACCCGAATATGATTACCATACTCAATTCTTCACCTGCCACATTATGCATCTAGTGACATTACATCCTACTGTCTTATGATCTTCTTACCCTAGAACAAGAACTTTTTCACTGATTTTCTTGACCACCAACAATTATCTTGCAGCTTTGAAGCATGTGTTAGTTATCTCACACAATCTGCAAATTACTGAACCATTGTTTAATGTAGCTTAAGATTCCACTGTTACCTAAACTACTGCTTTCATGTATTATTCAGGCTGTATTATAGGGGTTTGGGTGCCTCTGTCTTTTTTGTTGCTGTTCATGTAGCGGTGAAAGGAAATGAGGAGGTAGACATACCAGCCAAACAATCATTGAAATTACAGGTAATTGGCATTCAAGTTCTGTTAAGTAGGGCTGAGGTTAAAAATATCATTAAGAATCATATGCACATCATTGAGACAGGAAGACGTCTTTACAATATACAAGAATATGCAAGCATGGGTGAAGTCCAGTACATTAAGTGAAGGAAAACATATTATTTTAGGGAGTCTGTTTTGAAAGGCATAATGGAAAGTATGCAGTCCTATAATTAACTTTTAAAAAACAGCAATTGCAGAAAGATCTTTTTCATCTTCTCCACACTGCAGTCCAGTAGGTTGCTAGCAGTCCTATGAGCTGGTTTGCCAAAAGTAGCCTTCACTCTTGTTTCCTATTAAATATGGATTCAAGTTACTGTAATTATCTGAAAAGCTCCTCTATAGTATAGCAACACCTGTATTCTAAACATTTATCAGCACCATTTACTGTAGAAATGCATGGGATGCAAAAGCTTTCTGTATATCAAAACAGTGAGAAATGAATGCAGAGTTTTTCCCCACATGAAACAAGTGTGCACAGAGGAAACAGTCACTCTGTCAAGTTCGTTCCCTTGGGACTAAACCCTGTGATAAGCAACAACTCCAAGGATGTTTATTTAGAACTAAAATGCCCCAACAGCGCAAACACACAAACGAGAAACTAAGCAGCTTGAAGCTTGAGTTCAAGGTGTTGCCTTCTCATGAAATCTTGGTTGGGTGTTGTCTGTCAATTTCACTGAAAATGTCTGCCACCTGTAACTTTAATGCAAGATAAGAGCATGGAATGCCAACAAAATGAGCTATACTTGGTAGATTGACTGTACTTTTCTTAGCACTTTTCTAGTCAGATTAACTACTCAAAGCGCTTCACATTACATGTCACATTCATTCATTCAGACACACATTCATACAGCACTTATTCTATACACAGTGCTCTCTAACACATTCATACACTGATGCACACACACACATGCTTATCTTTGTGGTGCAGTATCCTGCCCAAGGATACTCTGCCATGCAGACTGGAGGAGCCGGGGATCGAACCACCAACCTTCTGGTTGGTGGGCGACCACTCAACAAATCGTCCACATGCATATACCTTGTACACTGGAGTACATTGGAAAGGTTGTCACAGTAACACATTGATAATTTCAATGGCCTATCAAAAAACAACAAAGCATTCGTAGTCATTTGCAAACTGTCCTGTGTGCTGCTTCTTTCTTTATAAGCTGCTGGAAATTTTTATTTCCCTGAGGGAAATCCCAAAGGGATCAATAAAGTCAAGTCTAAGTCTCTAAGTCTATATTAAAAGATTAATATTTAAACACATACCACAGAACATGTGCCATGTGTAGCTGGTCTGGGTCAGTTAATCTCTATTGGTCTTGAAGACAATTTTTGGTTTTTGCTAATAAATGTAAGCAGTCAATCAGACAGTGAAGCAGCACTGATCAATTTTTTTCACTAACTCTGCAGTTCCTCTTAGGTCAACAGACCTGTTTAGCCTGCTTTAGCTCATTGCCAAAGACTATTCGGCAAACATAGTGAGGCAGCTAATGTCAGTATGCACCAAAAACAGCTAAAAGAGAGTGAATATTGGACTTAGATTCATCTGGTGGACACAAACACCATTTCAAAAAATATTGTTCTATGTCTGCTTAATGTGTAATGTATAACTATTTGCTAACAAATTCACCATTTCAAATTCATACCATAATAATATATGAGATATTATGTTCTGCCCCTATGTGGCCACCACAGTGGGTTCACAAAGTTTTTATTGTTTTAGTTGGCCCTACAATTAAAGCTGCATGAAGTCTGACCTTTGCATTGGCCCTGCATGTGTACTCAATGGTTCATTTCCTGCTACAAAAATTGCTCCATGCAAGCATTCAATCTTTCCTGTGTTAAGTTTGGACTGGTCCTGTATGAACTCTTGAGTGTGTGTGTGTGTACTGCCACTGAACATGTGTTGCACAAGAGTGGCATTCATTAACTTGTGGGAAGATTGAAAGTGATGAGGAAATTTGCTTCACACAGTGTTTTACTACTGTTCAGATTGGCACCACAATAGCAGGACAATGGGAGGTTATGAAATTCAATAGCTGGGGAATCAGCATCTGGCAACATGCGGCTACAGGTATTATTTGCCACCAGACATACGTAAACGTATGTAAACGTAAACGTATGTCTGAAAAATGCCAATACACACCACACTCACACTTGATCACATTTATCACAAATGATCACACTTATGCTACTGTGCAACCAGTCCAGTGGGTGGTGATAATGCACCTACAAGCTGGCAGACTATAATCAAAAGACATGAACTAGTTGCAGTTGCATAATAATATTGCAAAGTCAGTTCTAATGATAATATTTCATATTCTATCACTAAATTTCAAAATGTTAAAACCATTCAAAATGTTGACTAATGTATGCCTACATACATGTAGATAAGTTTATTTCATTGCCCTATTAATTGTATTAATTTATTATCAATGTAAAAATTTAATAAAACCAACAAAGCACCTGAGCTGAGTTATAAATTTTTATTTGCATGTGACGGGATGGCTTCATTAATCAGTGTGCTCTGACAAACCTTGACATGCTTGAAAGCGTCTGGAAGCAGCCACTGGGCAACACTGTTGGCTACTTGCAAGTAGCATAAGTATGGGTATAGTGAAAGTCTGTGGAGCAGTGATTTTCCTCCATAAAATCTAGTGTGGAGCTACTGTTTAAAACCTGGATTGTAGAACTGTATTTTTCTCATTCCAGGCAGCATGTGGTTACATTCATTTTAGGTAGTGTTTTAGGCACAGAGCTGCCTCCTTCAAAGTCTGAATCTGAGGACTGAAAAAGTCAGAGTGGGTTGATAAGACAGTCCCATTCCAGAGATTCAGAGAAATGTATCTTTCTTTAGCATGAATGCAGAGAACATAACCAACCAACAATTGTGGTCCTAAGTATCCCTCACTTTGTTTGGTGATACATCAGGATTTTTTTAACCAGTTGAAATGGCTTTGTCTTTTAGAAGAGTCACAAATTTAAGGTTCCCGCTGTTATAAATTCTGTAGTCTGTTGTGAGTCAAACAGCAGACCACTGAGGAGGTCTGCTTACTAGTGACCTCTTGGTTATAGGTTGAGTGGTCTCTTTTCTCCTATGTCACATGGATGGATATTGACTGTGGTATTCACTATGAATTCAGAGGAAGGAGAGAGTAAGCTCACAAGGAGGATATCAAACATCCAGAACAAACCCAGAGAGAAACAGAGCAAAGCCGGCTCATACTTTATATATCCTGTATATGTCCTTTAGAGCCTACAGCCTGCTTCTCCCTACTCCCCCTAAACTAGACTCTGACCTCTTCACCTCTCTCACTCTCCTCTTACAGTGAGCGTGACCCTTGGGATCAAATGACAAATCAAATTAAATGGGTTCACAGTAAGGTCAATAAAAAAAGCTTGTGATGTTCACAAATAATTCCAGCATTTGTAGTTGTAAATCAGTTTTTGTAAATCTGTAAAATAAATCTGCACGAGAAAGTCAAGGTTGTGCATTAGTAGAAAAGATCTGTATTGGACTCAGGATTCAGGTGTAAAGACAGGATCAGTATCCTGTGGTGGATAGCCAACTTCATCACTGTGCATCACGCGCACTGTGGGAAATTTGAGTTTTATGCACAGTTTTCTGCTCTGTATCTGTACACAGATGTTCACAACAGCGTTTTTACAGCATCTATGTGTAACCTTACCACCAATATAATTTGCTCCCAGATTATATAAATCTTTTCTACACATGTTCAAACTTCTTGAAATTTCAAACAAATTTCTCGATGCAGATTTCTTTAACAAATTTATAAAGGTTGATTTAAAACTACAATCTGGAATTATTTGTGAACATCACTTTACAAGCTCGGAATCTTTGAGCCCATAGAATGTAAATGCATTATTATCCATTATGACACCTATTCATAACACAAGCATTCAGCCCACACACTCTGACTAACCTTAAATATATGGTCATTTATGAAGCCTGCATGAAAAAAATTTTCTTCAGGACAAAAAAGTCCTTTACCCTGGCTAGTTGTCTCACAGAATCATTTTTTTCTTCTTGCTGATTTGCAATAAACCATTAAAGGAGCTTCCTTTAGCTGCCTGACCAGTGCTGTCAAATATTTTTTGTAAAAATGTATGCACCAGCCGCCCTCATATCAGACAGGAGCAATCGCCAGTCGCTACGGAATAAAACTATAGCCTATATATGTGTGTAGAAACAGCTGCTCTTCACAAAGTCTTGATTTAGATTTCTCCCAATTTCTACAATCAGTAAAACATTTCACTAGAGTTTATAGTTAATGCCTCTGTAAAGGAACTGTAGAGAATTACTGAAAATAGTTCCCATACTCCCTCAAGTATAATTGTGGATGATTTGCATGTTTCCACCACAGAATGGAGGATATGAGGCATGTTTATATACAAACAGAACTCTGTGTGTGTGGTGTGTGTGTGTGTGTGTGTGTCACACTGTGGGATGACAGGAACTTCTCACCATGGGAACTGTGTGAGGGGAACACAGGGTTCCGGCAAGACTCCGAGAACACACACACACACACACACACATGCACACACACGCAGATTAAATAATGTGGGAAGGCATACAGATTAGATAAAAGACAACGTTGTACAATATTCTAATATGTTGCAGCTGGACTGTAGTCATGTCATATGTCACTCAGCCATGTTTGTCTGTTCTCAGTCTCCTCACAGTTCAGTTTAGTTCTTTTTTTTTTGTTTCCTTTATAGCAGGATGTTTGGCTGTGTGTTGGAGCTCCCTGCACGTGCTTCAACTGTCGTAGGCAGGGAGGCAGAAACCATATGTGACATTCTTCTGTGCTTCTGAAGATACAAACACCCTCTGCTGATTGAAAATAAAACTACAGGAAGCTGCACATATGTTAGACATACTAAAAAGTTTAATATAACTAATATGATAACTAATAACTGAACTTTGTATGTATGTACTGCATTGTACTATACTATATGTATTTGTTGCATGCAAAAGACTTAGACAAGACTTTATTGATCACTTTGGGATGACTTCCCCCAGGGAAATTAAGTAAATGTAAAATGTTGTTTGTTGTTCTTGTCTACTTTTACATGTCTTTGAGCAGTCTATCAAATGTATATGACCAAAACACAAAACGTTGGGGCTGTCATATATTTAGAATGATTTTTGTTTTCATGTCTGTTTCATGTTGTTTTCATCAAAATCCTCAGCAACAAAATCCTCCAATGTTCATGGCTCAATGGATCATTCTAAGATATACAACTAATATCATGGACAGTGCCATAGAAGCTGTTGTAATGCTCCTTAAAGGCAGCTGTGGCTCAGGAGGAAGAACGGTTGCTCACCAATCAGAGGGTTGGTGGATGCATGTTGAAGTATCGTTGGGAAAGATACTGAACCCTAATTTGCCCCTGATGTGTACCATTGGTGTGTGAATGTGTATGAATGCATCAGAAAGCACTTTGTATGTATAGAACAAGAGCTGTATGAGTGTGTGTGTGAATGGGTGAATGCTACCTGTAGTGTAAAGCACTTTGAATGGTTGATATTACTAGAAAATTGCTATGTAAGTACAGTCCATTCACCATTTACCATTCACCAGGGTGGGCATGGAGACTACAAATGTGTGTAGTCTGAGGTGAGGAGGCATTTACTAGGCAGAGAAAATCTATCAAAAAGATGCTAACAAGCTGTACAATGGGAAACATGAGAAATATGGAAAGTAAGGAACTTGACCCATACTGTTAAGTTAAAGTTAGGATAGCTCTGTCTCAGCTGAAATTTTGAGCCTGTTTGTCATGAGTCCTCCAGCTTTACAGAAGTGCAGTACTATTTCACTGTAGTTCTCTTTTAAGCCTAAGACAAGTAGATGAAAACCACACACAGCTGGCGCAAACTGGCAATGTGCTGGTCAGGTTTTGGTGGAACCCAAAAATAAAAAAGAATGAACACCAAAATGTTTATGGACCATGTGGTAGTGATTATCCTATTTGTACTAAAAGAATGATAAAATTATACCCTGTTATCCTGCTTCATGTAAGCTTCAGTTGTTCCATCAAGTTGCTAGTTAATCAGTCATGTTTACTAAAACTAATAAGAGCTAGAAATTTAATTTGGACACAGCTTCAGCTACTCATAAAGGATGGCTGTCCACCAACTCCTTTTATAACTCTCCTCCTAGCAGTAATTCCTCACATCCTCCTGTACATTATAATGGCACACATACAGTCATTTGTACTATGTACACACAACACACACTCACATGACGGATTGCTAAATTAAAGTCTTGCACTACCATCAGCCTCCTCTCTGAGCTGCACATCTGGGACAGTAAAATTAAAGGCCTGTGGTTGGTAAACCCTGCAGCAGGCACTTAACTGGATTATACATAAATGTCAAAATACTGCAGAGCCAATAACAGAAGAGATTCCTTTGCTTGGAAACAAATACATATTTTGGATTCCTTGCGGTTCTCCGTCTAATATTTCTATATCACCTTCCTACAGGGGCTTAGATATTCATGAATCTAAAGCATGAAATTATATTATTATACATTTAGTAACACTGTACTCTAAACACCCCCAGAATGCCAAATATAAACTACATCTCTCTGAAAGTCTAAGTAGCTTTAATGTAGAGTTCAGATACTGTCCTGTGAGCAGGCATGCAAGGAAAATCTGGTACCCTAGGTCTCCTTTTTATATCTAATTCATTATTAATATTTATTTATCTTTAGTGGTGCTACTATATTTGACATTGTGTTCTACCATGTTTCCATTATTTCTACACATTTGTTGCTACACGATTAGTTATTATGAGCGGATCAACACTCACGCCACCTTTTTTTGTTCTCCAGTGGAGGAAAAAAGAATATTTGCACAATACTTCTTCTGGCTAGTATTCACAAACATGTTTTAAGCGCTTGAAAAAAAAAATTAAGGTATTGATTAATTCACAAGGGTAACACATGCACTGGGTAACATGCAAGAAAACCTTTCACCTTAAAAGTTGTCAGTAGATGCCATTACTGATTACTACCTAGCTAATGTTAACTAGTAAAAATTAAAAGGCAGCAAAACATAATTTCATTCATCACTCACTCATCTGATGGGTTCTTTATTTGTGATGCATTTGCAAAGACACATTACAAAGCCAGTCTGTTAAAGTCTGTGTAAAAAATTCAGAGATTTGTTTCTAAAAACATTATTTATGTTAGAAAATAACTCCTGTCACATGTGTAATGTCTGTACATTGTACCACTGTGTTGTGGAAATTTCACAGTTTTACATCAGTTTTGTGTTCAGGATTTTATGGGTGCGTTTGAAATTGTGGCTCAATGATGCACTGGGGCCACCACTCAGCATAACCCAGTCCCTCACACTGTAACCATTAAAAGCATTAGCACTGCATTAGCATCAGTACTTCTCCTGGCTGCAAGTCAGTGGCAAGCTGTGCATTTCACACCTTGGTCTTCACTGGTGTCCTACCTGAATTAACCCACCTCCAAGTCTAAGGATTCTGTCCTTATTTCTCTAGCTACCTGCGTTGACAACAGGTTGAGGGAGAGACATAGGGAGAAACTAGGCCACCAGCAAGCCCCTGTTCCTTCACTCCTATCCAGGCCTACTCCCAGAAGGGGTCACATGGCTCTCCTGCTTCTCGCTCACCTCCCAAGTTCCCCCAGATGAAACCATGCAGCTGGGGCAGGCCGGGATTTCTCCCTTACAGTGGCAGCAATGTGTTAAAGCTGCCCTCTGCATTTACTGCAGGCAGGCTGGCCACCAACTCCTGCCCCCATGTGCCAAAAGACCAGGCTGATCAGGACAAGGAAGTGTCCTGGTGAGCCAAACCGTGTCATCCAAGGTCTCCTCCTACCCCTGCACACAGCTAGAAGCTGTTTTAATGTGGCAGCAGGATTTCTTCCCCCTCCACGCCCTCATTGATTCTAGCGTGGATGAGAATTTCTGGGACAAAAACTTCAACTGGCAGGGTGGCATCCCCATGGAGGCTCTCCCATCTCCTAAAATTGTGAACGCCCAAGATGGTTATTATTATTTATTTTGGTACCTCAAGTCACTTCAAGCCCTCCTGCCAGACCAATTAGGAGAGGCCTGCTGGACTGCTGTACCCCTTACCCATCCCAAGCCATACCCTTAACACTGCTATTTGTATCATTGTTGACAGTCCACTCCAGTCTGAAAAGAAAAAAATCAACGTCTGATTTGAAAGAGTTAATGTAGGGAATGTTTAATTTTGGCTGGGTGTGGCTGGTATGGACAGTAATGTTATTGTGGCACTAACTTCAAACTGGGGCTTCAGTCAGAGGGGCAGATCAAAACATAAGTGGCTCCATGCACAGGTGATGAAAGACATGAGGATGTGGAGAGGCTGATTCAGTCGTCTCATGAAACGCCTGCTGACCATCTGGCCACAGTGTCATGATCAAAACATGACAGAGAAACAATAAACCCCACACACACATATGCAGCAAGTTCAGGATACGGCAGGAAAAATGTACTCATTAACTTTTATATTTTTCATGTTATCATTATTACTTAATTGTTTACTGGCCCTTCTTCTTCTTCACCCTCTATTTTTCCACAACTGCCAGCATAGAGACCAGGGTCTGCAGCTATGTCTTTTTAGTCTAGTCTAAATAATGATATTTTCAGATGAAAACAGGGCTGGTCACAACAACAGGGGTTAGTCATCAAAAAGTAATGTTTATGTTCTCAAAAATTACCTTTGTCTAGTTTGGTCTGAGCATTGTTAACACCAGACTTGTACACACAAACATTTACATATCTGAGTGTTTGATACAAACACAATGGTTAGTCTTCACAGAACTTTGCTTCTCAGTGTCACTGTAACATGTGCATGTTTGCATGCTCAGTGTTCCCTTGTTTTGTGGTGGTCACTATAATGTGTGTTTGTGTGTGATCAAAATCAATGTGCCTTAAGTTGCAGGTTACTGTGACATTGCTACACATAAGTGAAACTGGCTATGGTGGTAACAGTCATCCTGTCAAATCAACAAACAACATCCATTATGGCTATGCATCACTGAATAAACATCAATAAGCTGTAGTGTATGTTGCAGGATAGGGAAGGATATCAATTCAGTGCAAACAGGTACCATTCAACATTTACTTAACATGACACATTATGCCAATCAACCATGAACTGACTCTCTTTCACTTTGTTAAAAGTTACTACTGAATCCTTCAAATAATACTGCTGACTGTCAGTGGTACACTGGCATATATAAGGGCTAAAGAGAGATAGAATTTGACCCAGGATGAAAGCTAAAGGCAGTCAAATGCCAGTGAAAGAGATGTTGCCTTGTGATGAAAGGTAGAGACCAAGGGGACCAGGGGAGATGATAGAGCCAGCAGAACAAAAGAAAAGACATGGGTAGAAGAATTCAAGGTTATGTGAAGAGGTTGTGAAATGAGAAGAGATTATGCATCAGAGATTAACACTGCTTTAAATTTGCCAGCAACCTAACTGCAAATATATAAGGTGTTATTTTTTCCATCATTGCAAAAAGAAATTAAACCACAGGTAAAATGGGATATAGCACCATGCTGACTGAGAGGCAGAATAAGGCCAGTGTTTCCCACACAATATTAAAATGTGACTGACCATAATAGGACAACAGCCATGGATGATGATGCGTCCATGGAGAAATGAAGGCTGGATTTTGTAACAGGAAATGATGAGGGCTACTGCATGTGGCCAAATTAACAGAGACATTAGCTCTCACCGCTTGCCCATGTCAGTTGGGATAGGTCCCAGCAACCCTTAAGGATAAGCGATACAGGTAATGGATGGATGAATAAAGTCATAAGTTATAGGCTGCTGTTCTACTAAATGTATGTGCTGTGCTTACATGGCTAGTTTTGAAGTGAAATGACAGTAACAGCAGTGACTTGCAAAAGACTAAATTTAGAGTCAAAGCAGAACGTCAGACTGAACAGACATGCATTCTCTAGTGTTGCTTGCACTAAATTGCACTGAATGGTGATACCTTAACAGACTAACTTTTCCTCTAGTAGCACAGGTGCTTCTTACTAAAAATTTAAGGAGCACCAGCCAAAAAGTTAGGAACACCGCTTAAATCAACATTCAATGCAACAAATTCAGATTTTTTCCATGTTAACTATATTACTGATAAATGCTTTGATAATACATAGACAATAACAATATACTGTTCAATTTTAAAGGAAAAAGTATTATTAAAATCTACATGAATGATTTAAGTTTAAGCTGTTAAAAAGGGCTTTAGTTTTTGAGATACCACTACCGGGGGTAGAATGAAACCTAACAATGTTTTTCCTCATCTCTAAGGTCTCCCATATATGAAATGGATTCTTAGGTTAAAATGTTTTACTGCAAACATTGTTAAATTGACACAAAAAAAGACAACCAAAAACCTAAAACCTAAAAAAGAACCAAAATATAGCCTGGCCGTATGGGAGTTAAGACATAAAAACTCATGTAGATTAATAACACAAGCTCTGACAGCGTTGAAACTTGACATAATTGTGGTCAGGAAGTTGCTTTAGCTATCAGAAAAACCTGGATGTGAATATCTTGATGTGTGTAACATATAGAGACCTATGAACACTTGCCTAAAATGAACATGGACATGCAAAAAAGGAATATCCATGCAGAATGTTCTCATTTTGTAGTTGCTTGGCAAGGGATTATCATAGAAACACATGTGATGGCTTGTTGGAAGGATAGGGTTGTGCTGAATCCAGCGATACCAAATATGTAAATATACCATGCATAGTCACTGTGTTACGTCACTCAATGTATGAAGTGTCCCAAATGAAAGAAACTGAAACACTGACATTATCAAGTGTCCAGTCCCAAGCCCATTATCAATGGTGAGAAGAATAGTGACCAATTCAATGTTACTGCAAAGTAAGTCACTTGGGGTAAGTGCTACTCTTTATTTATGATATATTAAATAATAATATATTTCATATGACACCTTATACAGTTCCTATGGAAACAAATATCCAGTAATTGGGTTAAATTGAAATAGAAAACCTTTCATTAATATATCTACATCCACTTGAATTTATTTTTGGTCAAGAATGGAAATAGTATTATGTCTTTGTCCAAACCAGCAGAGCACAGTAAAGCCTGCACTGCTTACTTCACTCCCTTGGTGTGTGATGTGTTAGCCTCTCTACATTGGCTCCCAGTCAAATCCAGAGTAGAATTCAAAATCCTCCTCCTCACTTACAAAGCCTTTAATGGTCAGGCTCCATCTTACCTTAAAGATCTTATAGTCCCCTACAATACCACCAGGACTCTGCACTCCCAGAATGCTGGTTTACTGGTGGTTCCCAGAGTTTCTAAAAGTCGAATGGGAGGCAGAGCCTTCAGTTATCAGGCTCCTCTACTGTGGAACCTTCTCCCAGTTTGGGTCCAGGAGGCAGACACCCTCTGTACCTTTAAGAGTAGGCTTAAAACTTCCCTCTTTGATAAAGCTTATAGTTAGGGTTGGCTCAGGCTTGAACCATCCCTTAGTTATGCTGCTATAGGCCTAGACTGCCGGGAGATCTCCCATGATGCACTGAGCTTCTCTCTCTCTCTCTCTCTCTCTCTCTCTCTCTCTCCCTCCCTCTCTCCACTCAATATGGATTCATATCCCATGTTACATGTTACTAACTCAATATCTCCCCTTTCCTGTAGTATTGTGCTCTTCCACTTCTCTTTCCTCTTCTGTCTCTTTCTGCAGGTATTTCTGCCTCTGGAGCTGTAGAGTCTGATCTGTGATGACAAGCCTCCTGCTGCTCCTACAACTCCACTCAACACCTGCTGCTAGAATTAGAAATTACTTACACTGCTATTAGTTGTATTGCTGTGTTAGCAGTTAATATTGTAATTATCACTACTATCATTACTACTGCTGTATTACTGGCCTCATCTTACATCTGATATGGAACCTGTGTTATGCTATGTTCTTCTTTCGCTATTCTCTACTCCCCCCCCCCCCTCTCCTTCTTAACCCAACAGGTCGAGGCAGATGGCCGCCCACCCTGAGTCCGGTTCTGCTCGAGGTTTCTGCCTCTTAAAAGGAAGTTTTTCCTTGCCACTGTCGCCTACTGCTGCTCATGGTGGGATTTGTTGAGTCTCTCTCTGTAATTAATCTAAAGAGTATGGTCTAGACCTGCTCTATATGAAAAGTGCCTTGAGATGACTGTTGTTGTGATATGGCGCTATATAAATAAAATTGAATTGAATTGAATTGAATTGAATCTTTGATTAAAGTGTTGAGCTAGCTGCTGTTGGTTGCTGGTATGCTGGTTTCACACCGCAGGCGGTCTGTGCTTTGCGCATTCGGTGTGAAACTGGCATTAGGCTACTGGGTGGATCTAGCTGTAGCTATCTACATCATTGTCTTCATGGATATTTTCCTAACCTGACAGGTAAATCATTTCAAATACTATGTCATGTGAAAAGGCTGAGACTGGCCTAGCCTAATCTAAATTAAGTAGCTTAATAGCCTAGTTATAGAAAAAACTCAGGCTTTTATTTTTACTATTATTATTGCTATTATGTCATGTGAAAGAGACATAACGTGTATGACGTGTCTATACATGTGTATGAAAATACAAAATCTGAAATGTATATTACTTTTCCTTTTTACTAGTTTCTTGAATTATGGAGAATGTCTTACAGACATTGAATCCAAAAATTTGTATCATCTGTGGGAAAAAGGCAGCCTTATGTCCAAAGGCCCACAGTTGAAGGCCTTCAATGCATACTTACCCTTGCTCAGCAGAGAGCTGATGATGTTCATAAAACCCTGGCTCCATATACAGATGACATACTTTCCTCCAAAATAATATTATCACATCATGTATCATGTGGAGCAAACTAATGCCTTAAGACAAAAGTCAGTGAGCATGAAGTTCCAAATCTTGAGAGTGAGAGCACATCTGCACCAAGAAGACTGAGTAGGGCTGATACAACAACATTTAACATACGGAAAAATTGTTTCATTTGTGGGAAGGCCAGTGCTAGACCAGAACCTCTGATAGCTATTACGACTGGTACAGGCGCAAGTACCAGAGACAAGGTCCTTCATGCAGCTTCTGAAAGGCTTGATGAAGATGATCTTTAGCTGCTTTCATGCCCCAATCTCTTTGCATATGATGCCAAATATCATAGAAGCTGCCTGATAGCTAAAGCAACTTCCTGACCACAATTATGTCAAGTTTCAAAGCTGTCAGAGCTTGTGTTATTAATCTACATGAGTTTATATGTCTTAACTCCCATACGACCAGGCTATATTTTGGTTCTTTTTTAGGTTTTGGGTGTATAACAATATGTGTCAATTTAACAATGTTTGCAGTAAAATATTTTAACCTAAGAATCAATTTCATATATGGGAGACCTTAGAGATGAGGAAAAACATTGTTAGGTTTTGTTCTACCCCCAGTAGGGGTATCTCAAATTTTTGGGGGCATTGTCACTAGCCTATAAGGGCTTGTTGAACAGGTGAAACTTTCTGACTTTCACTTTTTAATGCAGTTAAAGTAACAAGCGTTTTTCATCCTCTTAAAAAGAATATTTTTGTAATTTTTTCATCCTTTTTCATCCTATTATATTTATTATCATACTGTTCTACTGTTAATGATTTAAAACGCACGATAGGTCACTGTTAGTGTGTGGCTATAAATACTGGTAATACTGGAACTAATTTGATCACAGTAATAGCTCTTGTGTCTCACTGACAGCAACCATTGCCTGGCACTGCTTCTGACACAAAAGTCAAGTTTAAAAATTTATATAATTATTTTCTCACATCTATAAAAGTCCATTTCCACCTCTTAAGAAATATATGAAAACTTACTTGATTTACAAAAGATCCCATGGTAAGTCATAGTTATGATGTAGTCATAATCATGAGATAGTTTTTGAGGTAGTAAGTCATAATATTGAGATAAAAGCCTAAATTTTATCTCATATCTATGACTTAATATCTCATAATTTTGACTTTTGGTTTCGTGGTTATCATAACTATTAATAGTTCAGTTCTATTCTAGAACAGGTCTAGACTATACTCTTTATAATATGAACACTGATTGAATCCTACCTGCCCACTCTGGAGTTCTCGGCTCATTGCTCGTGTTTGGTCGCTTTTCCTTACTCTCACTAGCAAACTGGTTGAGGGGCTGCTGCTGAGGGGCTACAAGGTTAAGTTTCACACTTAGCTCTTATAAGTTAGGCTATATAACACCAAACAGAACAGTGACTTGATTCATTAACTTGAATGGTGGTTTTCATGCTATATGTTGTGTTTTGTCTTGCACATCTGGCTTGAGCTTATACTGCTAGCTTACCTGTGTCATCATCTCCATCCGGCGCATTTACTGTCTGCTCTGGGCTTGTGTTGATAAGAAAAAAATGTATTCAGTTTAGCGCATTTGGCTGTGTCAGCTTCTGAAGCTTCCCTTTTTTAAAGTCCGACTTTTTCAGCGCCGCCTTTGCTCTTTTTATTATCCATTGTATTAGACCTTTTCTGTCACGTAACGCATCTTCTCTGTCTCATGGCGGAGGGAACAACTCAAGGATCAAACGTGGATGAGGAACCCATGCTTCTGTTTCCAGTCACAGACCTCCTGGACCAAGCCTACTGTTTGGCAGTTAGAGAACATTACTGTCTATATAGAAACGCTACTCAAATATTGAGGACTAGTGCATGTTCCTAGCCAGTGCAGCCTGTATGATCTATTCACTGTCACTGTACACTGCCTGGCCCACCGGGAATTTTCCTGGTTCTCCCTATTAGCCACTCTGGGCCTGGAAAGAGACACCTTATGGGTGATGTGGAGTTTAGAGAGAGAGCTTGTGGAGTCAGCATGGAAGGATCTGCAGCAGACAGAGGACAAGTGGAAGACTGATCTCACTGCAAATGTGAATTTACTCACTTAACTCACTTAATGCCAAACATACAGCATGCTGCTGGGATGCATGAAATGGCAAGTTTTGTGTGTGTGTCATGTTCATCATACTGCTAAATATTAAAGCACAAAATGAGTAAGATAATAATGATGATGATTGCATATATATATATATATATATATAGTTAAATATGCACCTGCTGTCATACAGCAAGCAGCTTTAACAGGCAAGGGGCAACAGTCTTGACACAGGGGCTAGTTTACAATTACCTAATTTTTTTCTATATGCTTCTGTTGATAGTTGGTACGCATGGGAAATGCACTAAAATATCAACTGAAATGGAAAACGTCTGCTGTCAGGAAATACCAAAGGTAATTTAAAATGTTATTCTGCCTTCCCCAAATGACTTTACAGTAAACCTACACCTTTGGTTAATAGGATGCAGGAGTACATTAAATGCCTGTAATACTACTCAAATGGACCACTCAATGAGCTGTGCTTTGAGTGGGTGATCATATAAAGAAACCTGTGTTCAGCTCGTCACAGTAGAAAAAATCATCAGAAGCATATATATATATATATATATATATATATATATATATATATATATATCAGGCGTGTATAGCCAACTTTAACCCATAGATGAACAGGGCAGAATGTGGGGAAAAGATCTTCAGATAGCTGCATATCAGACAGTCGTCTTATTAATATCTTGTAGAACAATACTTTTTTTTTTTTCAAAAGATGAGTATGAGTATTAACTGTACATATCACCATTACCAGATTATGCTAATAGCTTTCATTCACTTGGTGTGGCTCAATCATGGCTCAATTTGTTTTCAAAGTTTGCTTGACAAGAATATCACTAGATTTATCTTTTGATCCATGTCCAGTTTTGTCTAACTAAACAATGACAACTGACTGTTAGATCAAATATGTCGGCAATGGTTCATGTCTTTGGTGTCTATAATGCAATTGGCTAACCATGATAGAAAGTTTATGTTGAATGTTCCAATCTGTGCAACACATCACAGAACACAGAGAACAGTGTTGCACTGTTTTAAGGGTCTGGGCTACTGAGCCCCTCTCTGCTGCTGGTTCTCCATTTAAGCATCAACACTTGGCAGTGGTTCAAATCCTCTCTTTTCATGCCAACTTTTCTCTTGTTCTCTCACCCTTTCCCTCTCTCTCAGTGTCTCTCTGCCAACCTTGACACCAGCCTGCCTGCTTGTCAGGGCTAATGCTTCAGGCTGCCTTTAACAGACCAGGCACAACTATTCAGACATGTCTCAGCGTTCAGAGCTGCTAAAGATTATCTTCTTTCCAAGTTCCTGTCATCCTACGCTAATGTTAGGATATGTCATTGCTTCATACGAAAATGTAGGATTGATGTGAGTGGTGACATGCTAGTGACTTAGATAAAGTTGCTGATAATGGCCATGATAATTGTTGACACAACAGTGACATTGCTGAAACATCGACCTGATGAAACTGGCTAGACAAATTTTAACATGGAGGCAACTCAAGGACACCATGCTATAAAAACAGTGATGAAAAATAGGACACTGACTTTGGTAAGAAAAAAAAAGATGTGTGGAATTCCATAGCCCAGATTTCACTCTTACCACCAATCCACACAGTGTGGGCAGAAAATGTAAAGGAGCTAAGTTATACCCTCTAATGTAATATGTCAGGAAATATCCCCACCCCATATACATTCACATTTTACACCTTGGCGAGGGTCTAATGAACTTTTAATGTACTACTTTTTTTGACTTTAAGGAGGTTTAGGGAGGTGATGACTGAGGATGAAGAAGGCACAAGAGCATCCAAGTGAGCCATGAGACCCAGGAATGACAATGAGCCGGTAAGTGGTGAGGGAGAGGGATGGCAGAGACTGACTTTCAACCTGCAGTAAGTGGCATGGTGGCGAGGGACCAAAGAGACTGTGGGCAGGTGAGCGGTGAGGATTGGACAGGCAGTTTGCAGGGGTATGGTGTGTCAGAGGGGACAGTGAAGATGGCTGGCGGCATGCAGGTGAGTGGCATGGCTGGGAAATGATGGGCGAGCAAGTAAGTGGCAGAGATAACAGGTGAGATAACAGTTCTAAATTAGAATGCTGAGTAGCAGAGAGAGTTCATAATAAGAAGCATGCGGAACAATCTGGTGAAGAATGGGTGGAGAGCAAGGGTTCTTACACTGAATGTCATGAGTAATGGGAAGCAGGTGAGCCAGAGATCAGGAGCTACACCACATCTCTGTATAGAAACACACATACTGACAGACATGGGGGAGGAGACACCAGTGAAGACAGACAAGGAACGAAATACAGGAAACATTACGAAAAACTTCAGGTCATAGGGGGAGACACACTAGACTTGTTTGGTTACACTCTTGTCACCATCAAGCTGTGAAAAGGATTTTTCTTTTGGACTCTCAAATGCATTTGTCTTTCCTCAGGAGTGATCAGATTGGCTGCACTGAAACTTGGACCCCCCACTAATTTTTTTTATTTTATTTTTTTCCTGAAGTTTCAGTCAGAGCAAAACTTAGCAGAAGGGATAAGTGCTAGCATGAGTAGGGCTGTAAACATAAACTGCATGGGCCAGCATGGCTAGTGGACTAACAAATATTAAGTGAAATAATACTAATATATCTATGAAAATAAAAGAAGTCATTAACTACTGCTGATTTGTCATCTCTCATTGACAGACTTGAATAAGGTTGTGTTATGCAAATTTTTAAGATAAATATTCAACCTAAAATTAGCATTTAATTTGTGAATAATAAAATAGAATATGCCTATTGTTTAAATACCTGTCGTTCTAAACTATCAGGATTCCAAAGGACTTGACTTGATGTAATTGACAACCTGGATATCTTTGTTCTAATACTACAACAAAACCTGGAGCATTGCCTTGGCAAGAAGGGATTCACTGTATTTGGGGTGAAAACTGAGCCACTCCTCTCACATTACACGTGATACAGTGTTATTATAAAGATATCAAACATAGCCTCTTTAACTTATCTGTAGTAGTATACGAAACATTTTAGCCTCACATAAAAGTCACTTATTTAATAGACAAATACCACCCAACCAATATACAAAGGTCTTTTTGTATGAAGTTTGTTGGCATAACATTGTAGGCTTACTACTGGACTATATCTAAAACTCCAGCGGGCATGAGTTAGCATGGAGGGGCACTCCAAGCCAATGAGTGCAAGGAGTGGATGACAAGAATCCTGCCCCAAGTCAAGAGCAGACAACAGTCAAGAGCAGACAACACCTCAAATATCCTAGTAATATTTCATTACATGACTAGACTGTCACAAACATTTGGTCTTATGTTCTGCCAGACCAAAAGCCTCCACTGGAAAGAGGGCAGAGGTCATTAACCAGGAGTCAGTGTATGGTTTGAGGAGGACCAAAGAGGACAATCACATCTGACACCAGGTGTGTCAGATTCCCTAACCACCTGTTATCACATAACTGAATTAAACAGTGTACCACAAAACTGAGTACACCCCTGTGAAATACCATTAAGATGTTAAATGATTCAAACAGTGTCATCCTACAATATTTGTATTTTTTAGTTGATTCTATCTAGTTCTAGTTCTATCTCACTTCTATCTCTAAACTGCAATATTGAACATTTTAGCATTTACTGCACAATTTGAATGCAGCAGCTTTGTTCCACACACACACAAGGTAGGGACTTTTACTGGCCCTGCACAAAGGGTAAGGTTTATTTCATTGGCTTCACATTCTAAAAAAAAACTCAAGTTAGCATTCATTTGTTTCTACAACCATGTGATCCTGCTTACCCCATTGACCCTCACCCACACACACAAAGAACCACACTCATACACACTACCAAAGGAAAAAAACATGTGACACTCTAACAAGAATAACTGACCAATTTCATTAACATTTGAGTGCTTTGGGTGGAATCTTGTTTCCTATTTCCTCCCTAATTGGACCACTACAGCATCAAATTATACATGATGCAAAAAATATAGAAAAAAAAGAAAATTAAATATCATCATTAAAAACAAACATAACAACAATTCATAACTTTAACTGCAGTCTGTAGACAAAGAATCCTTTTAATTCGATTCTTATCTGTATTATCTAACCCAGCACCACTATGTGGTATTTTTTGATCATTTGTGTGACTTCATTACAGACAGAGACATGCAAAGAATGAGGAAGAGATCATTGCAACAAAGGACTACAAAGACTACAAACAATGAGGGATGTACATTCTGCCAGGGGGCATAAAACACCTTAGCTTGATGTAGTAATGAATTACTAATGAACCTTTTTTTCTACTTGGATATAATAGCTTGCTGGAAAATAGAAACATTACAAAATATTACATTTTTACAAGTAGATTTGTATGGGACACTCCACCTTTCAATTTCTTACTTCAAAGCACACAATAGACAACTGATAGCTCTAGCTAGCTGACACAAGGAATCTCATAAGTTAGTTCCTGTGGTGGGAAATGACCTGATTCTAGTGTCCCACACCATAACTGACAAGCTTGGATTAAGAACACAGCCCCCACAGCCCAAGTACCAGTAGCCTATATGACATTCCTGTACTTTCCCACCAAAAGATAAAGGCCAACACTAGTCAGGTGGCAAATGTCTAATTCTCATAATATTAGATATCTGGAATATATAAAGTTTTACAAATATGAAACTATGTCAGTACAGGATGATTTAATAAGTGAAATCATTTATCAGATGCAGGAGACAAGGAGTGTGGACACATCTGTTTACTGTTTCCTGACTACCTCACATCTGTTTGTAATTTTTTTTCATTGAAAAATCATCAAGTGATACACTTTCTATCCACATCCATCAGTCGGCCACCTCTTTCAAACCTGAACTACAACTAAAAGGCAGCAGTCACTAATTCATATATTCACACACCAACATTCCAATGCCCAACAAGCATTAAATCAGCAAAACATTAATCACAGAACCTGACAAGCTCTTGCACTTCTCATTAAAGTAGCTATAAACACACAGCAACAGAGAGAGTGAATTTATATGTCGCCTTCACCAGTTTATGGGCTGGAAGATCCACCTCGTTATAAAAAGGGAACTCCATATAAAAATTTGGAAGATTATGATTTTTCCAACAATTCACATATTGAGTGCCCTTTTTTCTGAAAACATGCATGAACAGTTTGTGTCTGAACATACATTGGCTCACAGTCCCCCACAAAGCAAAGGGCTATAAATAAGTGTCAGAGCTTCACCAAGCTCCCTGTCTTACCAGTGTGACACAGTATTCAACAGTAGCTGCTCATGGCTGGTTAGCTCTGACAAGCAGCACAACTGCTACACTGTGAGGTGGTCACTCGCTTGTGTCTGTCCACCCAGAGGGAGAATCCAAGAATAATCTGAGGGTGTACTTAATCTTTAGGAGCAAGGGGTCTGACCAGATTACTAGAGTCAAATACATGGCTGTATTAACTTGCCCATCTTAACCATCTTCTCTTCTCTCTCTTCTTGTTTAAGAAAATCCCTAAATATTTTGCAGACCCAGGTTTGTTGTTTTTTTGATGTTTGATCCTGGCTAATTTAAATGAATAGAATAATTAATATTTTAAATTTAAATATACAACATGTAAGTATAATGCAGATGTGATGAAGTTCTTAAAATTAAGGCTTGCATATTTTATAACAACCAATGTTGACTCATAGGGTCAGCCTACAAGCATCTGCTGTCCAGAAGGATTTTTTTTTTTTTTCACCAAATTTCTGAGACCATTTGTATCAGGCACTGATGGTGTAAACTGTCCTGCAACCAAATATCCAGTGATTTTTAACATTAAGTGAGACAAGAACTGCTTTGCTGTGCTTTCATTGCACATACCAGTGGACTGCATCATAAAACTGTTGGGTGTAATAAAATTGATTCAGGGATTAATTACAGAGCGGTACTCAGATTGGGCTGAGAATACCTGGTGCTTTTTATTGGACCATTCGTTGCAGTTTTACTTTTTTCATTAAAAGCCAAACATGCTGGGTTTTTACATTTGTGAGGCTGAAAATCAGAAACAGCTCAGCTGAATGCTTAGCTGCTGAGCTGGTAAACTTTTCCACCTTGACAAGAATCTCAGACTAGGTAAGACTGAAAAACAGGTGGTTTTGATATAAGTGTGATTAATCTTGTCTCAAATACTGTGTTTAACAGATTTTGGGGAAAAAACTACCAATATCAAGGGGCAGATCTTCACAGGCTTGAAATGACATAACAAATATAACTACGAGGCCTAATCCTAACCTGTCTCAGTGCTATAGTTTACTTCCCTCTTCAGAGGAATCAAATGCAATTGTATATAACATGAGGAGAGGATAGATGGAGAAATAAATTCTAATATGAATATCAGTATGCCAAAATTGAAATTATGGTAATGAAATTAAATCAGTATTTCTTTGTCATAATAAATGCATTCTGAAAAAGCAGAAATAGAATCTTGAGACCACCAAATTAGATAGTCCACTTCGTACCTGCACCTTTAAATTCTGTCTCTTACAGAAAATGCATTTAACTGTGGCCATACAAGGACAGGATGGCTCACAGCAATGTAGTACCCAATGAGTGGATAAAATTGAATACTTATTTTAAATAATAATTTATTCTACTTTTTAAAATAAGTGACCACAAATAACCACTTAACCACTAATACAATGACACCCCAATACAATAAATTTCAAATCAGTTATATGCAGTGTGTTACACTGACACATTTATAGTGTGTCCCTGGTATCATATCTCTTTAAAGATTTTTAAAAATATTGATAATTCTGACAAAATATCCTCACGTCTTCTGTATTTCACCCAGAAATCAATTTTTTCACACTGGAAAAGCCTCTGAAGCAGCATGGACATGAGACGTGACAGTTCTGAAACAAACTGGATATGTTCTCCTTTGCCTCATATCATCATATCAGAGATTCTTCTGTCTGCGAGAAATGAGAAGATTGAGACAGGGAATCACTTTCCCCCGTGTGTGGCATGGAGCCAATAGCTGAACCATCATCAAATACAGCCCCCCTCTTCTGTGTTCTTTAAATAATTAAACCTTTTCAAATTCTCTGAAAAGTATGAATGCAACCCTGGACCTAAAGAATGTACCCTTAATCTCACCTTTGACCCAACAATAAATGGTCGAGTGTAACCCATTGACTCAACCCCTTTAAGTTAATAAATTACAGTTATGATCATGTAGTGGCTTCTTTTAACCATGGCCACCATATTTTTTCCTAACCCTGACAGCAGTTTTAGTTACCTAAACCCAACCAAACCTTAACATTAGTGGTGAAAGATCAGAAAACACTCATATGGATCCCTCTGAAAAGCAGTGATAAAAATGTATTTTGTCATTTAGCTTAGTGAACTAGTTGGATTGACCATCACTGATAAGCATGATCATTTGGCCCTACAGCATTGGGCCAAAAGTACAAAAGCATGAGTCTGGCTTGAACGCACAATGCATAGTCTCAAATTTAGCCATGGTGAAAGCTGTAGTGAACAAGTCCATCTAAGAAGGATAGAATAAACGTCTTGCACAAAACTTCTCCAAAAGAATAATGAAAAGCTTTAGAACAGGAACAATAGAACAACTGAGTGGCACTTTCATCACAGGTGAGAGAAATGATAGAAATGTTGAAGTGGAAGAAGCCAGCTGCTCCTCCAGGGTTCTCAACCTCCTCCACATGTGTTTGGATGTTTTCTCTTCGCCACAGAGTGCAATCTCGGTCATACACATAGATGAAACACAGTGAGCTTTTCCTTGTACAGCAAATGGTTTTTGCTTGCATCACTTTTCTTCATACCATCATAATTCAATTAAGTTGGAGCTATTTTCAGCTCTTTGACTGAACTCCTCACAGCAGCATCTTGAGCACATTTATGTTTAATCTCCATGAGGAAGTATTTAGAATTATCATCTGAATCTGTGACACATGCTCTTTGTTGAGAATATGCCAACAGGTGTTCTGAAAACGCTTGTATGTTTCCTTAAAGTTGACCAAATACACAGTAGTTTGAGCAGCCATAAAGAGGGAAAAGTACATTAGCGTGTTAATGTTCTCAGTTGAATTAGACATAACGTTAACATCCCAGTTTCATTTGAGCTTGCAGTCATCCACTCTTGCTCCCCATGTTTCATGTCTGTGACAGAGGTTGAGGGTAAATGGCATTATTAAAATTAATAAACATGGCCTATGGATCCTTGTCATAATGGTGAGCTTTTTCTAAGCCTCTTTCCCCCATGAATCCACCACAGAGACAGATATGCAAGCCAGCAATCAACCCATGTCCATCTGAACTGCACACATGATGTAGAGCTGGTCCCCACCTCTGTCATTGCCCTCTTGAGAGTTCTGATGAAAGCATAGACCCATTTCGGTAGAGCATGTGGCTAGGTCCAGCTGCCGCTTTGCCACCATTCTGAAAACACTTTACATTTCTGACTGAGGCTAGTGGCTGTGGAAGGAACTCTATCACTGCTTATAGTCTACCCCCATCTTATTCAAAATTTATTTTACATAATGGGGACTTCTGGTTGTGACAGGTTCCCGGTCTACTCTTTTGTTACTGTCTTGTTTTACTAATCTTTTCCTTGGATCTTCGACATAATCGTCATTGCTTGGTTTAGTAAGACTATTCCTGCAAGTGAACAATTCTGTGCACAAGCTCTGGCTACATGTGCTGCTATGAGCGCTGTGGGGAAGCTAGCCTTTGCAGTAGTCAGTGTCAGCGGAGATCTTCTCTTCATCATCTTCACATCAACATCACCATCTAATATACCACAGCAGCTAGCAACCTCCAACAACCACAAAAACTTCTGCACCCACAGAAGCTGCTGCTGCTGTGTTGATTGCTATG
This sequence comes from Lates calcarifer, assembly GCF_001640805.2. Lineage (NCBI taxonomy): Eukaryota > Metazoa > Chordata > Actinopteri > Centropomidae > Lates > Lates calcarifer. The sequence continues at coordinate 23,103,398 of NC_066839.1, forward strand.
GATCAAGTATCTACAGAATTTGCAAAACAGAGGACCTCTCTCCTGATCCAAGAAGCTACAAACCTGAACTACTACAAGCTTCACTTTACTCACTACAGACAACAGTGAACTCTGTCCAGAGCTCTCTCACCTCCATGGAGTTTGTAGCTGGCAATAACTTTGAATGGTTAACAACAGCCAATATCAGAGCACTCCAAAACCAAAACCAGTCACTTTTGGACCGGCTTGACGACCTAAAGAACCAATCACGGAGAGCTGATCTCCATATATTAAAAATATCCCTGAAGGTAGTGAAGCTTGCAATGGGCCCTGATGTTTTACCTGCACCACCTAAACTGGAGAGAGTCCACTGGACCTCAACCTTCAGATCCGGTCAAAGAACATCTCTCCACACGTTCCTGGTTTGTTTCTCCAGATTCCAGCAGAAAGAGGCTGCACTGTGCTGGGCCAGGAATCACAAGCTCTAAAGGGTCTATCAGGATGTCAGCACGACACTTGCTAAAAAGAGGGCTGTGTTTAATGGCATAAAAGAAGCCCTGTACCAGAAGAACGCTATACAATGCTTCACATGCCATACCCGGCCTGGTTGCATGTGAAGTACAGAGACTTCGACTCACCTGATGAAGTTTTTTGATCAGAGGTTCGGTAAGGAATATAAATAAGTGTGTTACACTTTGGACAGTACAGCTTGGAGACGGTTAACCATCTGAACTCTGAAGGATGTGTATGTTCACCTCTTGAGCCTGTTATGCCTGTATGGGCAATTCATATTATGTTATATTAGCACGCATCTGTAACTTCTCCACTATAAGGATATTTTTTAGTTTCTTCTCAATATTTCTGTTTAGTGTGTTTAGCCTGCAGCTTACCTCAGAGAGAGGGAAAAGTATAGGCTTAGTTTTAGTTCTGTTTGTGTTTGGGATGTGGGATAGGGTTATGGGAAGGGACACCCCCAGATTTTTGCAACCTGCCTATGAACATGGTGGTAAATCTGGCTGTCCTTTAGCACACCAATTTAAAGAGCAACTTGCAGGTAATAGGGAATTTCAGCAGTCATGTGGTATTTTTTTTTTGGTACTTTTACAGTGTAATATAAATGTCTGATCATGCCAAATTATAGTGTGCAGTGAAGGCTGCACAAATTCCAGCCTGTCAGGACATCCACTATTTTCCTGAAAGGAAAATAAATTGAGAGCGTAGGTGCATTTTGAGCAGATCAAGAGACTTAATTGCTCTATCTGTGACTAATAACACAGTTGTGTGCAGCGCTCGTTTCACATAGGAGGATTATGTTTCTGGAGATGTAATAAAGATGAGATGAGGAGTCTAGAACTGTGTGAGACCTGCTTCTGCTGGAGCAGTTCCCGCAGTCCACTCAGATGCCTTGCCAGGTCACAATTAGCAGCTTCTATTTCTGCCGTTTGTGGCAGCAATTGTCACCAACCCTCTGCTCAATGAAAACATGAGCAGACTCCTATTTTCTAATGTTTGCTATCTTCCAAATTAGTCAGTATCGTGATTTCAGTAATGGGAGGCAAGTGTGAAGTGTGTACCTGACAGACTGATATAAGCAGATAAAGCACTAAACAGTGTCTGTAACAGGTAACTATCAATACTTCTGTCAGTGGCAGACAACCAGTACTTGTTTTGTTACAACGGGGTATGTGATAGTAAACTTTATAATGTTGTGTTAATATCGACCCATCTCCCTCCTAAACATATTACCTTGTTAAAGACCTGGCTCTTCAAATACAGGACAATGACTTATTGTTACGAATGTATAGAAATTGCTTTAAATATCTGAGCATTAATATTTCAAGAGATATGCAGAAACTTTATCTTGACCTTTTATCTTATTCTTGTCCTTGGCAGGAAAAAGAACTGTAGTATGAATCTGCTCCCCAAATTCTGTTTCAATGTATCCCACTTTATCTTCCTAAGTCTTTCTTCAAATCTATTGATAAGGCTTTCATGTCATTTATATGGGACACAGTTGGAATTGCTACAGAGGCCTAAATTACAAGGTGGCTTCCATATCTTTGTCACTACTATTGGGCCACAAATGTTCAAAAAAATGTTATTGTCTCCACACTCCTGATAGAGATTGGTGCCACTTTGAAGCCACACCTTGCATCTCAACATCTCTTAGAGCCTTGGTCACCTCCAGTCTTCCCCTATTTCACACTTTACTAACAATGCAGTTGTTATAAATACCCTAAGATATAGTTTCAACTTAGACAGAACTTTGAGTTCAATAACTTTCTCCACATTAGTCCTATACATAATAATCACCTTTTCCTCCCAGCTAGACTAGATTTAGAATTTACTCTTTGGCAAAGACAAAGCATTCATAAATTTGAGGATATGTGCCTAAGCTGTATATTTGCAAGTTTTAATGACTTGTAACACAAATTTGGCCTCTCTTGGTCTAGCTTCGGCATTTCCAAGTCTGCCACTTTCTTCAGCGCCATAACTCCAACTTTCTGTACATATCTTCAGTGTCTGGCTTAGATCATCTGTTAGAAATTCCTTTCAAAAAGACTAATCTCAAGAATAATTGACTGTATAGCCTCTTTGAAAAACATAACCCTTGCAAAGATCAGGGCAGAATGGGTGGATGAGCTGGAGGAGGACTTGGAAGAGGATATTTGGAACAGCATAATACAATTCAAGGTTTTATGTTGCATTCACTACAAGCCTAGCCTGTTTACAACGTTGCTTGCACACAGAAGAATATTATTACACTGGAAATCCCTAAATCTACCGAAAGTGTTTTTGTGGCTGTTAGAAAGTACAGTTAGATACATACAGTTAGAAAAGATAAAATACACACTCAGGGGGTCCAAGTTCTTCTCCATCTGGGAGACAGTGTTGACATAGGTGGACTCAGAACTATGCCTATTTAGTATCACTCAGCAGTCCATTCTCCATTTATGATATCTGTCTATGTAAAACAGTGTATTGTTTCACTAATGGTAAACCTATGTGTATGTTTTCTTTGCTCCTTTGGGTAAGTGTCCTATACGTTCTTAGATGGATGTTATGGGTGGATGGTTGTGTTAATAGTTGTGTGTCTATCAAATGTGTAGCAGTTTTTTAAACTGACCTAGCTCCATACCTGAAATAGTCCACTACCAAAAGTGTGGGAAGTGGTGTAGTGTTAGCCATTGTGAAAGGTTGACTGATCTTTGACCATGGCAGTAATTATTTCATTTCACATAACATGGACACCAGAGATTTGCTCCATGTCTCATGACTCCTTTGTATAGATCTCCTCTGCCCCTGTTCAGGAATGGAGCTGAAGTTCTGGGGAATTTAACATCCTTTAAATTTCCATCATTCTATGAGAATAGAGGCCATTGAGGGTGCTGGTATTGGGAAAACAGAGAAAAGTTTCTCAACAGCTGGAAATGAGGGTTGGACAGGACCTGGTACACCCTGGTGCTACACTTTGTACCAGTCCTGAGTCCTTGGCCCACCAATAAATGCTCAATCTATTTCCCTACCACTCTCTATCTTAGTAACCAAGCCCTGAAAACACTTTTTTTTTTTTTTTTAAATTTGATCTCCTTGCCCATATGCCTTGCTATGCTGTGAATTTCTACAAATGTGTGAGCTTACATCTGTTATTACTGCAGTACTGCTGCCATGGTCAGGTACTTTTTTTACAGTAGACATTTTGATTTGTAGCAGGAAAAGGATGTGTCACTATTAAATACCAATTATGAGAACTTTTGTGCAACACAAGTCTGTTTATCTTGTGTTTATTTTTAATTATAATACATGTAGAGGTATGGCTGTGACGAACAACATGATGTGATGAGACTGTTTGAGACTGCAATGCTGCAATGTGAAGATTAAAGCAACAAACTTTAACTGATTAGTGGTAATTAATTCTGTTGGGCTTTGAGCCTGAGCAGTCCCACTCACTCTCTCTGGAGCAGAAAGTGCTGTTGCTGTAACAAACACACCAATCTCTGTTTAGAATCCTTGATGTTTCCAATATTTCTTAGCTGGATATAGGTAAATGCTAGTTTTTAATGGCTTCTAAAAACCTGCTCAGCAAAATGGCAGGGCCGGCCCTTGGCATAGGCAGTATAGGCAAATGCTAGGGGCGCCGACCGCCCAGAGAGGCACCATTCTCCCTTTTAAAAGTCAATGTATCATCCAAATGATTCTGAAGCTGGGCTCCAAGGCAAAGCTTTAAACAGCAACTATTTTCAGATTTTATTTTTGCATGTAAAATAATCAAATCTCACAAAAAAATAAAAAAAATAAAAATAAAAAAATAAACTGCATTTCAAATTCTGCTTTCATTTTGTATATAGCACTATGGTGGTATTGAACTGCAGATGGTTATTATAGGGATCACTGTGATAACAAATAAAATCCCTGTCTGCAGAGTGCCCCTGGGCACACAGTAATAGAGCCCTAAATAGCTGTAGAGTTCATAGGTCATGTTGGAAATTCATTCATTCAAGTCAGTTTAATCACTTGAGGTTATATGAGAATTGAAACAAAAGATGTTTTTTATTGTATTGTTGTTTTCACTGTATATTAGTGGTAGTATACATGGCATAGTTCTATATGCATACTTTTTCTTTACATAATCTTCTCTCAACATGGGCTTCTGAGAAGTTTATGTAGAAAAACAAGTTAAAAACATTTTGCTGAAGTAGAAAATAGTACTGTCCTTTATTCCTGAAGGGATTTTGAAAAAGGACATAATAATACATTAACCTTCCAGTAACCATTTAAGTTAGTGAATGGGCCATAGTGTACAGCCTCCTTCACACGGAGAAGCCACATGCACTCTCCGTGGTCAGAGGAGGACAGCATGATGATGTGTGTGAGTCTTAACAAGCATGATTTCTGTGTGTGTGTGTGTGTGTGTGTGTGTGTGTGTGTGTGCGCGCGCGCGCACACGCCTGTGCACGTATGTCCTGAATATATTTGATTACAGGCTAGAGAAAGCCTTTTTTACCAATGAACAAAAATATCTGCATCTTGTGGCAGCTCTCACATGATTTGGCTCTACCTGTTGCTTGCCGCTGTTAGTTGTTTATTGGTGACTGGTTAGAGGCCTATTTTGATGCAGGCAAAAAAGCGTAAAAGGCACATTGTTCTTCTGTGTCAGCAGTTACATAGCCAGCATATTTGGATAATACACTGTCATTGTGTCCAAGTTCACTACTGTATACATCTGAAGAACTGCCAAATCTTAGATGCATTTGTTTTTCATCCTTATAAGTTCCATGATAAGAGCTGTAATGCAGGGTAAACCTTTGTTTGTCCTTTTTCCCTTGGTCTGCCATTGCATCATGTGATACTAACATGAGCATGAAGAAGCCTTCAGAAGATTCCTGTGTTGTAAAAAAAAATAAATCAGGTAAATCAATGGGGTGCTGTGTCCTTGGGGAGAGAAGCATGAGACATAAATAGACAAATAAGATGAGCATCAGTCACTGTTTAAAATATGCTTCATTAAATAATAATTGTTATATAACTGTTGAAAAGGACCAGGAGTACACATCTGTTAGCCATTTAGTGTTAGTGTTTGGTGTTTCTTCTGCTGACCCATGTTATTAGGTATGCTTTTTTTTTCATTTATGACTAGACATTCTAATGCTATGTTTAAGAATGTTCACCTCAATTTTCAGGCAAACATATACAATAAAATTTTAGATGTGCTCTAAAAGGTGCTCTTTAGCGAGGTAGGCAGTATAAAAGTAAAAGTACAAAGAAGATTCCAGAAGCCTTGATATTAAATTATGCAGACAATCTTGGGGGAAAAAATCAATACCCACTGGTCTGTTTGTTTCTATATGCTTAAGGAATAAATAATATTGTTGCACCTGAAGATGGAGTACCTTAGTTCTTTTTTTTTTCCAAGATCCTCAAAATATGGATTAAAAGTTGTTTTTCATTCTGTTTTTACAAAACACTGTAATATGAGACAATACCTGCAGCACATTACTGGCTGTCATCTTAGTGACTTAAGAGTCATCTCAACCTCAAATTTCTCTCAGACAGGGGAGCATCTTTTAGCTCTAAAATGCCATGTGAAAGTCAGAACTGACACACCCCTTAGTTTTAGGATTTTCTGCTAACTCTGCTAGTTAGGAGAAACTTTAAGCCTTAAGATGTTTTGTGTATTTGTCACCATTAGTTGTTTATAGGTAATATTTTTCTAATTTATATATTTTTATTTGATATTACTGTGTGTCACATAAAAGTAATTACAACTGCTAGTACCAACAATGAGAGTTGTTGCTGTTGGCTGGTTACTGATTCCAAAATAAATTATAGTAAGGACCATAACAAACCTTTTGAGTTATTTAGTATTTGGTCTAAAATTGAATATACCCCTCGAAATTAAAAGATGCCCTTTGGAGTTTTCGTATAAACAATGTTTAAATTTAGTGTCACTCACCAAAACACTGTGTGTTTCCTCAGGGTCTAACAAACATGTTTGAATGTGCTTCCTTCCTCATTAATGGTATTACATGATATGAGGTATAACTGTGCAGACATCTATAGGTGGCTTGAGATCATTTCACCTGGCAATGATTCATCATTATCACCTTGTTATTATAGAAGACAAACTCATGAACCTGCAGCTCAGAGACTGCACTTGAATCACCAGAAATAAATGGGCAGAGTGTGACAATGTGTCCTCATTAATGTGTGTGTGTGTGTGTGTGTGTGTGTGTGTGTGTGTACTGATGTGAGTCTATGGCTCTGCAGATACAGTATGTGCCAATGAATACCCCTTTGTCCGAATGATGTTGTATCCCGTGGGTGCCAAGTGCCTGCCCTATGTTTCAAAAGCCTGGTCAGAGGGCCTCCAAGCCTCATTATATGCCTGCCTACTATTATACTCTGGACACACACACACACACACACACACACACATACGTATGTATTCTAGGATGAACTCAAACCTAAGACCAGTCCTAAACTAAAACTGATCCTAATCTAATTAATATCTTAATCTTAACCACAATCTGAAGACTGAACTTGCAGTACAGGAACACCCACTGATGAAGGCAACACCCAGCCAAGAGAGGCCTGGTCAGGGTGCCAGTGCCCAGGACATCGCAAGGGAGGTGGCACCCAAACAAGCCAGCACAAACACTGCATTTCTTCAGCAGTGAAAGATCCAGCTTAGCAACAGCTTTGTCTCTGTCCTATTGGCCAAACCCAAACAGCACAAACACGCACTGATACACATGAAGTACACACCTAGCCACACACATTTTATCCATATTGTTGATAATAAGCTTTTCATATATAGAATGTGGTGGGGGGGCATCTGGGCATACAAGGAGGTGTTACATAACACCAGCTTTTAAGATGGATGAAAAACCCTTTAATGAAACTAAATATCTGCAGCAGCACGAATCAAACAAAACTGTCTTTAGCAATTTATTTTCCAAGGGAAACCACCTCTCATCCCACTCACCCATTGTTCAGTGTAACCTTCCTGGTCCAGCACATCCCACATTTCAGTGTCGGCATCAACAAAAAATAATTGAAGATAATTCATTTGAAACTTTAAATAAAGGGGCAGTCCACCAATTTCACATGTCAAAGTCACTGTTCTTGTCATAATGAGCACCACTGAACCCTTGAAAACGGCAGGATAATGTGTTCTGTGACTCTGGAGGAGTTTTGTCAATTCTTAGAAAATACCTCAAGTGACATCACCCTGCTATCTTAGTTTGGAGACACATTTGTATCAGAAAGTCAGTGTTGCAAACAGGAGGTGTGGGGTTTGAAAGACACTGTATGCATATGGAAGCCTTTTTAAACTCTAAATCTACCATACTGCTATTTCCTTATGCCTAGCAGCTTTTTGCCTTTACTTGATAGGATAGTGAGAGGAGAGAAAGCAAATGGGGAGAGAGAGTAGGAGAGTGACGATGCAGGGTCCAGCCAGATTGGGAGCGAACCAAGGGGAACCAACAGGGTATTCCTGATGACAATGTTGCCATTGAGGGCTTTCACACTGTATGGGTTGAGTGTAAAGGAGGAGAGCTTGCTGTTCTAGTGAACAACCGATGGTGCAATCCCGCTCACATCACTATCAAGGAGCGTATTTGTGACCCGGACATTGAACTGTGTGCTGTTGGCCTGTGACCATATTATCCCAGGGAGTTCTCACATGTTATCATTGTGGCAGTTTATGTTCCCCCCTTGGCCAACCCGACGTTGACACCATTCACTCCGCCATAGCCCGGTTACAGACACAGCACCCAAGTGCATTCAGTGCTATCTCGGGTGACTTCAACCACATCACCATTGACACTTCACTCCCCACATTCACCCAGTACGTGAGCTGTCCCACCAGAGAGGAAAGAACCATTGACTTGCTGTGTGCAAACATTAAGGATGCATACAGCTCCTCTCCCCTCCCCCCACTTGGAAGGTCAGATCACAACCTAATTAACCTCAGCCCTTGCTATCTGCGTGTGGTGAAGAAGCAGCCTGTAACCACAAGGTACAGGGGGGAGTGGAAACTTGAGAGAGGTCTGGAGTGGCATGACAACCATCACTGGTTTCAGACCAACAAGCAGTAGAGGAGTTGAAGGCAGTGTAGACTGGATGAATGAGCTGAATCTGTTTTTTTTAACAGATTTGACACTGTGACCCCAGCCGCCATGGTCAGTGCAGGGGGACTGTCCTCTCTCCCTTCCTCCTCACCCTCTACACCACAGACTTCAGCTACTGCACAGAGACCTGCCACCTTCAGAAGTTTTCTGATGACTCTGCAGTAGTTGGATGTATTAGCAAGGGTGAGGAGACTGAGTGCAGGGCTGTGTTGGACAACTTTGTCACTTGGTCTGAGCAGAACCACCTGCAGCTCAACGTGAGAAAGATTAAGGAACTGGTGGTGGACATGAGGAGGACTAGGGCTTCAGTGACCCCTGTTTCCATATGTGGGGTCAATGTGGACATTGTGGAGGAGTACAAGTACCTAGGGGTGTACTTGAATGACAGGCTGGATTTTTTGAGGTGGCTGAGGTCCTTCAACATCTGCCAAACTATGCTGAGGATATTTTATGAGTCTGTGGTGGCCAGTGCCATCTTCTATGCTGCTATGTGCTGGAGAAGCAGACTGAAGGTGAAGGACACCAACAGACTGAATTAGCTAATCCACAAAGCCAGCCACATTGTGGGATGGGAGCTGGATTCTCTGACGGCACTGTCAGAGAAGAGAATGTTGTCCAAGATAAGGACTATATTGGACAACTCCTCACACCTTCTCCATGGCATGCTGGTCAGCCGAAGAAGCACCCTCTCAATGGCATGCTGGTCAGCCGAGGAAGCACATTCAGCCACAGACGGATCCCCCCACATTGCACCACAGAGCGCCCAAGGAATTCATTCCTACCAGTGCTGATTAACTTATTCAGCTCTTCTCTCTGAGAATCAATCTGTCAATTGATTGATGCCCGGGCACACTCCACCCATGTGCAATAACCGGTTAACTATGCTGTACAAAATGTAAATAGCGTATAAATACTAAATATGTACATATTGTTTTATTACCAATGGGGTATGTTTTTATATTTCTATATCTTTATAGTTTAGAATTGGGGGTTATATCATTAATCATAGGAATTATTATTATTCCTGTGATGCTAAAATTGCATTTTTGAGGGCCTAAACATTCTCAAAAACTCACGAAACTTTGCACACGCATCAGACCTGGCGAAAATTGACATCTGATAGGGATCTGGTTCATTGGCACTGTAAAATGGCTCCATAGCGCCCCCCTCGAATATATTTAAAACCCCCTTGCCATTGGGCTTAGTTTGTCCGAGGTGGACGAAATTTGTTGTATTTGATCAAACTCCTCATACAGATTTTATCATATCAACCTCAAACTTGGTCAGGATACTATTAAGGCCTATGTGATTAAAAGTTATTAAAAGATTTTGTTGATGTCGAAGGGTATGGCCGTGGCGGCACCTCAAATATCCATGAGTTGTGTTTAGTTGCGTTTAAATTGCGTTTAAATTGCTGTAACTCAGCCATACTTTGTATAATCAGCACCAAATTTCACAGTGTTGATAAGGATCCTGGGATGAACACACCCACATGTCAATATTCACAAAAAGTTATAGCGCCACCTACTGGCCACAGGAAATGACATTCAGATTTGGTCAGGAAATCCTAACCCTTGAGGACTTCATGATGCCTTATTGTGAAAATTTTAAAATTAACCAGGAAGTTGATGTAACTCATGCATACATTGTCTGATCTGCCCCAAATTTCACAGGTTTGACAACAGACCTGTCCCAAGCACATCTACATTCCAATATTCCAATATAGCGCCACCTATTGACAACAGGAAATTATGTGTTTTATCTAAGTTGATCTGATTCACCTCAAATGTGATCAGACAAGAATTAAGATCATAATGGTGCTGAATTGTGAAGACTGTGAGTCTTCATGGGATGCCCTTGCTGTGTTGTCATGGTGAATTTTGATGCTTCGCCATTAAACAGGAAGTTTTTGTAACTCCCGCATGCACTGTCCAATCTGCCCCAAACTTCACATGTTTGCTAACCGTCATGGCCTGAACACATCTACATGCCAATATTCAGCCACTGTCATAACGCCACCTACTGGAAACAGGAAATGACATCCCATTTCACATTTGGTCAGAAAATGAAAGCAGGTAATTAACTAGCCTGAGGAGAAACAACAAAGGCTTAAGCCCCTGTTAAACCCTGTTCAGGTTTATCTGTGCAGGTGGCTGCCTTCATCCCTGATGGAAATGTGCAACTGATGGGTGCAGTAAGGGACTTCTGACTCATTCGTTCTGTGTCTGCTGGTCACGCAGTTGCAGAGCTGCGTTGTTGGACCTGCGGGGACCCTGAGGCCGAGGGTCCCCCGACAGGCATGGGGTGCGAGGGCCCATTCAACATTGCTTGCAGCTTTAATTATTATTACTATTATTTTGTTATTACTTTATTTTATTTTACTTATTTTTATATTTATGTGAATTGGAGCAGTGCAACTCAACAATTTCCCACAAGGAATAAATAAAGTATTTCTGATTTTGATTCTGGTACTACTAAGAATATATATTTTCTTATTTCATATTTTAAAAATCAATGTTTTTCCGCCACATGGACACAGCTGCTGTTTGCTCAGCTTGTTTCTCTGATAATTGAAGATACAGATGTCTGATTCTCATAAAATTTTCATCTGGTTTAAGATTAGAGTTATAACATAATATATATTAAAAAAAATATATAAAAAGTGACGTCTCTTGAAACATTCACAAAATAGTTGGTTGAAAATGTTTTAATATGCGGCCATGCAGCCGACAGCCCATGCTTACTCGTTTAAAGTACTTAAATGCTCATGTGACAGCTAATGACAGGAACAAATAACAAATAGCTTTGGTGACTTAAATAATTTCAGACGACTGAAAAAGAATCTGATGGAAGCCAAGAAAGTAGTGTTGGGACTCAGCCCATTCAAAATGGAAGATAAGACCAAATAGCAGACAAAGGAGACAAAGGAGAGACATTGAACTCAGTTTCCCAGCATCCTTCACCTTTTCACACCTAAGTGTGAAACTTCCAACTCCAGCTGCAAAAGGTCACTGCATGGCCAAATTCTGTGATGTCACCTGGCCATACAAAAGGGGAAGCACCCTTCTCCTCTCTCTCCCTCTCTCACATGAGGTCTTCTCTTACGCTCTCTCATCATGTGAGGAGTTGGCTGTAGCTCTTCTCAGCTCTTTGACGTCCTTGAGGCCTTCCTGAAGCTCAGGCCTGCACTTGACTGAACGTTGGTAGCAACGCAAGGGCCTACCAAAAGATTTAAGATCAAGCACCAGCAAGTATGACACAGGGTCTGCCAGCTGGGTTCACCAGCAAAAGGAGCCACAGAGGAGAGTTAGTGTCAACCAGCTAACTCTGCAAGAAAAACACAGGAACAGGAAGGACTTTGTGAGCAACACACCAAAAGGCATCTTCTTTTCCCCCAGCCACAATGAAAGACACTGTAAAATCCAGAGATACAGGAGAATCAGTAAAAGCTGAGCCCATTGCAATGGTAAATGGACTGTACTTATATAGCACTTTTCTAGTCTTTTTGACCACTCAAAGCTTCACCCTACAGATTCACCCATTCACCCATCACACACACATTCATACAGCACTGTCATCTCGCACACCAATGACACACATCGGAGGCAATTTGGGGTTCAGTATCTTGCTCAAGGATACTTCAGCATGTAGACTGGAGGAGCCAGAAATGAACCGCAGACCTTCTGCTTGGTGGGCGACTGCTCTTCCTCCTGAGCCACAGTTGCCTTGCAGTCTTACTATTGCAAATCAAATTCAACTTCTGCTCCATCCCAGGTTTTTAAAATTTTTCTGACTGTTAGGAAAACAACTCTTTCTGCCATGCAAAAATCAAGCCAATGTTTAAACCCACCAAACACGGAACACATATTTAGTGTCTCTATTTGTGAGCATATTGAGCATTTTAAAATCTTTTGCCTTCCTCTGCCTTTTTTCTGAGTACTTTTTGTGTTAATCTTTACTTTGTTTCTTCTTTCTGTCTTTCCTTCCCTCCCTCTCCCTCACCCTTCTTCTCACTGTTACCTTGCTTCTTGATGCCAAACTGCTTACAGTTGTGCTTTATGACTGCAGATTGGTGGATAAAAACACAGAACCCAACACTCACATACTGCTAACCTGAGCCTTTGTTGCCTGTGAACCAAGGCCAGATAAAGTTAATAAATAGAATTTTCCATTACACACATTTTGATATTGTGCTGCATGTACTTTTTTAGATGTATACATTGAAATTATTTGCTTCATATTTTAATGTCTTACTGTTCATTTTCAGCAAGCAAGTAATTTTCTGAGGTCTGCATTTGTGCTCTGTGTGCGTGTGTGTGTTTGTGTGCATGTGTGACTGTGTGCCTGTCTGCATGCTTGTGTGTTCTCAGGGGGTAAAATGCTCAAGTCAAAGTCAAATCTACAAGGGATTTATTGTTTTTTATTAAAGTTGTCTGGTGGCTGCTGCTTTAAGGCCCCAGGAAATTAAAGCACTGTTATAAAGGTAGTGTTTCTGAGCAGAACACTGTAGAGCTCAAAGACTCTGTTTGGAATCCAGAGTCTGAGGGATGAGAACCATTGCAGACATGTTTTCAGTCAAATGAAAACACAGAATTTGAAATGAAAGATAAGCAAAAAGATGAGCAAGAATTACCCCCTCCATACACACACACACGCACGCACAAGGCCCCAGGGCCCAAGGTTTGAGGGGGGCTCTGAGCAAACATGTTCCTCCTTAGAGAATCAGATAACTCTGTCTACTTTAGCTACTCTAAAGGATATTCACTTAAAACATGTCCTGTCATGATTACAGTATTATTTGGGTGTAGTTTGGGGCCTCTTAGTGAGATGACTGACCTTTTAGGAATATGTGCCCTCATTATATCTTAATCAGTCTGTGCTACATGTAGAGTGCAAAGACACTGCACTGTGCAGCTGTATACCCTGTTCTGCCTAAGGTTAATTTGAGCTCATTTACTTTTTAAAATATATTTTCTTAACCATTTTTTCATGCAGCACCAACCTGACACTGTCTGCTACCTACTGTATGTTCAGCTGGAATCTAGACTTTGGAACAATTTTCATTCCTCCATCTCTGGTCAAATGTTCCAATACATAATCTTATCTAATCTAATCTAGTCTAATGTGATAAAATTTGTCGCATTACCATAGATAGGTGTGGAATTCAGCTAGAACAAACTGAATAACAAAGTTCAACAGGACAGCTTGCTGTCTGAGTTTATGGGATGTATCCTTCTCCACCAGTTTAAAAACCCAAAGTTTTAAAGGCAGTATTTTAAAGCCAAAAACGTAATTCAAACCCCACAGCTCCCCACTGATCTTGGACCTGCCTGTAGAAAGGAACAACTGAAAAGATTCTGGCTATGTTCACACATAAAATGAGAGGCTGCTGCTCATGTGCATGTTTTTGTCTCATCGAACTCATTTTTAGCCACGCAAAAGTTTGGCTCCAGGGAAGGCAATGGCAGTCAGCTAGTTGGCCCATAACCAAACTATAGACTACCTGTAATAACTTTAGTTATACATATCTTACATCATCATCAAGTCAAAATTTTATTTGGTTCATGACCAAATACCTGCAAAAGTAATGTGTCAGGGCGTAGCAATGTGGACACAGGCGCAAACAGGTGGCAGAGGCAGAGTTACCAAATCAAGCGAGGTCGGTACAGAGGAGGGCAAAGAGAGAAAGCAACGGTACAAAAAGGACTAGAGCTGAGGCAAGGTCAAAAAACACAGGCGAGGGTCAAAATCTATGGCTGCTAGAGAACAGGTTTCTTCACAAAGGCTGGTAGGTCTGGTAGAGGCACAAGACGAACTGGCAGGGAGTGCAGGGAGACACAGACACTAAATACACAGGGGCAGGGCAGACAATGAGACACAGGTGAACCACATTAGGGCAGGGTAGGTAATCACCAGGAGGAGGGAGCACAGAAGGAAGGGGAAGACAAGACACCTGAAACAAGAGGGAGGTCAGTAATCACAAAATAAAACAGGAAATAGAACAAACATAACAGAACTACAAAAGAAAAGCCCTGGCTCAGAACTGACACCCTGACAGTACCCCCTCCTCAACGTGCGCCTCCTGGCGCACTTCCTGGCTTATCCGGGTGACGTCGGTGGAAGTCCCAGATGAGAGTGTCGTCCAGGATCTGGGACGTGGGTACCCAAGACCTCTCCTCAGGGCCATATCCTAGCCAGTCAACCAGATACTGGAAGCCCCTGCCCCGTCGTCTGACATCTAGGAGTCTGCGGACGGTGTAGGCTGGCTGACCGTCGATGAGCCGTGGAGGTGGAGGTGGCACTGAGGCGGTCTGCAGGGGACTGGTGACATGTGGCTTTAGCTGGGAGACATGGAAGACTGGGTGGATTCTCATGGATCTGGGGAGCCGGAGCTTGACAGCTACTGGGTTGATTACTTTTATGATTTCAAAAGGGACCGATGAATCTGGGAGACAGTTTCTTGGACTCTCTGCGGAGCTTGATGTTGGTGGTGGAGAGCCATACGGACTGACCTTCAGTGTAGGTGGGTGCCACAGAGCGGTGCCGGTCAGCCAGCCTCTTGTTGGAAGCAGACGAACGGAGCAGGGCAGCCCGGGCCTCCCTCCAGATGCGCCTGCACCGCTGGTAGTGGTGTTGAACCGACGGCACAGCTACCTCAGCCTCCTCTTCAGGGAACAAGGGTGGTTGGTACCCTAGGGAACACTCAAATGGAGACAAACCAGAGGCAGAGGAAGTGAGGGAATTGTGCGCATACTCCACCCAGGGTAAGTCGGTGCTCCAGGAGGACTGGCGGCGGGCGCAGACACAGCGGAGGGCGGCCTCCAGGTCCTGGTTGGTCCTTTCGGCCTGGCCATTAGTGTGGGGGTGGAACCCTGAGGAGAGGCTGGCTGTGGTTCCAAACGCCGAGCAGAAGGCCCGCCAGACCTGGGAGATGAACTGTGGTCCACGATCCGAGACAATGTCTTTAGGCAGTCCATGCAACCGGAACACATGCTTAATCATCAGTTGGGCAGTTTCAAAGGCTGAGGGAAGTTTATTAAGCGCAATAAAGTGCGCAGCTTTGGAAAAACGATCTACAACAGTTAAAATAACTGTCTTACCCTTAGAGGGAGGCAAACCTGTAACAAAGTCCAGGGCAATGTGGGACCATGGCCGACCTGGCACAGGGAGTGGCTGTAACTCTCCGGCCGGCAGCCTGTTGCCAGCCTTGCACTGGGAGCAGGTTGGCCACAAACTCCTTGGTGTCCTTGGCCATGCCAGGCCACCAGAAATGACGGCAAAGAAAAGATTCAGTCCGGCGGGCTACAGGGTGGCAGGTAAGGCGAGTGGCATGAGGCCATTGTAGGACCTTTGTGCGGGTGGACCTGGGAACATACAGTTTGTTAGGGGGGCCCCCACCTGGATCAGACTCTAGTGCCTGGGCGTTCCGGATCTCCTCCGCAAGTTGCCAGGTGAGTGCACCGAGCACACAGGAGGGGGGTACAATGGGCTCAGCACCTGGCTGGGACTCTGCTGGCTCGAACTGTCTAGACAGGGCATCAGGCTTAATGTTCTTAGAGCCAGGGCGGTAGGAAATGGTGAACTGAAAACGACCAAAAAACAAGGCCCACCGCGCCTGCCTTGAGTTCAGCCGCTTTGCATTTTGGATGTAGGCCAAATTCTTGTGGTCTGTCCAAACTACAAAGGGCTGTGCAGCCCCCTCCAACCAGTGTCTCCACTCCTCGAGGGCTAACTTAATAGCCAGGAGTTCCTTATTGCCAACATCATAATTTCGTTCTGCCGGCATTAGCCGGCGGGAGAAAAATGCACAAGGGTGCAGCTTATTGTCCTTACTGGATCTCTGAGAGAGGACGGCCCCAACTCCTGAATCTGAGGCGTCCACCTCAACAATGAACTGGTTGGAGGGGTCCGGCTGAACCAAAACAGGCGCGGAGGTAAACAATAACTTCAGTCGGCGAAAAGCGGCGTCTGCTTCGGCTGACCAAACAAAAGGAACGGAGGGGGATGTGAGACCTTTCAGCGGGACTGCCACAACACTATAATTGCGGATGAACCAGCGCAGGAAATTGGCAAAGCCTAAGAATTGCTGGAGCTGTTTGCGGTTAACTGGGATTGGCCAATCTGTGACAGCTCTCACCTTGGCTGGGTCAGGTCTCAACTCCCCCTCCGCCACAACAAAACCTAGAAAAGAAACAGAAGGGGAGTGAAATTCACATTTCTCAGCCTTTACAAATAACCTGTTCTCCAGCAGCCGTTGGAGCACCAACCGAACATGCCGCCGATGCTCGGCAATGCTCCGGGAAAACACCAAAATATCATCCAGGTAGACAAACACAAATCGGTGCAAGAAATCACGTAACACATCATTGATCAGCCTCTGAAACACTGCAGGGGTGTTAGTCAAGCCAAAGGGCATGACCAAGTATTCAAAATGCCCTAGAGGAGTGTTGAATGCTGTTTTCCATTCGTCCCCAGCACGAACGCGGACTAAATGGTAAGCATTTCTGAGGTCAAGTTTGGTAAAGACCCGGGCCCCCTGCAGTGCTTCAAAGGCCGAATTCATGAGTGGTAGCGGATATTTGTCCTTGATGGTAATATCATTTAACCCACGATAGTCAATGCAGGGACGGAGGGTACCGTCCTTCTTACCCACAAAAAAAAATCCAGAACCCACAGGTGAGGATGAGGGCCGAATTATGCCGGAGCTCAGGGAGTCAGAAATGTACTGCTCCATCGCCTCCCGTTCTGGCCTGGACAGGCTATACAGCCTGGCCTTGGGCAAAGTGGCCCCAGGCAGGAGGTCGATGGCGCAGTCATAGGGTCAATGAGGTGGCAAAGAAAGGGCTCCGGTCTTACTGAAAACAGCAGCTAGGTCATGATATTCAGAGGGAACTTTGGATAGGTCGGGTGAGGGCGGCGTCTCCACAGAGCCAGAAGAGTCACCTGAGGGGACCTGAGCTGAGCGCAGGCAGGCGGCGTGACAGTGATCACTCCAGCCGGTGATCCGACTGGAGGGCCAATCGATGACGGGGTTATGCTGAATTAACCAAGGGTGACCAAGAACTACAGGGTTGTGGGGTGAAGAAAAAAATGAAAAACCGGGCATGCTCATGATGGTTTCCTGAGGTAATAAGGTGCACAGGCTCTGAACGAAACTTAACAGTGGAGATGAGATGACCATTAAGGGATGTGACCGGAATAGGCTGGGGAAGTGACTCGAGCTGGACGCCTGCCTGGGAAGGACACAGGGAAGGATTCCCCCTTAGCACAGACTACTGCCTCAAGAGTGAGGCAAGGACGAGAAGGAGTGGGCACTGGTTCCGAGCTCGTCAAATTGCCCACGGTTATTGATGAGCGGGGGCGTTTGGGCGCAACTGACACTCCCTTACCACCCTCTGACCACAGTGGAGACACTCACCCGACCGCATCCGCCACTCCCGCTCAGCAGGTGTGAGCCGGCTCCAACCTAGCTACATCGGCTCCTCGGCCCCGGGTGGAGAAGTGCCTGTGGGAGAGGGAGAGGACAGGTGAGTGGCAGCAGGGTCCCTGGGTTTAGCCCTCTGCCGAGGGACTGCGAGAGTGGCTCTGAGCCGTTCCATCTCTCTGTCAAAGAGTCTATTGTCTATCTTAATCGTAAGAGCTATAAGCTCCTCGAGGGTTGGGGGTTAGCTCCAAGGGGGCAAGCTGGTCCTTTAGCTGCTCGAAAGGCCATGAATAAAAGCGTCGAATAGAGCCGCTGGATTCCACTCACTGTCTGTGGCCAATGTTCTGAACTCTATGGCGTAGTCCACCACCCTACGCCCCCCCTGTCTTAGTTCCATCAGGGACCGGGCTGCCTCCCTCCCCGGCCAGGTCTGCTGGAAAATCTGAACCAATGTGTCGGAGAAGGCCTGAAGTGAGTCGCAGATGGTGGAGTGGCGCGCCCACTCCGCCGTGGCCCAGACCTCAGCCCGGCCAGAGAGTCGGGAGATGATGAAGGCCACCTTAGCCCGGTCCGTGGGGAAGCGGGCTGGCTGGAGCTCGAAATGCAGGCTGCACTGAGTCAGAAATGGGCGGCAATCGCCCGAGTCGCCAGAGAACCTCTCCGGCGGAGTCAAGGAGGCGAATCCCGATGGAGGTGGTGTAGGAGTTGAGGGGGCAACAGCTGGTACTGGGTTGCGAGGCAGAGACACTGGAAGAAGCCGTTGTATCTGCTGGGCTAGCTGGCTCATCTGCTCACTGAACGAGGCCATTTGCCGCTCCGTCCGACTGGTGATATCGACCAACCCCTGCTGCAGACAACCCAGCTGCTCAGCTTGCTGGCCGATTAGTTTGCCCTGATTAACGAGGGCTGCTCGCACTGCCGCGCTGTCTGCTGTGTCCATGATGGCCAGTTCGTAATGTCAGGGCATAGCAATGTGGACACAGGCGCAAACAGGTGGCAGAGGCAGAGTTACCAAATCAAGCGAGGTCGGTACACAGGAGGGCAAAGAGAGAAAGCAACGGTACAAAAAGGACTAGAGCTGAGGCAAGGTCAAAAAACACAGGCGAGGGTCAAAATCTATGGCTGCTAGGTCTGGTAGAGACCTAGGGGTCTAGTAGAGACCTAGGAGGCTGGTAGGTCTGGTAGAGACACAAAACGAACTGGCAGGGAGTGCAGGGAGACACAGACACTAAATACACAGGGGCAGGGCAGACAATGAGACACAGGTGAACCACATTAGGGCAGGGTAGGTAATCACCAGGAGGAGGGAGCACAGAAGGAAGGGGAAGACAAGACACCTGAAACAAGAGGGAGGTCAGTGATTACAAAATAAAACAGGAAATAGAACAAACATAACAGAACTACAAAAGAAAAGCCCTGGCTCAGAACTGACACCCTGACATAATGTCCCCCTCTCCAAGCATGACAGAGACTCTACAGTGATACGGTGGCTTCAATTACTACATCAACTGCCCTATCAAGAAAACTAAATATTTTATTTATGTTATTTACCTGATTTATATGTACTTGTGTCATTTCAGCTCAGTGTGAGAGTCTATCACGTTTTGTTTTCACTTAGGGCTGTTTCACATGTTTACATGTATTGCCCCTCCACACACTTGGGCGCAGAGGAGACAGGCTTGACAACTTGTTACGTTAAGCACAAGAAAAGCTCCCATGAGTGCTATTAAGTGTCTGTAAAATCATAGATGGACAGATGTTGATCCCAAATGTCTGAAAGTCAAGCCAAAATATCAGGATGTTTTTAAATGCACACACTCTGTTAGCAGTGGCTCTGCTGCTGATGACAAGGAAGTTAGCCCTAGTCCATAGTTTTTTGATTATCATAATTTTTTATGCAACTACACCAACCCACCTCGCAGGGCAACCCACCACCCCATTACAATCACCCTTGGGGAAATGCTGTATATCTAGTTGTTCATCTGTAAAACTACATGACTAATACACAATAGCAGACATGAAACAGGCTGCAATACCATGTGGTGTCAACATAAAAATGAAAAAGACCATATATAGAGCCGCTGTTTGGTTTGGTTTGTCCGTTTTGGGCTACTGTAGAAAGATGGCGGCACAACATGACAAACTCCATGGAAGAGGACCCACTCCCTAAATATAAATTGCTCATTCTAAGTAAACGAAAACACAACACTGATTAGGTTTAGGTGATTACACACTAATAAAACATATTTTTATATATTTTATTCCATTTCTGAAGACCCCATAAATGTTACATACTGGGCCTTTAACTTTTTCTTGATTTAATGGTTGTTGGCAAAAGAACTGCCACACCATTGCCATTTGAAGAATTGGGGGGGGGGGGGGGGGGTGAACACATTTATGATGGTATAGCCTGATACCCACAGAGGGGCCGATGATAAGTCATGTCATGAATTCAGGACTTCCATTCCAAAGCTCAACTTTTTAAACATATTTTACAGTGCATTGATAATTGGCATCAAGGATTTTGTTTGGTAGATTTTTACTTGACCAAAAGAATTCTATATTTAGTTCTGAGGAGATAGGGACGACCAATAACTTGGTTACTCAGGAGAAGCCCTAAGTTTACAGCAAATTCTGTTTATCTGTATAAAGTATTTTATCCAGATGTAAAGTGGCTAGGTGTCATGTTAACAAAGAAAATGGCAGATTTTGTGTAATTCCAGATATTAAACTCAGACCCTCAATGTGTGTGCATGCGTGTGCTTGTATGTGTCTGTCTGTCTGCATGCATACATATGCGTGTGTATTTTAAACAGTCTGCAGAGCAAGCTGACTCAGACTATATTTTACAACTTCTCATTCATCCTCTTTTCAAACTGCAATGACACATGTACTGTAGTCCCTCTGCATCTCTGCAGTCTTTGATTCTCTTTCTGTTCATCTTTCTTTCTCTTTTATTTCTTGACCCCCATCCCTCTCTTTTTCCTGCTTTTCCATCACTTTGACTTTCTTTGTGTCTTTCTCTTTTCCTCTCTTCCCATCTCTCCTTTCCCATGCTCAACTCTGACTTTCTCACTACATGTGTTGTCTGTTATCAGCTGTCATATAAGTTTGGTCTTTACAAAGGTCTGAATTGGCCCAAATCACTGTAGCTGGTTTTTACATTACCATTTCAGTAGTGGAGAAACCTGTGTATAAGCTGAAGAAAGAGGAAAAATGAGTGTGCTTACAGTCTGTCAGGAGATTCATTGTGCTCTGTATACTGTATGTAATGTCTGTGTGTGTGTGTGTGTGTGTGTGTGTGTGTGTGTGTGTATGTGTGTGTTGTGATGTGATGTCTTGACCTCTGTACTTAGTAACTCCCTAAAGGTGATAAAAGATGGCCCTCTGGTGGACACTGTTTTTGCCAAACCCTGGTTATGTGAGACTGCACATACACAACATACACAAACACACACACAGGCAGACACGTGCGCGCGCACACACAGGCATAGAGTGTGGTGGAGAGGATTAGTTAAAAACAGCCTGGAATCTCCTCTAAACAACTCTGTACCCAAGCAGAGTGATTCAACACAGGAACCAAACAGACATAGCAACATGCTGGTTCACTTTTAAAAGTAATTCCCATGTATTAGAATGTGCTGTGTTGTGTTGTGTTGTGTTGTGTTGTGTTGTGTTGTGTTGTGTTGTGTTGTGTTGTTGGTTTGGTTTGGTTTGGTTTTATCACTAACTATGACATTCTACCAAGTTAATAGGCCAGATCTCAGATGCAGGCAGAATGGAAACCTTGTTCCATCTTGCGAGTGCTCATGCATTATTCCAAGATGGTTACCCCCACTGCTAGTAAATTAGCTACTTTTGCAGTTATTTGTATTTGGTGCTGTTCATTAACAAATTGAACCATATACAAACAAACATGGCATATGGTTTTACGCTTTTACTTATAATTTTACTTTTATACTTATTTTACTCTAGGTTTAGCTTTCAGAATACCCACACAGTGCAGTAAATGTAATTTGTTGGTGTTACTAATGTTGATCTGGCTGCTGCCTTTCCTTTATTCTCAGCTAAATTTATGACTCTTCTGCCATTATTCAGCATGTGAATGCTGGACAGACAACAGTGCAGCCCACACTAATGGAAGCATAAAGGTCAGTCTTGCTTTCAACAAATTTTAGTTGAAGTTGCAGCCTTACACATACTGAGATGTACGAGGTTTCCCTGTCCCCAGAGCACAAAATTACCCACTGAATCTGTTTGGCTGTGTGAGAGGCTTAATTAACATTCCCTGAGTGTTTACAGTCAATTATTCAACACAGTGGCTTTCTGTGGGAGCTACGCATTACTCTAACACTGTCGCAGAGGAACAAATCCTCTCTTTAAAGGAAAGGAATACCCAGGAAAAAGATCTTTTCTCAGAAAACAACATTATTTTAAAAGTGAAAAATCATCATTTTTCACAAAAATCATCTGAGCAAAAGCAGAGAGTGATCCCGTTGAGTTTTTGTGGTTCAGTGCATTGCAGCTGGTGACAATGTACACAGCCAAGTTGTGAGATGTGGGATGGAGTGTTGAGCTGTTTAGCATTTAAAATCCATTTAAATATACAGAAACCATTCAAGCACTGTGCTGTTTGAGGATATACAGTTGTCCTTGGCCAAGGTTTACAGTTTGATAAGTGCATGCATGTTACGGGGTCATTGTGCATATCCACTGGTTTGATATAAAACAAAGCAACTGCTTCCATGCCCACACACAGGCATACACTACATACAGACACACTCACAGGGCACATTATAGGCACACAGACATACACACACATTTAAACCATCCCACCACTAAACAAGCATGTAGCTCTGCCACTGCCAAGCAAACATGCAATTACACAACGATCTCAGATGCTCCTACTTCCTTTTTTACACATTCTCTCTTTTTCTCTCTTCCTGTCGGTTCCTCTGTATGACCACAGGATGTGTCACATGTGGCTGAAGAGACGCCATGAGGGAGAATATACATTGGGGCATTAACATTCCTGATGGTTTGCTCTGGTTACTGTGAGGGAGCTGCTTACAACTTAGTTAAAGTCTGGGGTGAAGAGTAACAAGCAGAGGAAGGCTCTTACTTAATAACTCAGACAAGTACAATACAACATATTGAAGTAACAATACAGAAATGGAAGTAAATGGCAGGGTAGTTTGTGATTAAAAAATAAACTGAGCCATATGAGGCAGACAACTGAAAATGTGGTTAAAAGACCTCCTGTGTAGACAAACTGTTAGCCTACTCTACTCATGAGGACAATAATTTGAAAAGTTAATAGAAAAGGCCACCCCTCTCCATATATTGTTTATTTTATTTGTTTTTTATTATATCTCAGTTCATTATAGTACCAGGGTAGTCACTGTGGTCCAATTTCCTTAGTACATCTGAAGACAGGAGTTGTTGGTCCCTTATGCCACAAGAGGGAATAAGTGAGCGCTCTGTTAGGAGTGAACAAAGGCAGGGCACATACAGTACTGTAGTGCTGAAGGAAACAACATTAAGTGGACAGACACTTGTAACAATGTAACATGATTACAGTGTCTGTGTATTATGCAAGTAAGCAAATATAAAATGGGAGGGAAAGCTAGTTGTTAATTCCTGTAGTGAATGTTTGAGGGAAACTTAATTTGTTATCCATGTAATTTCAGCAGCTATGCTAACATTTGCTAGGATGTGCAGGGCTCCTGCAGTGCTACATCTCAAGTGGGAGTCTGAAATGTCTCGTAACCAATGGTGAATGCAGTAATAAGAGGGAGCAACAGTAATATTTGGTGTAATGTATTTGTGTTGCATTGGTTAAAGGCTAATTATCTAACTTTGGTTAGAACTAAACACACACATTCACTGAAGTGCTGAGAAAAAGGCTAGTCTGAAATGTGTAACAATGTAACGTGACTACAAAAAAGAGGAAAAAAAAATAGTAATTCACACTAAGTCTTTATTCAAGTGTGCAACAGTAACCATGATTTTCTACCATGTCATACATCTGGGTTGCAAACATGAAGACTCAAAGAATGTTTCCTCCCTGTGGAGGTCTTTCGGATAGACAGAATTTTCTATATTTCTTCATAATATGACTAAGCCTTTCCAATAATTGTTGATCAGTCCTGCACATAAGCTTGGAGAAATTTTAGCCCATTCCTCCGAACAGAACAGCTTCAACTCACATGAACTGCTCACTTCAGGTCTCCCTACAACATTTTGATTGGATTAAGCTCAGGACTTTTACTTGGCCTTTCTAAAGCATTAACTTTATTCTTCTATAACCATTCTTAGTACAACTTAGGGTCACTGTCTTGCTGCATGACGCACTTTCTCTTGAGATTCAGTTCATGGACAGATATCCTGACAGTTTCCTTTAAAATTCACTGGTGTAATTCAGAGTTCATTGTTCCATCAATGATGGCAAGCCGTCCTGGCCCAGATGTAGAAAAACAGGCCCAAACTATGATACTACTACCACTACTATGTTTCACAGATGGGTTAAGGCTCTTATGTTGGAATGCAGTGTTTTCCTTTCTCCAAACATAATGCTTGTCATATAAACCAAAAAGTTCTATTTTGGTTTCATCCATACACAAAACATTTTTTCCAGTAGCCTTCTGGCTTGTCCATGTGATCTTTAGCAAACTGCAGACAGGCAGCAATGTTCTCCAGTGGCTTTCTCCTTGCAACTGTGCCATACACACCGCTGTTGTTCAGTCTTCTCCTGATGGTGGACTCATGAACATTAACATTAGCCAATGTGAGAGAGGCCTTTAGTTGCTAAGAAATTACCCTAGGATCCTTTGTGTACTCATCAACTATTTAACACATTGCTCTTGTCATGATCTTTGCTGATCAGCCACTCCTGGGGAGGGTAACAATGGTCTTGAACTTCCTCCATTTGTACAAATTCTGTCTAACTGCGGATTGATGGAGTCCAAACTCTTTAGAGATGGTTTTGTAACCAGCCTGATGAGTGTCAACAAGTTTTCTCTCCTTATCTTACCTCCTTTATTTGTACCATGATACACTTTCATAAACATGTGTTATGAAGATCAGAGTTTGCTAGACCCCTGTTTTTTTGTTTGTTTGTTTGTTTTGGTTTTTTTTTTTATAAAACAGGGCATAATGTCACACCTGATTGTTACCCAATTGAAAACACCCTCAAATTAACTGCTAATCCTAGAAGTTCACATACTTTTGCCACTCACAGATATGTAATATTGGATCATTCTCCTCAATTAAAAAATGATCAAGCATAATATTTTAGTCTCATTTGTTTAATTGGATTCTCATAGTTAAGATTAAGAGGATCCAATTAAACATGTTCTACTCTATTGACTGGTTATGTATTGTCTAGGCTGAGCTGAACAATGTTAAAGATATAGAAAAAGCATATTTTGGCATCATTAACAGTCCAATAGTCAAAAACAGACAATCCTCCAGAAGCACTTGCTGTCAGAGAGGCACTCTTGGCATAATTTGCTACATATTGAATTCATTTTCAATATAGTCACTCTCGGCAGCTAGCAGTTCCTGATTAAAGGCATTCCCCATGTAACAAACTCTATGCTACCACTCTGTACTGGCCTGGACAAGTGACCTACACTATTCGAATTAAAACTGACAAACAGAATCCAAAAAGTATGAATAATTTCAGATTAAAATAATATGATTATATTCTGAGTGGAACAAACTAGCAAAAATCATGCTTTGTTTCATTTTCTGAATGCATAAAATGTGACTTTTATGCAGCTAAACCATTCACCACCAAATGACTGTAAAGACCTACTGAAAAAACAAACAGTTATAAATCAGCACCCCAATTACTCACAGTAAGAAGTCGACTGAGAATATAGGTTTTCAGGAAATTTAGGAGAAAGTGTTAACATTGCCTAAAGTTATATATCTCAGACTCGACAACATCAAGGTGATAAAGTGAGTTGAGTTAAGTTGTCCTGCTGCCACATCTCACTCACTGAATCAAAAATCAGGGAGTCTCAAAATGCACCCCAAACTAAAACTGCTCCCATTCACAAAGAAAGACAGAGCCAGTATGTATCCCAAAGCTCCATCAAACTAAGTCAAATGAGTAGCAGTACAGTCACATGGTACCTTCGTGTTTTCTGTCATCTGAAGTCTTTTTTCAGTAAGTCTTCTTTCAGTAAAGCCATGGTTTACATTGATGAGAAACATGAGATGTTTTAATTCTACTGGATACAAGACAATTTTATGAAGCCTCTTTGCCCATGTTCAGTGTCCCTTACTACATCTCTACTTCAGTTTTAACAGTCCTATTAGATCAGTACTAACAAGGAGAGAGGAAACAAAGGGGATAACATCAGATTATTGACATGCAGCTGAAAGCAGTTACTTGCCCTACCAGATCAGTAATAATATGCAATCATTTATAGTATTAGTGCTGAACCCAAAACTAGATCCCAATGTGACATTCTCAGTGGTATTTGCTGCTCTAATTGGGGTTAACACCTCAACGCATATGCTGCCAATTAACAGGGAGCTAAATTGGGGAAATTACATGCACTTAAAATAGAAACATTAATGGTGTGAAACACAACTGTGATTCCTTTAACTAGTCCCCATGAAGTTCTTGCTTCATTTATTGATGTAGGTTTAGCCACATTACATGTGTATTGTGAGTTTAGGATGTGACTGCCAAACCTGTAAATCCCAATTTATTTGCCTCAGTCTTCTAATCATTGCTGCAGAGAATGGAACATGTGTGCAACAAAATAAATGGAATGTTGAACTGAGATGTATAAGTGTTACCTCACAGTTTTCACATAAATAAATGTCTCACTGATTATTATAATGTAATGGTGATTCACTCCAGTATGTGGAAGCTGTTGCACTAGTTGTTCTAGAAACCCAGTGGCAACAAGGTCTTTTCTGGGAAACACTCTCGTACACAGGAATATAAAGCCAAGCAAAGACACAACACAAGTAATTCTGTGTAGTATAAACTGAGTCAGAGATGTGTCTATGCAATTTTTAATCTGTCAGAGGCTGAGGTATAATAAAACACAGCATGCACACATTGCATACACATATGGTCTGTGCTTGTATTACTAGCTAGCCACAACCAACATTATAGTGGCACAGACAGTAGTCAATTTTGGGCAAATTAAGCAAAAATTTGCCTCATATTCAGTCTGAACACGTCTACAGGGTCCACAAAAATGTGCAAAATGCCAGGGATAACAGATTGAAGTGCAAGATACACTATATATAAGTAAACATTAGCCTGATGCTGGTGAGAGAGGAAAGTTCATAGAGTGTCAAAAATGGAAACACAACATCCACTGGAGCATGAATAATGGAACTCTGTCCACCATAGTTTGATATATTTGTGTACAAATGGAGAATGTGCAATCCTACTATATTTATATGCTGCTAAATTGTATAAGCCAATACATTTTGAAAGTAATCTAATACTGTCTGATTAGACTTTTTATTTATGTTTTGAGGGACTGCTTTTTAATGAGAATGAGCATGAGTTTGACTCTCTGATACTGGTTGACATTTAACCAAAGTCAAAGTCACAAGGAGTAAGCACTTTCCATGAACCATTCAACACCATAAGATCCCTGTCTCACCCAAAAGACACCATCATGACCTCACATGTAACAGCTGTGAGGAACACTACATCAGTGAAAACAGCAAGGACCCTAGACGAGAGAAACACACAACATCAGACCAAAACTACTCACAGCATTAACTGGAAAAGGTCAAAGGTCATAGGAAAGGTCCTAAGAGTCATTGGATGACCAGAGAAAGAAAGACATTCAGCTCTGAACAGAGACAGGGGTTTCTATCTCCCCCTATATCCAAAAGTGAGTGAGTAAATAAGTTATAAGTTACTAGTAAGTGGATGTTGAATGAAGTCATTTTGGTATTTTGTAAGTTAGATAAAAAATATAGACTGTAAGACACTCACGACTGTGAAAAAGGAGTAGTAGTGGTAGTAGGGAAAACAAGAACAAAAAAGTCACAGTATTAAATAATTCAATACTGATGAATTGACACAGGGAAAAAACACCACAGACCATTAAGTGACCCAAATGGAGACAAGTGTAAGTAAATATTTAAACATTACAGCAGTGCCTGCATAGCATGTATGAACAACAAGGTTCCTGAAAACTTCTTACTTCAGAGCTGCAACAAATTCATTTGCACAAACAGCTTTATTATCTCATTATTTCCTCACAATCCATTAACAAAGTGCCAATTAAGGCGAGAGAGAGGGAGAAAGAGAGGGAGAGAGAGAGAGAGAGAGACAGAGAGAGAAGTGAACAGACCTTGCCTTATCCACTCCACAAATGTCAGGCCAGAGACAATGTGGGTATTTATAGCCTAAATAACTCAATCTGCCTCATTAGAAGTCACAGTTCTGCTGGAGAGGCCTTTCAAAGGGCCACAGAAGAAGTGTCCATTGTTGAATTCTTCTTGCTCTGAGGCCCTGCAGCAACATTCACTATTCCATCATGTTTCAGCCATGTATGTCTTGCTGTAAAAGTCCAGTGCAGTGAAGTGCAGTGATTAACTCTCAATGGTTATCATCTCCTGGGGTTAGAGTGTGTGTGTGTCTGTGTGTGTGTGATTGTGTGTGGGTGGGTGGGTATGGGAGGTTGTCAGGGTTGGAGGATGTATCCAGAATGTCTAAGTAACTTCATAATAGGAGGTTTCCTTGTAAAAAGGCCAGCGCTGAGCCAAGACAAAGAAGAAACTAAAGTGCACCCACGGGTGGGGGTGGAAGTGGCTGGGAGTAGGACAACCTGCTGATTACAACATTTTGGGCTACTTTTAAGAACTGAGGGTAAACCTACTCTAATGTCTGAAAAAATGGCCAAAAATGTTGATTCATCAAGAAACATGATGCAAGGAAGTCAGTCTTGTCACAGTCAGTGACTACATGGACTTTAGCAGCAGCTAGTGATTATTCAATTGGCTATACACTGAGACTACTCTCACTTCTGAAAAGAGCCACTTCCAGACAGTAACGCAGATGCTTATCATATCATCTAATAGTGTCTGAAACCTCTTTTCCAGTGCTGGGATCTGATCCAGTGGCATACAGCTAGGAGGAGGCTATGACAGAAGGCTAGAGAATAGCGAGAGAAGAGCATAGCATAACACGGCACAGTTCAGTGTAAGCCACTCAATCTATAGTGTAAACACAAACCCAACACCACAGATGCTCACTGAAATAGTTGTGTTAGCTGATGATTAGCCACAAAGTGACATGTTTACAGTTTGGGGTTCTGAATGGACACAATGGGCCAAAGTTGAACCTGCCCAAGGGTACAAAGTTACATCAACCTATGTTAAACCTGTCAGCTGAAACATACAGCAACGTAAACACCAGGCCCCCAATACATATGAACAAAAACAACACATGAACAAATGAACCACACATCAATTCCCATGCATGAAATGGAATAAATAAAAACAGCTCACTTCACACATGCTGTACTTTAGACCACTGTATCAGTGATTTTCAAGAGAAACTGCAGAATGACATGATACATTGGAAAAGATTAAGTAAAGCCAAAGACAGTCTCTAATAACAACACCTTGATCATTTAGATTTTTTTTATTTGTGATGAATTATTGATACAGCTCCTTTAAGCAGTCACAGTCATTTGTAGCGGTCAAGTGTAATGACTGCTGCTCTGGCACTGATGGAGGCTCTCTAAGCTACTTCTTTGCTGTTCCTTTCACTGATAGGTCTTAAGAGCGGTGGAGCAGGCAGAAGTATTAATAAGATTATGTTTATGTTGATTCATGTAAGAGTGTAAATTCTGTGTGTCTGTGTGCATCCAGTCCCTCAGTGACTGAGATTCATAAAACAGCCTATTTCCCAAAATGTTGAACTATTCATATAAGTATGCTGTGGTTCTTCTGCACAGATATTGAAAGAATAATTAATGAAAAACATTGGCATTGATTGTTCAAAATGACATCCTTTAATTTGGGGTTTTCAGAATGGTCCAGTATCAAAGTTCACTCTAGTAATTTGGTTGGACAGATTGCAAGAGCTATTCTTTGATGGTTATTTTTTTCTGGTTTGTATTTGTATTTAATTGTTAACTCCTCTCCCACCATCTGTTTACAGGACTGACCTCATTTCATGCAGTGTTGATGGCGTAGTTGTGACTTCAGCCCTCACTAATGATATCCTGTCTTTGTAGTTCCCCACCTGACTGAGCTTACTTTCAATTGGCAGATGAGAGAATGGTACATTTGGATGCTTCCATATGGTTTTGCTCTGCTACTTTCACCCCATCCCCCAGTCCTCAACCCAACACACACACACGCACAATCAAAGACACATGCACACACTACCACATGAAGATATTAAAAGCCTTTATATAACCTTCACACCTCTGTCCTACAAATAAAGCCAATATCCTGTCCAGCAGATGAGCTATATGTCTAAAAATTTACCCCTTTTGCTGATTGGCCACCTGGACTTGTTAAATGAAAGTGACTGTGCACTGAATCTCTGTCTCCCAGGGCCATGTGTATTGCAGAAAGAATTAGCAAAAGCAAAATGAATATGCATATGATAAAAAGCGTGAGGCAGCTGGCGCACAGGTTTTAAAGCAATCTTATTAACATTTTATGGCTATGACTTTTTGTATTGTGTGCTAGTACTATAACAAGTTTACAAGGATGGTTGGAGCTGGTAAGGAGTCTCACAGTTCTACATGACCCAGCATGGACCTGCTACAGTTGGAGGAATGAGCAACAATATAGGCTCATACTGTATATTGTTTCAGTCACGCAGGAGCAAGATGAGTTAAAGGACATGTGTGGGTTAGGACACCTGTATGTCACTGATTTACATACACTGCCAGTGACCACATGTTCAAAGCTCACTGAATACATTTTGTAGGTATTCGACTGTGGTTTGTTAGTATTAATGGCCAAATTATTGCAGTGATTATCAGTGATCACATTTTTTCAGTTTATGTAATGGGCTTTCAATGCAGTCTAAAATCATCTTAACTGCTTCTGGGAATGGTGTCTGAATTGTTTCTTCGGAGGCCATGAGGTAAGATGTCATAAAACTTCCTTCTGTCAGTCCAACACAAGATTATCTTGCCTTGAGTGCTCTGTATTGTATTTGCCAATGTGCTGCCAGCAAACCATTCCAGTCATCACATGGTGGTGTCTTATCCTGCACAGTGTGTTTCTACTTCCAATCTTGATATAGTCTGATGTGGATATACTTCGACTAAGATGAACCCTGAACTCATTGGTCGAACACAAATGACTGATGTCTGACTGATGGGGCATTGTGTGTGAATGAGAGAGAGAGGAGCACTACACCGTGCAGTGTTGCTGTGTTCACCTCAGGAGGGAGGGTGTTGTTCGCCGTCAGTTAGGGCTGCTGGCTACGAAGAGAGGTAGAGAGGGGGTTAATTGTTCCTGCGTTAGGGACAATTAGTTAGCCTAGGGCGGGCATATAGGAGCGCAGGACGCAGCTCTTGCTGCACAGCACACCGCTCCCTCACCACGCTTTTGTTCACAACTTCGCTGCTGCCTCCACACTACTGGTGACATTCCACGCTGCTGCCCTCGCCACACTTTTGTTCGTGGCTCTGCCCCTGCCTCCATGCTACTAGTAGTACTCCAAGCCTGTCCACGTGCTCCCTCTGCCACGGCCGGATCGTGGCCATTCAGGTCAGGTATAAATACCACAAGATCTTAAAAATCAAAAAATACAATTAAGGTCTACACCAAATTTTAATGGCAACAGCAATAGCTAGAGGAGCAGAAATTTTAGTTGTTGTGGCAACAGAACACACTGTTTCTGAAGCTGATCTGTAAAATAATTTAAATGATGATATGTTTGGTAAGTGTGATTGTGGTGCTTTATAGATAGTAGACACATCAAAACAAAGGACAAAGAAAAATACTGTAGAAGCAAGCACATACACACACACACGCACACAGACATGTGGTCTGTGATGTCTTCCAGCGTGTCTTACATTTCTCTCTATGGCCTCTTATTACTCTTATTGTTTCAACCTGTTCTGTTTCTTGCCAGGATTATGTTGTGTTTGTTGCTTTTTCTGGCTTGCAGGTAGTTTCATCTCCAAATCTCCAAAGAAATTAATTTTATGTTCTTCTGAAAAAAAGAACTTCCTATGTGTAAAGCAAAACAAAGACAAATAAAAAGAACTTCCTGAAAGGGAGGAGAGAAACAAAGTGCAAAAACAGGGGAGGCATGTTTTATTGTTGTACT
This sequence comes from Lates calcarifer, assembly GCF_001640805.2. Lineage (NCBI taxonomy): Eukaryota > Metazoa > Chordata > Actinopteri > Centropomidae > Lates > Lates calcarifer. The sequence goes on from NC_066839.1 coordinate 23,135,739, forward strand.
ACAATACAAAGGTTTTTTTTTTTTTTTTTTTTTTTTTTTTTTTTTTTTTTAAACTTTTTTGGTGAGATCATTTATTTCAATTTTTTCTTTTTTGGGAGGGAGGAGGGGGGCATTGAAATATAGCACCAGTTAATATGAAGAGGCATACCTATTGAGTTACACTTAATCAAACATTGTTTGAAAGTGCAGTAAAATTCATGCTTTGGCAATCTAGGATACTTAATACCTACTTGGCCAACTCCAAAACATATTTATTCATTAGGCTAAAAAATAAATCTGCTGAGGTCAGCAGTAATGCTGCTCTTTTTTTCTTCTGGGTCTTTTTTATCCTGCTAGACTTCAATATTAATCAAGTAATGAGAGGGAACAACAACTATAAAACCAATGTCCAAGTTCTCTATCCAATGGAAAATGTCTGTTCTTTCCAACCATTCTGTGTTCCAGCTCCACAGCACAGTTCAGTATGCAGCATGCACACACACACACACACACACATACACACATACACCAACATTGGATATTAGTCAGGAATGCTTTGGTTCTACCAAACCTATTTAAAACTTAGAACAGCTCTACTGACATTATTGTGTTATATGTCATTGAATTTATAGAAAACCTTTGGTGGTCAGGGTCAAAGGTCAGTTATGAGGTTGCTTAAAGGCCACTAAAAACAGTTTATGATCTTCTATTCCCTTTTCTGTGATATTGTTTAGTTTTCTTGTTTGTTAAAGAGGGAAAACATTTTGCTCAGATCCCAGTCCCAGGTGCACATCCACTGTGATGCTCCATTCAGCATTCTGGATGTTTCTTTTGTCCAGGGGCCTTGCTGTTTCATTGACATAGTGTCCTCTACAGCTGTTATATGTGATGTAGTGGGTACATCTCAGTTTCCTTAATTGTATCCATGTTTCTCTCACTTGCATCTTTTCCTCGCATCTTAGTCCTTCCCACTGAAGATGCAAGGAGAGATGCAAGAAAAAGCTGCAAGGATAGAGGAAATGAAGAAATATGTTTTTAGAGACATAAGATGTCCTTTCTTCTCAACCAGCAATATGTGCTTCTGGCAATGTCAGTACAGCTGGATCTGCTGTCACTCCAGTCATATTCACACTGACACAAACAGCAGTTCCCACAGAACTGTCTTGCGTGACCCTGAGTTTGCTGGAGTTGATCACACACATCCGTTGCTTCAATAGAACAAAAGAAAAAAAAAAAACACATTACAAATACAGCAAACACATTAACAGATTAACAGAGGTTATCTACTCAGAAATCATGACATTTTGCCAAAGATATCACAGTACATGCACAAGCCTAGACACAAAAGGTGAAATAGATTTCACCCAAGTATACAAAGAAAACACAAATGTGTGCACACACCATAGCCTCAGAATATGTTGTCGCTGTCACAAATATTTTATGGTTCAGGTAGTCAAGACAAATAAGATTCCTGAAGAGAAAAAGTGTCTGAAGTGTGGAAAGTCTACCAGAGGGCTGGGAGAACTAAAATACATAATTATACATCAATATCCAGATATCAACAATCAATTTTGGTTTCCCACACTACTGTGGGCTACTTAATTGTGGATGATGCTGACCACAGGTAGCTCAGTGCAGGGGTAACCAGCACCTCTCCATATAGAGAGCCACTGCTTCAACCACAAGGCCTCACATCACGATGTGGGCCTTTGGCATTTGGAAGACTTTTTGTTCTTTCAGGTCTCTGGAGGTCCACCACACCATCATCACCTCACCGTCATCTCCGCCTGTGCGCCTTTGCCAGGGCTGCTCTCTGCTCCATGTGTACACCCTGTGAAATTATAAGAATATGCTTATTTGTAGACCCTGGGGACATGAAGGCCTGAGACACAGGCCACAACACTTTCTGATAAGCAGTCTTCCTTAAAGTCCAAAGTTGTCTCTAAGTTTGAGCAGTGCCACACTCCTATCCTCTGAACATTTCTCTGGAAAAGGAATAAACTGAGTAAAAGTCTTTGTTAATTATGTGGATCAAAACATAGTAACCTATTTGAATGTATTCTGTTTCAATGTAGTTGTATTACTCAGCTGTCTGAAAGCATCTTGCTAACATAATTTCAAGGTTCTTAAAGTGAGGAGCTAAAAAAAGGGAGATGTGGTGGCCATGTGTCTGTGTGTAATTTTCTGTCACTAAACTCATGGCACAACATGAGGTCATGCAAACAGGATGCTATACAATAGTATGATCAAAGATGTTATATACATTAGAGTATGATGATGATTTGATGATATAACAAAACATTTTGTGAATGAAATAAACGTAACTGAAACATAATGTGCAGAAGCCATGTCTTACATTGGTTTGATTTACTCAGGAGATCTCAATCAGATCAAGATCACTTTTGCAAACAAGACCTGTGAACAAATTTCATATACAAGTTCATAACAGGGAAATTCCTTCACTAAAAATAACTGCACACATGCGTGAGTGTGATAGTTGTCTAATGTAATAAATCAAGTGGCACTGTGGTCGACAGCATCCATTGGTTTAAGGGCAGCAGCATAAGCAAACAGGATAGCTCCATAATCCATTGTGGCAGTATGATAGATGTTTTTCTATTTTCAAAGGGGAGAATAGGTCTGTTTTGATATAACAATCTGATTTTTGAGCAAGATGTTCCACATGAATTTGTAGGACAATCTGCTGGTATCAGATCTCTGCAGCAGTTGTTTTACATTGTACCATGAGGCAGTTTAAAGCCTGACTGTTGTGGCTATTTAAACAACAATGGATGTTGGTCTTCTGCTCATCCATGGTCCTCACATACATTGCATGAAACCTCTCTCCTTTGGCCTGCTGTAATAGTACTGTAATTCAATTAGTTGTTTCAATTAGTTTGAGTATACTGTGATCTTTGGTATCAAAAGTTGCACTGAGATCCAGTAAGAGGAGCACAGATGTCGAATCTGAATCCATAGAAAGCACAAGACCATCTACCACTTTGGAAAGTGCAGTTTCTGTGGAGTAACAGGCCCTGAAGCAGACTGAAAAGGTTGAAAACTATTGCCGTTAGATATGCAGATTGAAAGCTGCTGGCAACTCTTTCTAGTACTTTTGAAACATAAAGACAGAAATAACAACATACATATTAGAGTTTTTCCATCTTTAATATGACCTTCCACAAAATACAAATCTGAAGAAAAAAAATCTTTAATTATTAGGAATGGGGGCTCTAGCTGTGTTCAAAGTTAACCATTAATATTCAATAATTACTGCCTGTAGGTAAATAGCATACACCTGCCATTAATGAAAGTGATTCTGATTAAACCCAGATTAAAGTCAGCTGTTGCTGTAGGATTTGCTTGAATGTTTGGGGTTGCATCCCACTAGGAGAGCCATGGTCTGCAAAGACTTGCCAAAGAAAAATATATGTATATACAGTGGTGGAAAAAAGTTTTCAGACACCCCAAGCATTTGTGAAATATTGCATTAAGAATCACTCTTAGGTCTTCAAGTGCAATTTCTTTTAGTATAGTCACAGCCAAAATACTAAACAAATCCTAAAAAAAGCCATTAAACACTTAAAACTGATTGATTCCATAAAAATACATACATTTTGAGTATTGGGTCATTTTGGTACCAGTGATCCACTAATGAAGGTCACGCTTTTTATTAAAAGACACAATTTTTGTTGCCATGCTTCGTGTCTATATAAAGCCATTTGAAAGTTCTTCAGAGACAAAAATGGCTAAAACAAGGAACCTAACACAGGAAACATGCCTGAAGCTCATCCCCAGACATGAGCCCCATTGAAAATCTGTGGTGGATTATCAAAAGGTCTGTGTCAAAGCATAAACCAAAGAATTTAGAAGAATTAAAAGCAGTAATTCAGTAATTAATTTGTCTATTTCAATTTTAAAAAATTTAATTTATAAAGCAAAAGCCTATTGTATTTCTATTTTCAAGATCAGTTTTTCCTTAATTATTGTCTGTTGCTGTTTATTGTTAGTATTTAAAATAAAGAAAAGCATAAAGACAACACAATGCAGTTTCTGTAAGAGTATAAATGTGGATGGGGAAATTGGCAAAGGGGCACCAGCTAAAATCTTGCCTATGGTGCTAAAATGGCTAGGACCGGCTCTGCCAATAAGTAACGTCTTTAGTTCACTGCTAGCTACAAACAAATCACAGTGCCTGATCACCCTCCCTATTCACCGGATCTAGCACAGTGTGACTTTTTCCTTTTTCCTAAGATCAAATGTGCGATCAAAGGAACATGTTTTGAGTTGGTGTCAGAAGTTAAGAAAAGAACTGTTCTTTTAGTCTAGGACCCCAAAGCAGAGACGCACACACTGGTGAGTGGGAACTGAAGGTTCTTTAATAACAATACGGACCCAAAACCAGAACAAAAGGCAGACAGGTGAGGCAGGGAGCTGGCTGGCAGGAGGAAGTCTTCTGCAGCGGAGCACAGGAGAATCTTGACGCAGGTAACGCTGGGGAAACTGCATGCAGAGTGAGAACTAGGAATATACTGGCAGCAAGCAGGAGTAAAGGCCAGGCTTATGAGGTTGAGGGAATAGACTGAGTGAATTCAGGTGTGCCTCTGCTGCCAACAGGAGGAGCCAGCCACACCCCCTGCCACACACAAGCTCTGCAAAAGAACAGAAAAGGGAGGGGGAACAGAGAGAGCACAAAGAGAAAAGCACAACACAGACATACCACCATAACAAAAACGACAGAGTTTCTGAGACAACTGTCCAAAGAAGACCTACTGCACTGCTTTGATCAGTGAATGATTGATGCAGAAGGGGAGTATATTGAAAGAAACATCAAGTTCATTTTCATATAAGCACTTAATCCAATAACCAGATGACTGTGTCTGTGTGTGATTTTGTGTTGAATTGTTCCCAGTTCCCAATCCCAGTGTCTCTCTTTTTGCAAAAGCCATTGATGACTATTCTGTGTGGAACCTCAGGAAGCAGTTACTGGTGATTGTGAAACAGAGGTGGATGTTACTTTTCCAGCACTTAACTATACAGGACCATTTAGTCCTCTTCACCCTCCCGACACACAGACACACCCACACACACATCGTCACCTACACAAGTACATATGCACATACACACACAAACACACACCCAGATCTCCTTACTCGTTCAAACCTGATTCTGGGGTCCTCTTCCTCCATTTCTTTTAAATATTAGTGCATGGTTTGACTACTGTCATAATTGTGCACCCAATCATTCAGTGCTCTCGAAACTTTAACATAGTGGTTCTCAATCCTGATCCTGGGGACCCCCTATCCCTGCTCCAACACACCTGATTCATATGATCAACTGGGTATTATCTGCTACAGGTGCTTCATAATGAGCTGATCATTTGAATCAGGTGTGTTGGAGTAGGGAGGCACGCTGTTTTAGCAAGTAGATGTAGTAGCTGTCTTCAAACAACTAAAAATACTACTTCATGCATATGCACATATTATTATTTATAAATTTATTTCAATTTAAACATAATTTTAAAAAAATGATATTTATTGCATCAATTGCTGGCACTGCATCCCATGCAGCTTTGGTTCCTTAAACTTTAAGGAACAATTCAAGCTAACACATTTAAGGCTTAAAGGATTGCTCCACCCCCAAATGAAATGTCAAACCCTCTTCTATTCCTCATTTTAGTAGAGGGAGACATGTCTTGTGACATTATACTAAAAAAAAAAACATTTAAGAATATAAACCAAAAAAGTGGTTAGTTGCCTGAGGGCAACACCATGTAATAGAGGGTTAAAGAAGCGATATTTTCAACAGTTGGTCACAGTCTCCTAACATGTTTAACACAACCGCAGTGTGCTGGTTTAGCTAATGGCAAATTGTTGTTAAGAAGCCAAAACTTTATGCAATCTAACTGGATAGTTTGTCTAGTTTGCCAATAATCTTAATATTTCAAGGCAAATTCCTGTAAACTTTACTTGATAAGACAAAGCAGCCCCTTGGCATTTTAGATTTATTTCCAGTGAGATATTGAGTTTACAGTGATTTTACTGTTGTGAACATTACTGTTGCTGCTCTAGAAACATTATTTAGTTGTATTTAAAATATGAACAACAGTTATTTAGTAATGAAAAAGAACCAGTAACAGTATGAGCCCCACTGATAAGGGTCTGGATAGATAAAGATAAAATCCTAATGATACCCATCCCTACAGCTGGTTAGAGGCTTTGCCCTGACTTCAGTGAGCAAATCACTGTTCAAATCACTTCACTATAGGTCAAGTGATATTTTGTGATTATTATTTTTTATTGTGCATAGTGGGATCAGTCTCAAAAATGTGAAGGATTACTTTATTTTCTCCCATATTAAAGGGCAACTTAAATCATTCATTTAAATTTAAAAATCCTTCAAAATTAAACGAAATATGGTTATTGTCTGTTACACTGAATGTCAATTTAAGTGGTGCTCCTAACTTTTTGGCTGGTGCTCCTAGCAATATATATATATATATATATATATATATATATATATATGTCCTATAGCAACAAAATGAGACAAAGGTATTAGATAACACTCAAAAAGAATGAATTAACTACTGTCACTATTGCATGATGGGGAAAAAGCCTGGTACTCTCTTTAATCATTTATTGCAAATGGCCTGAGTCAAGATATTAGGCTTTCTCTAATACCATATCTCAGTGCACCCTGTGCTACTACTCTGAAAAATTTGGACAAATAATACAATTATATATCTGACTAAATGATCAGTAACTTTATCCTTATTTCTATGCTAATCTGCAACACAAAGTTTAACATTTTATTCATAAAGTATACATTTTATCCTGGTGGGTAGTTTTTGAGTGTAAGTAGATGCTTGTAGTTATTAATTTTCATTTTTGCATTGCTGTATGCTGTCTTTTGGATGATGTAGGTGTGTAGGCCCTTTAAGAGTGATTTGACTTCAGTTGCTTATCTCCAGCCAAGGTTCCACCTCCTGCATGCCAGATTGCCTACTGACCACAGCGTAGATACACTGCCTGGCCAAAAAAAAAGTTGCAACCAAAAAAAAAGGTCACACACGCTAATATTTCATTGGTCCGCCTTTAGCTTTGATTACGGCATGCATTCACTGTGACATTGTTTTGATAAGCTTCTGCAATGTCACAAGATTTATTTCCATCCAGTGTTGCATTAATTTTTCACCAAGATCTTGTATTGATGATGGGAGAGTCAGACCACTATGCAAAGTACTTCTCCAGCACATCCCAAAGATTCTCAGTGGGGTTAAGGTCTGGACTCTGTGGTGGCCAATCCATGTGTGAAAATGATCTCATGCTCCCTGAACCACTCTTTCACAATTTGAGCCCGATGAATCCTGGCATTGTCATCTTGGAATATGCCTGTGCCATCAGGGAAGAAAAAATCCATTGATGGAATAACCTGGTCATTCAGTATATTCAGTTAGTCAGCTGACCTCATTCTTTGGGCACATAATGTTGCTGACCTGATGAACTGCAGCAACCCAGATCATAGCACTACGCCTGCAGGCTTTGTACAGTAGGCATTAGGCATGATGGGCGCATCACTTCATCTGCCCCTCTTCTTACCCTGATGTGCCCATCACTATGGAACAGGGTAAATCTGGACTCATCAGACCACATGACCTTCTTTCATTGCTCCAGAGTCCAATCTTCATGCTCCCTAGCAAATTGAAGCCTTTTTTTCTGATTAGCCTCACTGATTAGTGGTTTTCTTAAGGCAATACAGCTGTTCAGTCCCAATCCCTTGAGTTCCCTTCGCATTGTGCGTGTGGAAATGCTCTTACTTTCACTATTAAACATAGCCCTGAGTTCTACTGTTGTTTTTCTATGATTTGATTCACCAAACATTTAAGTGATCGCCAATCACGATCAATTAGGATTTTTTTCCGACCACATTTCTTCCTCGAAGACGATGGTTCCCCACTATCCTTCCAGTTTTTAATGATGCATTGGACAGTTCTTAACCCAATTTCCATGACCACAGGATGTGTCTTTTGACATGGTTGTTTAAGAAATGAGAAGCTACTCATTGCATCAGTTGGGGTTAAATAACTTGTTGTCAGCTGAAAGATAATCAGTTAAATCCAGGTGGCAACTTTTTTTTGGCTAGGCAGTGTATGAGTATATGACTCACTAGTAAGGTAGAAAACAGTGCCCCCTATAGTGCCCAGTCAGTGCTCAAGCGCCAACTGTCCACAGGTCAAAAAACATTCCCAAGTTCCTCTCACAGCGGCACAATGCCAGCAAAGCAACACTGAAGGTATGGCAGAGAGAAACGAGAAAGTGACTGATATATAAGCTGGCAACCATGCTAGGGCTTAAAAAGGGAATGAGGAACAAGTGTGCCAGGAGGGGAGAGGATCAGGAAACTGGCAAAGGGTTCTGAGGGCACCTGGTGAGCAGGTTGTGAATGACAAGGAAAGTTATGGCAAGTTCCATGAAGATGCAGGGGCCCAGGAAACAAAGACGTTGAATGTGAAGAAAGGCAGGTTTTTATGTTTGTATGCTATTTTCAAGCATACAATAATTTGATATAAGATATACAAAAACATGCTTGTTTCACAAGTATTTCACTGTAAATACAAGTCATTCGTCCATTTGCATGTTAAACAAGAAATGCTCATATCAGTGCCTGAATCCAGGCAATTAGACACTGATACACAGATCAATCTCATAACCACTGACCACAGACCCACAATATATATTAAGGTTGTAGTTGTATACCTAGCCTTGCATTGTATCTGTATTGTTAATATGTTACTCCATTTTCTGTTGTTTTAAATGACCACAATGACTGAATAGACTCCTGTCTATGAATGCATATAAGTCATCTGCAGTCCAAGGAATGTCTACACAGTGATAATAGGAAATTGTATAGATAGTGATTAATCAATATATAATATATACAGTACTGTGTAACAGTTTTAGGCACCTTAAATGTTTTTACACTTATCCTTCATCAGTACCATCAGAGAGACAAGAAGAGCAAGGAGTGCTGCAGTAGATGATCTGACCCATAGAGCCCTGATCTCAACATCACTGAGTCAGTCTGGGATTACTGACAGAAGACAGCCTGAATCAATAGAGGAACTGAGGCAACCTCTCCAAGATTCTGGAACAAACTATCTAGGTACAGGTGTAATGAGGAGAACTGAAGCTGTTAAAGGCAGTGGGGGAGAGGGTAGGGGGTGTTAGAGGAAATACTGATTTATTTATTTTTTTTCTGCTTGCTGCACTTTGTCAGTTAACTGATGAATAAAAATTCATCAATCAATTATTTTTGACAGCATCCTCACTTTACTTTTAGTGCCTAAAACGTTTGCACAGTTCTATAATTTAACAGTAAGCTTTGATGTGTATCAAATTAAAACAATTTGAGGAGCAGACACAGATAAACAACATGGTGTCAGTGTCTACTGAGAACACTAAGAACACTGTATCAAGATCATGTTTGGTAGAATAAAGAATGTGGTTATCCACACACCTGGGTCCTGTGTTATAAAATGGTTTTAAGACTAGCTCATTTGCTATGTATTTGGGAACAGATCTCATGTACTGAGTTGTATTTGTTTGGAAGTGTTAAGTGTCAAGGCAATGTGAGCAGCTATGGTGTTTATAGCCTGTCATTTACACATAAATAATGACAAGTCTAAGCCTGCTAATTATGGGATATGTGACCATGCAGGGCAGGCCCAAGACTTTCAGGAGGTAGCCCCAGCCATTAACCCTATCCCCATGTTGCCATCATCATCCCACACACTGCCTTAAAATATTAAGGACTTCTAAGTGAGCTAAGCCCCCTGCAGCCCTGCACAGGTTACAAGGGTGTAGTTCTTTGGTTTGCTCCAGCTCCAGCTGGATAAATTCAGAGGGTTTGAAAAGGATTTCAGAAGATCACACGGTCATACATAACTGTCCATGCATGGAGAATGATATAATGAAAATCATCTAAATTAGAGGTCTTAAGCTATCACAGGACAACAATACTATATAACATACAGTACATACAGTGTAGCCTAGAATAGTAATTTGTGATTTCATCTGTCTCCCATCAACGCTGAATTTTGGATGCCTAAATTTTTTTACATTGACTTACAGTTCCCTGACAAGGACCTTCCAGTGGCTGTGTGAATTGTTATCTTTCAGGACCAAAAGTAGTAGTGGGGTGATTCATATGCAGTAAAATCATGAGGAAGAAAGTGGAGGTAGACGTTGACTCTGGAAACTGCTTATTGCATTAAGTCATTTACAGACAATCAGTGTTGGTTTCTTAGCACAATGTTTCCCTAACATTGACCCAGAAGTTTTAATTACCTAAACCTAACTACATCTTATCGTATACATGGCAGAATTTAAAGATAATAGTGTCATATGAATGCATCTCACAGTATATTAGGTCTACAAAGTTATTATAAGCAATTAGAATGTTATCTTTCATCTTTTATATTGTGAACTGTAGTTTCTGATCAAGTACCCATATAAGCAGAAACATTTAAAACTTTTTTGTTTAAAATTCTCCTAAAGCTTGTATCACCTTGTTGTTATGTACTATACAAATTAACTGGGAGTAAAATATACAAAAAGGTGATACATCTCTGTCTACACTATAAAGGACTATTAGGATGATCTATCTTGTGCAGTATGGAATGAAACCTCCTTGTATGTGTCACCTGGGTGGCTGTAATACACTCTGATTCCTGCTCCTCTATAATCTCTACTTTGTCTGAGTGAAAGAATGTCCTAATTACAGCCATTTTAAAGGAGCAGGTGACGTCTTTTGATGTAATATTACTCTCCAATCCAATTAGCTCAATACTTGTCAACCTCATTCAGCAGTGATGGCCCAGTCACTTACTGGTTTCTTCAGATTCAACAGGATCTGCCTCTACTGAGTAATCAAACCAGTCTCCCTCTTTAAGTTTTATTTAGGTGTGAATGAGGTTTTCTAAAAGGCTGATATAAGTTTTTCTGCCTAGCGTTTACTCACTGTATTATGTGCATGTGCATACACAGATCACCCACAACGTTAAAACCACTGACAGGTGAAGTGAATAACATCAATCATCTCTTCACAATGCAATGCTCTGCTGGGAAACCTTGGGTCTGACATTCATCTGGATGTTACTTTGACACGTACCACACAAATTAACATTGTTGAAGACCAAGCACACCCCCCATGGCAAACATGCTCTGTGACAGCAGCAACCTGCCCAAGCAAGACAATGTGCCACACCACAAAAACTGCTCAGAAATGGCTCAAGGAATATAACAAAGAACCTCCAAACCCCCCAGATCCTAACCTGATTGAGCATCTGTAAGATGCACCAGAACAGGCCACATGTTAGGAGGCCCCACTGTGCAAATTACAAAAAATCCACTGCCAATATCCCAGTGCCAGACCAGACACCACAGGACACCCTCAGAGGTCTTGTGTCCATGTCCCAACGGGTCAGAGCTACTTTAGCAGCACAAGGGGGACCCTCACAATATTATGCAAGTGGTTTTAATGTTGTGGCTGATTGGCGTAGGCCCACATACAGACTGCTGACAGACCCAAAGACAGTGTGACGCAACCAGTATTTCAGAGTTCACTACATTTCCTCACAACACAGAATTTTGCTTGGTTGTCAGAGGGAGAGACACTTAGATTCAAGCTAATTTCTCTGTTGAACTTACCATCAGGTACAGACATGTCTAGTGTTATGTGAAATGTATCTCATAAATCATTGAAAACTTCTTAAATTCTACCCACCTAATATGTACCCACCAGATCAGCCATAATTTTAAAAAGTCATCATTTAGGGAAAAAACCTGATACTCCACATTTGAGCCTCCTGAATGTTCAGTACTAAGATTAGCGATCATCATGAAGTGCAAACTGACAGGTTTAGTAGAACTAAACTGCTGGAATAAGGCTGACATGTTTAGTTGTACTAACAGCAGACCAGACTGTTAAAAAATAGTAAAGTAGACAGACTGCCTGCAGCAGTACTGGCAGCACATTGGTTTAGTGGACAGCAGTCAAGATCTGCAGTGAATCAAGGATTCCATCTAGTGGCCAAAGGATAACATGCTATTTCAGAAATATTTGTAAGACGATTAAAACCTCATAAACTCTGGTGTGCCAACCAAAGAGGACGTCACAAAGGGGCCACCTTAAACATGGCCATCATTAATTAAATTTTATTGTATTTTTATTGTATCAAATCACAACATACATTATCTCAAGGCACTTTAGAGTAAGACCAAGACCTTACATTATTAAAGAGAGAAACCCAACAGTTCCCACCATGAGCAAGCGCTTGGTGACAGTGGAGAGGAAAAACTCCCTTTTAAAAGGAAGAAACCTCTGACTGAACAGGTCTCAGGGTGGAAGGCCATCTGCCTTGATTGGCTGGGAGAGGGGGGAGAGAGAAGAGAGACCAGGGACAGCTGTATATACTGTTGTATTCAAGCACTGTCAGACTGGTTGTTATAACTATAATAATAATAGTGATATTTATAGGTGTAATAATAATGATAAGAAGAATAAGGACAGGGAGAGAGAAGAGGAGAGGACAGAGAGGAGACGCACAACCTATGAATGAATGCACCCAAGATGTATTGAGGATGCAATGAAATGTGATTGCTCAGACCACATTCCAAGGTCATCTGGGCCACATATGAAACTATGCATTCCATAAAAGACAACAAAAAAGAGAGACAATAATGCATTTGATCTTTGCAAGCAGAAATGATGTACATAAATAGACATCATAAATAGACAGTGTGAATCAGCTGTTGATGGATGGGACCCACCCAGAGCAGTTAACCAAAGAATGACTGGTTATGAAGGATCCTCAGAAGGGAGTGATCCCAATCTATAACTATCTGCTAATAACCTGCCTCTGCACAACATGGAAGCTCCTTTCAGGCATCATAGCAGCTGAGATAAGCACCAAATAGCGGTCGATAGAGCAGTCAGTCGAGACTGCAAGACCAGGGAGATCAACCTGTGCACCACCTGGATTTACTACAAGAAAGTATATGACTAAAAGCCACACACATGGATAGTGGAATGCTTGGAAATGTACAACATCCACATGACACTAAGATCTTTCATCAAGATCTCAATGGAGTGAACCCCCCAAACCCCCTCAGCCAGATCATCAAAAATAATGGCTACGGAAACCAGTTCCAAAGTGACACACAGATGACATCAAGCTGGTAATGCCCAGGGAATGAGCAAGATATTGACTAACTAACTTAATCTGACAGATCACCAGGCTCTACAGCAACAACATCGTCATTTGGACTAGATAAGTGTCGCTGGATGGTATCAAAGAGAGGGAAGATGATCAGAACTGAGGGGGTTGAACTACCAGAAGGCAATATTGCAGATACCATGGGATCCTACAGGCAACTAGAAATCATGAGGAGGCCACAAGGAGGACAGGCACAGCCAAATACCTACACATAGCAAGGCAGGTCCTTAAAAGTCAGCTTAATGGGAAGAACAATGTCCCAGCCACCAACACATACGCCCTGCCAGTCATCAGATATCCTGCTGGTATATTACTACACTGGCCAAAGGAGGAGACAACAGCCACTGACATCAAGAGAACACTCCTCACAATCTATGAAGGGTTGTGGGGGTGAGGAGCACCTTGGGACTACACTGTGGAATGAGGGAGGCTGAGGACTAGTGACTGTCAGAACCACTGTTAAAGGATGAAACAACAAAGATCCAGGAGTACATCAGGAAGATGGCCCACAGAAATGAACTTCTGAGTGAATACAACAGGCAGCAGAAACAATCATGGAGGGACAAGCTTGTTTCACCGACAGAAGAAGTGGCTGATATCAAAAAATCCTACCACTGGCTGGAAAAGGCTGGACTGAACGACAGCACAGAAGCACTAATCATGGCAGTACAAGAACAGGCAGATGCCCCTGAGCCAGTTCAGCACATAATTCAAGTGTAAGATGAAGGAGCAATGTGGAAAGCCATAGCCAAATGGCTGGAACAGTGTACAGGATCGTCTGTGCTGAGTGTAGTGTCTTAAAAATCATCTTATATTGTGTATTATAGCATCTCCATTAAATATATAGGTTGTAATAGTGATTAAAGAAGGATATACACTGAGAAACAAACATTAACAGAGTACATGTAGAATTTATACTTATTTTCACTATGCTTTTATTAATATATCAAAAGCTACAACCCTGGAAGTTTTAGTATTCCTGTAATCCTTGTTTTTTTTCCTTTCCTCTATGGGCCTGACCTTAAATTACCTTATCTCCACTTGCCTGACGCAAAAGTGACCCTGTTATAGCCTCGGTTACACCCCTTTGAACACGGGCAGCTGTTGTTATTATACTCAATTTGGAGGATGCATATTCAGTAGGTGTGTAAACTAAGTAGAAAAGTCCAAGCGGGCACAACAAATTGAAAGGTACATGGTACCTTATACAGTGCTTAACAAATTCAATACAAACTTAAAATTTTGTACGGCCTCCTTTGGCCTTGATAAGAGCTTGCATTCTTTTGTTTTCTTTTGTTACTGAGTTCCAAATAGTTTCTAGCTGTTCCCACACTATGCAATCAGTCTTTCAATCTACTAAATCCCAAATTTGTTCAATAGGATTCAAATCGAGACTTTGACTTGGCCAGTCCATCAGTTTCAGTTCTCCAGATTCCTTTTTCTTTGTCAATTAGTCTGCACAGCTTTGAAGTATGCTTGGGGCCATTGTCTTATTGGTATATGAACCCACGGCCAATCAGATTCAGTCCAGAAGGGATTCCATGATGCACTAAAATGTTGTGCTAGATGTTCTTGTTCATGACACCATTGACACTAATTTGCCTATGTCGTTTCCACAAATGGAACCCCATACCATAATGGACCTTAATCAATAAATAATAATGTGCTTTACTATTTTTTCTGTTTTTTGTAAAACAGAAAATTTGAAAATTCATGGTTAACAATAATAATTATATTTTAGCATTAAAAATATCATTTCGGTTAAAGAACTTCTACATACTGGTGTATTAACCATTACAGAAACATAAAAAAATATTTTGGTAATTACCAATGCTGTTAATTTAGGGCACCGTGGCCTAAACCTCACATTGGGTGGTGGTCTATGACTAAATTTCCGTCATGCAACCTCACCTACTCATTAATGTCTGCATGACTGGATACCAGATGGTAGAGGTAGACTGATGGACAGATATGTTTTTGCAATTCGTGTGAAGTGAGCTCTAAGGGGATGCACGCTAATTACAATCCACATGTATAAACATATTCAACATGATATGAAGGTGTAACTGTTAGTAATGTATTTGTATGACGTCATTAAAGTTTGTTTCGGCATGTAGCCGAAAATCATCTTAACATGTTGTTTAGTGTAACCGTAATTCTGCTTGTTTTCTTCCTCTATATATTTATATCGTTTCTGTGCAGGAAGCTGCATATGCATGTCTTTTTTTGAGTGTAGATGTGAAGATGCCTGACTTGCATTTTTCGGACTTCTATCAGAAAGCGTGCTAAACCCCTCTGTATTTGCATGGGACTCCACGTGAGAGGTCTTACGTAAAGACATTTTTGACCAATCCGATCATACTGACTGGGACCGGAAGTTGTAAACCATTGACGTTTTCCTGAAGGCAACAGAATTGAGCAGCTTTTCACACAGGCTACACATACAGGTATCACTGCGCAGTTTCAGTCTAGGCGTATCTGTTGTTACATTTCAGAAATGAAGCACAACTCGAACGTCCCGGCTTTCCTCACAAAGCTGTGGACGCTGGTGGAGGATGCGGACACCAATGAATTCATTTGCTGGAGTCAGGTAACGCAAAACTGTGCACAGTTAACACGTCAGGTCCTAAAGCTAACGCAAAGCAGACAACTAGCCAGCTATTCACGTTAGCCATAATTTATCTAATAACGGTTAAGAGTTAGGGGCTCATAGGCCACGTATATACATGCAACCTCTCTATCTCTTCTGAGTACTTACTTTCAGCATACGTAACGATTAGCAAGCAATAGCTGAGATTAAACATTAGCTATTAGCTTAGTTAGTCATTTTCCTTCATCGTGTTCGTTATCTTTGATTTTTGAGCACTGAGTCGCTGCAAAGCCAAGTGTATGTGCACAGTTTCGGGGCATGGAGTTAGATGACAAATTAAGATATATGCAGTAGCCCTCTGAGGAGCTGTTTTGACTGTCATGGCGATGCTGATTGTTTCCAGGAGGGCAACAGCTTCCTAGTATTGGACGAGCAGCGCTTTGCCAAGGAGATCCTCCCCAAGTTCTTCAAGCACAACAACATGGCCAGTTTCATCAGGCAGCTTAATATGTGTAAGACTACATTCATCACTTCATCTTGTTTTGTACTCATGGCAGAAGGGGAACATGCATTCAGCCATGAGTCACTGCTTTGCAGTGGTTTTACAGTGACCCAGAGTGTCTGCTGTCTGCTGGTTGATTAAGGCCACACTCATAACCCAGAAGGCTGAAGTGGTGACACATGAGCCAAAAAAACAGAATCAGAATTTGTTTCAGTGTAAGAATGATGAGCAGGTAACCAGTCCATCAGGTGATTATCGTTGTACTAATCCACCGCTCAACCTAGCTAAATAGCAGGAACAGAGCCTAGGCTACAACTAAGGGCTGCTTTAATAATGCAGATTATTTTCCCAATTAATCAGTTAATTGTTTGTGGGGACAAAATAAAGAATAATAATAATTTCCATAGTCCGACAGATAGCTTGTTTAATACAGACAGCAATCCAAATTCCAAGTATATTCAGTTTGTTGTGATATAAGTCAAAGGAAAGTGCCATTTCATGACATTTCAAAAGCTGGTGTAAGCAAATATTTGGCAGAAACATGGTTTATTCAGTGTAAAATGGATATGGATCGATGCAGCGGCTAATGCTATGGGTAACTATGATAACCAGAAGGCAGTGGCTGTGGTAGTGTAAATATTAGCTATTGATCAGTTTCTTTCAGCAGAAGGAGGCATACTCAGCTGATGGGTCGTGTGTTAAATTTCTGGTTTAATGTTAGCTATGGGAGTAATTATGACTTCAATTTAAAGGAGGATTCACTTTGGTCATTTTGGCAATATGATATTTTCCAACATCACGGTATGTCAACATATGTAATATCACATATAATTAAACTAGTTTTCAAATTATGTTCAACTGTTGCATGAGACCAAGGCTCACATATGATTCTGCTATGGATTGGGCGAAATGGATAAAATCTAGCACAGGACATGTGATTTTCTATTGCCAGATTTTTTATGGATAATTATTTAGTAATTTTCATGTAAAATCATCATTAATGGATGAAATGACACGACTGGGATGTCTGTTTTTGAATAATCCAGAGAATTATATACCTTTCAAATTCTTCTTAATTGAACTGAAGTAAAGTGGTATCTACTATTCTACAGTTATGAATAGTTGAGCTGACAGGGCTTTTATTGGTTTCAGTTAGGGTTTAAAACACTGTATTTCAAAGATGAAAGTTATTTGAAAAGATTATATACTGTAATACCAGAAAAAAGAAAAAAACTGGTGCATGTAACTCAGTCCAGTATGAAAACAGCAGTCATTTTCCAACCAAACAATCAGATTGGTTGACAAGACATTTAGAATGTGCTCAAATCAGCATGACAGCACGCCTTACTCATCACTAAAAATATTACTCCGCCATATACATTTTACTTTGTTGGTAATAGTTGTATAATCGCAATATTACACTCAAGGGTGTGCTTTAACATCATTTGAGCACTTCATGCTTGCTTGGCGCAAGCGCCACAGCTTTCTCCATCAGCTGTGTCGGTGGAGGTGCTATAACTTAAAATTCATGCAAAGTTTGCAGTTGCAGAAGCTATATCTGTGTAAAAAAATGCAGCATCTTTGTTATAACATGGTTGATTAAAGTAAGAATTTATTTGTGCAGTAGGCTATTGATTTAGATCGGTTAATTCCGAGACCTCGATAAGGCATTAATGTCAGCTCAGAGTTCACTCATCTGGGACTAGAAAATCATTTATGTTGCTAGGTCGTTACTAAGGGTCTGGTTATTTGCTGTAGTGTTAAACTCTGCTCCATTACACACAGGACTCCACTGACGTGACTGATTGTGTTCCAGTTATTAGTCAGACCCCATGTATTTCCATGGAAATGGGAAAAACACTCGCCAAAACCTTTTCATTTTGAGAGCAAATTGCTCTTCAACACGAACAAATTTTGATTATACATTTTACTTTGTTGGTAATAGTTGTATAATCGCAATATTACACTCGAGGGTGTGCTTTAATGTCATTTGAGCACTTCAGTGCCGAGGTCCACAAGCATCACTGTCGTGCTCAAATGACATGTTAAAGCACACCCTCTCAGTTAATATTGCTTAATTATTTCATCATTTGTTTCCTTACCACCATAAGCTGTGTGTAGATTGTAAACCCAATCTTTACCACTACAACAATATGAAGATAACATCTACATTAAAACATCTTCTGATCATGTGATTGGCTGTACTGGGGGCCCTGTAAAGAGACCTGCACAATCTTGTGTGTGTTTGCATTTGCATGTACAGACATGCAAAAATACGCAATACAACATGCTTACATTAATTTAGGAGGGTTTTGCCGTTGCTGCTTTTTAATGTGTTTACCTCTGTGTGTGTGTGTGTGTGTGTGTGCGTGTGCGCGCGCGCGCGCTTGTGTGCGTGCGTGTATTCTATATTGCTTATCCTGCAGATGGATTCCGCAAAGTGATGCACATTGATACAGGCATTATCAAACAGGAAAGAGATGGTCCAGTGGAGTTTCAGCACCCCTACTTTAAACATGGACAGGACGACCTACTTGAGAACATCAAGAGGAAGGTAAAGTAATCTCTCTGTTACCTCTCTGATCACCAGTCAAAAGAATGAGATGTGGAATGGCGGTGCAGTGGTTAGCACTGTCCCCTTACAGAAAGATGGTTCCAGGTTCAAACTCTGGTTGACCTGGGGCTTTTTTGTGTGGAGTTTGCATGTTCTCCCTGTGGGTTTCCTCCAGCTTCCTCCCATAGTCCAAAGACATGCAGGTTAGGTATGTTTATCTACATATGTTAGCTCTGCAATAGACTGGCAGTCTCTCCAGGGTGTACCCCGCCTCCTGCCCAGTGTCAGCTGGGACTGACTCCAGCCCCTCTGGAACCCCAAAGGATAAGCGATATCTATGGTTAGATGAAAAATGTAGCCAAAGACCTTGTGACTCAAATAGATTCCAGTAGTGCTTGACAAGCATAGGTAGCTGCCATTACCAAAAAACAGAAAAACTTGACTAAATGACTTAAAGAAGATACATGTGTTAAATGTAATGTAGTTAATCTTAGGATATGGTCAGATCTTATGAACAAACACAGTATTTCAACTATCCATCCATCCATCTAAAATCTAGTCTAGGCCTGTAGCAGCATAATTAAGGGATAGGTTCAAGCCTGAGCCAACCCTAACTATAAGCTATAAGCAGAAGATTGTCTACCTCCCGGACCCAAACTGGGAGAAGGTTCCATAGTAGAGGAGCCTGCTAGCTGAAAGCTCTACCTCCCATTCTACTGGAAACTCTGGGAACCACCAGTAAACCAGTATTATGGGAGCACAATGTCCTAGTGGGATTGTAGGGGACTATGAGATCTTTGAGGTATGATGGTTTGACCATTAAGGGCTTTGTAGGTGAGATTTTAAATTCTATTCTGGAATTGACCGGGAGCCAATGTAGAGAAGCTAACACAGGAGAAATATGGTCTCTTTTTCTAGTTCCTGTCAGTAATCATGCTGCAGCATTTTGGATTAACTGCAGAGTCTTTAGAGACTTGTTGGGGCAGCCTGATAATAATATAGTATAGTTCGTTTTATGTGTGAGCTAAAAGACATATCCTGATCAAAGATAACTCCAAGATTCTTTAAAGTGGAGCTGGAGGCCAGGGCAATGCCATCTAATGTAACTATGTCATTAGAAAATGTTATCTCTGAGGTGTTTGGGACCAAATATAATAACTTCCGTTTTGTCTGAGTTCAATAGTAAAAAGTTGCATGGGGTTGGGGCGTGTACCACATGGGCTTAAGTGCCCTGAACAGTTGGTCCCCGGATCGACTCCCGGTCTGGCTGGATATTTACTGCGTGTCATTCCCCGCTCTCTCTCCCTGTTTCCTGTCTCCTCTCCACTGTCCTGTCCAATAAAGGCAAAAAAAGCTCAAAAAAGTAACTTAAAAAAAAAAAAGTTGCCCATCATCCAAGTCTTAATGTCCCTAAGGCATGCCTGAAGTTTAGCTAATTGATTGGTTTCATTAGGCTTCATTGACAGATATAGTTGTGTATCATCTGCGTAACAATGGACGTTTATGGAGTGATTCCCAATTATGTTGCCCAAGGGAAGCATATACACGGTGAATAGAATTGGTTCAAGCACCCACCCTTGTGGAACTCTATGTCTAACTTCTGTGTACATGGAGGAGTTGTCGTTACAAATGGAAGCCTATCAGATAGATAGGACTTAACCAGTTTAGTGTAGTTCCTTTAATGCCAATAGAGTGCTCCAGTCTCTGTAAAAGGATGTGATGGTCAATCGTATCAAAAGTAGCACTAAGATCTAACAAGACAGGTACAGAAACAAGTCCGTTGCTGTCGAGTGTTGTCTCTGTGCTATCATACAATCTGAATCCTGACTGAAAATCTGCAAATAAACTATTATCCTGTAGAAAGTCTCACAACAGTTTTGCAACTACTTTCTCCAGGATCTTAGAAAGAAAGGGGAGGTTAGATATAGGTCTATAGTTGGCTAATATGTCTGGATCAAGAGAAGGCTTTTTCAGAAGAGGTTTGATTACAGCTACTTTATATCGACTGTGGCACATAGCCTGTTAATAAGGACAGAATACAGAATTGCAAATTAAGGGCAGAGCTTCCTTAAGCAGCCTAGTTGGGATGGGGTCTAGGAGACAGGTTGAAGGTTTAGATGAAGAAATGGTTGAGGTTAATTGGTGGAGGTCAATGGGAGAAAAACAGTCTAGGTCAGGTTTCGCAACTAGGGATCCTGTGTTTTGAGATAAATCAGTGCTGGTTGAGGACAGGAGGTGATGGATTTTGTCTCTAATAAAAATGTTATCATTAAAAAAGTTCATAAAATCATCACTGACAGGAGGTGATGGATTTTGTCTCTAATAAAAATGTTATCATTAAAAAAGTTCATAAAATCATCACTGCAAAAGAAACCCGGGATTGTTTTTATTTTCCTCTATTACTGACGAGTAATAGGCAGGTCTGGTATTACAGAGGGCCTTCTTATATATAGGCTTGCCAGGCTAAGCAGGATTCCTCTAGTTTGGTGGTACACCATATTCTTTCAAGTCTACGTGTTGTTTGTTTTAGTGTACAGGTTCAAGAGTTAAACCATGGAGCTAGCCTCTTTTGCTTTATTGCTTCTTCTGTAGGGGGGCAATAGAGTCTGAAGTTGCATTTAGTGAACCCGCAATGCTGTCTACAAGATGATCAAGTTGGGATGGAGTAGCTTCTGCTAAATTGAGATATGGCACTGGATTTAGGGCAGAGGGAATCATTTCCTTGAATTTAGTTACTGCACTATCAGAAAGATTTCTAGTTAGGACGTTTTTGCCTGTTGATACATAGTCCGTCAATATGAATTCAAAAGTGATTAAGAAGTGGTCTGGTAAAAGGGGATTCTGTGGGAAGACTGTTACATGTTACATTCAACATCGATACCATTGGTCAAAATAAGGTCACAAGTGTGATTCAACAGTGAGTGGGTTTATTTACACACTAAGCCAATACAGTCCAATAATGAGGAAAATGGAGTTAAGACTGTTATTGTTAATGTCCACATGAATAAAAATGTAAGTAAATTCACCTGCTATAATAACTTTATCTGTTTTGAGGACTAAACTTGACAGGAAAATTCGGATAAGAAATCAGAGTATGGGCCGGGGGGTGGTACACTACAACAAATAAAAATTTGCTTTAATGTTTTCCACCTTGGGTATGACAGACTAAGAACAAGGCTTTCAAATTAGTTATAATTGAGTTTAGGTTTAGGGTTAATTAGTAAACTGGAATCGAAAATGGCTGCAACTCCACCTCCATGGCCAGTGCCTTGGGGTGTGTGAGTATGTGTGTGTGTTTGGTGTGTGTGTGTGTTTTCAGATGATCAAGATGATAGTCTGAAATCAAATCATTAACTAGTATAGCTTTTGATGAGAGAAATCTGATATTTAGCAATCCACATTTAACTATATTATTTTGCTGTAAATTTTAATTGGCTGCTTTGATTTTTATTAGGTTATTGTAGCTACTCCTCATCTACTAGCCTTTGATTTACTTAATTTAAGTGGTTGGGGGGCAGACACAGGGACATGGGGGGTGGGGGTGGGGGGGTGTGACTGTTCTATAGGAAGCACAGAGAAGCGTGTAGGACTACAACAATGTTTCCTGGCCTGAACTCTGGATTGTCAGGGCTTTGGCTTCCTAATAAACCCTGCCAGATTTATAGATATGAGAGATGCTCCATCCAAAGTGGGATGAATGCCATCTCTCCTAATCAAACCAGATCTCCCCCAGAAGCTCTTCCAATTATCTACAAAGCCCACATCATTTTCTGGACACCACCTTGGCAGCCAGCGGTTGAGTCACTGGATACTAGTGATGCGGTTCGTGCAGTAAGTACAGTGGAGGGGGCATTGTGATTTGCTGATGGGATCAATAAAGTTTCTATCTATCTGTCTATCTATCTATCTATCTCACCAGAAATGCACAGAATGTGGTTGAACTGATCAAGATGAATGTGGTTGAACTGAAGCAGTTCTGGTGTGATGATTGATTGTGTTTGTCTGTACGTGTGACTTAGATGAAGATCAGATCATGTGTAATAACTAATTAATGCAAAAACACAGAAATGCAGAAAAGGAAACACTGACATTTTGTGAAACACACTTATTTTGACAGTGAACCCATAGTCAGACAAGTAGATCTGTGTCAGTTTCATTTCTTTACATGGGTAAAGCTAGGTACAGACTGAAGGCTTATTTAGCACAGACTGGATGCACAGAAACATCCATCCATCCACCCATTATCTATACCGCTTATCCGTTAAGGGTCACAGGGGTGCTGGAGCCTATCCCAGCTGACATTGGGCGAGAGGCGGGGTGCACCCTGTACAGATTGCCAGTCCTTCACAGGGTCAACATATATAGACAAACAACCAATCACACTCACATTCACACCTACGGGCAATTTAGAGTCTGCACAGAAACACTTGTATCAAATCTTTCTACAAACAGTGTTAGTATTAACAGAGTTAAGGCAAAGAAAACATCATTATGATTGAACGAATCAGCATTTAAACAAAGAAAGTCAACTTGCAGGAAGTACTTTTCAAGATAAAAAAGATCTATGACCCTTCTGTCTGGTTCTTTTTCTAATTTCCTTGCTAAATTCATGACTTGTGCAAAACTTTTGATATTACCCAGGATCAGTTTTGCTGTCCCTTTATGCTTTCAGTGTTGAGATTGAGACTGTAACCCTAAGATTTGATTGTAATTTCAGGTTTCTAACACTCGGCCAGAGGACAGTAAGATTCGACAGGAAGACCTGACCAAGATCTTGGCAAGTGTTCACAGTGTTCACAGCAAACAAGAGAACATCGATGCCAGGCTGGCAACACTAAAGAGGTAAGTGAAACTCTATAGAAGTTATCCCAGAAAATATATTGAGAACAGTGGCCAACAACCCTGGAAAAGTTGCATTTATAGAATTCCATCAGCAAAAGACAAACTCAACAACAGTTTATGCACAGTTTCTGTGGCTGGGAGGGTCTGCATGATGTGTATCACATTATCTGCCCACATACAAGTCCTGTGTGGATGCCTGTGCAGGCCAAAATTTGAAACTGTACTGTACAACAAGCATGACATCTGTGCATGTGCCAGAACTGGATGCATCTTTTGTGCTCTGCTGTATTCCACATCACTGATCCTATTCTTGCTAAGCGAATTGCCTCCTGATTATTTTGATTCATTTATTTTTATTACCTTTTCATCTTATTCAGCCAAATTCAATAAAAAAGGACATCTTTCTGTACATATAAGAGTGTCATTGTGCTGTAGTTTTGGTTAAGATTATGGAAAAAAATGTCAGTAAATTCTGTTGCTATAAGACCAGGCCTAACTCTGGTGTCACTTCTGTTCAGTTGGTGGATGCTGTGGTTGGTTTGTTCTACAGCCTTTATGAAACAAAGTGAATGTGTATGCTGACTTATGGTTGTTTTTTGTTTTTGTTTTTTGTTTTTTTACCATTGTCCTATTTGACATATGATTGGACCTTGTTTAAACCAAGTTTTGTTTTCGGTGTCATGGAGTTTCATTGCTGATGAGATATCAAAAAATTGACAAGAACTAGTTGAAACTGCCCTGGGCTCCAGTGGCCACTTCATTATTTCTGGAACGGTGCCTTGTTTGGTTGTTGTTGTTGTTGTTGTTTTTAACCTGGCTGAGAGCTTGGGAGTACAGTAACATCTAGAGGTGTGCCCGCTGAGTTTCTTTTTTTCTGTCAACCCTTTCATCCCAGAAGTGCACTGTACACTCACATTTTTAACAGTGCATGAAGAGTTTTTTTTCTGCTCTGGTCCACAGCATTCCTATGGATGTTGTTTTAATGGCTTAGAAGGCTGCTTTAGATATTTCAGTCCCTCTTAAGCACAGATCCACCTGTAAAATCAGGTCCTTTCCCTGAATCAGTTATGATATCTGCTGATAAAGAGGCAATGTAGACAGATTGAACACCAGTAGAAAAAAATACCAGGCTACAGGTTCGCATTACTAATATGATGTTCCTCTGTACTCTGTGTTCGTTAAAGTATTAAGCACCATTGGTCATCCATTACTCACTGTTATCATTAATTCCCTTTCCTCTGTTGGGGCCTTAGCCACTTTAAGGTCACCTCTATCAGCTTTCATATTTGGTAACAAAACTGTCCTCATGAGATTGTGCTTGGATATCATAGTTTGTTACAATTAAATTCTAACAAAATGGAAGGTCTGGTCTTTTCTCACCAAAGCAGACCTTTGAATTTAACATCACTTGAATTTCCTGGCTTTTAGCTCAAAGGTAGTTTTTAGAATGCTTGTGGCCATTTTTGATTCCCGAACTTTGAGAAATATGTTAAGTCAATTATTCTGTTATTTTCATGTAAGAGAAATTACAAAGCTCTGTCTCCTCTTATCTTTCCTACAAATCATCTGTTGTTTTGACTCCTCACATCTTGACTATTTTAATGCTCTGTATTCTTTTTGAAGTCAAGCTTAGGCTCAAAGGTCAAGATCTGTAGTGACTGAATCTTTTCTAATCTGGCTCATAGATCATAGAACAGTTCCCCCCTGGAGGTTAGATCAGCCAACTCTGAGTCTTTTAAATCTAATCTCAGAATCCTTAAATTCAGATACATTGCTGCTTCCTTAACCAGGCTTGTTCCTATTTCTTTCTCAACTGGGACAGAGTATTTAGAAATGTCTGCTCTTGCTCCAAAATAATACAACTGAATACAACTCAACTGCCAAGACACCACCAATACTACACCCTCAACATTTATGGTAGAGTGTAATTACACCATTCTAATGGCATCAGAAACAAATTTCCACATTAGTGCTGAACCTTGACATTAGACAAACAAACAAACACAGCAAAAAAATAAAAATAAATAAATAAATCAGACAGAAGCTACAGGAACTTGTCGGATAGGGTTGGCTCTACAGTCCATTCTGTTGACTATAAAAGAAATTTGTTTTGTTGTTTAGGGAGAATGAAACTCTGTGGAGGGAGATCTCAGATCTGAGACAAAAACATGCCCACCAACAACAACTCATCAAAAAGGTGAGCATCACATCACGTAATCTGGTACTGTATTCACATACTGCAAGTAACTCTACCAGAATAAGCAGTATTCCTGTTTTTTTTTCTGAAAGAAATTTGATTGCAATTCAGTAGTTCAAACCTTTCACAATCCATTCAACAGGAGAAAAAATGTTACCTAAACAGTCCAAACAACTTTTGTGAGTGGTGCATCCTTCCCAGGAGAACAATCTTTGTATGTGTAATGTTATTATGTTTAGGAGGAATTAGAGCTTTCTGTTCAGTCTCTCCACCGCTAGTATATTCTGAAAAACCCAATGTTTCAGAATAAGCACGGGTAAACCAATATCAGTGCTGACTACTTAATGCAGCTCCATCTTTATTAAAAGTTTCCCTGTGGTAGACTGATTAGAAACATAACAGAACAAGTAATTTTATTTAGTGTTCATTTAAACATTTTTGTTTACATGTCAGCAAATATGTCCAATGTAACCAGCAGGTGTTATATGCATCTATCTACAAATTTTCTGTTGGATCTTACAGATTGTTATTTTTTTCAGCTCATACATTTTATCGTCACATTGGTACAGAACAACCGCATCCTGAATTTAAAACGCAAAAGGTGAGTTCACACTGAGTTACATCCCTCAGGTGAGATTATAGTGAGAGTGATCCTCCAATTACACAGGTCCTGCACCTGCCAGAGAGGCACTGATGCAGTGATCAGTGAGTAGTATGTGTTCTCAATAAACCATCACCAATTGAGGTTCCTTATGGAATACAGACCTATCAAAGACCTATCAAATTTACAATACAAAATGAATTCCAAATTGACAGCTTGTATGTCATTTCTGATGTTGTGGTTTGAGTTCTCACTTAAATTTTATTTGTTTATACATTGCCAAATCACAACAGAAATTATCTCAAGGCACTATCACACGTCCTACACACTTTTTGTAGGCCATGTGATCACAAACTGTCTGTGGTGATCATAATAACAACCTGTTCCATGTAATAGCTACATTTGGAATCAAAATTATGCTTTGTGTTTTGAAAAGTGTTGTCATCTGTTTTGTTTGTGTAAATAAGGAAGCTGCAACTAATGATTTTCATTGTGAGTTGGTCTGTAATGGTGAGTTAATTGGTTTTGATTAAATTATCATTAATTTGCAAAGATAAAACGGAAGAAAAGAAATATCCTAGGTTACTAGCAATTTTAACTTTATCTGTATGATTTTTATCCATTATTCAAGTTGTCATAACAATTACATTGTAAATCAAGTAACTGTTTCAGCACTCTCTCAATGTAAACTCTAGTCTATATAAACTTTAAATGTTGATGTGTTATGGTCTTTTTGACAGGCCAATTCTTATGAACAGCAATGGGAAGAAGCCCAAATACATTCATCAGATCTATGATGACAAAGTGTGTGTGGAACAGGTCAGTATATAGCAATAGTCAAAGTGTTACCTATAGTGAACACATGTGAATCAGTGTATTCTTGATATGATTAGTTATTTCTGATATTTTTTAATGTGTCCTGTAAAGTCATCTGTCAACAGTCTGAATGGTGTGAAGGGCTCAGAGATATCAGATGACGTTATCATCTGCGACTTGACTGAGAGTGATGCTGAGGTGACAGCTGAGATCACAGAAGGGTCACCCAGGGCCTATGAGCAGGGGTAAGACTATTTACCTTTGACCTCTTAAGTATCCTAATTAGTGTTCTTAAACCATCCATCTGCAAGTCATACTGGTGCTCCTAATTATAGAATTGAGCAGTGCAATCTCCAAAAATGGTTGCAAAATGTGAGTTAATGGTAGCAGTCTGAAGTCCTGCATTAACATGTCATCCAGAATCATTGACATTTGCTTCCATCAACTCAATCAGTCAACCTAAACAAACTGTTAACTGTAAGCGTCTTCAAAGTTCTTTAAAAAAGTAATGGAAGAACATCTTTAGGGACTGAATGGTTTGTTGTTCTAATTCAGTATTAGGGAATTCTTATTTCAACAAAAATTTAAATAAGTTGATATTGATATAACTAAGTGGTCAGTAATATCTTTATGTTTGAAAATGTCCTCCCTTAGTGATGTAGAAATTGTGGAAGTAGAACTGGACAGTTGTGCGGTGCTGCCAGCTGAGACGGAGGTAAGCACCACCTGTACAGATGACATCAAACAGACAGGGGCCAGTGTGTCAGCAGCAGCAGATGACAGCCAGAAAAGCAGCACTTTAAACAGCAGTGGACCAACTAGCAGTGCCCTGCAGCTCAATAAACCCTCAGGCCTGAGTCTGGAGGACCCTGTCAAGATGATGGACTCCATACTGAATGAGAATGGTGCAATTTCACAGAACATCAACCTGCTGGGCAAGTAAGTGCCAACCTTGATTAGAATTCTTTTTATTTAAATATATATTAAAAGGCTTAATAATGTTGAATGGCAGAATGGTATGAGCAAAACCATGTTTTTAAAAGGCTGGTCAGTATGTAGAAAAATCCTCCACTCATTTTATATAGACAGCTGCTTAGCCGTATTGTCAGTGATACCATTTTGCTGAATTGAGCTGAAAATTAACATGGACCACAGTATTAATATACACACATGCACTGTGGACCTGGATAGCTTTCAAGCTTTTTCTTCATTTTCCTGCAAGGTGAACTATGTGTAGTACTGCACGTTCTGTTCCTCAACCTTCTTTTTTGTAAATGGTCAGTAATACAAGTCAACTTACTGCACTGCTCTTTGCCTCAAGATATCCTGCCCCAGAAATTAAAACTCCATATTTATCACCCCATACTCTCCAAACAGTGTTCCATTACACCCATCAATGACCCATTATGTGTTTTCTTCACAAAGAATAACAAAGAAATTCTCTCTTAAATGAAATTCTCTCTGCATTGAAAAATACTGATACTGCCTTCTATCTTATACCTTAGACCTATTCATATATGTTTTTTTTTTTGTTTGTTTGTTTGTTCTGATGTTTTTTTGGTGGCTCATATGATCGTTAATATTCAAGAATTTCTGCCATATGGAACAACTACTGGACATATGTTGACAAAGCCGTATAATAGCCTATATAAAATATAATAGTCTATATGAACAACAGCAAAGTGCAAACATTATGATCCTACAAATATATTTTATTAGAAGTCGTCAGCATGACTGAGTTCCTTGTTGGAGTTTCTAAACGTTGCTATATAAATTGTGCCTAGTGACATAACTTTTGTATTACATAAGCTTATGTAAAAAGGGAAAACTTATTTTCACATGGTTATGGGTGGAAATTTTGATAGGGACGAAAATCTTTGGAATTGGTGCAGTTTTGATCAAGAACAGTGTACTGGAACACTGGAGCTGCTGGAATACTGCTGCCTTGGTCTGTTCGTTTGCACCGATTCTAAAGATTTTACAATCATTTACATGGTAATAAGGTCATAAGGCAAAACAAAAAAAAAAAAATACCTAAAAAAATAAATAGAGTTTTCCTTTCAGTTGTCAACATATTTTATATGTCACACAATAGACAATTTATATTGGATATTCCAGAAACCTGGCCAACAGTTTTTGGTTTTAGATAACCGTTATCTTACAGTTATTGGAGTCACCCAATGTATGATCTGAAAGACCCTCTAGCAGACAGCTGTAGTAGAAGTTCTGCAGTGCACCAGTTACTCTAGAGGAAAGGAAACAAAACCACCAATGTGGGACTGATAAGCAAATATGATAAAGTAGGCCTTCTGGTATGTCAGTCAGGCCTTCCAAGTGTTTATGACAAGAAGAATTAGTTGTTATTGATGGAGCATGGTTTTTGTGCGTGTGTATGCATGTGTCTTGTCAGGGTGGAGCTGATGGACTATCTGGACAGTATTGACTGCAGTCTGGAGGACTTCCAGGCCATGCTTTATGGAAAACAGTTCGGCATTGATTTTGATACCATGGAGGTAAAATGATGCCACTTATACATTCATTAGATCAATACCTCCTTAGACTCAAAGTATTTAATCATTTTTATTTCAGCGCTATGGATAAGGTGACACACTGTTGGCAATATAACAGTTTTCACACATTGCCACTGCCCTAAGATGGCATGGTAGCAGAAAGTGTTGTAGCAGTGTAAAAGTTAATATCATTATTGCCAATTCATAGACATGCAAAAAAGTAATAAAAGGATTTTCTTGAAAAAACACTTTAGAAGATACCCCCTTGATTTGTGAAACATAGACTACAGCCTCATTTTATACATGTTGCGCAATATACTGTACAGCCATGTCAATATTGTTGACTATAAAACAGATTTGGTAAAACCTATCCTTTAATCCACATCCACATCTAGCTATTTTTTTGTATTCATCATTTCCTCTCTGTGCGTTTTCAGGAGAGTGTGTCCTCCAAAGAGAGCACTGCACAGCTAAGCAGAGGTAGAACAGAGGAAGACAACACAGGTGTGTGAAGGATACTGTCTCTTACCTGGACAATGCAGATGCTTATTTTGCCATGTATATTTACAGACAGAGGCTTCAGAAAGTATTCACCTATTTGTTCACTTTAAATTACAAGTTAAAAGCTTAGTGGAGGTGACATTGTCGTCATGTGACTGTGGTTTGGTTATAGCCTAATGTTAGCCCTTTACTTATGGTGATTCTATTCTGGCTTCAAAAATCATAACAATGGTGTTTGCTGTTTGTGAAGATTATCCTGCTGAATGTGTGTCACAAATTTTTAATGGTCACTCCGCTTATTTTCTGCAATAATCGAAAGCCCAATGAAAAAATCCTTTTTGTCAAGGACACCAGGGTGATGCTAACTTTGGCATTGGCCTACAAGAATTACTTATCACCATGCCACTCACTTTATTCATTTTTCTGTGGTTCGGTGCAATAGTGCATTATGTCAGTACAAAATTTAGCATGGAGCTGTTTACAACTGTCCTCCATACAACAAATGGTGAATACTGTTTACAATCAAAGAAAGTGATAACATTTAAGGAGATGGTGAGTGTTGTGGTTATTTTCTGTGTTGGACTAGACAGAGTCTTTTTTGACTCCTCCTATGTCTTTGTCTTGTTTTGTCTAGATAAGCAGTTGATCCAGTACACTTCCTGCCCCCTGCTGGCCTTTCTTGATGGTTGTACCCCTCCTCCAGAGCTGGATTTGGGTACTGGCAGCAGCAACAGCAGTAGCTCCTCCAGCACCCACCTCCAGTCCTCCTCCGGCTCCAGTGTTTCTGTAGAGGCTGAGCCGCCCTCAGAGCTGCTGGACACCAACCTGGAGTCGAAACAGCTGGCCCGCAGCTCCCTGATCCGCCTGGAGCCTCTGACAGAGGCAGAGGCCAGTGAGGAAACACTCTTCTACCTGTGTGAACTCAGTCCTGCTGGACTGGAAGCAGACTCCACTCAAATGGACAGAGTGTGAGCAGGAAGGGAACTGACACTGACAGAGATGCTCCTCACACTGATGTTGGTTAACCACATCCTTCCATTCCCCAGACAGTACTGATATTACGTGTTAAAATTCCATCACCTCTCTGACCTACGGTGTGTGTTTGTTGAGAAGCAGTAGCAGAAGTTAAGAAAGCAGCAGGCTGGGGAAAGAATAGCTGCAGTTTGTACCATGTACGCATTTTTACATGTAAGACTTTTGCATTGAGTTTGAAAAAATTCATGAGATACAATAGTAACAACCTCTGGCTGGTTAATAATCCTTTGACCATAATAGATGCAATTTGTATGAAAAATGTCATCAGTCATAAGTCAATGAGCTTAAAGCCTGCTTGAGGCTCAGAATGTTCCATCAACATTATTCTCATATCCCTGGAACACTGATCCTTAATTTACTCATATAAAAATACTTACTGTGGACATACAAGTACAAACAGTTTTATTTACCATAAAAGCTGTCCTAAATCATGTATAGTAAGACTGACTTACAAATTGCTGAGATGCCTGAGTTATTCTGAGTGTAAATGTAACACCGAGATATTTCGTGTTTCTGCCATAAAGCTTTTAAATAGTGAAACATAAGCAGAAATAGGTGAGTTTAAAAGGGAAAACAAACTTCCATGTGTCTGAAAATGAAACCCACTTCTTTGGGATGGGTAAGTGTACTTCATTTAAAAGATTCTGTGAAAGTTTTTTCAATGCAAAGGTCTCAGATGTAAAAACAAAAAAAGACATGAGAGGCACAAACTGGCTGTGAAAGCACAGGGCACCAAGAATTGGATGCCCATCACATAGCTTCATCTCTTCCCTATCAGAAGAGAACATTAGCCTTTGCTCTCATCTGCTCCTCAGTATCTTCACTGCATCACATCTAGTCCTACAACATCAGTGAGGAGGCATCCTTATCTGACTTGTATGAACAGACTGAACCTTTGTATATACTTCTGAAAATCTATTTATTCTGATTTTTGTTTATCTTTTGCTACATGTCTGTCCACAGAGCAGAGGTTCTTCATAAAGCAACATTGTCAGCCAGGGCTTACTTTTCTTTGAGTTCAGACTTGGGAAAGTGAATTTGTTACATTTGTTGAATGAAAGCAACATTGTGGGTAACTGGGACAGAAGGTGATCTTAACTAGAGACTACACATAAACATGTTGAACAAGCAACAGATAGAGATGAAAGAGTAGTTTTATTTTGTGCTGGGACCATAAATACATCACCACAAGGAATGGATTGAGTGTGTCTGAATGTACATCACGAACCAAAGCCAAAACTGTCTGTAGCCAGTGTAATTTTGTCTTTTACCTGTATGTCAGAGATAAAAAATAGTCCTATTGTTTATTGCTCATATGATGTGCAACACCAGTACTATGAGTAATATAACTGGACATGCATGGCAGTACTGAAATGAAGAGTAAAATGTTCAGACTTGCTGTTACCCAGGATACCATTAAGAATATTTGGGTCAGTTGTGGTCACATTTGGTTTTACATGAAACAAAGTTCTCCCACATTCTCAGTTTGAATCATCTTTATCAACCTTTATTGCACAGTAACAAAGACCACAAAGTGAAAAATAAAACCCAACATCCATTCAGCAAGTCTTTAAAGGAACGCTCCCTGATTTTGTTACAGTGCTCTATTAATCCTTAACTCCCTATACCTCCAAGCCCCAAGTTAAGTAAGTCAACACTGTTGACAAAAAATAGATTTGTGGTCACTGTAACAGAATCAAGAAGTTTTAGTGTGTGAGCTCAACTCAAAGCCTGGATGTCACAGTGGAACAGCTGTAAATGATTTCAGTCTCTGTTTCCTGATGTCAATATGTCAATGTCTCAGTATGTTCATGTGTGATAAAGGCAAGTTCCTCTCCTGTCTCTCTTCACTGATATAGAAGTGCCTGCATCCTGTCTCTATTTCCTCTGGCAGAGTCACACTTTTCGACCTCAGATGCTGTTCATAGGCTGCTCATGATGGTCACAGAGGTCATTTGATTTCTCTGTGACCTGCCCACATCCCACAAGCTATCTGTCTTTGTTGTAATAAAACAAATGCTACAGTGTTCATTTGTTGTTAATGTGGAGTGTCATTGCCTCTTATCACACTGGAAAGTGTACGGGACACCATCCAATCACTACTGTGAGGCTCCATTTCAAGTCAGGACACACATTAAGGTTTGAACTATAAATTGCAGCAATATGGATTATGGGTTGGCTGTGTGGCCCTGCTCATGTGATTCTGTCTTGAATCAAACTGTTACTGTAGGGAGCAGATGAAGCATGTAGTCTTGTTTTGTCCAAAAGGACAACATTTTTTAGCCATGTTTTCTCCCGAAACATGCAAAAATAGACAAAAGTCCCCAAATTCTACACTGATGACCACCAAGTGGTTCAAATGGATCTGCGGATGCTTTTCATTTCACGTTCTCTAACAAAAAATGTCTATTTTATATTATATTTTAGTTTTTATTTTTTAACACTGGGGGAAAATTCTTCACATTTATGCTATAACTCATATGCTAATTAACACACAAATGTCAGGATGAAATTATTAGGTGAAATGAAAAGGTCAAAGGTTAGTCCCATTCATGTGAATGTGATCTGTCTTAAAGGAAATCTCATCTTGGAGAGTACAGTATGGAGAGAATCCATAGATTAGTTCCACAAAAGTAAAGTACTCAAAACAAACCCCAGACTCAGATGCTGCAAGAGGCTTTTTGCCTGCGGCAGCAATGATGGAAGAAGATAATGTTGCAATTTAAATCAGCAAAGACATGGCTACAATTTACATGTTCAATAGTCATTCATATTTAGCTCATTTCATATGGCAGTAATTTAATAGAATATTCTATCCTGTTATTGTTACTGGCCAGTTGCAATGCATGTGTCCTCCCAGGTGATTAGAATTCACTGCAGCTACAGTGAGATTGCTCCTTCCCCCATGTCTCTCTCTACTGCCTATCTATCTGTTTATCTATCTATCTATATTTGTATCTCTCTCTCTCTCTCTCTCTTTCTCATATAATAAAAATACATCCCTGGAAGCTCAAGTTCTGATGCTGGAAAGCAGCCCACAAAAACCTGACCGTCCTGTAACCAAAAGTCCATTTGTGAAGCAAGACATCACAGAGGACCTATTGAAGATATGGCCCACAGTTTCTTCAAAGAAAGAC
The DNA here is from genome assembly GCF_001640805.2 of Lates calcarifer. Taxonomy (NCBI): domain Eukaryota; kingdom Metazoa; phylum Chordata; class Actinopteri; family Centropomidae; genus Lates; species Lates calcarifer. The sequence continues at coordinate 23,170,279 of NC_066839.1, forward strand.
AAGAGGACAGGAGGTAAAAACTCTGATGACACAAACCTTTCTGTTACCTTTTCTACACAGAACACCAAAAGACAAAAGGCACTAATAAACAGAGCACCTCAGGCTGATGGAAGCCCATTTCAGTACAAGAAAAAAAAACTGCCTGTGTTAAGTCAAAATCATGAGATAAAAAGTCAGAATTGTGAGATAATAAGTCTGATTCATGAGATAAGTCAAAAATGATGAGATAATTTTGAAGTTATGAAATAAAAAGTCATAATTATGAGATAACATCAAAATTCTGAGATAATAAATCAAAATTACGAGATAGTAAATTGAAATTATGAGATAATGTTGAAATTGTGAGATTAAAAAATTATCATTGTGAGATGTTGAAATCATGAGATAATATCAAAATTACGAAATAAGTCAAAATTATGACATGAATTGAAATGATGAGATAATGTCGAAATTATGAGATAAAAAGTCATAATTATGAGATAACATCAAAATTCTGAGATAATAAATCAAAGTTACGAGATAGTAATTCAAAATTATGAGATAATGTTGAAATTGTGAGATTAAAAAATTATCATTATGAGATGTTGAAATCATGAGATAATATCAAAATTACGAAATAAGTCAAAATTATGACATGAATTGAAATGATGAGATAATGTCGAAATTATGAGATAAAAAGTCATAATTATGAGATAACATCAAAATTCTGAGATAATAAATCAAAGTTACGAGATAGTAATTCAAAATTATGCGATAATGTCAAAATTACTAGATAATAAATCAAAATTATGAGATAATATTGAAATTGTGAGATTAAAAAATTATAATTATGAGATGATGTCAAAATCATGAGATAAATTGAAATCATGAGATATTGTCAAAATTACGAAATAAGGTGGAATTATGAGATGAGAAGTCATAATTATAGATAATAAGTTGAAATTATGACATAAATTGAAATTATGAAATAATAAGCCATAATTATGAGATCATTTCAAAATTATAAAATACTTTCACACAACACTCAAAGTAGCAGTTCTTTGGCATGAGTTCTCCTATTCAACTTGACAATGAAATGGGCCATTGAAGACTATTTTAAACAGGGCTTTATAACAGATGAAATACTTAATTTGCTTGATGATTCACACTAGATTATATGGAGTAAACACACCCTTGTGTAGACAGCAACTGGAAACATCTGGTCAGTCTCATGGTTACTTTATTTAGGATGACATATTGTTGGCATGGTGAAGACAACTTGGTGCACCACTGGAGTGCATGCAGACTTTTCCAAATTATTATCTCAATTTCAACGTATCATGTCATGATTATGACTTACTATCTCTTTGACTTAATGTCAGCAGTTTTTTTCTTATACCGGTGGAAATGAGCTTCCATAGGCTGAAAACATTTGAACATTAAAAAAAAAAAAAAATTGCAGATACAAATGGTATTACTGTAACAGCTGAGAAAGATACTGTCTGTGTGTGGCCAAGACAAAGTACAGAATTTTCTAATCACTCTTAGTTTAAGAAATACATTGTACACAGTGCTTTCTTTATCTGCATTATCTGTATTATACTGATAGTCTGCTATGTTGCCTACTAACTGACACTATCTTGTATTAATATACTCATAATTCCTTAGTTGAACCTCAAGATCAAAGAAAATGCCTCAACCTGTTGAGTCTTACAGTGATCATCTTAAAACAGGTAGTTCACATGCAAAAGATTCTAGATGTCTAAGCCTATGTGTCTTTTTAAAAAAAAAAGTCTAATTAAAAGATAATACAGTGCAGAATTTTTTGTGCTCTGTTCACATTTTAGCAATGTTAAGACAAACTTACAAACTAAGCGATTAAATGTTTTCTCTCAGTACCACCAGTGAAACAAACTGCAATGCAGTGCACTGTTATGATTAGGTAATATACAGAAGTCTATCTATATGGCTTACATTCTGACAGTGAAGGTGTGTTATCTGTTAGCTGTCAGTATCTTGTATCAATATTCTCATAATTCCTTATTATGCAGGATCCTCAAGATCTACGAAACATGCACTGGAATATGTGCACATTAGTTTAACTTGCTTTTGTGATAATGGTGTCAGTGTTGAAAACCTGTCAATAGTTTACTGTAACTTCATCCTGTAACTTTACTTCCCAATATGTATTTTGGGTGACTATCATTCTCAGTGACAATAAATACACCACCAGTCTTTGTAGTTTAACTAATAAATATACAAATAATGGTTACAGAGAAGTTCATAGTTGATAGAATTCATATTAATGGTTATTACATACATCATTTCAGGTATTACCTTTCAGGAACAAGTTATGAGAGTCACTGCTTGATAATGTCACACATCTTACTGTTTGCATAGCTCTTCATCAATTTACTACTTACTTTACTACTTATCTACCGGCTATTAATGGCTGCTGACACTTCTGCCTGCGCTGGTACCATCGCTATGGCAACCGCAAGGACACAAGCATCATCATAAGCATCTTCATACAAGTATCAAAAATATATTAAAAACTGTTAGAAATTTAGGACAACAATAGTGAAAGGGGAGTGTTGTTTTCACTGTCAAAACTAGCATAATACAAATTTATAACAGAACAGGCCTATAACATATTTATATAATGCTGATTGGTGTAAAGGCTGTCTAGCGCATCATAAGACTGGTGCCCTTTGACTAAGTTCAATAGGTAACACGACATTTATGGAAAAAATAATGGGCTAGCTCTGAAGGCTGAAGGCTAGAGTGGGTGATGTCACTGCATCAAATAACACATCTACACAAATAACACGTCTACACAAATAACACATGTCTGTGTTCAGTAAAGTCTCCTGACGCTGGCAGTCACCTGATTTTATCGATAGGAGTTTTGGTTTTTTGAATTATTAGGAGGAGTTCAAGAGGTGTGCAGAGCAAAATCTGACTCTGTAGAGGCTGAGACCTTGATATTGCTATGGCAACCTGTGAGTGCAGTTGGACACAAACAGGTGACTGTGATCAGCTGATCTCTGATGTCTGTGCTGTTTATCAAACTCTTGACTTACTTTTCTGTCAAAATCCTGCTACAAACTGTCTCCACAGCACATAGAAGATATGGATTCACACACAGTTCAACAGTTTTCACTTCAAACAGGTTTTAGAGTAGTTTTAATCAGGAGTAATTTGGCATTTAATTTCAGTTGGTGATAGAAAACACACACAGAGCAGATTTTCAAAGTAAAACATCAGGCCAGATACTGGAATACACAGAGAAAGAGGAGGACACTTAAACACAACATGTACTCTTTAAACACACAAACAGACAGACACACACACATACTGCTGTCAACTACATCTAACACATGGGTCATTCTGCTGGATTCCTCTTTCACAGAGATCACTGATGGGTGAATTATCTTTAAGCAGTGTTTAAGACTTCATACCTCTTTCTCTCCATTTTAAGTGTTTGAGTCAAACCCTCAGCAGCTGATTTTACCTTTCAACTGTTTCTACCTCTTTTACATTTTGACTTCCAACTTTTGATTCTGCATTTAGCTGTTTTTCCTTTCTGCGTGACATCACCCACTCTAGCTTTCTGGCCTTTGACTTTTCCTCAAATTTTTGTGCTTCACCTCTTCTCCATACTGTGGTCATTTTTCACTTTATCTACACAAATAACACACGTCTGTGCTCAGTAAAGTCTCCTGGTGCTGGCAGTCACCTGATTTTATTAATAGGAGTTTTTTTTTTTTTTTTTTTTTTTTTTTTTTAGGAGGAGTTCAAAAGGTGCGCAGAGCAAAATCTGACTCTGTAGAGGCTGATCAGCTGATCTCTGGTGTCTGTGCTGTTTATCAAACTCTTGACTTACTTTTCTGTCAAATCCTGCTACAAACTGTCTCCACAGCACATAGAAGACGTGGATTCACACACAGTTCAACAGTTTTCACTTCAAACAGGTTTTCGAGCAGTTTTAATCAGGAGTAATTTGGCAGTTAATTTCAGTTGGTGATAGAAAACACACCCACACACACACACAGATTTTCAAAGTAAAACATCAGGCCAGATGCTGGAATACACAGAGAAAGAGGAGGACACTTGAACACATGTACTGTGTACACTCACAGACAGACAGACAGTCACACACAACTATCATGTATATATTAACACATGGGCCATTCTGCTGGATTACCCTTACACAGAGGGTGAATTATCTGTAAGCAGTGTTTAAGACTTCATACCTCTTTCTCTCCATTTTAAGTGTTTGAGTCAAACCCTCAGCAGCTGATTTTACCTTTCAACTGTTTCTACCTCTTTTACATTTTAACTTCCAATTTTTGATTCTGCATTTAGCTGTTTTTCCTTTCTGCTTCCACCCCTGTTAGGGTTGTAACTACTCCTGCATACTTTCTGCTACAGAAACCATTCAACTATCAAAAGGTTTAAACTATTAACCTTTTTACATTTATACTTATTGAACTTTCTTCAACTCTTTATGCTTTTTAAAATGTTCAACTTTGTCTACAATCTTGCTATTCAAATGAATGCTTCAGCTGTTGGTTTTAACTTTCAGCTTCTGCATCTACCCTTTCTCTCTGCTAATTTCAGCCATTTTAAACTTCAGCAATTACTTTTGACTTTCAAATTTTAAGTTTTTCTTCTGCATTTCAACAATTTCAGCCTTTCAGCTTTTTCTTCTGTAGTTCAACAATTTCAGCTTTTCAACTTTTCCTTCTGTAGTTCAATAATTTCAGCCTTTTAACTTTTTCTTTTGCATTTCAACAATAATTTCAGCCATTTTAAGCATTGCTTCAGAGATTCATTCAGCTCTCAGCATTCACACGCATTTTCTACAGGAAATGCATTTTCTAGTTAACTAAAAGCCTTTGAAGCCGTTGCTGTCTTATAATACCTTATTTACGTGTTGGTGGGTGGATTTTTAGTGATTCCATGAGTGCTCATTGCAAACTGATCAAGCAAACTGATTAATTACTCTTAGTGAATAGTAGACGGGTTCTTCTATTAGCCTATAAACTGTATATTGAACTAATTGAGAAAAAACTGAGTTCTAAACAATCAATCGATGGAGGTAGATGGTCGCCCACCCTAAGTCCAGTTCTGCTCAAGGTTTCTGTCTCTTCAAAGGAAGTTTTTCCTTGCCACAGTCGCCTAGTGCTTGCTCATGGTGGGATCTGTTGGGTTTCTCTCTGTAAATTTTATAAGATAAAGAGTACGGTCTAGACCTGCTCTATATGTACAGTGCCTCGAGATAACTTCTGTTGTGAATTGGCACTATATAAATATAATTGACTTGACCTGAAAACAATCACAATAAAAAAATAAGTTTAACCAATTGAAAGAGAGAGAAAAAAACTGTTTTATGTGTAGCTAAATGTGGTCCATAAACTTTTGGGTTGTTTACTATTCTACTATAATACAAATAAATCTTTTGGTGATATATGTTTATTCATCTATGAATATTTTTAAAGTCATATTCAAATATTAATATCCTTTCTCCCATAAACATAGTCACTGTCTGCCTACATCATTTAGAAAATCATTTCACCTCTCATCAATATAGACACAATACCACATAATCACAAAGCAAAAGCAAGTTTTTAGAATTTTTTGCAAATTAATGCTAAATGCAGAATCAAAAGTAGGAAGTTAAATTTTAAAAGAGGTAGAAACAGTTGAAAGGTAAAATCAGCTGCTGAGGGTTTGACTCAAATACTTAAAATGGAGAGAAAGAGGTATGAAGTCTTAAACACTGCTTAAAGATAATTCACCGTTAACTGATTTCTGTGTAAGAGGAATCCAACAGAATGGCCCATGTGTTAATATATAGATGATAGTTGTGTGTGTGTGTGTCTGTCTATCTGTCTGTTTGTTAGTGTAAACTGTACATGTTGTATTAAAATGTTCTCCTCTTTCTCTGTGTATTCCAGTATCTGGCCTGATGTTTTACTTTGAAAATCTGTGTGTGTGTGTGGGTGTGTTTTCTATCACCAACTGAAATTAACTACCAAGTTACTCCTGACTAAAACTGCTCGAAAACCTGTTTGAAGTGAAAACTGTTGAACTGTGTGTGAATCCATGTCTTCTATGTGCTGTAGCAGGATTTTGACAGAAAAGTAAGTCAAGAGTTTGATAAACAGCACAGACACCAGAGATCAGCTGATCACAGTCACCTGTTTGTGTCCAACTGCACTCACAGGTTGCCATAGCAATATCAAGGTCTCAGACCTCTACTGTGTCAGATTTTGCTCTGCGCACCTCTTGAACTCCTCCTAATAATCCAAAAACCATAACTCCTATTAATAAAATCTGGTAACTACCAGCGCTGGGAGACTTTACTGAACACAGACATGTTATTTTTGTAGATAAAGTGAAAAATGGAGATGAATGGAGCAGTTGAGGGCTCCTCTTGGTGATCAGAGGCTGCTACCTCAAAAACCGTAAATCCTATGGCTTAGAGAGTTACACTGTGTGACAAAGCACAAAATTATCTACAATTTGAGGTATAAATTCTGTGTGAGAAGTGAAAGGTGTGGGCAGGAGAAGAGGTGAAGCACAAAAATTTGAGGAAAAGTTAAAGGCCTGAAAGCTAGAGTGGGTGATGTCACGCAAATAACACGTCTGTGAGATTTTATCAATAGGAGTTATAGTTTTCGAATTATTAGGAGGAGTTCAGAGGTTGAAGTTTTTAAAGTATAAAAAAAAAAAGTTGAATGCAAGCTTGTCAAAATGTCCTGAATGAGCTGAACATTTTGGATGGTTGAATGGTTTTTCTAGCACAAAGTATATGGGAGTAGTTAGATGCCGAAAAACGTATGGAAGAATAATAATAAAGATTTGAATAACTATAGTGTGAATGCTCAGCACGATTACAATAGGGCCTTTGCACGCTAGTGCTCGGGCCCTAATAGTGATAATGAGGGTGAAACTATAGCCAATACAAATAACACTTGCAATCATATAGCTGTCTGATTAAGCAATATAATCAAATGCATATTGAAAATTGCACAATAATAACCTTTGTTTCTGTTTTTATTTAAAGTACATTTTCTCAACAATTATGATATAATTGGTACTATGGGTACTATGATCAAATATGCTATGACAAATGTGGTATCACTGGAAAATAGTCTCTCTCCCCATAAATGGAAGGCTGCAGTCTAGCACAGTGTAGTATTCAACTAACCTGCTAACAAGGGACTGACTGGGTCAATATTTTTACTCCAGTGAGCCTGCCTCTCCACTCAAAAGTCAGTTGAAAGATCAGAAAGATCCTTTCTCACAGCACACAGCAAACAAGCAGAGCCTATAAAGGACAATCAGAGTGGGGCAAAATTCATTATCAAAGTAAGAATTTCTACAGATTAGATTTCCTTTATGCTTACAACATTGATTTTGTATAAAGAAAGGATGAAACTGTTATATTACTGCTGAGATAAGATTATTTCTTTTGATATGTATTTTATTAGAAATCTACTTCCAAGTGGACAAAGTTTATCTCCAAGGTACTACTGATTTGGGAGCTAAAATTTGAATATGTTGGTCCCTGGGCCTCTGGGAACCTGCCCTGTCAGTTTCAGACAACTAGCTAGAGGAACACTGGAGATATAATCTCTTTCCACTTGGCATACCCCAGGCCCTGCAGTATTGGTCATGGACAGTTTAGACTGACTGGTGAGGCCATCAGTGATCTGGAGTGTTGCAGTGATGATTGTCCTTGTGGAAGTTTATCCCATCTTTACACATGACCTCTGGAGCTTAGCCAGAGTGACCATTGGATTTTTGAGCACCTTTGTTACCTCTTCTCTCCCACATGCTCAATTTGGTGGCCAGCTATTCTACTTATGGAGGCCACTGTGCCCCTGGAAACCTCGGATACAACAAAGTTTTTGTAGTCTTTCATAGATCTGTGCCAATCCTGTCTCTGAACTCTGAGCTAATGTTTGATAATGCTATTTTTAGTTGATCTTCAAATGTTTTAAACTAAAATACTTATGTATAGTCCCTTTAAACTGCTTAGGGGAGTACATTTGTGAACATGTTGTTTCATGTATCCACGAGACAATGAAGTAAAACCAGCCAAGCTAGAGGAACAGATTTATGAGTTAAAAATATTATCAGACACCAAAACACAGCACACTCTTTTTAAGCATGCTGGGGTCGTGGTCCATTTGACCACGATTGTTTATTCTGGTCAGCTGATGAGTTGTAGTGTATGTTCAGTGATTATAAAGGTAACACTACTTTCTTCCATGTACAAATCAGAATGCTTAGATTTAATTTGATCAGTCTATTTTATTTACCTTTTATTTTATTCACCTATTCAAGATTAAAATGAACATGTGGTGCATTGATATATGCTATTAAAGACTGATACTGTATTTTTTTATTTTCTGTTTTCTTTAGAACCATACACTATGCCCACACCCAATCATTCAAACATGTGCCTTGTTTCCAACAAATAACCATTAACCCTTTCATGCACAGTAGTCACAACAGTGGACAGCTATTAAAAAGCTTTTCTTGTATATGCATGGGTTTGATGGTAAAGTTGCACATCAGCCACCACATTGGACACTATAGTGTTGTTCCATACACTTCCAACTATCAAGCCAGCATCCCAGAGATTTCTTTTCTAACACATACTATTGTTCATACAGATGAACATGATTCCTTGGTCATTGTAAATTGCAACCAAGGATAAACCAGATTTGTGGAGGTCCACTTTTTTCTCTGACGTCTTGGCTTGTTTTTGAGCTTCCCATGATGTCAAGTAAACAGATACTGGCTTTGAGGCTTCTACAGCTGTGATGCCATTTTATGGAATTTTCCAAGCTGTTTCATGGCACAGTCAGCTTAGTGTATGTCAACTTCTGATGCACTGAAATTATGATGTGGTGAGTTAAAAAGTGAAGTGAAATAATCTGTCTGTTAAAATTTTTTGGGAAACTTTCTTGTGTCATGCACAAAACAGAACTGACCGACTTGCCAAAACTCAAATTTTCCAAGATGTAATCTGGGGTGGTTAAAAAATTAGTCATAATAGTTTTACTTCAAACTAAGTGTATGTAACTTATGACCTATGACAACAGTCACTCTGATGATGTTATATTCTAAATACATAACTCTGTTACATGTATTTCCTTACTCACCAACACTGCCACAGCTCATTATTTTTTAGTCACTTCGTTACTGCCAGGTTCGTCTGTACTAACGCTCATTCTGTCAGAATATACTATGAAACTCTAGGCCTCACAGTTAAAGTATGTGGTCACGCTACAAGGAGGCAAGAAACAAAACACTTGGCTTAATTTTCCTTAGCTTTATTAAACGACTTACAATATACTTTTACATGTCAAAGAGAAAAATCATATTCCGATAAAAGCACAGAAAAAACAAACAATGTGTAGCCACAATCTCTGCTACGTCTGTGAGAAACTACATGCTAAGGCTAAACACCACCAAATAACTTATTTAGAAGTTTTCAAACAATCAATTTCTATTTTACATTAAAGTCAAAATTCAATGCAAATCAGAAGCAACAAAAGCAAGAATGTTGTCTGTTATGAATGTGCTGAGGAGTGTGCAAGCTGCAGAGTAAACACACAGCTGGTAGAGCTTTAACACGACACCACGTAACTAACTCCACACACAACACTACACAGCACTGCTCATACCTAGTGATGGTACTAGTTGGTGAACTACAATGAGTTGCTATCTTGCCTTCATCTCTCAGAGCCAAAGCTGGAGTGCTGCTCATACTTATTTTACATGTGACAGCATTTCCATATGTAATACAATAGAGTTAGACTGCTGCTGCCCATGGGGGTAACACTGACCAGAGACATCATAATCCTTGTAAAAGCTTCATATATAGCTACAATAATGTCACATCAAGTTTTAAAGGAAAAGCATGCAGCCCTGTCTTTATAGCAAGGAAACAAAATCATTCACAAGGATCGCAAAGGATACAATGGCAAGAGCATGGTCGGGGGGGCACTACAACAGGCTGCTGAGGATTCACAATGACATTATACCAGATGAGACTGGGCTGCAATCAGAGCCGAGATGGGACTAACATCCTTGTTGTCTGTCTAGTCATCAGCCCTGCAGCGAGAAAGCTGCAACAGTCTGTACAAATGAGCCACAGCTACCAAACAAAACAATATGAAATATTCCAGCCAGTCTGATTGCAACCGCGCCTCCTCCAGTGTTAACTGATGCACTGTTGTCTACCTACTATTTTACTGACTTTGTTGAAACAAAACATGGATGAGCAGTGGGACAGTGCATTTTTCAGTCAAAATCTCTGTTGACCAGGACCAGTGGAGCCACCAGTGTCCACACATAGAGGGCGATGCAAATCCAGCTGGAGGAGATCTTCACCCACACCGATGGCCACTTGCTGGTCATGGCCTCATAGTTGGAGTCAGGGCTGCACACAACAGTGAAACATGTCAGCTGAAGGATTTATGCTTTGCTGCTATCAGTCTTGATTCCAAAATATATAAATTACAATACTTCAAAACTACAACCGCCTGTTATTTTTGTTCATGAAGCACAAAGTGCAAAAAGTGGATAAGGTGAATATGATCAGCGTGTGTGGTGATCACTGTTGGCAGTAACAAAAGTATAACACGTTACTGCTTTTGGCTGTAACTAATGGCATGACTTATTACTTTTTCAAAATAACACAATCACAATTATTGAAATTTAAACATGCTTGTTACTTGTTTGATGAAATGGACAACTGCAGATTACAGCAGACAAATCACTCAACTTTATGGTGTGTCAAATGAGTGGATCAATCAATCACCATTATCCCACACAATGGCCGACACTCCCAATAACACAAGCTTTTCCTCTTTGAAATGTGGACATTATTTTTCCCTCCTCAAACTTCAGATGTTTATCTAAAGGAATAAATCTCAAAACCATAAAATGTCAGATCAGTCCACATACTACAAGTAAACCATGGGGTGGCAGCAAAAGGTTTGATTTTGTTTTTATACATAGTACTATGTATGTCCGTATGTAGTACGTGTACGTGTACATTAATGTGTATATTAGGGAGGATGTTCCCTTTCTCTTCTGTGCCATAGAGCTCCATCATGAACACCCACCCACTGTAGTTTATTTTGACTGTCCTAAATACTCAATAGTGCATCAGATGTGGCTTATTCCACCGCTGAAAATACCACCCCAACATATGCACTATTTCCTCCTCTTTAAGTAATGTTTGATAATGTAATGTCTTGTGCAGTGTGAAGCATACCTGTACCAGTTGGTAAGCGTCATCATGATGTATAGTGATGCCAGGAACAGCATGAAATGGAAAAAAGAGTAGGAGTAGGTGACACCGTCCTTCTCATTGTCCACAGCTCTGTTGAGACCGCTGCCCTCCTCGTAGCTGTCAGTCTGAGGCCCGTCCTCAATCAGAGCTGACTCGTCACTGGTCAAAGTCAGCTTGTTCACCTGGGCATTGGATGAATTACGAATACTGATGGACAAACAAAGGGAAAGAGAGTCAGTCATTTTATGCACCAACTATCAATCTGCAGGTTTGTACTTCAAGCTGTTCACTCATCTGTGTTTCACAGGTTGATAACTGCACAGATAAGGACTTCCTCACCTGGAGTAGAGGACACACATGAGGAAAAGGATCAATCCCACAATCCCCTGGGCATCCCACCACTGAACCACATGGTCCTGACCAGCAGGACTGGTGCTGTTCAGCCCAATAATACCCAGAAGGCTCGGGTTACATTTCCTGTCTGTGAGAAATAAAAACAAACTTACTGCTGGTTTCACTTCATGATCATTGATTGGTTACTGTAGGCCATGTGGGCTGTATTCAGCACAATAGGCTTTATCTTCTCTTCTGTCACAAAGCTCAAAGAGAAAAAAGTGCTTATCAGCATCATTTATCCAGACTGCAATGCGTAATGATGAATGACTAGAAATAGGACAAAAATGAGGCCTCTTGTACATATCATCATGATATATAATGATCAGGTGCAGTTGCTGTGTAGCTTAATTTTTAGAGGACAATGTTAGAACTTATTTTCTTAGGTTTATGATACATAATGGAAGAAAGCAGCTTCCCAGGCCAACTTTTAGTAGTAACATGACTTCTTAAATGTTATATACAAGAGTAATCTGAAGGGGTTTTAGAGAAACCCCCAAGACCATTTTGTGGCTGAGTCTACAGCTGACAGAATTTCTAACTGGCTTTTTGTACTGTAAACAATATCACTGCATGTGAGGAGAAGCTGTGCTTCGTCTGCACTATCAGCCCTCCAACACACATTACAATAACCAGGTTACTACTGAGCATGAAAACAACTTCTCTGATTTCCTGTGTAACCTGATTTCTCTAGGTGAGCAAGTTCCTTGCGTGCAACACAGATGCTGTCTGATCATCTGATTACTTGCGTATTTTGTAACATCAGACTTAACACCAGTGACTATCCTTTTGCCTTGATTTCTGCTGGTAACGTAGTAAGAAAACCTTTCATATTTCACCAAATCTCAAAGAGAACATATCAGGGTGAAAGCAGCACAGGTGCCTACAGTACTGTTGATGTAACTGGGCAATTGGAGTTCATAAAAGCCCCAAATACAGTATGAACATTGTCTTACCAGGCTCATTGGTCATGGCAGACCAGGTCAGATACATGGTGTACAGGGTAACCAGGGAGGACTGCAGCAAGCCAGACCTTGGCTGGGACTCCTTCATCAAGAGAACACAAAGCATTAGCAGAGTAAAAATTCAAGCCAACTCAAACAACCAAAAGCACTCAGCTCAGAGTGGCGAGTTCAGCTCACATCTGGAAGTGAAATGACTTTAACAACTATTTGTGTATGACAACATTCCTCAGTATAAGACATCTGGTGAGGGAGCCCATGACGTATTTCCCTATCCTGAGATTAGTCACACACCTCTCTGCTCAAACATAAATATAAAAAAAAGAACTGGTGCGAACCTGGATCTGAGGCAGGATGGACATGACAGAGGCAGCAATGCAAAGGAGCATGTTGATACTAATGAAGACCTTGTTCTCAGTGCAGCCATCAGAGTGGGTGTAGTAGACGTAGAACATGACCAGAGACACCAGAGACAACAAGTAGTTCACAGCAGTGACTGACAGCAGAGCTGTGAACACAAAGCACAACTTCATTACATATAGGTCTGGCAAAATAACAGAATAGGCTTAAAGGCTTACTGTCAGACCATTAATCAAGGATCATCATTATTAAAGAGGTTACTTATTGTAAGCTCTTTACCTGAAAGCTGTAAGATCTTCTGATTGGATCTTTTCCTGTATGCATGAATACCTTACCATTATTGTTTTACATTTCACTATTGTTAAGAGAAGGTCTCAGAGCTGATCTCTTCCTGACAAGAATAAATACATTCTTGAAGAAGTACTGACTACTTGATTACATTTTCCCAAGCAGAGAGCATGCTTAATGGTAAAAATGGCTAATAAGACAGATTTAAATTTTTTCTCCTTTGTGGACTTTGCGGTCTCCACAAGAGCTGTTCATCACATCACATAAAACAGCCAAACACAGCTGGCAAGCTGTAAATAACAAAGAGCTCTTAGAAGATTGTTGTAAATCAAGTTTTAATTTGTATGTTTAGCATCAATAATAACACTGTCGCAATACCTGCATACCAGCAGCGGGAGTTGCCCTCCTCCATCTTCTCCACCCAAGACTCATTCCAGGAATGGGCAAAGTCAATGAGTAAAACCAGCTGGATGAGGATGAAGCAGAAGGCTCCAGCCATGCCAACATAGAACCACACTGTGAGAGAGAGAGAGGAGTACTTGACTTTACTTGACTGTACACTGTGCAGATTTTTAACAGCAAGAATCTCCTCACTGCTGCTTCAAACGGAATTAAAAACCATAACGAAGACACAAATCCATCTAAAACTGCTGTGGAAACAATGCTGGCCAGCAAAAGCTTATCAACAGATATTATCACATACCTTGAAATTTGGTGATTCACACATTCAGATTTTGTAAAAATGCAGTGTCACGAAACTCTGGACTCTTTTTCTTTGTTCATGACATTCTAGAGCTGAATGATTTTTGCACTGTATAGACAGCAGGAAAATGTACAGACCATATGTTGTTTTTTTATGTTTATATGGGGCAACAGTTACCAGTGGTGAAAGGACCCTCGGAGATGAAAAATGATCCAATAGTTATGGCAGCAGCTGCAGCAAACTTAAAGAACCAAAACCTGAAAGAGACACAATCAAAAAATTAGTGTCCTGACAATCACTTACAACAGTTCTTAAATCAGTCTCCGGTAAAACAGGAGGATTAAACTCTTAGTACAACTTAGATAATCAGCAAAAAATTAATCACAGATTAATGATGCAAGTCATTTATCCAAAAAAAAAAAAAAAAAGACAAACATCCTCTCATTCCAGCTTCTCCAGTGTGAAGATTTGCAACATTTATGTTTTGTGTCGTTGCAAACAGAATATCTTTTGGTTTTGGCCTGACTTTTTAAATAATAAAATATGAAGTAAAGTATGAATGTTTGTCATATTGATTCGCATAACAGGTTACCACAAAATATTGGAAGCATCATCAGTGTCTGTAATTCAGATAACAGATCCAGTAAGGTGTCAGCAAAGCTTGACTTAAGCAGACAGGCAAAGATGTAGATAGATGGATGCTGACTCACCCATTGTGCAGTGCAGCACGGGGGTCCTGGCTGCTCTTCACTTTTATCATGAGCAGAGAAAAGAGCAGAAAGAACATGGCCATCCCAAAGCAAACGCGGTACACTGCCTTGTATCCAACCAGCACATCACAGTTCACATGTCCCTCCACACCAGGAATAGACAAACCCATCCCTCCTTCACAGAAACCTGGAATCTACAGCAGCACACAGAGCAGAAGCTAATGACTTCAAATCAGAGGTCACATGCAGCATAAAACAAGATAAGTTACACTCAGTTAGAACAGCCGTTTATTTAACTCTTATCACTTTGGGGACATCTTCTCAAGCCCATCAAGATCAGACAGAAAAACTAACTCTTTATCAAGGGAAAGGGGTTAAGTCCTTAATTTCACTAAAAATCAAGTCACAGTCAGTGTCACTTTAAGAGCCTTTGTGTTCAAATTTGATCATTGCAACAGGAGATACTATAAGATACTGTAAACAAAAATAAACTGGAGGTTCAATGACTTTGCAACAGACAATTGTACATTATGTTTAGAAAGCAGTAACGTAATTCAAATTTGAAGTCTGAAACTCCAGTATGCTGGCCTCATAAGCCAAACATAATTAACAATCCCAGAGTATTCCAGAAACATCTTTAAGTAGGCACACTGAGATGATCTGTCAGTTGTACAGATAACACCGGAACTTATACCTATACCTAATTGCAAAACAGCTGTTTGCTTCAGCATTGCATGAGTCAGCTTGGCCTTAGTATTTTTTTTGTCATACTGGGGAGCCACTACAAGTTAATTGTGTATCATCTCATTGTGTATCACCTCTAATGTTCCTTTAGGTCAAAGAACCTGGCACAAAAGAGAAAAATGTGCAGGGGGGAAGAGACATAAATAGCACCGTTTGGTATATTGTCTGTATTTTATGTATAGATCGCTACATACCTTCTTCAGCTGGCCCTCCATGCCGGGCATCAACATAATGCACGCAATACCCACTCCCAGCAGCAGGAAGAAGGCATAGATGAGCCGAGTCACCGTGGAGTTATTTCCACTGGGGCAGCACCGACAAAGCAGGCAGGGGGCGCTGCCGCACAGGCACGGGATCTGCAACACATTAGAGGGGAAGTTGTTTACGTGAACATAAGAGGGTGAGATGAGGCAGCAGGGCCTGCTGACTGATACATGACTCTGTTTACATGTTGTGATGTCGCAACAGCGAACTTAGAACCCGGCTGCTTTGCTGACAGCGATTGCAGCTGCGTGTTCTCATATTTGACAACCACCGCATACTCTCGATAACGCCACACATTTCGCGGTCCTACGGCACCCTAAAATAAAAACAAGGCAGTTCACCGATCCTGATGGAGACAAAGGCAGACGCCGTGTGTGTTTGCTTCGCTAACCACAAGACCCAATTCCTGCTCCATAAATGTGTTACTCACATCATTTGTCATCTGAGACTACAGCTGATTGCCGAGTAGATGCTTTAACTGTCTGAGGTTACGGTGTGTTTACTGTCCATCGCCACGGCCTGTCACTGATACTGCGCACTCATGGTAGCTTGTGTGAAGACGATGAACATGATTGCAGACAGAAACATGACATTAGCTGCTGTAAGCGTCAGTACGAATAAGGTTTACTCACCCAGCTCGCCATGGAGCACAGTCCCAGAACAGCTCCCATGATCGCCGATGTTTGTCCCTTAATTTGGTGTTAGATCTGAAGCTGATCAGAAGATGGAGGATGCTCTACCTCCTCCTTCGTTCTTCTTCTGACCCATGGCTCAGTAGTGCAGATACAGGTCTGCGTTTTGCTGCCCTCCACTGGAAGACTGCAGCTTTCTCATCTCAGTCTCATACGCTGATACAGTTTCCCTGAACGTATATAATCTACGTCCTTTTCTTTCTGTGGTGGAAATCTGAAAACAAAGTTTATACACGACAATCTTGTCTTTGTGTGTTTATAAATTGGGCTTTTGCAAAAGACAGCTGTCCCTGGTTGCCAATGAAGAACAAAGCTCTACCAAATAAGTAACAATCACAGACGTCTGGCGGTGAAAGTTAAAAGTTAAACTCAGATATATCTATAATAACTCAAACTATACATTATACACACAATAGCCTACATCGAGCATACAAAAACATCAGAGTTTACTTTCGTTTGGTGTAAGCGTCGAAAGGTAAATGTTCTGTTTTTATTTTGAAATGGGTACTCAAATAACTTTCTCCTGTATTTCTGTTGTGTCGCTTCTTCACCGTGCGCTCGCGCAGCCTAAACAATAACATTTATTCATTCACATTAAGACAATGTGATGACGGTCTGTCTGCAACCTGTCTCATACTCAGCCAGTTGCTGAATAAAACTCCACAGGCGAGTGATAAATTTAATAGCGCGAGTTTGGACAGCTACCGTATGAGAACGCAATTTGTCATTTTATTTTTATGTTTCTATAAGAGACTCTGACTTGGTTGTTGCGGCCGTGACACACAGTTGTGTGTGTTTATCATGCTGTAGCTTGCACGCAGCTTTGTAACATGCAATGTGGAAGTGACACTGTTGTTTTTAATGTTAAAAACACGCTGCTGAAACTATCAGACTATCCTTCACCTTAAGAAGTGAAGCATTGGCTTTCACTGCTTCCTGACACCCAGGCCAGTTTTTGAAGGCCAGTTTTTCCCGTGCATCTCTCTCTCTCTGTGTGTACCAGCTGCAGCTGTTTAGTGAGATATAGCCACACAGATAAAGTAGTGTTGCCCAGTTTCCAGACTGATATACACTCTCACTATTAATGACTAATAAATGGTTATATAATCAGTGTAGTTACTGCAACTCTGAATTGACAGGGATTCTGTTCAATCACAAAGAATCCAGTGATGTGTTCATGGTTGGTGGATGATAGAATTGAGCATAAGGATGGCTTTCTCTCCGAAGCATGTAGTGCGCAGCACCCAGGCTGCTTATAATATCAATGTTAAGTTGATTATTAGCTAACAAGGCAGCACGAGTTGCAGTAACTACATTAATTATATGACCATTTATTAGTCATTAATAATGACAGTGTAAATCAGTCTGGAAACTGGGCAACACTACTTTATCTGTGCGGCTATATCTCGCTAAACAGCTGCAGCTGGTATACAGAGACAGAGAGAGACGCACAGGAAGAACTGCCCTTCAGCGCTCATGCGCTGGGCGTCGGGAAGCAGTCAAAAGCCGATGCTTCACTTCTTAAGATGAAGGATAGTCTGACAGTTTCAGTGGACTGTTTTTAACATTAAAAACTACAGTGTCACATCCGCATCACACGTTACAAAGCTGCGTGTTATCTACAACACGATAAACTGTGTGTCACGGCAACAACCTGTCGGGCTTTCCCTCATCTTAAGATGAGGGACACCGATAGTATAGTATAATATAGACACACAGATAAAGTGTGAGAAAGTCAGTCTGTTGTAATGGCTCTCTGTATAGACTATAAACTAATTTTCTCTCTCTAAGATCATCCTGTCAGTCCTTATGCTCAATTCTATCACCCACCAACCGTGAACACATCACTGGATAATGTCCAATCTCAAAGAAGAGCTATTGTCCCTACTTGTGAAATGTTGTTGTGTTTTCTGGAATGTTGTTGTGTTTTCTGAAATGTTGTAGTGTTTTGTGAAATGTTGTTTTGTTTTGTAAAATGGTGTAGTGTTTTGTGAAATGTTGTAGTGTTTTGTGACTTGTCGATATGCGTTGACCTCAGGGCCACCGTATAGAAGGGATACGGCAGCATCATGATCATATAGAGATTCACACTACACGGCACTATCTAAGTTACATAGGATAATAGCTGAGTCTACAGACAGCACATAGAGGTTAAGAGGAAAAATTCTCACCTGCCTCAAAAAGAAAGAAAGAAAGAAAGAAAGAAAGAAAATTGATAATGTGTGATTTTAAGCTAAGATGACACGTTTGCAGATTACCTTTGTCATTCAAATCACAGTGCTGAGCCTATTACTCAATATGATTTTTACACAGGTTCCAGGTCGTGTCAACACTATCGAACTGGATAGCAAAGCTTAATGCCTGTCAGAAATACAAAGTCTTCACACATGTCATTGAAAACCATTAAAAATTGTCTGATCACATTCTATTTTATGTACAAGGTGAGGAAATAAACTATAATTAACTCAAGTTTCATCTCTGACTGAATGCTTATGGTGATTTACCTGCTCCCAATCAGACAGCCCCACACAGTAGAAGAATTCACACTTACGGATTTGCATTTAGCAGTAACAACTGTAGCCATACCTTGTTTTCCTGCCTCCTGGAAGCCAAAATCCAAGTAATGCAGCTCTAAAGACAAGATAACTTTTGAAAGAGGAAATAACAGTCTTTCACAATTGAAAAGCTAAATACATAACTACTAAAATGCCTCCCCAAATGTTTTTGTATTTTGTTATCAATTGTTTTTATTATTTTTTACATATACATAGAAAATGAAAACACATACACATACAGAAACAAAAAGATTCAAAAATAGTAATAACCCCATGGAACACTCCCCAACCATAGACAAAACCAAACTAGGATCCCACTGACATAATACATCAGACAACAACAATATAATATTAGAGGCTCAGTCAAGCACTCAATTCTTCAATTCTTTAACTTCAAGTAAAATGGAGTGCTAGGTTAGAATGGTCTCACTTTTACCACCATGCATCCTGGCTACAGATAGCTCCAAATTAAAGGACAGGTTCACATTTTTTTTAGTGTTAAAACAGTGGTCATGTGCCCATAAGAACATTAAAGATTACAGGTTTTGTTTTCTGTAATAATCTCATGTTCTTCTGGCTGTTAAGAGATCTCTTTCAGAATGCGTTTAGAAATAAAATGTATGATTATTATGTGCTTCCAATGATGGGAGACAAAAACCACAGTCCTCTTTCCCTGCAAAATATATTTAAAAGTTAATCTGAGGATAATATGACACTTCAACAGTCTGATTAAGCAAAATGAAATGGATCTCTTCTAAAGTCATTGTCTTTTGAGTATGAAAGTCCCTTGTTGTGTCACTGTATACTGTAGCTCAACAAGGAAACAATGGGGAATTTTATACTAAACAGGCTGCACATTTGGAGGATATCCAGGTTAATTTCAAATTAACTTCAGATAAAATTTGGAATATATGTGTGCTCAGAGAAAGGACTGAGGATTTTATCTGCCATCACATCCATAAGTCTGTTATAGGTCTTTTTCATGTCGAGACTTAATACAACACAAGGCAAAGCATTGTCGTGAGCAGCACACAGCACCCAAGGCATGTTATCTGTTGACAGTCAAGATTTTATGAATCCTGTTTGGTTGCCGTAAAAAAGCATTGTCATATGAGGCAAGAACTTAAACTTATATGTAGATAGACAAGTGAAGCAAACAAAAATTACTGAACCCATCCTATCCTGGTGAATTCCCTTTCCTCTACTACGTAATGCCTTTCTCTATTTGGTCACAGTTAGAGGGTGGATATTATTTAAAACAAATTCACATTTTATCTTGTCCATCAATACTGCAGACATACAGAGTTGGAAGGAACAGACTACAGAATTAGTTTCTTTTGATGTAGTCATTTTTTTCTTTTGTTATCTCTTATGAATTCCTTGAATGCACATCAAAAGATCCAAGGATCATCAACTGTATATCATTATCTGCCATTTTTAAGTAGCGTGTTGTTAAAGTACCATCATGTGGCGCTCTCTGTGAGTATCAGAGAGGGTGATTTCTGAAATAATGACACAGCATTTGAGTGCAAGTCTGACAGCTCAATGTATGTGAGAGAATAAATCCTAATAAGTTAATAAGAAGCAAATAAGGATAAGTCTGTTCTGGAATCAGTCTTGCGCCTATGTGAATAAAAATGTTTTGTCCAGTTGAAGGATTAATGGCCCCTTATAAAGTGACAAGACTCCAACTGAATGAATGCTGTTATAGAGGGGAGAGACAATTGAGGTGGCTGATTAGAGCAATCAAGTAAGGGATCAAGAACAGAACAGAATAGTCCCATTAAGTCTGGCATCAGATTCCAAATTGCACTTCTTTTGAGTGTTAACACAGAGAAAAGCTATAGTACATTTGCCTTTACATATACATTGGTTGAACCATCTCCTATCTCAAAGCTGACAGTAATAGTAGGTGTTGAAATGCATCTTAACAGCACTAAAGTAGCAGCTACCATGTGTATCTGAGAAGGATCAAATCTGTCTTATAACAAATACTGTGCACCCTGTGTGCCTTGATTGTATTTTGACTGATCAGTTTTTCCAGACAGGAAGAACCAATGCAGTGTACTCAGTGCAAGACAGCATTCCACCACCAGACCAAGAACCAAACAAAAAGTCTACAATTTTCACTATTACATTGTTGTTTTGATTTTTCATCAGTTATTTACTGTAAATTCTATTTCTAAATGTTGTTTTAAAGCCTTTTGCACACTGTCAAAATGACACTCTAGAGGGTAAATACTGAATGCTTTTTGGTGTAAAAGTAATCAAACTTAATTATACAGTAAGTCTAAATATATTTGTATCAGCCTACAAAATATTCACCATGTGAAAAAATATAGAGGAAAAGGTAGTAATTGGTAAGCATCAACTCCAGCCTGTTTATTACTGACTAAAGTTGTCATTAATATTGAGCTGGTGGATTTAGATACACTGTAGATCTCACTCTGATAAGAAATGAAATGAAGACAGAAATGAATTGAATACAATTTTAGCATATACACAGGAATTAAGCACAAACATTCTTGACATATAAAAAGAAAGCAGGAGATTAAATGAAATTACAATACCATCTATTTACATGTATGATAATTTACAGTCACTACTTTCTACTCCAGTCTTTGATCACAGTGAACTCAACATTTTCACTTGCTTTGCTATTTGACTTAATTACATTCTGGTCATTCACTGATCAGGTATATATTTGGGTACATGAATGTGTCTTAACTTGGTCACTGAGGAGGTGGAGATTCTGTCCCTCAATACAGGTCATAAAATCAAAACCTGTACCTACCTGGGTGATCACGCAGCTATCCCGCTCAGAGGACTGGGTATAGCCAGCGCTATTTCTCTGTATACAACTGTGGGCAGAACCTGAAGGCAGCAGTTGACACACTGATACTCCAGGCTGACAGACTGAACCCTTTCAGATCTGTGAGATCATCTTAGGCTACACGCACAGGAAGCTCATCCCCTGGCTCAGGGCCCAGGCTGGTGTAGGTGACAGAGGGCTCCAGGACACCAGCACTGAGCTGGGGTGGGTCGGTGGCCGGCTGGCTGCCCGTGTTCCTGAACTGCTT
Organism: Lates calcarifer; assembly: GCF_001640805.2. Taxonomy (NCBI): domain Eukaryota; kingdom Metazoa; phylum Chordata; class Actinopteri; family Centropomidae; genus Lates; species Lates calcarifer. Next base: position 23,192,335 of record NC_066839.1, read on the forward strand.
ATAGACTCGTGGATCCTGGGCCACATAGGTAGATGAGGAGGAGTAAAGGACCAGGCCCAAGATAATGATGAAGAATGACAACAGATAGAGGGCAGAGAACTGCAACACAGAGACAGACAGTAGATACTGCTGCTTTATACTGATTCAAAACCTATCCTGTCAATGTAAATTAGTGTGTACCAATCAATGGAGTTTTTAAGCTTAGTGGTGATGTCACTGTACCCAGTATATTGTGCATGTATCAGCAGAAAATAATTAAACTTTAAATTTCTTCATCCTGCTTCAAAAAAGTTTCTAATGAGGACCACATCTAGATGTGTATTCTGACTGTTCAAAAAAGTCTTTAGGACTGGTATAAACTAGTCTCATCTGTAAATGAGTGAGCACCTTAAAACAGACACAGCCATTTTGGAATTTCAATTCAAACAGGATGATGTATTTATTAACTAATAATTTGACACAGACTCAGTCTGTCAGTTGTCTGTCACAGGTGTTATTTTAGCAGTCAAAGCTGAACAATGAAGGCAAATATTCCTGACACACTCATATCAGAATGTATGCCCCAAGATCTATGATGTCACTCCTAAAACACTGTCAGACTCACAATGGACTTTTTTTAAAATGACCAATATCAATGCAACAGAACCACAGACTTTTTTATTCCACACATTCTTCTTTCCTGTCGAAACCTGGCACCTACATTACCACTGACAGAGATCCTGGTGTGCAATGCTACATGTCTGGCACATCTTTTGGCATTTTCTGGCACATTACCAAATCAACAAGTCCTGGCAGTTTGATATTACCTTGTAGTGAAAAAGGAAGAGGCCACAGAAGAGACTGTACAGGTCAGCTGTAAGCAGAGAGAGATTGACTGAGGTGGCACTCGTCCTCTTCATCACCACCGGCATGAAGCTGTACAGGCCAAACATGAAGGCACTGAAACCAACATAGAGAAGACCTGCAAACACACAGAGGGAGCAAATTATTTTACATTACACTCAGACTGCTTTCTAAAACAACTTTTGGATTACATGTAGAAGATGTTTTGTGGTCATTTTTGTGGAAGATTGTATGAATGTTCCCAGGTTGTACATGTTTGTGTGCGCATGAGCATTCTCACCTATCTGCCAGTCCCAGGATACCTTTAGCAGCTCCTTGTGTTCCATGATGGCCCTGGAATAGAACACAAACACAGAGATTAAGACTCCTGTTCCACATTCCTTGCATATCCTACAGATCCATTTGTTTTAACTGTTCTTCACACTTCAACTAAACAAGAGGCACTTGGATTGCTGTATGTCCCACCATGATCTCCATGACAAAAGAACATGTATGCTCACAGTACTACTAGTTTGTCATTAAGGATGCTAATAGAAATCTGTTTTTATCTCATTTAATATGTAAGGCACACCAAACTTTGATCAGATAATCTTTTCCATACAGGTACCTGTGGTTGTAAATATGAAGCTTCTACTATGTGTTATTCTTGAGTTAGCAAGTGCACAAGAAAAATCTGTTTCCTCCTAATTAGCTAATTAGTGGATTCATTAGCAAAGATTAAATTAGACCAATACTTTTGTCCTCGCATGCCATACACAGTGCATTCTGAAAGACAGACACCTTCAATTTCCTTTACATTTTGTTATGTCTCAGACTTATACCTGATCCAAATTTTTTTTCACTCTTTAACCTATACTCAATACCCCATAATGACAAATAATGACAAAGCAAAAACAGAATGTTTGAAATTTGTGCAAATTTATTGAAAAAGAAAAACATTGACATATGTATTTAGACCTTTTGCTATGACTTTAAATGTAACTTATGTTCTTCCCATTTCTCTTGCTCATATTAGAGATGTTTTTGCACCTCAAGAGAAATGGGAGGAACCACAGCTAAATTTCAAGAGTCACAGCAAAGAGCCTGAATACGTAAGTCATGTTCCCTCATTAATATCCACATTTATACAAGGTGCTCCAAAATCTAATCAGATCATCTACTGCAGTACCTGTATGTAAGTTTATACCATGTATCATTCTTGAGTTATCATGCTCATGAGAATGTGTCTACTGAGTCACAGAAAAACAGAATGTGAACCAAAATCCTCGTTTTGAGCTAATATAAGCAGCCTCGTGATGCAGGCATGATCAGATGGTCATGTGATACATGCAGCTGACAATATTGACAATAAAACAGGTGTAATGTCTCCATCCCCCACATCACAATACAAGATTGTGGACATTTATATCGCAATGTTAGTTTCAGAATCGTTACGCTCCTTGTGAGCACTAATGCTTATGAGTATTATCTTTGTGCCATGAGTGAAATTTGAGCAAGATATAGAAAGGAGAAATTTATTTGCAATAGTTAGACAATTTGCTTTCATGCTTCCGTAATTGCAAACAGCCAGTAAAGGTTTTCCTAATTATGACTGCTCATATTGTGATCTCTCATTTTGATGCCTATTTCTTATTAAAATGGCTATGTTATTTAACTATGGGCAAGTAGTTAAGTCAGTCTTCAAAATGTTCAGTGTTCAAAATGTTCACCAACATGTTTACTGTGTAATTCAGTCTAACTTTGTTTTTCTTCACGCTATATTTCACAGTTTCATAAATGGATACTGGTGTTTACTGGGCAAAGTGTTTAGCTTGCTGGAGAGCTGCAGTATGGACGGCTAGTGAGGCTGTCACAGTGTGATAAGAGTCAGAGTCAGAGACGCCGTATGACAATATAATGTCTTGCATACTATGTACCATGGCGGCAGAACAGAAAAGAGTCCCAGTGAGGTCTTGGTGCTACATTCACTGACTAAGAACTATTAAATATTTAAATACATTATTAAGTAATTATAAATCTGTTTATTTGTCCTGTTTGTGTTACTTGAGATAAAGTATTGTGTTATTATCAACAATGCTGTCATTTATCATCATCATGTCATTTAATACTTCATCTTTAAGTATGAGCAGTTCACAAGATGATTCTCTTACAGTGTTTCAGGGTCAACTGCTCTCAGTTATTACATTACATAAATGTTTATCCTATTACCATCTTAAACCTATATTATCACAAATAATGTAAACAGTTGATGGAATGACATAAAAAAAACATTTGTGGACAATTCCCCAAGATCCCAGACATTTTAATTTACCTATTTGGCTATAGTTTGTGAAAATAAAACAAATATTTTCTGGTGGGAATCAGTAGAAATGTCAGAGTCACATGTTAAGCCAAGAATGAAAAGCAAAGCAAAGGCAAAGGCTGACATCACTTTTATCAGCCCTGTTTATTGGCATCCTGTCATACTCCACCCACTGACCAGATGTCCCCAGACTTTCTTTTTATTCCAGTATCCACCTGATCACCTATTTTCCAATCACTGGAACTTCCCCTCCTACCTACACACCTGTTCCTCATTTATTCCAGCCCTTTTACCCAGTCAACTGCCAGATTGATTGCTGTTGTCTCTGTGTGTTTCCCTTTGCGCTGTTCATGCTGTGGACTCAGTTCCTGCCACCTCTATGTAGTTAGCTGTTGTCTGTACCTGTCTGCCTGCCTGTCCTTGTGTCTGTCTATAAGCTTGGTACTCATTACTTACTCTATTAAAGTTCCATCATTGCACCAGCCTGCCTGCATTTCTGCACTTGGGTCCTCCCTGCCTGTGTTCCTACCACCAGCTCCCAAAGGTGCTCTAAAAAAATTACCTGAGACTAACTACTGACAACTCTCATTTTACTAACATTTTATGAACAAATAAACAAATTCAACAAGATATATGGAATTTTTGTGAAAGAATCTCAAGTACTTGAGGTATTGGAATATTTCCATTTTATGCTGTTTTATGCATTCGCTATACTGCACTTCAGAGGGAAATATTGTACTTCTGCACTTTTTACTTTTTTACTTATTATTTTACTACTACATATATTTTGCATTTTTGAATGCAAGACTTTTATTTGTGTTACTTTGTTTAAGTAAATGATCTGCATACTTGTTAAACCACTGGAATTGAACAGCAAAATATAGAGGGCATGTCATAAAAATGCACAATAACTGCCTACATCTTGGTAAATTTATTTATTTGTTCATAAAAGAAGAAGATACCTCAACACTCCCATTCCACTGTTCACTGTTCACTCTGCACTTTATATTGTCATCATTTGCACTATTTGTATATACTACGTTACTGTGTTGTGTTTATTTTATTTTATTTTATCTCTATTGTCTATTTATAATTTCTGGCTATTTTTTATATTTATTTGTGCTGTCAGTTCAATAGCAGCTAAATTGTCTTTTGTTGTTTTACAAACAATGACAATAAAGAATTGTATTCTATTCTATTCTAAAATGTTAGTAAAACGAGACTTGGAGGCAGTGTGTCTCTAGGGTGTCAGTATGTTTTGTGGGCACCTTTGTCATGGCTGGTGGTAGAGGCTCAGACAGGGAGGACCCAAGCACAAGGAGCCTGTGCAATGTGGAAACTTTTATAGATTAAGACTTACAGGCAAGACACATGGTCTCACATGAGTCCACAGCATGAGCAGCACAAAGAAAAAACACACAGTACTGTGCTTAAATAGTTACTTTCCACCACTGTCCAGCTCTCACAAAGTACGCTCTTCCCGAACAACAAACTCACAGTTGGATACCACTGAAAAAGGATCCGAAGAGTCCTATCATGCCAAGGAACTCCACGCGGCTTAGGTTCTTCACAATGAACTCCTCACAAACGTTGGAGATCCCGTACAGTGTTGCTCCTCCCAGAACCAGAAGATCCCCAAATAGCTTTTGGTCTCCTAGACAAATAATAAAGAACAAGGAAGAAAGAGGGAAGGAAAGAAACATGTGCAAGACTGCTTTGAGCAAATGAGCAAGAGACTTACTACATCCCAAGCAAACCGGCAACATCCACATGTGCCTGCACCCTAAGCTTGAACATGTCTTTGTATATGTGTATGCCACATTAAGATTAGGAGTAGTTTAGGAGGATTAGGAGGAACCAAAACCTTTCTGTATATGGGGGCCCAGATGTGCAGTCTGTAGTCAAATGTACATTTGTGGTGCTGTGTACTGTGTGTATGTGTGTGTGTGTGTCTGTGCGGGGTGGGGGTACTCACCGAGGCCCTGCTGCCGACCAAGTAGGATGTCAGCTCCCACCATGCAGCCAATACCCAGCAGACACAGTCCTGCCCCGACAAAGTGGGCAGCCTTGTACCTCACCAAGAGAAAGAACCAGGACAGTAGCAGAACCACTGGGATGACAAAACAGTCTAATAGCTGAGAGGAAGATCAGAGATACAGAGAACAAACATGTGCACATTGTCAATTGTTTTATTTCTGGTTCAGTTGTTTCTTCTTCCTGGGTGGGCTTTTCACTTTGTGCAAGCATCAGACTGGTGCCCAGTGACAACCAGTAAACAGCAGCAGCATTGGGCTGGCTAGTCCTACATTGAACAGTGGATAAGAACCATGGATGATCTACATCCTTCCCACCAAAAGGGGTGAGTTGTTTTCGCCAATTCATGCTTCTCTGAAACCCCTCATCTCCACTGGAGAACTGTTTGCAACACCTGGGCCCTGATCACAGAGGTTTCTCTGTTTGATTTATTAAGGGTGCAGCTTTTGGAGTTTTTGGTGACATCTTTTCTTTTCAGTCATTACTGTTTGGGCCCAAATATCCAGCCAGGGGGACAGGTCTCTCATGAATTTCATAACTGCTGCTGCTAAATGGACCATCTAGCTAAGCCAGCAGAAATATTGCTAAGCTGGGAATTGTGTTGATTCCTGCTGAGTAGGTATTAAAAGGACTCCTGAGGGTTTGTCTCAGAGTGAAGCAAACCTGGTACACAATGTAGGCTTCATTTGGGCAGCAAGGAGAGCACCGTGCATAGTAAGGGCAGATCCCAACTGGCACAACAGACAACCATTTACACCTGCAGGAAATTTTGAGTAACTAGTTAACTGCATGTTTTTTGGCTGTGGGGGGAAACTGGAGTACCCAGAGAAAACCCGCTCAGTCTCAGGGAGAACACGCAAACTCCATACAGGCAGCCAGCTGGCCACCAGGTTCAAACCCAGAACCTTCTTGCTGTGAGGCAACAATGATAACTACTGCACTACTGTGCTGCCCTCTAAACAAACTGTGTGCAATAATATTTCATATTTTCTGTTTCTAAGCTACACAGTCAAGTTAAAAGCCACTCTGGAAATTTTAACTTGGTTTTTATCCAGTAATGTAAGCTGATTCCCCATTCCAAATAGGTAAGTGCCCTACTGCCTACATAGAGCCTTAATGTAATGCCAAATATTGAATTTGCAATACAGTGTTATTACATTACTTACAGGTAATTAATTACATTGAGAATAAATACACACACACACACACACACACACACAAGCACACATCTTTATTTAGCATGTTAGTATGCTAACATTAGTTAATTGCATTAGACACCAAATACAGCTGAGGCTAATAGGAATGCATACATTATCTGAGAACCATGAAAGTCTGAAGATTATTTAGTGCTATTCCATTAAGTGGATGTTGAGGTATTTCATTTTGGAAAGTGGAAATTGCTGGTGGCTCCAGTGGAAAAGTCAGAGGACCACCATAAGGATTCATTCTTTGGGGACCTTGAACGTCTGTTCAAAATTTCATGGAAATCCATCCAATGTTGAAATAATTGTTGTGTAGACGAAAAAAGAAATAGAATGGTCAAAATCTGCAACAGAGACACTTTACTTATTGGTTAGGCTCCAAAAACATTGGATTCTACATTTCCCACAGTTTACCAGTTTGTAACACAGACATCACCAGGTTTATTTTCTTTTAATTTGTTCCTCCAGAGCCACAGAGGACACTGTACATCTGAGCCAGAGCAGACCAAGACGAGGACATTTTGACCTGTGTGAACTGCAGTATTACAAAGTTAACTCCTTTTACATTATGCTATGCATCAACAAAGTTATACACACACACATGCACACATATACAGTACTAACCTGTACACTGGAGAGTGTAGTGTACTGGTAAGCCTTGAGGACCAGATAATTGGCCTCAATGTCTATCAACCCCAGAATCATGTACTTCCACCAGCGCTGCTTCAGAATGGCCAGCAAGTTCCCTTCGCCTGGTATGACACACAGGGAAGACAGTGAAAATAGTGAAGCATCATTGCGTTTTGCATAGAATACATGAAAATCACTGCTGTCAGTCTGATTTGCCTTTACTGTATGTTGAGTCCTTCACCGCTTCCTAGTTTGGTTTAAGAATCATCTGCATCTGCAACAATCTTATCACAGCTCCCACATCTACTATGAATAAAACAACATTGCGAAACAGAGAAGGACTATGAACTATTGCAGGCTTGTTAGCAATGATTCCATTTTCACTGATCCCAAATGTCTTGATTCAGACATCAGTATTTCGGAGGGTCTTGGGCTGTTTTCTGATGGTTAAACTTCAGGTATATAGATATGTTTTCATCTAGCCAGCACAGTCTTTTTCCCCTTCTCTTATGTACAGTATTGTGTGAATTATTATTTTGTTACTTGTGTAAATAAATTACTTGTATTAGTGGAATAAATTACCTGCCTTGTATGCTACCTATTAAAATGTGCAGGTTTGACTAGGCAACAAATTTTATTCCCTTCATTTATTTAGACAACTTCCAAATAGGAAGAACAGACTGACACCCTTGAGTTACTGTATGTTATGACAGATGTAAGCTGGTTAATGTCACAAGATATAGAATCAATAATGAGAAGCAATATATTTAAAAATTATATTAATAATAATAATACATTTTATTTATAAGTGCCTTTCTGGTCACTCAAGGACACTTCACAATATACACTAATCAATAAAACAACAATGGATAAAATCAACAAACTTTAAAAATTTTAAAAATGTAGGATGGTGAAGTTGGTGAAGCAGTAGGAATGGTTACAGCAAGTCTTAAACAGATGAGTTTTGAGTCTGGATTTGAAAACAGGAAGAGAGCGGGTCAGACAGATATGGAGGGGCAAGGTTGTATATGGCCTTGAAGTTGCTGAAGGATGGGGGACCTGTTGAAGCTTATGGAGGAGCTTTTCAGGGAGGCCAAAGAGGAGAGAGTTGCAGTAACCAATGCGGAAAGTTGGAGGTGAACCAGGATTTTATTTCCAATAAACAGGAGGTGAGGGAAGAAGGAGGGAAAGTGGAGTTCAGCTTGCTAGAAAGGTAGAGCTGGGTGTCATCTGCGAAGCAGTGGAAATGGATATTGAAATTAAGATATTGCCAAGGGGGAGAAGGTAAGAGATAAAAAGAACACCTGTAGTGACTGGGAAGGGGTCGGATTTGAAGGATTTTTGTTGTATGAACTGAGTGCGGCCTGAGCGATAAGAGTGGAACCAATCGGGGGGGTGTGAGTGATGCCAATGGAGGAGAGTCTACTGAGAGGAATGGGGTGTGAGATGGTGTCAAAGGCTACACTCAGGTCAAGAAGGATGAGAATGGAGAGCAAACTGGTGTCAGCTGCAATTAGAAGATCACTGGTGATTTTTATGAGGGCGATTTCTGTACTATGGGAGAGTGGAAGCCAGACTGGAAAGGTTCATAGAGGCTATTTTGAGTTAAATGCAAATGAAGCTAGGAGGCAACTATTTTTTCAAGAATTCTGGAGATGAAAGGTAAGTTCAAGATGGGGCAACGGTTATTGTAGTTGATGGGATCTGAGCCAGGTTTTTTCAGTTTTGGGGTGACAACTGCAGTTTTGAGTAGTGAAAGAACAATTCCGGCAGTAAGTGAAATGTGAATGATAGTGGATATCAGGGGAAGTAGGGAGGAGAGGCAGGATTTGGCCAAGGATGTGGGGAGAGGTTAAACCTGGTATGTGGAGGGCCTGGATTTACAGATGAGGTCTGAGATTACAGAGGCATCAGGGAGTTGAAAACAAGAGAAGGGCTGACAGTGTGGGAGAGATTCAGGTGGGGAAGGAGACATTTTATTATGTAACAACCTCATTCTAATGAACTAGATTTAATGTCATGTAAAGCCACTAAAATGTACAATGTAAGTATATTTTACTTACTTTACACACATACATACACTTAGAGTAAAGTTTATCATGTTCGTGTTAACATTTTGAGTGACCGCATGTTACGCAAACTTTAATTTACACAACCTAATCTGCATTGTGTTACTATGAGTCAATATTGTGTACTATTCAATGCTCACATGTATATTTTTTACCACAATTTATAGTGTATAGTAGTATAGGATAATATTAATTAAGCAAATTAAATGCTACAATTTGCATCTTAAAATCTGAGGAGAAAATCCCCTGTGGCACATGGGATCTGCTAAGCGACTTTATAATCATTACTATACACATATATACAGAGATAGCCATTGGCATTGCTCCATACATATTCTATGTGTGTAATTAGAGCAGCTAATACATTTCTGTTGCCAGTTTTGAAGAATCGTATTCTCTAAAGTAAAGATTCCAACCTGTAATTGTAAGGCTGCAGTATTTGAGGCTAAACTGTGAGTCTTATTTTGGGTACACATATTCAAGTACACAGCGTAAAGCACATTGATGTGTCAGTTTAGGAGTCCTTTAATAATACATTCACCTAATTAATCACACTGCTTTTAACAATAAAAACGTATCTATATCCATATTGGTGTATCTGATCCTGCTACTTGCTACTTTATTTGGTATTGATTGAAAACCACATTTTATGCTGTTGTCCACTATGCCTTTCATACATTGCCACTATGCACACACTTCAGTTTCTGTCTGTACCTTGCCTAACTGCCAGTGTGGTGGTGTAGACCAGAAACAGCAGGATATAGTTGAGAAAGCTCTGGAACACTGGTGTGCTAGCATGGAAGTCGTCAGCCAGATACTTGCTGGTCAGACTGATAGCACAGATTAACAAGGACAAGACCTGGCCCAGCGCCAGGGTCACCAACAGGTCCCTGCAGAGGACAGGAGACATGGACAAAGGCTCATCAGTGTTTCATTAAGGATGATTTTATATCATGATCATAAGGTAATATATCAGTATATCAGTATTAGCCAGTATTACATCAGCACTCAGCTTGTACAGTGGGGTCAAAAAGTCTGAGACCACTTGAAAGTAGACTTTTGGACCCCACTGTATGTTTCTGTCTATGATGTGGCAAATTAACACAAACACATGATGCTTGAAGTCCCACTAAACCTGGAATAACTGAGGGGCAGTGGTCTAGTGAACACAGCATTGACATATCATCACTTTTTAAGTTGATATGTTGAACTTGTTGCTGTAGTGCTGTAGTGTTGCTCTAGATGTGAAGGTGACTGTTGAGAACAGCATTAAGATCCAGCATTGAGACATTGGAGTAGAACCTGACAGACACAGGACGTCACCATGGCTGATATTAGCTTATCACAGATACAGTATATACTGTATAGTATGTTAACTGATAGGTAATGAGGAATCCCAATAAAGAAATGCTTAAGATATGTTGAAGGTTACACAGTTTGCCCAGAGTAAAGTGGTCCACCATTCTTGTAGTGGTAGATCCTCCCCCTTTCTCCATTATAACCAGAGGTCTTAAAATAAATTCATACCTTGCTGGAAATATTGCTTAGATATTTGCTGTCTATGTTGACATGACCTCATGCAGAGTCTGCTGATTTGCTGGTTGTCTTCATTTCATGTTGCAAATCTCCCATACTGTCTCAGCCTAAAGGGTAACTGAGGTCTAGCCCTGACCATTGGAGTACATGTAACTGATCTGATTTGTCAGACCAGGAGACAAAGTTTCTTTCCTTCTTGCTACTGTCCTGTTTGTGTCTGATAGAAAGACACATATCTTGGTTACAACTTTTTAATAGCCAAAACTTGGGCATCCTTATAAAAAAAAGAAACCAATATCAGCCATTACACCATATACTGGCTTAGATATCAGTATCACTATCAGCCTCAATTTTCTTTTCATCTGCCTTACATGTGGCCTTTGCTTGAATGTGAGCCTGCTTTGTTCTGTCTTCCCACTTTAATAAAGGTTTCATTACAGTAACATCCCTCTCGGTCTGTGGCAGCAGGAATAACACCACCATACACACATATGTGTGCACATGCTGACATGGGTCTGTCCTGCTGGTCTCAAATTCAACTTGTGGCCAGGCAGCCAGTCCAATTGCCCAGGATAAACAAGAGAGGCCAGGGACGATAGAACAGCAGATGGCAGGAGAGGGTCTCAGTGTGTGTGTGTGTTCTCGTGCATGCTGTATGCAAGAGTGTGCCTGAGCACATGAGAAATACAAAGACTGCTTGCAAGAAATAGTGAGCGAGGCAGTTGGATATGGATTAAGCAGCAGAGACAGGACAGCAGCCATTGTGCAGCACAGCCTCAGAGCAGGCTGATAATTCCACCATAGCAGCCTCCTGTGTTAGCAGGACCCAGTCCAGGCTCTGCTCTGGTACCATAGGGTGCAGGAATGCCCCCACTCAAACATTCACCAACTACACATGATGTGATGTTCATGCAAACGGATGATGCCGTTAAGGTTGCTTTGTTGACATCTGTTGCACAACATGATTCCTGCTGCATCAGACACGGGATTGACGAGTCTGATGTTACAGGTTGTGTATGAAACAAAAGGAATACGAGCCCCCCCGTGATGAGCTGCCGTTCTGACTAAGCGTGGAGAGAATGTGAAGGGGTGCTCATCCTCATCTTACCTAGTTAAGACCTTCCTGATCCGCTGGTAAAGGCTCGGCGCCGGGATGCCCGTACCTCTGGGAACGCTCTCCACAGTGGAGACGACAGAAATCATCCTGCCACAGACGGAGCGGAGATCAGCGCATTCCGCTCCGAAGAGGACCGGAGGAATAGGAGGGGACGAGGTGCAGGCTCACCTCAGCCGACGGCGGAGACGCAGTGGACTCTCCTGATGTCAGTATTGCAGGCAGCAGTACAGTTCAGGGGGAATACGCAGTAGTATGTAGCAGCGATGCTGTTAAGGTGGAACAAACCTGCTGCTGGGACGCCCTTCCCTGATGAGAAACTACGGGATTGAAAACCAGGTCCTACATTCGATAGAGAAGCTGATTTCACCACAAGGTGGCGCCCTTTTCGCCCAGACTCCCTCATGGGACGAAGACGTAATACATCAGGATATGTGCACACATACCAACGTCTTACTCAGAGCATTTCCTACGGAAGAGGATTTTATTTGCATGCATGCAGCTTTTAAAATATGTTACTAAATTTGATTTAACATGGGAATCGTTTTGTGTGGTATGAAACAGGGTCACGATCTGGATTTGACATTTACATTTGACAATTCCTCCCATGCTCCACCCAATCAGTGATTTGTTCCCCAAAATATATTTATTTATGTACTATTAATAAAAGAACTGGAATTATATTTAATATGACGTAAATGTTGACAATATGTATTTGTTTTAGAGTTAAATCATCAAACAAGAGTACTTTTTACACACCCTCACATCATCTGCTACTGATACTAGCAAAATAGTGACAATTAACACATCTCAAAACACATACAATCAGCTTCCTGAAAACAAAAAGAGAAGACCAACAGAAAGCAAAACAAAACAGAATGAAAAATCTCTGTAGGTACCTTTAGAATTGGAAATACTGGTGCAATTGTGCAAAACAACTAGTTTCCACTAGTCAATATACAAACCTCACAGCAACAGGATCCACTAACTGCTCATTGAACATGTTTTGCCATGTTCCACTTTAACCAAGAGAAATTTTTCCATATCAGATTGTTCATTTAATTTCTTGTTCATTTCCAGAGGCCAGAAAAGGGCAAATGATCCACAGTTACACTAGAAAAAAAGAGGTTTAGTGAAAGGTTCAGGGAACTAACCCAAGAGCAAAAGCATTTTTGTTATTATCTTGCAACTTCTTACTGTCTTAGCATACCTCAGGGAGTTCTGATCCACAGGTTGGGAACAACTGCTCTGAGGAACTTAAAAGTACAAGAGTTTGCACCAAGAGGCAGTCTCTATCATGTTACAATATCAGTAACATTTATTGGCTGAGGACATCAATTCACCATTCAGCTTCACGTGTGGTGTGCAGGCATTACAATTCTCACCCAGACAACTGGCTGCAAAGTTCACAATACTACCTGTCATATAGTGATCATGTGGCATAAATTAGTGTGTACAATGAAGCTTCAAAATGTTTGTTCTTTCAGTCAAGATTTATCACCATGAGCAAGTTCAGAGAGATGCACTGCTTGTTTTAGAGGTGCTGTTCATTAGATCTGTAACATGGAGTGGAGAGGCATTTGATTATGTGGTAAGACAGAGCTCAGAGGACCAAAAGCAAATAATTTTAATGCACCAGACCCAGACAGAGTATACATGTGGGACATGGTCAAACATATGTGTTTAACAGCCACATGAGGTGATGCAGACAGTCATTATGTCCCACAGTATCTGGGTTTGGTCTGATGGCTTCTTGCATGGAGGTGAAAATGTTAATACTCAGACAGAAAGCACATGAACACACTGACATGATGATGCTGAGGCTCTGGGATATGGACAAATATGGATAATAACATTTAAAGTTATGAGGACTGGATAAAATGTCCTCACAACAATGGTTTCACACCAAAATTTGTCCTCACAGCTATAGAAAGACACACACACACACACACACACACACACACACACGTCATGCTCTACCAGTGTTATCATGAATATATCATGTTTAACATAGGCTTTACCCAAGGGTAACTATCTAATTGCAGTTTTATCTCCATACATTAGATATATTTTCTGGTGGTCAGGAGTTAACTAACATTTTCTAAGACATCTATACTTTCTAGTACTTTTCTCTCTTATTTTAGAGAAAGACCTGAGCCACAATACAACACATCAAAAACAGTATTGTGACTTCACATCTCCATCCTGACAACCAACTGTAATCTCTAGACAACAAAAGAGACTGAAAGAAGCTGCCACCACAAGGTAAAAGTATGGGTAACTTACAAAACTTTGAACACAAGCATAAACAAAACATGACTTTTCATTGACAGAAAAAAAATCTTCTGGAGCTTCTGACTGCATTCAATGGTCTTCCTCAGGGGATGGAGAAGGATAAATTGTTACAATGTGGCCTAAAAGTGGAATTGCTCCATAGTTCAGTCACACAATTACGAGAGCAAACTCAATGCACTAAAAAAAGACCATGAGATGCAGTTGAAAGCACGGAAAAAGTTAGTAAGTGCACCTCGAGTTGAGATGATCTTTTCAGAGAACTGTTTTAAAGATCAAGAATGAACTTAAAACAGTCATAACTTGTCCTGAGAAAAGAGAATTAAGATATGGTCTCAGAGTAACACTTCAAATACAGCCACTTCACATTTCTGTAATATCTTGCATGTAGAGTCACTGTGGTGACCATTACTCAAGGAAAAACATTTGTGAAACTCTGTGAACAAAACTCTAGCAACACTTGTAGTATGTAAAACAACTTTATTGTTAGACAAATACATTTCAGCTTGTGGCCTTCATGATGAAGCCACAGTGTGAAATGTGTGTGTCTAACAGTTCCAAGTTAATAGTTATTCATAACTGTCCATCATTTTTATCAGTGATAATAACATTGTGTGGGCTGAGTAAAACAAGGCATGAAACATGAGCATTAGAGTGCATTGGTCAAAGCAGGCAAAGCAGGGCATGGGTCTGTAAAGTTGGTCTAACCTTGTGTTGTCAACCTGTGATCGTCTGACTCGACTTCTTTTTAGTGATGTCGCTGTGTTGCAGATCTGAGTTCTCAGTTATTGGTTATGCAGTGCTTACAAAGTTATTACTGATAGAAATGTTTGTCAAATGTACAAGAATAAGTATAGTGAAAGCTTGCTCAAACAGTGGTTTTACAAAATAATCTTAATTCAAGGTCCATGTACTTGCTTTTCTACATTTGAATCATTAACCAGACATCATCTCATGGTCTGTGTCAATGGATGGAGATAGCCAAATTGTCATCATGAGACCCAAATACAAACTCTTCAGTTAAGGAAAGTTAGTCGAGGATTAGTAAATATTAGGATAAGAGCAGTCAGCAGACACATAGACAGTGCTTTTCTTTATTTTAGAGCTTGGTCAGTCTAACAGGAACCTTTAGCAAACCTCTGGACGTGTCTGAAGCAACACTACACATGAACACACAACTGCAAGCTGAAGGGCACAGGGACAAATACAGAGCCACGTGAAATTCTCATATTTACACATTATTGACCACTCTGTCCCTAAGCTCAACTTCTGCTGCTCAGCTCATGTGGTGTTGGTAGTTGAACTTGTCCCTAAAATGCAGCTGTATTTCCCAGGATGCCTCATGAGGACGGGCACAAAGCCTTGTTTCTTCTTTGTTGTCTACTAAGTGAAGGCCAGTCATTTTCTTCTTCAGCAGTAAACAGCAGCTGGAGACTGAATGACAGACAGTGAGCCAGTGGCTTTGAGAGGACAGAACAGGGTTTGTGGAACACAGTCTGTGTAGACAGTCTTCTCATGCCAGTGTGCGCCTCTGATGTGCTATTTTCTCTTGGCTTGTAGAGCATGTTCCACAAGTTCTGTGGAATGTGAGTTCATTATAAGACAAGAGCTGGTGGCAGGAAATGGGCTGGCTCTCCTGGTTTCCTCATCTTTGAGCTGTTAGTCTGTTAGAGATCCAGGAGATGGACAGAGTTGAGGAGAGGAGTAGTGAGTGACACAGCGAGGGAGGGAGGGGGGTGTCACCACCTGTCCAGACTCTCCCCTTGACTGTGTGAACCTCACAATTCCTCCTGTCTGAATTACCTGAAGCTGGCCTGAACATCATTGGCCGAGCCGCTGCTGGCAGGCGCTGTACCGTTGCAAGGCGCCCAACAAGTCCTCATAGGACACGTTTCTGTGGGAAGGCAGGGAGCTGGAGGCACAGAGCAGGACACACATGTTAAACACAACTGGCCACATCCACAGAGGAAAAACACCTACACTGAAAGTTCAACAGTGCCATCTACCATTCATGTTGTGAACATGAATGATACACCCTGGGCAGATCAACAGTCTATCACAGGTTTGGCATATACAGACAACCATTCACACTCATATTCACATCAATTTGCAATTTAGAGTCACAAATTAACTTAACCTGCATGTCTTTGGACTTTAGGAGGAAGCCAGAGTACCTGGAGGGAACCCACGCAGGCACAGGGAGAACATGCAAACTCCAGGTGAAACAGGGTTTGAACGCGGAACCCTGTGAGGCACCATTGTGCCACCCAAAATGTATGCAAAATCACACTCAAAGACAGATAGTAACTCACATGAATTCAGTGAGTCTGATGTGCCATGGGAGGAAGCCTAGCGTGCTGTCCACAGGACCAAACTTCACCACCAGCTCAGGGTCTGGAATATTCTTTGACTCTGAAACAAGACAGGCAGCATGTCATCAGCACATCTGATTTATCTGTATGAACTCTAACACACCTCAAACATAGTCACAGGGACAAAGGTTTAACAGTTACACATGTGAAATCTGCATTTAAATAGACCTTATAACAACATGGTGATGAGAGCTAAGTATAGCAGGTGCTATCCAATAAAGTGCAGAAATGACCTTTGGGTGCAGATAAAGATGACATTAAATTGCAGCAAGATTCAGGAAGTGTTCACCTGAGCTAGTTTTGGTCATCATAAGTGGTCAGTGCTTCCCTGCGACATATCATCACTCAGAATAGCACACACTCTAAAGTGTCTATCAGTGAAGTGCTGATTCTGAATTTGTCTTTTAATGGACTACAGAGACCACTGACTGAGAATCCAAATAATTAGCAGCAAACGTTTCCTTTAGTCTGACTCTAGGGCACAGAACTCACATGAGTGTGATCAGCAGTGTGCCCCTGCAGATCACTTGACACATACCATCAATGATAGCTGTGTGGCCAAATGATGAAATAACTGATATTTTTGTCTGCCAGTGGCAGAACATTATTAGCACTGTGGCAGCACAGCAGTGATTTTCTTCCTTTGCTTTCTGGCAGTTCAGCCTTTTATCAGTTTATAGCTGTCATGGTTCATGTTTCTGTGTGCATATATACATTTGTGTGTGTGAGAGAGAGAGACAAAAGACTCTGCACTTTGGTTCACACTTTCAGCTGTATATTAAATCTCTTTATAATGCAGTGAATAAAAATGCCTTGTGAAACTTTGGTTTGTATGCCATAGATATCCATTTTCACACACTGCAAATAGCCTGTGTTGTGATACTGTCATTGTCACGGGCTGAATGATGTGATATTATCATATAGTCAGTTACCCTGTAATTTCCAGGCCTAGTCAATAATAATCAAAATGTTGTAATACTGTAATATTGTGGTCAGATAAGGCAAGGAGTGTCTTCATACAGATTTCAGACAGAGTAGGGAGTTTAGTGTGTTTTCAGGTAAATCAGCCAGTTGCCTTCCTCACTGACTTAAGGTGCTGCTGAGGGTGTTGACCAGATGTGCTCACATATTGGTTATGTACTATGATGTCTTTATTTTGTGCCCTTTTGTCTGAGCACAAGCTCTTCTTCGTCTCAGGCTCTGAACCAGATACCTGACCTGAAGAGTACCAGCCGCTGTATAATGCCCTCAATGGATGTGGAATCTCTTTACAGCAATACTAATACTGGGGTGGGCATTGAAACTTTGAACCATTTGCCTCAAACAAGATCTGCTGACAACATGAATCCTCATCACTTTACTGCTAAACTCACTGTGTAACCACAGAAAATCTATGGTAAAATCCTGCCTGTTGAGATTCCCCTGTTCAACTACACACTATTTTAAAGGCGCCAGTACTTCAATTAACAATATTTAATTAATAATTAATTAATTATTATAGAGGAAACAACATAATTTGTGCTGCCTGCAACACATGTGCTGTTGCTGTTTCTATTTATGAGATGTGACTGTTTGAATAATCCAAAGATGTGAATGGCTTTCACTGTGTAGGAATAATTTAGGTGACTACTTTAAATATCAAGTTGGTTAACAGTAAGTTCAAGTTGCTGCTGCCTAGTGTTCACAGCAATGTGTTCACACCCATCAGCACACAAGCCACAGCAGTCAGTATGGCCGAAAAACTCCAAGAGGTGGTTAACATCTATGAGAAATATTTTGAGGAGAGATATCTGGCTTCATGAGAACAATGAGAATGAAAGCTCAATAGGTAATGTCACTTTTTGATGACCAGCGCTGGACTTTTTTCTGTTTTTCTTAATATAAAACACAACACAAACAACAAATCTTCATACAGGTCCGTTAGAGTTGTATTTCCTAAAGAATTGTAACTAAAATAAAAACTGAACCGGACATCTTACAATGTACAAATCAACTTGTCAGTGCTCTCTGGTGGACAAAACATATAATGCTGACATTGTTTCTGAATGACCTCAGGCTTTGTTTGATGCTTCTGTACAGACAGTCCTCATTACTCATCAGCCGACATATATAAGGTGATACAAAATAAACAAACTGGCTGATTTATCAGTCAAACTCTATGTATGACCACTTCAAGTCTTCAAGTCTAGTCTCTTGTGTTATTCATGTGACTGTGTGTTTGGCTCTGAGAACCACCAAAACACACATGAACTACACTGAATGATGTGCCTGAATGTATCCTGTGCCACACAGACAGAGAAGGAGGTGTCACGTGAGCAGCTGCTGCTGCTGCTGCTCACGTGACACCTCCTGTGTAGACACAGTGTTACACAGTGTTAGGTGAATAATGTCAGAGGTGTGACTGATGAAGCTGTGATGCTGCAGTGCAGCTTGTCTTTTGCTCTCAACCAAGGTTTTATAAAGCTTTTCACTAGCAGATGTTTATGGGAATCTCAATTCTTGTTTTAGGAGTAGTTTGTTGTGATAAGACCTGCATAATATTGCACTGTTCTGATATTAAACATATAATGGAAGAAAATATAAAGTTGAGAGATGTCTGACTTTGAGCCTAAGTGATCACAACACACAAAGATATGTGCCCACAAGACCGATGAATTTTTATTGGTACCTCTGAGCAGTATGTCCAGCATGGTGACACTGATGTCTTTGGAGCTCCTCTCTTTGTTCTCCACAGAGCGACAGAGCTGCTGTGCTGCCTGGACAATGCTCTGCTTCCCATCCTCTGGAGACAACACCTTCACTGTAGGTCTGCATGACACCACTGACATACACATGCACACAAAAAACATGATTACCTTCAGCTGGCAATGACTTAACATTTGAGCATGCTGTACCTTCACAGTGAGATGGTTAAAACTTTCTGCATATTTAAAGTGAGAAAGACTGTCACTACAGTTCTACAAAAAAATGGATAGTTTCATACACAAACATTTGAAATGAGTTGGAGTATTTTGGTAGTGTCTGCATGATGACATGGAATTGAATGGTAGTTGTTTATTTGTGTATTCCACTGTATTGTGTGATTTGGACTAAGTATGAGAAATGTGCCCCTTAACTCAAAAGCAGCATGCGCTATCAAATACTGTTAATCATTTAAATAAATCTATGCTTTATGTTTTAAAATATCAAAACAACAAACTGGTGTTTCTTCTCTTGGAAACTTTCTTTCAGAAAGAGTACCGTTTCATTGGCTAGAGGTGATAACATCTGTGGTAAAATTGATGACACTGGCTAAAAAGAAGTGAAGAAAAAAATAGAGATATTAAAAAAGATAAAGGAGCTTTAGTTACTACATGCATTTTATAATAATAAGGTGGAATAGACATTACATAGAGTGAGGAGAACTTTTTTTTTTTTTAAAACATAAAAGCTCTATCATATGGAATACAGGTTAGAAGTGGCACAACAGGATAGTTTCTCCAGTTATTTGGTTCTTCCAAACATGATCACAGAGCAAGCTTTGGTTATTAATGATCAGATATCAGTAACAGAGGTTAAAGAAATGATGATAAATCTCCAGGACTGGATGGCCTGAGAAGGCCTCTGACTTTGATAGATGGGAATTTTTATTTTCTGACTAGATCACTAAATTATTTAAGAGACCAAAGGTTTTAATACAGATAAATGTCCAACTTTAATTTTAAGTAATTATGATTTGTGATTGTGGTTTTATATTTCTTCAAAAATTCTCCATAGCCCTCTGAAAGGGTGGGGTGAATTTATCTGTGTACCCCACCCAATATACAAGAAACAAGAAATACGCTTGACACTGCAAGGAGCTACACGTTGCCTTTTAGTGTGAGACAGAAAGCTGTCTGGGTCTCTGTGGGCTAGCTGGCAGTGTCAATTTCTGTCTTTTGTGTCCTGGAAACCTTGTCTTACACAACACAGAGGAATGCAATACTCATGACAGGGGATATTTAGTCTACCTTTGGGCAAACTGAACACTAAGGCTGTAGTTTGTGAATACTTCCTGTCATGTTTCAGCTTTTGAGAAGAAATGATGAGAAAACCCACTGGGCAATGAAAGATTGTGAAATAGAAAGGGGAATGAAAGGGGATTCACCTCTCTTCAGAGTAGCTTCCCCACCAAATAACAAAGATTACCATGTTCTTATATATTGTTTATTATGTTTGTTGGAATCAACACAAAAACAGCCAGGACCACAATGCACAAAAGGCTGCAAAAAAGTTAAAGATTTCAGGGTGGAGGGTAGAGGATACTGTGGAGGGTGCTCTTCCTTGAGCAGCCTTAATGTAATACTGATGCTGCTTAAGGAAGCATGAAACAGGGTGCAATCCAGAGCAGCTGCAGACCCAGACCTTTTCTCAGTTCTTAATGTCATTAAGTGCAAATCTGGTATTGTTTGGATTAATCTTATTCTAAACTGTAGCCAAGTGTGAGTGAGGCAATAAATGACTTATGTACAAACTTACACAAACATATTGAGTCAGTCACTCAGTACATGTACATGCACTCAAGTAATCAAGTTAGTGCAGGTTGGAGGAAATCAGTTATGTGGGCAATATGGGAACGCGTCTACTTTCACTGTAGCAGGCCAATGATCAGATTTTTTTCCCCCCGCCCTTATTTTGGAACCACATTTTAAATGGTAAATGGACTGTACGTATATTGCACTTTTCTAGTCTTTCCAACCACTCAAAGCGCTTTACACTACAGATCACATTCACCCCATTCACACACATTCATACAAGCACATTCTATATAATGTGCTTGTATGCTTGTATTCACACACCAATGTGACACACATCGGAGGCAATTTGGGGTTCAGTATCTTGCCCAAGGATACTTTGGCATGCAGACCGGGAATCGAACCACCAACCTTCTGATTGGTGGGCGACTGCTCTACCTCCTGAGCCACAGCCACCCCCACTTTATTATTATTACTGCACTGTAGTAATGCCAAGAGACCCCATTTTGTTCCTGACTTTTAATGTGTGTATGTGTCATAGCACATTAGCAGTGCAATGAGAGGACAGACAGAGCTTTTCCTGACAGCACAGAAGTATCTGAATTTAACATTCATGTTTAGCAGTAAAACTGACAGGAGTACATTTTGTGTTAGTTTCAGTTTCAGTCATAGTTTGGATTTATTTTAACTACAAGGATACAATAATGCAGCCACTGTCTGCAGTATTTTCCTATGCACATGGGTATTTGTAAAAAGCAAATTAAAAACCCAGTTAGGTGTATACATGGCCTGGTATTCTACATTCTAGTTAGGATTAATCAGGTTTCCTTAATCCCATAACCTGTCTACAGAGACCAGGTTTCTCTTTTACATGACATTTAAGAAATCAGTTGCATGTAAACACAACACTGACTGAAATAACTACAAAATCAGCTGTTCTTACCGTGGTGCTGGTGTTTGTCAATGTCATTGCTCAGGAACTCCACACTGTATTTGGATCCATCTATACCCAGCAAATCCTGCTGCTGCCTTACTATCTCCTCCAGCAGACGGGAGTTGTTCTTTCGAAAAATACCTGTGGGAGGGACCAGTGAGGATGATAAGTATGTCATTCAATCCAAAATTGATGAAATAGTAAAAACATGTTTTACTTCTTTCACTAAGATGTTGGAGGACAAAGCAGCAAAGGCAAATGTGAAAGATGAAACATTACAGCTCTGACTCTGTAGCTGTTACTTGGAGTGATAACATTTCCCTCAAAATGAGATCAATCCAAGTAATAGTTTCCTTAAAAAAAATGTGTAAGCACTAAATAAAAAGATCAGGTCTCCTGTTTATCCTCAATCAGAAAGAACAGAAAAAGGCAATGTCACAGAGGAAAGTCTCTTACTTAATTCAAAGTGGTGGTCATGCACAGAAAGACTATAAATATTCACAAAGCAGAATGTACAGAACACCAGGTCTTTCAAGTAGGATGCAGATGCTTTTGGAATAAACCAGTTTGTTCCAATCTAGAGATTTACTTAGGGAATTAGTCCTGCACAAGCCCTAATGTAAACACAGCTTGTGTCATAAACTGAGGTTATTTACATGTATGTGTACATGGCCATACATCCAAACTACAAGCCTCTGTGAGAGTCTGCAATAAGTCACACTACGTCCCATTTAACCACATAAATAACTTGGATGCAAATAAGACTGCAAAATGAGTATAGCGTCTGTGTAACTGTAACTGAGGCGCATAATGTGGAACAAACTAATATAACCTCTACAGTCACATGGCATCACTGAAATAACCCCAAAGAGAGGATAGGAGGGGTGAATCATGTTCCTAGTGGGAGGGAGGATCTTTTATACTTGTATAAATTATAATCAAGGACAAAGGTGGGCATGAACATAGAAAATAATTAGATAATACAACAACTGCATAGTTTAGACAATCTCATAAGTATTACTGAAGATGTAGAGGGCATTCATTGAACATAAGCACACTTTTGCTTATTTAGACGTTGACAGCTACAATATTCTGGTTTTATTTAATAAATAAATATTAATGCTAAACCTCGGGGATGACTTTTCTTATGGGGTCTTCTAGCCATTATGGTCAAACCGTTGGATTTAAATGTGAAAGTAGTTAGCGGCAGAAACAACAAGATCAGTCGGTTTTCTAACCGACTGATCTTGTTGTTTCTATTACGGTAGAAAGGTGAATTGCATAGAAGTGTGCCTTCAACCAGTAAAACCCGCAGAGACGTCGTGGATTAGAGTGCTGAATGTTTACCGTGATTGTCATAAACGCTGACATAAGATATACCGACAGCCATACACCAGACCACCAAGTTTGCTATGTCCGTGTAGCTGGGCTCTTCTTCCGTTACCAACAGGCCGATGTGTACCGGCAGCTTCTCCAGAGACCTGCCGTCGGACAGCCACCGTGACCGGCGACTAGAAGTGCGGTTTCCAGTTAACGGGTTAGCGTTAGCATCGGGGTTGTGATTTAACCTCTTCTGATCCGAGCCCGGGAACCCAGCAAGGGCTACCGGTAGCAGCAGCGCGGCCATCGCCCGCTCCCACAGCCGGTCCTTCCAGCTCCGAAGCCGGACACGAAGCCAGGAGATGAACACTCTGTTGACGTGGACTAGAATCAGCAGGAGCCGCCATAACAAGCCGTAAAGCCGGGCCATTGGCGTCCTTATTCCTTCGTTGTCTTAAAGGGCAGCGGTCAAATGTGCAGGACAGGCGCTTCACTCTGAAGTACTATCTGCCTGCGAAATCTGTTTCAGTGCAGCCAACAGCTCACCCAACCGGCAGCCATCTTCCTCTCTCCTTGGCAACCTCTGACCTATGAACCTTATGCGTGATACACGTAGCTCGCTGATTGGACAGAATGAGAATGACGCACAACTGTATCCTCCTTAATAAGTGTCACTACACGAGCTGCCCGCAAAATACTGATTTATATCCCAATAACTACACTCAAAGACACGCTGTAGGATGCTCCTCCTCCTCCTGGGGTTCCAATATAACCAAGAATTAGAGCGAGTGAACAGCTTTAAATATTAAATTAAATACGTCAGTTTTGAAGAAATTGTAATAATAATTGGTTCATGTAGCCTATTATGGCTACCATGCATATTAAGTCTTAAAATATAGCAGCACTGTGTATAAGACTTCTCAAATCAAGGCCTGATGATCTGATGCCCCCACGTGATTTTATTGTCACGTGGGTTAAAAGTAATACTGTCGTTTCCAAGTCAGCCACAGGCTTTGCACCAAACACCAAACACCACTGATAATTCACTCAGAGTTCAGATCTTACGCCAAACTATCTACTGATTCGAACGATGAACAATTTCTTTTCAGGTATCCTTACAGTCACAGTCTACAAAATGTGGTCCTTTGAATGTGTTGATGGTTTGTTGGGGATTTGGCTGTCTCTGCCAGTGTAAAAGCCAAATGTAACACTAGATGGCAGGAACGTCATTCTTATGAAGACTCCTCCCTTGAGGTCTGATAAAAGGTTTTTTACTCTCTCTATTCAGTGCCAGTAAAGACTGGCAATCTTTATGGCTCACCAGTGCAAGTTAACTGGTAAACCTGTATGTATGTCAAACCTGTATGGTTGAACTACTGTTATCATCTGAGAGGTTGATAATATGTATATAAATGCGTATTTATACACAAAAACATACTTTACTTGACTATTTAAACTATTTAAATTTAAATTTAAATGTTGTGCTTCTTTACCCTTCTATTCCAGGACACTTCAGAGAGAAATATTGTACTTTTCCCTCCACTACAGTGATATGCTTAAAAAATTAACAAATTTATTAGGCTTATCAACACCAACATAGACAATCTTAACAATACAATCCTAACAATACACAACTCAGCTAGATCTCAGACTTATGTGATTTACATAAATGAATAAACAACAATGCAAAAATAAAAAGTCCTTTACTAGTATAAGTCTTGAAGATTATGAAGATCTGAATGTTTGTATAACTTCTTCCCTATTTCACAGGATACATCATTTTTTCAGGATGTATCCACCAACTGAGTTTTGTGGAACATTTGTTTAACTCATAAGATGAAAGTAAGGTTAATAATATAACTTAGTTTGCAAAATCTTCAGTTTTACTCAAATTAATTGATGCAAAAATGAATACACCCCACAACAAAAACTACTACATCTAGTATTTTGTATGACCGCCATGATTTTTAAGGACAGCACTTCTAGGCATGGAATGAACATGTAGGCAACCATTTTTTAAGGATGACCTCTTTTAGAGCCTGGATGCTGGATGGAGAGTGATACTCAACTTGTCTCTTCAGAATTCCCCATAGGTGTTTGATTGAGTTCAGATCAGGAGACATACTTGGCCACTGAATCACTTTCACCTTGTTCTTCTTCAGGAAATGCAACAGTAGCCTTAGAAGTATGTTTTAGATCATTGTAATGCACAACAACCAAGGGCACGGAGTGATGGTGGCATCTTCTTTTTCAATATAGAGCAGTACATCTGTGAATTCATGATACCATCAATGAGATGTAGCTCTCCAACACTAGCAGCACTCATGCAGCCCCACATAAGAACACTGCCACCACCATGTTTCACTGTAGGCACCATGCATTTTTCTTTGTACTCCTCACCTTTGCGATGCCATACAGTTTTGAAGCCATCAGTTCCAAAAACATTTATCTTGGTCTCATCACCAAATCCTAGGGGGGCTTTTTTGTGCACGGACTTTAGGAGAGGCTTCCTTTGTTTTTAGCTAACTGCAGTGAACTTGCATGGCAATTTCCTTCAACCCTTCTCATCAGAAGATGCTCCTATTGAGGTGTTAACTTCTGTGGATGGCCTGGAGGTCTCTGTGAGATTGTTGCAGTTCCACCTTTGTTAAATTTTTGTATCACTTTTGTTTTAGTATTCAATATAAGCAAAGCTTTGCTGATCTTCTTGCCATCACCTTTCTTGTGTAAAGAAATTATTTTCTTTCTCAGGTCTTGACATTTCTCTTCCACATGGTGCCATTGCTGACAGCATGAAATGGGAAGGGGTTTTCTTTGTTAAGTAACACCCTTTTATAGTCAGCTGTCTGCTGGAATAAATAATTACTCACCTGTGGTTGAATTAGAATTTTGTAGTCTAAAATTTAGCTTTGCTCCTATGACTTTCATTGGGGTGTACTCATTTTTGCACCATGGTCTTGAATTATTTTGTTAGTTATTTTGTGTGTGCAAATTAACAAATCTTGTTTGTTATCAATGGCCCACATTTGTGGGAGTGTTTTGTTGTATAGTATCCCATAGAAAATGTTGATTATGAAAGGAGACTAAAGGTTTTCTGACAAATCTGTTGGGGTGTACTCATTTATACTGAGCACTGTATATATAAATATATATAAATGTGTGTATACACATTAGTTGAGGACAATGTTGGTATTGAATAATTTACACCAGATAGTATACATCTTGTCCAGAGAGCTTCTTATTGATCATCCACAGGGGCTTCCATTATATGTGATAAGTCTTTATTTTCTAGAAAACCCTTAAAGGGGCCCCAGATGTTGTCAGAGGTGGATTGTTTATCCTTGACCATATAAGTAA
Source organism: Lates calcarifer (assembly GCF_001640805.2). Classification (NCBI taxonomy): domain Eukaryota; kingdom Metazoa; phylum Chordata; class Actinopteri; family Centropomidae; genus Lates; species Lates calcarifer. Next base: position 23,218,833 of record NC_066839.1, read on the forward strand.
TCTTTTCTAAGGGCAAAGTCGTTGTTAATTCCAAGATCCATTTACCTAGCCTATTCACCTCTTTCCATGCTAGTGCAATGATTTTTGGCCAACAACAGGTCTATTTCAAAAAATATTTTTTGATTCCTCCTTATGCTGCTGATAGTTGGGTAAATACCTAGTAAGAAAAGTTTTGGTTCCAAAGGCATTTTTACAGCTAATATATCCTCAGTACACTGTCTCGCTTCTTCCCAGAATTTATTTATTTGAGAGCATTGCCACAAACAGTGAAAAATTGTGCCCTTTTCCTTTTCATTTTATACAAACATCAGGTACAGCTCTGTTAAATTTATTAAGATTATCTGGAGTCATATAGGCATGCTTTAACCAATTGTACTGCATAAGTTTGAGGCTTGTGTTCACTGTTTGTGATTGTGCCTTGACACAGGCTCTCTCCCACTCTTCTGTGGTGCTATTCTCCTATAAATCCTTTCGCCATGCCTCAAGTCTATTTACTGAGGTTTCTGATAATTCATCCACCAGGAGATTATATATTTAGTCTTGCAATTGTAAATATAAAAAAACCTGGTGTCTGCTGTCAGTACTGTAAATATCTCCTATTTTTTGTAGACCCTGTTCCACCCAGATTTTAAATCCCCCCTCTCCTCCTCCTGGAGGGAAAAAATCATTACCTCAGATTGGACTAAATAGTGAGAGAGGTATTTTCTGACTTGGTGCCACACACTGATCATGTTTCTAGCCACAGGATTCTTAGTATCCTTTTTGAGTTTTTTGATATTAGCCAAGTACAAGTAAAAAGGGAAAGGCAGCTTCAGTGTATAATCTTCCATCTCCCTCCACAATGGAGCATCTAGCTGTGTAATAGAACATCAGCGTTCTCAACTGCACCATACCATACCATAGAAGGTTTGGGCATTGTGCTGCTATATCAGGTGGACTTTCCCTTTCTTCTTGGTTTAATAGCATAATTGATGTTTTTGATTTGCTAAACTTGTAACCTGAGATCTTACCAAAATACCTAATCAAATCTAGCAGGGCAGGGATAGATTTGTTAATATTCTTGAGAAAAATAATAACATTTGTCTTTTTACAAAGCTAGACGATGCAATTGCCACAGGTTCAAAACAAAAATTCTCTCCCAAGCCAAAGCATGTCTCAAACAGATAGGGCCATTTGACTTTGTCAATCTACATTCAGAAAGCTGACTAGCCTCAAGTTTACGCACTTATTATTTGGCTTACCTGCCTTTGGGAGCAGGGTGATAATGCTCCTCTTAAAGACGATGGTAAGATACCATTGTGGAAGGACTCTGTAAACATTTATAAAAGTGGGATCAGCATTTTTTATTTTTAAATTTCTTATGGTTAAGTCTGAAATTATTCATACCCTTGTCAAAGGAGTTTTTGATTTTTCTCATCTATACAGTAGCTCTTCACCCCAAAAACAACATTGACAGAAAATGTTAGAGAGCCTTCAGCCATACACAATTTATTTTGGAATTACAACTTAAACAAACATTTTTAACAACACAAAAGCAAAAAATCATTGTGTTCAAAATTATTCATACCCCGTTTCAGTAATCAATTGCAAAGCCTCTGTTTGTAATAACAGCCTCCAAATGATTCCTGTAATTGCTCACAAGTTTATTACAAAAGTCCTTAGGAAGTTTTAACCACTCTTTTTTGGCAAAAGCTTCAAGTTCCTTTAGGTTGGAAAGCTTCCTTGCTGTGACCCTTTTCTTGAGTTCTGTTACTAGGCCATTCCAAAACTTTCACATCACTGTCTTGAAACCATTTCTTCGCCACTTTGGTCGTATGTTTTGGGTTGTTGTCCTGTTGATAAGTCCAACACTCCCCCAGGTCCAGATTCTCAGCTGACTGCTTGATGTTTTCTTTGAGAATCTTGAGATACTACTCTTTTGTCATGATGCCTTCCAGTTTAACTAAGTTGCCAGTACCGCTTGCTGCAAAGCATCCCCAGAACATTAGGCTGCTTTACAATAGGGATGGTGTTCTTCGGTTTGTAGGCCTCATTTTCTTTCACTACACGAAAGCCACATCTCTGTGCCCATAAAGCTCAATCTTTGTTTCATCTGACCAGATGAAACAAAGATTGAGCTTTAAAACAGATGACCAGAAGCTTTCATCTTTACCTATGCGAGCCTTTGCATAGGCCAGGTATGCTTTCACATGCCTTGGTTGAAGGAGAGGAGTCTTTCTTGGTCAACCTCCATGGAGGCCACCTTGATGTAATGTCTGCTGGAGTGTCTGCCATGATATATTCACACCAGCTGAGCTCAGTTCTGCCAGAAGAGCCTTTGTAGTAATTCTTGGATTGATCTGGACTTGTTGCTGAATCTTTCTGGCGAGCCCAAGTTGCCTTCCGACCCCGTCCTGAGTTTTCACATAGTTAAACTTTTTGTATTTCTTGACAATACTTTGCACAGTTGAAACTGGCACTTTAAATTGCTTGGCAATTTTTTTGTATCCTTTTCCTTCCTTTTGGACATCAATAATCCTTGCTCGCAAATCCTCACTGTGCTCTTTGGTCTTTGGCATGACAAAATGGCTGGCGTTTAACGAGCTCACCACATCCTTAGCAGAGGTCACTGAGGTATTTAAAAAGCTGCCCATCAACAAAGCGCAAAGATGTGAATGAGATTCACCCCGAAATGCTGTAGGCTCTGGAAATAGTGGGGCTGTCTTGGTTGACACGCCTCTTGAGTATTGCATGGCAGTCAGGGGCAGAAGCTGTGGAATGACAAACTGGGGTGGTGGTCCTCATTTTTAAAAAGGGGGACTGGAGGGTGTGCTCCAATTATCGGGGTATGACATTACTCCAGGTTGCTGGAAAGGAGGCCCCCGAGGGAACCTGTAGGAGGTACTGCGGGAGTATGGGGTACCGGGGCCGCTGATGCAAGCCATCTGGTCCTTGTACAACCATAGTGAGAGCTGTGTTTGCATTCTTGCACAAGGTGAAAGGGTTTAAGTATCTTGGGGTCTTATTCATGACTGAGGGTATGATGGAGAGAGTGGACCATTGTGGTGAAGAGGGAGCTGAGTCAGAGGGCTCTCAATTTCAATTTACTAGTCGATACAGGCAGCTGAAATGATTTTCCTCTGTAGGGTGTCTGAGCTCAGCCTAAGAGGTAAGGTGAGGAGCACAGACATTGGGAGGGAGGTCAGAGTAGAGCCACAGCTTCCTTGCATTGAAAGGAGCTAATTGAAGGGGTTCAGGCATATGGTTAGGATGCCTCCTGTGCAGTTTTCTGTTCTGGGCACGCCCAACTGGGAAGAGACCCCAAGTGAGACCCAGAACTCACTGGAGAGATTATATAGCTCATCTGGCCTGGGAATGCTTTGGAATCCCCAAGGAGGAGCTGGAAAACATTGATAGTAAGAGGGATATCTGGAAAACCCTGCTTAGCAAGGTGCCACCATGACCCAACCCCAGATAAGTGGAAGAAAATGATTATTATTATTATGTTACTATTATTATTATTATTATTATTATTAGTAGTAGTAGTAGTAGTAGTAGTATCAATGTTAAGATACTAGACTGAACTCTTTTTTTTACTGTTATACAAGAAGTGTGCTCAGTGTCCTCTGCATTGTTTATAAACTGCCTGGGATACTTTTTGCTAGGAAAATTTTGTCTTCTTTTATCACAATATCATGTACATTATGTAACCATCAGGAGCATAATTAAGCCCCATTTTACAGGATTAAATTACAGATTAAACAGTTCTAGTTGTTTTAAAAGAAGTAATTTGAAAATATTAGAAACTCTCCTGGGCACAACAATTTCAACCAATTCAGGGAGCTAATGTTAAAATGAAATTTTCCAGCTACTGTCATGTCAGCCAGCACAACTAGAAATGAGAGGCCTGCTTTTGTCAACTTCTGTCTGAAATCAAGAACCCATTGTAAGAATTTTGCTACCCTTATGCTGTGCCGTGATGTACCCCAATATGGCTGATACATGTCACAGATATGCTGATTCAACACTTGTCTCTTGAATTTCTCTAATAACATATGTAAGTTTTTTCTTGATGCATTAGCTCTAGACTTATAGCCCTTTGATAGAACTGTTAGACTTTTATTATAGATTACAGATAGTATTATTACTGTTGTTAGTTTGTATTGTTATCAAACTTTTTTCCTTTAACATTTGATCTCATCTCTTTTCACTCACAGGCTCTGTCCTCTACTGTTGTGTTGTCTAATTCTGGTGATGTACCTCGGATTAATCTATTGACTGACACTAAAGAAGAGTTTCATCTTTACATAAGCCCAACAATGATGAGTGACAATGGAGAATACCACTGTTGGTACAGAACCAGGCAAGTTATATGGACTGTTTCATCTGCACATTTAAAAGTAGTATTTTTGTTGCAGAAAATAATTGGCTTTTTAACACCATTCATAAATTAAGTAGTTGGGATAAAATTGGTTCTGGAATGGTTATGGTTAGAAGAAACAACAATGACAACTCTGAAAGTCCTGTGTTTTGCTGACCATCCATCTACCTCAACCACCTCCTCCTAACATAAAGTTTGGTTTTCTTTATACTTTATTACTACAGCCAGCAGTCAATTTTATTTACAGTACTAGTCAAAAGTTTGGACACACCTTCTCATTCCAACCCAACTGGTTGAGGCAGATGGCGGCCCTCCCTCCCTTATTTTGGCAAAATTATGCAGATGAAAGAAGGCAGTCCTAGCTGCTTGTTTTATGTGTGGGTTAAATGACATATCCTGATCAAAGATAACTCCAAAGTTCTTTACACTGGAGCTGGAGGCCAGGGCAATGACATCTAATGTAACTACGTCATTGGAAAATGTATTTCTGAGGTGGTTGGGGCCAAGTACGATAACGGTTTTGTCTGAGTTCAATAGTAGAAAGTTGCTGGTCATCCAATGATGCAGAGTGAAAGCAAAGCAGCCAACAAGTGCTCAGCACCTCTGGGAACTCCTTCAAGACTGTTAGAAAACCATTCCAGGTGACTACCTCATGAATCTGACGAAGAGAATGCCATGAGTGTAAAGCTGAAATATAAAACATATTCTGGTTTATTTAACACCTTTTTGTTTGCTAAATAATTCCATGTGTTCCTTCATAGTTTTGATGTCATCAGTACAATGTACTTTACTTTCTACAACGTAGAAACTAATGAGAATAAAGAAAAACCATCGAATGAGAAGGTGTGTCTAAACTTTTGACTGGCACTTTATAGACACACACATACATATATAATATATACATATATAATATGTATGTATGTGTGTGTATACTACAGGGCAAGTTACATTTAAAATGTAGGACTTTTTACTACATTTGTTCTCTTTTTATGAGCCAACTAGTTATAAGTTTGTCTATAGTCAATGAGCTACTTTCTGGTCATATATTTGCATAGATTAGAAAATCATGTAAATTCAGTTATATAATTGACTTTTTCTACTATTATTACTGGTAACCACAATTAATTCTGATTATTATTATTATTGTATTTATTCATGAATTTATTATTTTCAGGGATTCTGAAGATCCCAGGCTCGGTATACCAGACAGTATCACTCTGACTGTGCAGGAATCAAACCCTACCAGTATTGGTAATCTGTATTCTTGCCCTTGTAACCACAGCAACCAAAACACATTTTCACTGGCAGACTTCTTGGTTATGACAGAATGTTGTATTATATAGTGGACTGGTATAACCTTAAAGAGACATAGTTTTACAAACAAGAGTTGACCCACAAATTGTTCAAACTAATTCAAACACAGTTAATACCACCATACCAATCCCACTCACACTGGCAAGGCAAAAAGTCAGATCAAATAACAGCTGATGTTGCTCCACCTGTTTGGTGCCTTCACTACCCTACTTGGCAGAGTGGCAGTCTAGAGGGTGAATCCTCATATTTGTTGTAGTTGTAGAATAAGGCAGTGCCTTTTACAAAATCAGCAAGCAGCCTTTGTTGGAAATTTTGCTAACTACCAAGAAGAACGCAAAATACATTAACACACTGCTGGATGTTTTGCCATTGTGATTATCTCATTAGATTTACACATAAAACTAATGTGAAGCAATAAGTCAAGTTGGTAGTAATTAAAAATACACTCATGGTGTTGTGATGCTGGACCAGAAAACAAATTATTTCAAACAGCCTCATGTACCTGTAGACTGTAGTCATCTTTTTGCATTCAAAAAGGTCTGACAGTTCAAATATTTCCCAATATTTCCCAACACTAAAAGAAATGTTTGCCTTTTAAAACGCAACTCTCATCTGTTATTACACGGTGTATTGTAATTTATGTTATATGACAATTAATTAATCATTTGCTGCTAAATATTTTGGATCACTTTTTCATACAGTTTTTCACCCTCTTGAGTCAACCGCAGCAAGAGAGGACTGGATCAGAACATCACACTGGCCTAGAATTTCTTGGAGAGAGGAGGTGACTGCTGAGACCACTGAATCTCTACTTGATCTTACATCCGTTCTCCTGGAAGATTCCACACAACCAGCAAAAGGTAGCACTTTTGCTCAGTAGTAAGAATGAAAATAAAATATAAAACACAGTTACACAAGACCAGTTTTAGACAGTAACAGACCAAAAATACACCATCATTAATCTATGTTATAAAGTAGGATTTGAATAAAGAAGCAGACACCTTCACAGTCAGATGCCACTGTTGTAGAAAATAGGAATTACTGTTATATTTGAATATTACATCCATTAACATTAAATCACTAAAGTCATGTAACAAAGAAAGTTCACTCTTAATGCTATGGTATTACAAATCAGGACATCATATTTCAATCAAGTTGAGGTCTGAACTTTGATTGGACCATTGTAACGCCTTCATTCTTGACTCTTTCTAGATCACTGTCCTGTCATGCAACAGGACAGTGATCCCAATTTTGTCCAAGGTTCAGCTGTCAGACAGATGGCCTCATATTTGACTCCAAAATACTTGTACTGGTATACACAAGAGTTCATGGTCAACTCATTGACTGTGTCGCCAGGGAGTATGAGCTATCATAATCAAGTTAAGGACACCAGACAGCATAGGCCAGTATGTTGTTATGGCCCAGTAGCGCCCCTTGATGGCATACTGTAGTGTAGTGTAGTGTGAAGCGCGAAAAGACTAGAAAAGCGCTATATAAGTACAGTCCATTTTAGTGGCAATTCTAACTAGCCACAACAGCCACAGAGCTTCCGACATCATCCAAGCAGTGATTGTATCTGACATTCTGGTGTGTTAACTGCTGGCTAACTAACTTAACCACAGAAACTAGCTTAATTAGCACTTAGTATTGTGGCTAACTGGCGACCACTAAAAAACAATGAGCCGCTGTAGGTTAAATATGGGAGAAACTGTTGACGTGCACACCAAAAAATCCATTCTTGCTTCTGAGGCTCTGTTTCACGTTTATTCTCTATCACAACAATGCAAAAGGCTCCAATTGCAACTTGCAATGTCTCTGCAAATCATAAAGCAAACACACACAAAAAACAATGTGATCCAAACCTTGGTCAACAGAAAAATTTAATCCCTGGTGCTCACCCCACACCATGTTGATATGCCAGACGAAGTGAACAGGTGAGTGAAATTGCTAATAACCAGTGAATGACACACCCCCTGCCCAAAGCGTCAATACAATGTCCACACACCAACCAAGCCCATAAAAACGTATATACATGGCTCCTACATTCCGGCCCCTAATTATTCTAAAGCAATAATTACACAACTGCTAACATGTAGGAGAAAAAACTTGGATAATTTGTGGCAACTAGCCCAAATGGTCATTCAAATCTGAAAACCTTTAGTCCAAGTCAATACACATTGTCCATATCTACAAAAAGATTGAGAGTCAATGCAGTTCTTCACAGATCCTCTGCTTCCTGAAGAAGGCACACCTTGGTGATGGGCCTGTCCAGATAGCTGCTCCTAGTCTTGATGCGAACCTGATGCACATGTCCTCTCTTGTCAGGGGCTGCCTGCAAACTCTTCCCGCAAGTAGCAGAGTCATCCACAATGATAACAACATCTCCAGGAACAAAGTTTCATCTGGTTTCCATTGACGACGAACATATATGTCCTCCCTTTGAAACACTCCTGGTGACAATGAAGGTTTGGACTTAAGAAGCAGGAGATGGTTTAGGGTCAATGCTTCTAAGTCATTTGGATCAGTGAACGCTTTAGTTATAGGGCAGCTGTTAATAATAGCCTCAACTTCACAAAAAACTGTATGAAGGCATTCTTTGTCAAGATTCTGTGTTTTCAGAGCTGAGTTCAGCACTTTTCTCAGACTATATCAATTGTTCCCACACTCCACCATGATGTGACCCAGAGGGAGGTTTAAAATCCACTAGATCCCCTTCTGAAAGAGTCACTGATTTGTACATGATTCCATCTTCCAATTACTTCCCTCAATTTACGTTTAGGTCAGACGACGTTCGTGCCATTTTCTGAACGCAACTCTAACACCTGTCCACATCTTGCTATGAATCCTCTAAGGGTGTTCACAAAGGACTGAGTGTCTAAAGATGACGCCGCTTCAAGATGTATAGCTCTCACTGCCAGACATGTAAAGATGACACTATACCTCTTCACCGTGCCTCTTCCTTGCTTATCCTCGAAAGGCCCAAAACAATCCACTCCAACTCGGGTGAATGGAGGCTCATCAGGAAAGACTCCGTCCTGGGGAAGATTTGCCATCCGCTGATGTCCCAGGGCAGCATATAATCTATGACAGATAATACACTTAGAAAAAGTCTTCCTTATCGCAACACTGGACCAGGAATCCAATATCTTTGGTGTAGCTTTGAAAGCATATGGTTACGTCCACCATGACCCGTCCGACAATGTATATGATGGAGAATGAGGAAATGTGAAGATCCTTGGCCAATATAGCAGGATGTCTTGCCTCATCTGGCATAGTTGCTCTACTAAGCCTGCTTCCAACTCCAACCCTTTTGCAAACTGGATAGCTCATCTGGAAACTACTTCCTTTGACAAAAGCAGACAGTTGTAATTTCTGCCTTATGCTGCCTGAGCCTTGAAACTCTTCTCCAGGTGCTCCTTTTCCAGACCAGACTGAGTGAGAACAGCTTTCAGTTTCTTTCTCCTTTGAACAAGATCCCTCAGCAAACTCTTGAACCCGGGGAGCCAACCAACCATCCTTTTCAACCAGATCCAAGAGGAGAAATGACTGATGAAATGAATAACAGTCGTCTGCTGCTCATTAGTTTGGACAGCATTCACAGAGATGTCAGTAGATATCAGGGTCTATTGGCCACTTCATTTTGGGCTTGACAAGAAACTTAGGCACCCAGGTGTCAGTCTTCTGGAAAGATTCAACCTTAGCTCCCCTTGAAGCCAAGTCTGCACGGTTGCTTGATGTATTTACATATCTCCACTGAAATCAGTCAGTAAAAATAAGTATTTCTGAGACCTGATTTGTCACAAAAGTTTTGAACCTTAAAGTTTAATTTCTGGCATTTGCAGCTCTTTCCTCCACCACTTGTCCATTCTGCTTGCAACCACTGCAGCTGTAACTCCATGCGACGGATGGTGATAGATTTTAATGGAGCCACATGCGTCTTGCCCATTATAAAAGCACACTGCACCTGTCCAGCCATGTTAGACAGTAGCAGGTAAGTCACTGTCCCGTACCCATCCTCACTCGCATCTGCAATGTGGTGTAGCTGAGCAGAAGCAACCTCACCAAAGTTGTTTCAAGCATTTCAAAGAGGTTACCTGTTGTCTTTAAAATCCTCCAGCTGATGTAGCTCCTCTAGCCAAAGCTTCCACTCCTGGGCAACAATGACTGGCAAAGCATCATCTGAGCCAAGCTGTCATCTACTTAAGCTTTGATCCTTTTAGCAGATAGCACAACAGGTGCCAGAAATGCTAAAGTATCATAGATAGAGCTGACAGTAGATAATAAAGTAGAATAAAAAGTAGATCCCTCTTCTTGTCAGAGGTCGTGCATGAGCACGATCTTAAAGTTGAATGAATCTAACTGGACACACCATTGCATCCCCAATGCTCTTTCCACGGGCAATGTGTCATTATCCAAGTCCAGATCCTTCACCTCCATGGCTCTTTCCTGTTGAGGTATGGCAGCAAGAACAGCACAGTCTGTTGTCCCCACAATCCATTTGGTGAGCTGAAAGCCTCCTTTAGCACAAATAGCACAGAGTTCTTCATAAAGTGAGAATGCCTCCTCTTCAGAACAAACTGATACCAAGCAGTCATCAACATAAAAATTCTTCAGCACTGTGTCAACCACCTTAGGACTGAACTGCTCCTGGTTATCATCTGCACATTTCCTTAAAGCAAAACTTGCACAACTTGGAGAGGATGTGGTGCCAAACAGATGTGCAACCATTCTGTAATCCACCAGATCCTTCCTCTCGGAAACCTGGTTATGATTCCCACCAGCGAGCTCTGATCTGAGCCCTGGACAAGCTGTGCATTCAAAGATGTCCCTTGGAATGTAGCTGCACAGTCAAAAATAACTCTCATTTCTCTTCTGGGGGTGATACATCCCGTGGTGTGGTATATACCATACCCTATCATTACAGCAATCCAGATCCTCGGCTGGCACCCTCTCAGCATAGCCCTTGGAAATGATATCACTCATGAAGTTGGTATAATCAGCATGGAATGAACATTTCCTGTTAAACCTTCTTTTGAGATTCAAAGCACAACCAGCAGAGCACTGTTCTGCAACCATCTTATTGTTGGACAATTTTACATCACCTTGTCTCAAAGGTAAACTAATACTGTAATGACCATCCACCAACGTAGCAGACTTAGTGACCAACTCCATGAAATGACTCCTTTCAACAATCCAAGCTGCTCATCCTGAGCACATTCAGGGAAATCAGTTTTTGTTTGCAGCTCCCACAATTCCTCAAGTCTTGAAACAGAAATCCTATTGACAGTGGCAATGCAGTGTCACTATTGCTGTCTCCTCTAAGAGGACCATTCACAGTCTAACCTAACATAGTTTTGAAAGCATAGGGACCACCATCATTGCTTCGTTCAACCTCCCATGGCTCTAGAGCCTTGGGAACATTGGTTCCAATCAGCAAGTCCACCCCTGAGTCGATCTCTTTTATCTTCACACGTTCAAGGTGTAGCCATCTTTGAAGATCTTCCTGTCTAGGAATGTTACTTCGGAGGACAGGCATGCTTTTCTGAGTGAATATGTCTGGTTGCTCACAGAAACAGTCTGTGTCCAATCCAGCTACTAACAAGTCTGACACAATGTGACTGTTGACAAATTTCTCCTGACCCATTATCCTTGTAACAAAAAGCTATATGCCTGTAGGGCTTTCACATCCTCAGATTTCAACACAGGCCACATGATTTTCAAGGAATTGCCAAAATGTTCTTGCAGCAAAGATTTGGCCTTGGCATATCCTTGATCATGAGGCATATGCTGACAACTTCTAACCAGGTCCCTGGGCTCCCCTCTAGTGTACTGCTCAAGAAAGTATGAGTAATCTTTAGCATTGTGTGTCTTGTCTTCAGTGCTATGTTCAATGGCCCTCATGAAAGTTTGAAATTGTAAAGGGTCCCCACCAAAAACCTTAATGTCTTATCTTGTAAGAAAAAAGAGAGACTGCTGCTCAACTAGCAAGGATGTAATTTCATTCTGTTTCTCCAAGACTGTTATTAAGCATTAAAGTGCTACGCTAAGGTGCAGGATTTCCCGAGTATGACTGAAACTGATAACATGCTTGTGTGCTTTGTATTTTACCTTGTTGCATCTTTGATTCCAGACCCTTTGACAATGTGGCTTGTGGCTGCAGCTCTGCATTTCTTTCCTTAGGTCTTGCATCCAACAAATGTGAACGTGGCTGGTCACCTGTTGAAATATACTGAGATGGCTGTTCAACTGCCACAGGCACAAATGTCTCAGCATCAGCATTCAGTGTAGGAGCTTTCCGCTGGTCTTGGTCCAAATATGAATTCATTCCAGCTCTAGAACCTTCAGAGGCCCATTACACCTTTACTTAGGCTATTGATGCAGCTATGTCCATCTCCAAATCAAGCTGCTCTCTTTTTTCTGAGCTGTTCCACTTGCTCTTCTAAAGCATGTTTGTCCTTTAACAGCCTTTGGCGAGCAATAAGTGCCGCCAATATGTGCTGATGAGGTAGATAAAACAATGAACCTGCTGAGCTTCTTTTCTTTAAGATTCTGCTTGCAACATTAGAGACACTATCACTCGGATTCATGAAGTTGACCTGCATCCTCAAGCAATACAGATAACTGTTCAAGATGAGACTGGACACTTGGAGCATTTCCTTCAGTTTGCACAAGCCCTTTGATTGCCCTTATAGCAGCTTTAATCATGTTAACTTTAGTTTGTCAATCTGTTTGAAATCTTTCGATTTGATTTTCCAATGCTTTCACAGAGAGTTTTAATTGGCGTTTCTTTTCGCCTCTTGCATTGACATCAGGACACCACTTTGATCCACTTGAATCCATATTAATTTGTAAATGATAGCCACAGCCAAATATCATAATCAATTCACACAGCGCTTTAATAACGTCACTTTACAAGAATATGGCATATACAGCTATCATAAAAATAACCAACCAACAGGCAATTAGGTCAAATTTATTCCCCCTTAACTGCCTACAGAAAACTAAACTATCCAACTCACCCTAGTCTTCTGTGCATACTAGCGGTCCCTATGTACCGTTAGTCTTGAACAAGACAAGCTGACTGGGCTACGGCTCCATCCGCTTGATGACACAAAAACAACAAATGGCTTAAAACAGAACAAAAAAAAAAAACATATAACCACCTTTCGTGGCTTTACTGCTAAAGCCTACCAGGAGAATAGTTTAATTCACAAAAAATTACCTATTGTGTGTGTGTAGCCATACAGCAGCTGTAATGAATGAGCTGTAACAACAGGCTGGGAATGATACAGAAGTGAACAGGTGAGGCCAATTGCTAATAACCGCTGAGTACGCACCCACAGTGACACACCCCCTGCCCAAGTGTCAATGCAGTGTGCACACACCAACCAAGCCCATGAAAACTAACATACGTGGCTCCTATACTTAAGCTGTAGTTTATTTTGAGAAAAATTATATGAACAGAAATTTTAAAACCGGAAAGAGTTGATAATTGCTCAAAGTGAACGCTGTACTACAGAGCTCTGTCGAGCCTATGTGTAGCGAACCCAGCCAGACAATGGTGAAGCGTACTGATGTTTCCAGAAGAGTTTATTAATGTACAGCCGTTAATTTCTTGTTTTGCACATAAATTCTTCCCATACTGGAACGCCGTAAGAGCTAAGGACAGACAAATAAAACAAAATGAGCTCTTACAAACAAATAAACCATCTTAACAATGAAATGACTCAAAGGCTCCTTTTAGCTTAACTTCGCCGCATACATACACTCCACTGAGGCTAAAGTTAGCATGACCGGTGAGTCCGCCAAAACACACATAACTCCACATAAAACACATTTTACACATACCTTGTTCCCAATTCTAGCCAGGTGCTTAACATATACCGGGAAATCCTTAAATTGTGGAGCTATGTCGCTCTCTAACCGCCCTGTGTCACCGTCTGCTCCGTGCGAAGTCAATTGCTTCGTTCGCTATTAGATGCATGACCTCTACTTCCGCCCGGGAGCACCAAAATAAAAGCATGTAATAGCAAAGCGGAAACAACAAATAAAAACATACAGGCAGCGATAATGCGTTATTAAAACCCCTTTTTAAGAGTTACTTACAGTATGCATATGGAAAAATGTCAAGTAAATGGTTGATTATTGTTGTTCAATCTGATGGACAGATAAAGTGTATCTCCATTATCACTTCTTCCTCGCCATTCACAGGATCTTCATCATCTTTGTTCTATACCTTCACTATTATTCATGTTTCTGCTTCCTGCACCATCATAATGTCTGATATCCTGGATGGACAGCTTTTCTTGCCTGGGTGGTAGTAGGAATTCAAGTACAGGCACAAAATGGAGTGGAACACACAGAGATTGATTTAATACCATAGTAGTTATTTTTGTTAGGGACACTGATGGTTCAGTGAGAGGTATTTCGCTGTTCCACTTGTATGCTGTCCTGTAGAACCTAGATGTAGATGCGCCAGCTGGGGGGGAAATACACACCAGGTGGGTTACAACTGCAAGGTGCCTAGGCCCTGTTGCTGCAAAACAAGCCCAAATCATCACCATAGTGACATGTTGGTATGAAATTTTTGTGCTGATATGCTGTGTTTGGTTTTGGTGCTGTGCATTATGGCCAAACATCTTCACTCGTCTGTCCAAAGGACAATATTCTGGACATCTAAGCTAACCTAGGCAGTGCTGCCATATGCTTTTAAAAGAGAAGAGGCTTTCTCTTGTCAATCCTTCCAAACAAGCCATACTTATTCAGTCTTTTCCTAATTGTACTGTCATGAACTTTAACATTTAGCACACTAACTGAGGCCTGTAGAATCTGAACTGTAGCTCTTTGTTTTTATGCAATTTATTTGAGCATTGCAAGGGAGGCGAATTTGCTGAGATGTCTACTCCTGGGCAACAAAACTAATGTTTTCCACTTGCGAATAATCTTTCTCACTGTATAATGATGGACATCATATTGTTTGGAAATGGCCTCATTACCCTTCCCAGATTGATGGGCAGCAACCATTACTTCTCTAAGATCATTGCTGATGTCCTCCTTGGCATTGTGTAACACACACCTGAATGCTCCAGACCAGCAAACTGCCAAAACTTCTGCTATTATAGAAGTGCTCACACTTGCTGATGATCAGTTAATCAAGGGCAGCATCTGGTTGCTACCTACCCTCTTAATTCCTATGGAAGGAGTAAAGGTGTACTTAATTTTTCACACACTGCTACTGTTTTTTGGCCTAGTTCTTGTTAAATAAATAATGACACAGTGTAATATCTCATTTGTTCTTGCTCATTTTAAGACCTACTGAGGATCAAATAATTTTTATTATGTCCTGATCCATAAAACCATAGAATTCTAAGAGGGTGTACTACTAGTGATAATTCACTATGCATTCATCACTACGAGAAGCACTTTTCACATTATACTTAGTAATTTGATTTTTTTGGTTCATATAAAAATATTGAGTAGCATCAAAAACACAGTCAATGACTTTGTTCCTAATACTGTAACTCCTACATTAAATTTCTGCAAGAATTACCTGTGATGTTACAAGTCATTCCTGCTCATTTTATGACATTCTTTTATAGTAGTGGCGGTGTCACAGGGAATGGAAGACTTTGAGGAGACAGAGACATCGTTTCCAGATGAAGGTGAGCAGTTGTGTGTTTCACTTTGAAGCAAGTCAGAGTGAAAAACAAAGAAACATTTGTAAAAAAAATCAGTCATCACAATTGTAATTAGATCACTATCAAGTTCAGTTAAGTATGTAATGTTCCCCAGATAGTTTATAGTATTTACACAACGAAAAAGTTCTAGGCCCATATTCACAAAGCATTTTATCTCACCATAAGGAGTACTCCTAAATCACACTAAAAGGTCATAAAAAGAGTTGAAGAGTTTCTCCTAAATCCTGTTAACAAAGTTGCTGAGACCAAATTACAGGTGTACTGAGGAGAACTGGAGCTGTTTTAAAGGCAAAGTGAGGGGAGGAGGGAGGTCATAGGAACAGGTCATAGGACAGCTGTACTCAGGGAGTTTGTTTCAGCTTCAGTTCTTCTAAGGATTCAGGCTGTCTCAGTGTCTTCTGTCTCTTCAAGCAATCTCAGACTGACTCCATGATGTTGAGATCAGGGCTTTGTCGACATTTTACCATTTTGAACAGGAATTAAGAATTTCAAAACTTTAACCTTTTTATACCCAAATTTGAGCCGGCTTGTCAGAAATTAATCAAGCATGACATTCAACCACTAAAACAATTTTTTCTGTTCAGGAATGCAAGTGAATAACTACTATTTTCCCTATTTTTTGTAAAACAATACATTTGTAAATTCATGGATAACAGTAATAATCATATTTTAGCATTGAAAATATCATTTCAGTTAAAGAGCTTTTACATATTGGTGTATTAACCATTACAGAAACATAAAAAATGATTTTGGTAATTACCAATGCTGTTAATTTAGGGCAGCTGTGGCATAAACCTTACATTGGGTGGTGGTCTAATAAAAATCTATTGAAAATATTTTAGAAATCTTTCAAAAACTTGTTTAAAACTAGAAATGTTATTGTTATTTATTTGGCAAATAACAAACTGAAACAACTAAATAGTCCTTTTTCACACATAATAACCAAACAATATAATATTTTGTATGGCCTCCTTTAGCCTTGATAACAGCTTGCATTCTTGCTGGCATTGTTTTTATGTACTTTTTGACAGTCTCTTTTGTTATTGAGTTACAAATAGTTTCTAGCTGTTGCCACAGACTTGCTTTAGATGAAACATTTGTGCAATCAGTCTTTGAATCTACTAAATCCCAAATTCAGTCCATCAGTTCCAGTACTCCAGATTCTTTTTCCTTGGTCAAATAGTCTCTGCACAGCTTTTGAAGTAAGCTTGAGGTCATTGTCTTGTTGGTATATCAACCCACGACCAATCAGATTCAGTCCAGAAGGGATTCCATGATGCACTAAGATGTTGTGGTAGACATGCTTGTTCATGATACTGTCAATTTCCACTAATCTGCTCACGCTGTTTCCACAAATGGAACCCCATACCATAATGGAATCTCCACTGTGTTTCACTGTGGGTGCAATGCATCTGGCATCAAAACGTTCTCCAGCTTTTCTGCGGACAGAGTACCTTCTTCCAGTCATCAACAGTCCAGTGTTTGTGCTGCCTGGCAAATCTGAAGCATTTCTGGATGTTTGCAGGCCTCAATAATGCTCCGTTATTCTACCCTTCAAGTCTTGTTCTGTCAGTCGTCTGCTTATGTTCATTCTGGAGACTTTCTCAGACTCTGATCTAGAAGCATTAATCTCTGCCTGAAGATCAGAAGTGGTCTTCAAGTCTCTAGTACTTAAAATCTTGAGGTGTCTGACATCTGCTTCAATGAACTTTCATTTCCTGCCTCTTCCTTGCCGCATTTTGGAAGTACCAGTCCTGGCAATTGATTCCAAAGCATACTTGACCACACTGTGAGAATATGTGAGCTCCTGACATTTTACCATTTTGAACAAGAATGAAAAATTTCAAACTGAATTCATTGTTTTATACCCAAATTTGAGCCAGCTCATTGGGCTTCTCTGAGGTCAGAGATTAATCAAGCATAACATTACCCACCACTAAAACTAATTTTTCTGCTTATAGATTTTATAGATTTAACGAACCTGGAAGAGTGCTCCTTTTAACATCACCCAGACTCAAGTCTGCATTTAGTGCACTCAGGTGTTACATTTAGTGCTAAATAGCTTTGCGAATACCCTGATATCTTTTGTAAGGTGTGACAGTTTTACCGTGATGACAAGGTTCTTTATTAAGTATTTCTGAGGTGTCCTTTGTATTCACATTGTATTGTGCATTAAAGCCACTATGGTCAAAATTTTTTACTCATAATTAACAAACAAACCACCCACAGATGATATTCCAACATGATTTTCAGTTTCTGATTATCATGAATGAATGTAATATTGGTCCTTACATTCATGTCTAAATTTTAAAATAAGTATTATTACTCAACAATGTGGCAGGAGTATAGAGATAAAGATAATCTAGAATCTTTATTGTCATTTTGCTCAATATATTGTAGTTTTATTGTATATTCTCCATCCTTCCACCCTCCCACCAGGCACAATAGAGATGTCATCTGAGTCTTTCCAATGGGACACACTTCCAGGGATTAGGATTGGAGTCATCGCTGGAATCTTGCTGGTTACAGTGGTAGTCCTGTGTATTCTGTGGGCCATGAGGAAAATTTAAAAGATGATAATAGATGGATTCACACCATTCAGCTGACCTACACTCAACAAGCACTTTATTAGGAACACCTATACAAATGCTTATGTCCAGAACACATTACTTTCCTTGAGCGTACATGATAACTACCACAGCTGCAGCGCTACTGCCAGCTCTATCTTTCTACATTGAGTTTGCCTTAGATAACAGCCACCAATAATAGAATTATTGATTTCATTTTAATATAAGTTCAATTCACCCATGTTCAAAGTAAGAACAACATAAAGCAAAAGAGAGAGACACACAGAGAGAGAGAGAGAGAGCGTGAGAGAGTGACAGAACACACTGGAAAACCACTGCCCCTCACCTTCTGTGACAGTAAGAGGTCTTAGTTTTGTGTAATGGTGCTTGTATGCCAATGTGACAAAATAACATAGTGGATCTTTTCCCTGTCTATTTTGTATGGCAACTGCACACATGAAAAATAAGTGATACAGTGTGATGTGCCACAGCTGTAAGGCTGGAGCCATGCATGGGATGTGCATCTCATGTGGGCTTTTTGGGCACAGTTTACCATCTTCTAATGGCTACTTCCAGCAAGATAACACTCCATGTCACAAAGCAAAAATCTTCTTAAAGTTTCAGGAACATGGCACTAAGTTCAGTGTACTTCACTGGCCTCCCCAGTGACCACGTCTGATTCCAATAGAACACCATTCAAATGTAGTAGAATGGGATGAATATGGCAGCATGAATATGTGGCTAATAAATCTGTAGAAACTATATCAACAACAGTCATGTCAACATGGAGCAGAAACATGTTCAGAAAGGAATATTTCCTAGTATGGTGTTTCTAATAAAGTGCTCACTGAGTGTATATATTTATATGGATTTGATTCAGCTTCTGAGCTGGGTGTGCAAGAGCCTCCTTGTTTGAAGAAAAGACCTACTGTAGTTGGGCCTACAACAGATGATCTGAGATTAACCAGACTGTGAACTATGTGGACAACATGACAGTTATTAACAAGTCTATATTTGAGAGGTTGGTTTTCAGATCTTTCCAGAGACTTAAAATTTCTAAATGACCTACAGTATGAACATACAAGCATGCAGGCTCTGAGCGTTTTTTTAGTGTGAAAATATTATTTATGTTGTTGGCAGGAGAAACATGTCCAAATAAACAGCATACTGACGTCCTGTATCATGGTTGTATGGTTAACCTAAAATGGCTGCTAAATAATTTTTGACAGAATGCTGTATATGGGTGGGCAGTATTCAGGAATTTAAATGGTCTGGAATCCCTTTTTTCTGTCCATGACATTGTGGTCATGCTGCTTGTTATGGGGGTATGAGGGAAAAAGTTATTATAATACAGTTATAAAAAGCTATAAAACAGGTATTGTGCTACAATAACAATGACTGAGATTAAATTCAGCATAAAGTGCATTTCTACAGCAGTACTGTCATCTGTTATTTATACCTGCCACTTGTTAAGGCATCATTAATGAAAGTCAGAACTTCCTTACCAACAAAACTTTTCCAAGGACAGAGGGCAGTCCACCTGAACCTCTGAAAGTGTTTTAATGTGAAACAAATAGAGAAAGTATAGAATTAACAACAAACAGCAGCCGATCAGAAAAACAGTGTCTGTAGGCTCCATGGGAAGGAGAAGACATTATAGAAGTAGCTGATCCCTCCCTGGTTGGGAATGAGAGACAGGTGTATACAGTTTAGGATAAAATTCAATATAGAAATGACTCTGTGCCAAACTGTGCCATCTAAATAGTCATATAAGCCATATTTAACTCATTACCAAGTCATTTCTTGGGCCGAGATCTTGTTGAGGAGGTTTTGATGGACTGCAACCTCCTGCCAAAAGGGAGTGTCTTGAAAAGATTGTGACCAGGGTGGGAGGGATCGGCCATGATCTTTCCTGTCTGCCTCAGGATCCTGGAGGTGTACAGTTCCTGGAGAGAAGGCAGTTTACAGCTGATCACCCTCTCAGCAGACTGGATGACACGCTGCAGTCTGCCTCTCTCCTTGGCTGTGGCAGCAGTGTACCAAATGGTGATGGAGGAGGTGAGGATGGACTCAATGATGGAGGTGTAGAAGTGCACTGTCATTGTCCTTGGCAGGTTGAACTTCTTCAACTGCTGCAGGAAATACATCCTCTGCTGGGCCTTCTTGGTGGGCCCCACTTGAGGTCCTGGGTGATGATGGTCCCCAGGAAGTGGAAGGACTCCACAGTTCCGACTGGGGAATCACACAGGATGATGGGGGTATGTGGAGCTGTGTTCTTCCTGAAGTCTACAACCATCTCCACTGTCTTCACGGCATTAAGCTCCAGATTGTTCCCACTGCACCACGTGACCATCTGATCAATCTGTAGGCAGACTCATCCCCACCAGAGATGAACCCAGTGAGGGTGGTGTCATCTGCAAACTTCAGGAGTTTGACAGACTGGTGAGGTGCAGCTGTTGGTGTACAGGGAGAAGAGTAGAGGGGAGAGAACACAGCCTTGAGGGGAACCGGTGCTGGTATTCCAAGAGTCAGACTTGCGTTTTTCCAGCTTCACATGCTGCCTCCTGTCTGACAGGAAGTATGTGATCCACCTGCAGATGGAGTCAGGCACAGTCAGCTGGGAGAGCTTGTCCTGTAGCAGAGCTGGAATGATGGTGTTGAAGGCAGAGCTGAATTTCACAAAGGGATCCTGACATAGGTTCCTGGGGAGTCCAGGTGCTGCAGGATGAAGTGGAGGGCCATGTTGACTGTCGTCGGCGAACTGCAGGGGGTCCAGGCGTGGGTTGGTGATGGCTTTGAGGTGGGACAGCACAAGGTGCTCAAATGACTTCATTACCACAGAGGTTAGGGCAAGAGGTCTATAGTCATTAAGTCCTGTGATCCTTGGATTTTTAGGGACAGAGATGATGGTGGAGGCCTTGATGCAGGTTGGCACAGCACAAGGTGTGCAACTTTGGAGAGGCCCCGACCCCTGCTGTGCTGGGGGAGTGTGAGAGGCTGGTGTAGTGGGGCTGCTATGTGGTGTCACAGGGGATGGTGTCAGGACTGTTGCACAAGCAGCAGAACTCATTCAGGCTGTTGGCCAGGCGTGAGTCATTCGTGGAGCGGGGGATTCTAGGCTTGCAGTTAGTGATCTGCCTGAGCCCTCTCCAGACAGAAGCAGAGTCACCTGCTGTTGTAGTTTCTCAGAGTACAGTCGTTTGGCTTCTTTCACTGCTTTGCTGAACCTGTACTTTGACTCCTTCAACCTGTCTCTGTCCCCACTCCTAAACATGAACCAGGGTTTGTCATTGTTGTAATGCACCCTGGTGCGTGTTGGTATACAGCAGTCCTCACAGAAGCTGATGTATGATTCCACAGCCTCTGTATAGTCATCCAGACAGTTGGTGGCAGTTTTGAATACATCCCAGTCTCTGCAGTCCAAGCATGCCTGAAGATATTCCACAACCCTGCTGGTCCACTTCTTTGATGTCCTCACAACAGGTTTAGAGAGCTTTAATTTCTGCCTGAATGCAGGAATCAGGTTTACCATGACGTGGTCAGAGTGGCCCAGTGCAGCACAGGGGACAGCGTGATAACCATTGCTTACCGTGGTGTAACAGTGATCCAGAATGTTCTCCCCTCTGGTCGGGTTTGTCCGCTCCTGCACGTTTGCCTGGGATGTAAACACCAACCAGTATGAATTAAGCAAACTCACCTCACAAGACTCCAGATTAGTGGAACAGTGTTGTTGAAACATTTTCACATCAGTATACCAGCCACTAAAAACAAATTCATCCACCTTGCCTGAAAGTTCTGCATTGCGATCCATTCTGAAGAGTTGAAGGCCTGCTAGCTGCAGCGCAGTGTGCCAAGTTTCAGTGAAGCACAAAACAGAAGATGAAGAAAAGTCTCTGTTTTTCCCCACCAGCAGCTGGAGTTCATCCACTTTGTTGCTGAGTGACTGCACATTGGAGAGAAATATTCCAGGTAACTGTGTGCGATGTTCGTATTGGTGGAGACGCACAAGCATACCGGCAAATTTCCCTCTCCCTCCGCATGTGTGCAATGGTGAGGGCACCTTTGACCAGAATGTTTTGCTTTGACCTTAATTTATACAAAACTTTAGAAAATCTAATTTATTATTATAATGTGATGAAATCTATGCCTTATCTAAACTGTGAGGTGGGAAATCTGAGACTCTGTCTCCAGTTTGGCAACTTTATTCTTCCCAGTTCCACTTGTTAATTTACACGAAGCATACACAGGCTGACGGGAGTGTGTAAGTAAAAAAAATACTTGACTTGATACATGACTCATTCACTGATCTGCGCTGACTGATGACATCACTTACTGAACTCTGACCTACCGGTAACAACATAAGTCAGAATGTTTGAAATACAAGTAAAATACAACTGACATAGAAAATATTTACTTTTTATCTGTTCAAATCTGTTTTGGCTCACTGCCATCTTAATTATAAAAATGCAAATGATAAAGGATAATTATATCTAGGTTGCAACACCCTTCCCCACTAAAAAAATGTTGGCAAACATTTTCTTAATCTCTTAACAATTGAACACGTGAAAAGGTATCACACACACACACATCACATTATTTTTTCAGGATGGTGAGGCTGTAAGATCTTCATAGTCCATTCTTTTTTTCATTTTTTTTCCCGAAAGTCTCTCATGGCCACAATACAGGATCAAATGTCCATAGTCCATAAGTATTGAAGGATGCATATGTGGGGATACGAGGGGGACTGTGAATGAAAAGCAGCCAGGCAAAGCCACCCTGGGAATTTCACCCAGAGAATTATAAACTGGTGACGGTAGGTGCCCGGGCCCGTCCTACAGATGGGCAGGAGACGTGGTTCCAACAAAAACACTAAAACCACCACACACACTATAACAAAATGGGGGGGGGCAGGAGACGCACTGCACACAGGAAGGGGAAACCACCACCTCGGACCCCAGGACCACCACCTTCAGCCCTCAGCACTGAAAAGGAGAAGAGAAACAAGAAATGAATAAAAGGGGTTATACCCAAAGAAAATCAAATAAAACAAAACTTACCGAGGGTAGCAAATCAAAATATAAAAAGGTGGGCAGACCATAAATTACAACTCAAGAATTCAACAAATCTGCTGTCCAAAACAATCTAAATTCACAGTTCGAAAAGAAAATAAATTCAAAAGAACTAATTAACATAAACACACATTAGTATCAAAAATATGAATAACCTAACCAAATTACCTAAATAATCCAGATATACCAAAGATTAATTAAAGAAAATGAAATAACACAAATCCAACAGAAACACAACACTCATCCCAGCTCAGAAAGTAACCCCAATAACAAGTAAACAATATAATACCCCTCCGACACACACACACACACACACACACACACACACACACACAAATGGGACAAGGAAATTACCATCTACAGCCAGAACTGTGTGTTTACACATTTCATAGCCATGTATTCAGTAAAGCCTATTCTGTAAGTGTACACACAATTAATTCTTCCTTTACAGTATGTACTACACTACTGTCTTAACTCGAAAATAAAATACTAGCATAGCATCGCGTTGTGTGTATAAATCTCATGACAAAAAGGATACATGACTGATGATATGGTCAGCAGGTCATGGGTGGTTCCAGAGGGCTCCCTCACACTGACAGGGCAGGTTTTCAGCTGCTGGAAGGTTGGCTGGCCTACCTGATCATAGGTGTAGACAGGCCTGGGCTGTTGGACTCTCTTAGGCCTTTCTCTCCATGTTTCAGCATCATTCTGCTCATCCTCAGATTCCACAGCTAGAGCTTCACTCTCTTCCTCTATGCCTCTCCAGAGTGTTTCTCAGGTATGAATGCCACCTCAGGTCTGTCTCTGGGTATTTCACTCCTTGAGCAGAACTCTTTTGCTTCTGCATTGAAGGGCGGATTCGCATGTCTCACTGCTGTCCACATGTGATACTCCTCTTCACTAGAACTGTCTGTATCAGTTGGGTAAGTGTTGTGCTTGGCTGTATGTATTTTGTTCTCTGCTTTATTTTGTTTCCACTGTTCTTCTTTTTCAGGTTGGATTCACACACCTCTGGCTCTTCAATCAGATAAGGGCAGGGCAGAAGTAGGTTTCGGTGTAACACATGTCATCTCCCTGTTCTTTGCAATGGCTCAACCATGTACACTGGGCTATCAGGGCCTTTCCTTCCCTTGACAACATAAATTGTCATGGGAATGATCTGGATGATCTCCTCAATGGGCCTTGATCTGCATGACAGGAAGGCTGCATCTCGATTTGCTGTCCCAGGTCTGTATTTCAATGTGAACCTGTAATGCGCTAACTTAGCCACCCAGTGGTGTCCTGCTGCATTGAGTTTTGTAGACTTGGTGACATACATC
Organism: Lates calcarifer; assembly: GCF_001640805.2. Taxonomy (NCBI): domain Eukaryota; kingdom Metazoa; phylum Chordata; class Actinopteri; family Centropomidae; genus Lates; species Lates calcarifer. The sequence goes on from NC_066839.1 coordinate 23,243,160, forward strand.
TGGGGGTTATTGTCACTGTGAGGTGTGTGGAAAGATAGTCATGAAAGCATTCTGTTATGGCCCATTTCAGCGCTAGGAATTCTAATTTGCCTGAATGCAACTTGTAATTCCTTTCTGCTGCTGTTAAGGCCTAGGTGCAGTTTTGTATCAGCATCAAGAGGGTGCTCTCAGAGTGATAGCATATGGATCAAGAACGATCCATATGCTATCACTCTGAGAGCACCCTCTTGATGCTGATACAAAACTGCACCTAGGCCATCTTCAGAGGCATCCACATGAAGCACAAAGGGTTTCTCTAAGTCCACGTGTTAATTTACAGGACGCAAACACAGGCTGACAGGAGTATGTAAGTAAAAAATTGAATAGAATAATAATTGAAATGCAAGCAAAATACAACTGAAATAGAAAATATTTACTTTTTCATCTGTTCAAATCTGTTTTGGCTCACTGCCATTTCATATATAAAAATGCAAACAATAATGGATAATTATATCTTGGTTTGACTGCAGAGTCAAAGCCAAAGACATAATAAAAATCACCTTATTTGTACTCAGATGTCAAATATGGTCTGAAAAATTCATCAGGAAGTGTGGATGATTCTTAGGAGCCCTGTGGCTCAACCAGGCTAAACTTAGTTGTTCTAGATGAATCAACTGAATCAACTGCAACTCTGTCATTATCTTGGTCTGTCATGTTTTTAGTTAGTTCACACTTTTCCGTGCTCTCTCACTCTGTCTGCTCACAACAGCCCAATTTTGGTTTTGATGTCAATAAACAATACATGAAAAATCCTCAGGTTACTCATGAGATCCTTGGCAGCAAGATTAACTTCCTTTCTTACTTAAATGCTGTGACAGCTTCTGAGGTTGACGCCTCAGTTAAAACCTGGCCGTGCAATGCAAGCGATCGGGATGGGGTTGAGGGAGGCAGAAAGCCCAAAAAGAGGAACTGATAATTTCTTGTAATGTTATGTTCTAATGTCATGTTCTAATATCCGGTTTTGTCATATGGGTTTTATTATTTTCATTATTCCATTCATTCAACATGCAGTTTTGTAATCTTTTTTTCTTTTGGATGTCAGTAAATGTAAGTAGTTGAAATGACTCTCTATTTCTACTTTTGATCATTTTGTCTACAGAATATATAACACTTAAAACACATCACAGTTTCTACAGTGATCAGCAGCGTCTAACATTTGAGATGTTGGAAACATCAAGACACGCCTTTGACCCACAGTTTTGGACTGAGACTATGATGACTGGATTACACTGTCTGATAACTGTAATTAGTAACAGCGATGATAGCCTGGCATATGAGAGGTAAGTTGTTGGGTTGATTGCAGATGAAACACCACTGGCCTCTAGTGGCTGAGAAAATGAAATAACACAAATCCAACAGAAACACAACACTCATCCCAGCTCAGAAAGTAACCCCAATAACAAGTAAACAATATAATACCCCTCCGACACACACACACACACACACACACACATACACACACAAATGGGACAAGGAAATTACCATCTACAGCCAGAACTGTGTGTTTACACATTTCATAGCCATGTATTCAGTAAGCCTATTCTGTAAGTGTACACACAATTAATTCTTCCTTTACAGTATGTACTACACTACTGTCTTAACTCGAAAATAAAATACTAGCATAGCATCGCGGTTGTGTGTATAAATCTCATGACAAAAAGGATACATGACTGATGATATGGTCAGCAGGTCATGGGTGGTTCCAGAGGGCTCCCTCACACTGACAGGGCAGATTTTCAGCTGCTGGAAGGTTGGCTGGCCTACCTGATCATAGGTGTAGACAGGCCTGGGCTGTTGGACTCTCTTAGGCCTTTCTCTCCATGTTTCAGCATCATTCTGCTCATCCTCAGATTCCACAGCTAGAGCTTCACTCTCTTCCTCTATGCCTCTCCAGAGTGTTTCTCAGGTATGAATGCCACCTCAGGTCTGTCTCTGGGTATTTCACCCCTTGAGCAGAACTCTTTTGCTTCTGCATTGAGGGGCGGATTCGCATGTCTCACTGCTGTCCACATGTGATACTCCTCTTCACTAGAACTGTCTGTATCAGTTGGGTAAGTGTTGTGCTTGGCTGTATGTATTTTGTTCTCTGCTTTATTTTGTTTCCACTGTTCTTCTTTTTCAGGTTGGATTCACACACCTCTGGCTCTTCAATCAGATAAGGGCAGGGCAGAAGTAGGTTTCGGTGTAACACATGTCATCTCCCTGTTCTTTGCAATGGCTCAACCATGTACACTGGGCTATCAGGGCCTTTCCTTCCCTTGACAACATAAATTGTCATGGGAATGATCTGGATGATCTCCTCAATGGGCCTTGATCTGCATGACAGGAAGGCTGCATCTCGATTTGCTGTCCCAGGTCTGTATTTCAATGTGAACCTGTAATGCGCTAACTTAGCCACCCAGTGGTGTCCTGCTGCATTGAGTTTTGTAGACTTGGTGACATACATCTGGGGGTTATTGTCACTGTGAGGTGTGTGGAAAGATAGTCATGAAAGCATTCTGTTATGGCCCATTTCAGCGCTAGGAATTCTAATTTGCCTGAATGCAACTTGTAATTCCTTTCTGCTGCTGTTAAGGCCTAGGTGCAGTTTTGTATCAGCATCAAGAGGGTGCTCTCAGAGTGATAGCATATGGATCAGTACTGATCCATATGCTATCACTCTGAGAGCACCCTCTTGATGCTGATACAAAACTGCACCTAGGCCATCTTCAGAGGCATCCACATGAAGCACAAAGGGTTTCTCTAAGTCCACGTGTTAATTTACAGGACGCAAACACAGGCTGACAGGAGTATGTAAGTAAAAAATTGAATAGAATAATAATTGAAATGCAAGCAAAATACAACTGAAATAGAAAATATTTACTTTTTCATCTGTTCAAATCTGTTTTGGCTCACTGCCATTTCATATATAAAAATGCAAACAATAATGGATAATTATATCTTGGTCACAACACTCAGAATGAACAAATACTATCGAGAAAGGAGAGGAAAAGTATGGAAACAGCCGAGGGGGAACTTTTTGCCTTTTGTAGGTGCTGTAATTGGGGTAAGTCAGTGCGTGAAAATCCTCTTTTTGATCCTTGTGGACGCTTAATAAGCTTAGAATGGACAAATGCTGTCCCCCGAGAAAGGAGAGGAGAGTCTCAGCCACTCTAACATGATTTTTTTCTCAAATTCTAATGTTCATTAATAATTGGGATGTATGGAAACAGTCAGCGGCCGAGGGGGAACTTTTTGCCTGCTGTGGACTCACTAAGTGAGGCCCATGTGTGAAAATCCAAGTTTCTCTGCTTGTGTGCGCGTTTAATGAGCTCAGAATTAACAAATGCTGTCACCAGTGAAAGAAGAGGAGAAACTGAAGTCTCAGCCACTCATTAATATTTGTCAAAATATATTGATCGTGAACATGAACAATCGGGATGTATGGAAACAGTCAGCGGCCAAGGGGAAACATTTTCCCCTATGTGGGTGCTTTGATTCCAGTGAGTCAAAACCTGCGTCTCACTGCTTTTTCGCGCTGAGATGAACAACTGTTGTCTCATGTGAAAGGACAGGAGAAATTGAAAACTAAAATCCTACACAATCCTTACACTGCTTGTGAATGCTTTATAAGATCACAATTACCAAATACTGGCCCCTGTGACAGGACAGGAGAAATTCAAACCTCAGCCACTATAACATGAACGTTTGTCAATTCCTAATGTTTATTAAAAATCAGGGTATATGGAAAGTCCTTTTGCCTTTTGAGGACACACTAAGTCGCTGCTTGTGTGAAAATCCTCGTTTCCCTGCTTGTGTGCACTTAATAAACTCAGAATGAACAAATGCTGTCTCCAGTGAAATGAGAGGAGAAAATGAAAACTCAGCCACTTTAATAAAAATGTTTGTCAAATTCTAATGTTCATGACCAATTCATGTAAGCAGTCAGTGGGGAAACATTTTCCCCTGTGGAGGCACACAGTAAGGCCCTGTATGAAAATCCTCCACTGAACTAAGGCCAGTGAGTCAAAACCTGCGTTTCGCTGCTATTTTTTTCCGTAATTTAATGGGGAAAAAACATAACATTTAAATGATGATATGTTTTGAACAGATTTTACACACATTTGTTTTGATATTGAGGTCACTATAACATGCAATTTTATAAATATTCAAAAAGATTTAGAGCCCTAACCTGAGGCTGTAGTAGTGCGAGAGCCACTGATAGTTCACACCACATGAGAAGGTTGGGGGGCTGGGGGCGGACTTCATCATTGAAGCACCACGAAGATATTAATAGTTCACACAACATAGGGGTGGAGCAAACATAAAAAAAGCATGCACAGCAGTCTTCTGAACCATTTCTCTTGGTGCTCTGTGTTCTCTCTCTTTCTGCTCTCTCAACTAAAAATTACTTCTAAGGAAAGGTTTTCTGTCAATGAGGTGTTGTCACATCTCTTTGAACATGAAAGTGACATAGAGGAGAATGTGTCTGAGACAGAGGATGATATTGAGGAGGACGACCGTCAGTGTTGACCCTCCTGTTGACTTACTGCTGCTAATGTAATCAAAATGGTACCAGGTCCCACCAGATACGCTGTCAGCCATGTCCAAGAAATAAAGTCAGCATTTGAACTTTTCATCACTCTATCAATTGAAAAGAATATACTTGACACAACAAATTTAGAGAGGAGGCGCGTGTATGGGTACAGTTGGAAAGACCTGGATGTGTACAAGTCAAAAAGCGAAGCAACAGCAAGCCTCTGGCCTGCTGACACTGGAAGGGCAATATTTCCAGCCACCACGTGTCTAAACACATTTCATGTTTTCTCCTGTGTCATACACTTTGATGACAGAGAAAAGAGGCAGGGCCGACGAGAGTGTGACAAACTCGCAGCATTACGGGATGTATGGGACAAGTGATTTCAGCGATTACCCTTTCTTTACAATCCAGACTGTGGATGAATGTCTGGTTGCATTTCGTGGGCATTGTTCCTTCCTTGTTGTCTCCTATTGCCCCAGAAAAGGGAAAAATGTCCTGCTGATGAGCACCATGCACAAAGATGCTGTCCTGAGCAGCAGGGAAAACAGAAAACCACAAATGGTCTTGGACTACAGAGAGACAAAGGGAGGGGTTGATAACCTGCACAAGGTCACAGCCACATACAGCTGCGCATTGACCCCCATTTTCTGCAACATCATTGATGTGAGTGCCTACAATGCCTTTGTAATATGGAGTAAAATAAACAAGGACTGGAACAGTGGAAAACTGAGTCAAAGGAGGATTTTCCTGGAGCAGCTGGATTACGCGTTGGTGAAACCGCATATTGAGAGAAGACGGTGCCTTCCAAGAGCATCAACAGCTGCTGCAACTGTTGTGAAGGACATCCAAACAGAGACACACACCCCAACTCCTCCAGTGTTTCAAACTGCAGGCAGGAAACGTAGCAGGTGCCGGTCTGTGCCAACAGAAATGACTCATTTATATATTCCCATGCATAGCACTTGCATAGAACAATGCCTGCCACAATGTTCAAATGTACTTTTTTAAATATGTTTTTGTGAATAGAGAACTGTTATGTGTTCCTTGCTGATGTTCTGATGATGATGATGATGATGATGATGATGATGATGATGATGTTCTGTCTTACAAATAAAAACCTTCAAAATTTTTGAAATTGTGTTTGTTTTTCTTGGGGTCATATAATAGTAACGTAATACATGTTACTGTTCTTGATAACAGAAATTACGTTATGATTATTATGATAATAAAAATATGTACTTAGAAATAAGAAAGAGCCATTAAAGCACTCTTTCTCGCACACTGGCATTGCTCACAGGGCACAAAACAGGCAAAAGGTGTTCCGACAGGAAATGATGGGATTCAAACATAATGCATGTTTATTAATATTAGAACTTGAAAAACTTTCATAACTGTGTGGCTGAGAATTCTGTTTCTCTTCTTCAGAGCATGCAGCCTTTGGCCATTCTGAGCTGAATAAGCATCAAAACACTGCAACAGGCTCTTTCTCGCACACTGGAATTGCTCACAGGGCACAAAACAGGCAGAGGAGAAATTGCAGGCTGTACAAGTGAGTGGCCTAACTTCACGGAAACGGTCAGCGGCCTTCTGTAGACACCGACAGTGAGTCAGCATCTGCGTCTCACTTCTTTTGGGCGCTGAGAAAGCTCAGAATGAATAACTGCTGTCTCGTAAAAGGAGAGGAGAAATTGAAATCTCAGCCACGTAAAAAACTGAGAAAATGAAATTTCACCTACTTTAATATGAATGTCAATTCCTATTGTTTATCAACATTCAGTTCATGAACAATCGGGATGTATGGAAACAGTCCGTGACCGAGGGGAAACATTTTCTCGTCTGTGGACTCAGAGTGAGTCCTGCGTCTGAAAGTCCTCCTGTCTCGGCTTCTGCTCGCTCACTAAGCTCAGAATGAAAAACAGCTGTCTAGTGAAAGGAGAGGAGAAAGTAAAATCTCAGCTACTTTAATGAAACTCTTTGTCAAATTCTAATGTTCATGAACTGGGTGTATGGAAGCGGCCACGGGGGGACTTTTGCCCTTCTGTGGACTCACAGTGGGTATGGTATCTGAAAGTCTTCGTGTATCCGCTTCTGCTCTCTCATTAAGTTCACAATTAACGACTGCTGTCTCAGACCTTCTTTAGAGGCTGCATTTCAGACCAGTGTGTGAAAAAGCCCGAAAATCCACGTATCGCTGCTCAATTCCTAATGTTTATCAACTTTCATTTAATGAATAAACAAAATAGCTAATGCTGTCTGAGGCCAGTGAGTGAACATCTGCGTTTTACTTCTTTCTGTCGCTGATAAAGCTCACAATTAATGAGAGAGCAGAAGCGGATACACGAAGATTTTCAGATACCATACTCAGTGTGAGTCCACAGAAGGCTCCCTCGGCCACTTTCATACACCCAGATTGTTGATGAACATTAGAATTTGACAAACACATTTATTAAATTGGCTGAGATTTTACTTTCTCCTCTCCATTCACTAGACAGCAGTTTTTCATTCTGAGCTTAGTGAGCGAGCAGAAACCGAGACAGGAGGACTTTCAGACGCGGTACTCACTGTGAGTCGACAGACGGGAAAATGTTTCCCCTCGGTCACGGACTGTTTCCATCCATCCCTACAGTTCATGAAAATTAGAATTGGACCAATATTCATATAAACGTGAATGAGATTTTACTTTCTCCTCTCCTTTCACTAGACAGCAGTTTTTCATTCTGAGTTTAATGAGCGAGCAGAAGCCGAGACAGGAAGGACCTTCAGAACCGGTACTCGCTGTGAGCAGAAGCCGAGACAGCAGGACCTTCAGACGCGGGACTCGCTGTGAGCAGAAGCCGAGACAGGCGCACTGTCAGACGCGGGAATCACTGTGAGCAGAAGTCGAGACAGGAGGAATTTCAGACGCGGGACTCACTGTGAGTCCTCAGAAGGGAAAATATCCCGGTCGGCCGCTGACCGTTTCCATACACCCAGATCATTCACAACCATTCGAATTTAAGAAACATTCATATTAAAGTGGCTGAATTGTCATTTTCTCCTCTCCTTTCGCTGGAGACAGCATTTGTTAATTGTGAGCTTTATCAGCGACAGAAAGAAGTAAAACGCAGATGTTGACTCACTGGCCTCAGACTGCTGTCTATTTTGTTTATTGATGAAATGAAAGTTGATAAACATTAGATATTGAGCAGCGATACGTGGATTTTCGGGCTTTTTCACACACTGGTCTGAAATGCAGCCTCTAAAGAAGGTCTCTCCTTTCACATGAGACAGCAGTCGTTAATTGTGAGCTTAATGAGAGAGCAGAAGCGGATACACGAAGACTTTCAGATACCATACTCAGTGTGAGTCCACAGAAGGGAAAAAGATCTCCCTCGGCCACTTTCATACACCCAGATTGTTGATGAACATTAGAATTTGACAAACACTTTTATTAAATTGGCTGAGATTTTACTTTCTCCTCTCCATTCACTAGACAGCAGTTTTTCATTCTGAGCTTAGTGAGCGAGCAGAAGCCGAGACAGGAGGACTTTCAGACGCGGGAATCACCGTGAGCAGAATCCGAGACAGCAAGACTTTCAGACGCGGGACTCACTGTGAGTTCACAGACGGGAAAATGTTTCCCCTCGGTCACGGACTGTTTCCATCCATCCCTACAGTTCATGAAAATTAGAATTGGACCAATATTCATAGTAAAGTGGCTGAAATCTCATCTTCTCTTCTCCGTTCACTGGAGATAGCATTTGATAATCCTGAGCTTAATGAGCGAGCAGAAGCCGAGACAGGAGGACTTTCAGACGCGGGACTCAATGTGAGTCGACAGACGGGAAAAAGATCCCCCTCGGCGGCTCACACTTTCCATACATCCCGACTGTACATGATCAATAGAATTTGACCAATATTCATATAAAAGTGAATGAGATTTTACTTTCCCCTCTCCTTTCACTAGACAGCAGTTTTTCATTCTAGTTTAATGAGCGAGCAGAAGCCGAGACAGGAAGGACCTTCAGAACCGGGACTCGCTGTGAGCAGAAGCCGGGACAGCAGGACCTTCAGACGCGGGACTCGCTGTGAGCAGAAGCCGAGACAGGCGCACTGTCAGACGCGGGAATCACTGTGAGCAGAAGTCGAGACAGGAGGAATTTCAGACGCGGGACTCACTGTGAGTCCTCAGAAGGGAAAATATCCCGGTCGGCCGCTGACCGTTTCCATACACCCAGATCATTCACAACCATTCGAATTTAAGAAACATTCATATTAAAGTGGCTGAATTGTCATTTTCTCCTCTCCTTTCGCTGGAGACAGCATTTGTTAATTGTGAGCTTTATCAGCGACAGAAAGAAGTAAAACGCAGATGTTGACTCACTGGCCTCAGACTGCTGTCTATTTTGTTTATTGATGAAATGAAAGTTGATAAACATTAGATATTGAGCAGCGATACGTGGATTTTCGGGCTTTTTCACACACTGGTCTGAAATGCAGCCTCTAAAGAAGGTCTCTCCTTTCACATGAGACAGCAGTCGTTAATTGTGAGCTTAATGAGAGAGCAGAAGCGGATACACGAAGACTTTCAGATACCATACTCAGTGTGAGTCCACAGAAGGGAAAAAGATCTCCCTCGGCCACTTTCATACACCCAGATTGTTGATGAACATTAGAATTTGACAAACACTTTTATTAAATTGGCTGAGATTTTACTTTCTCCTCTCCATTCACTAGACAGCAGTTTTTCATTCTGAGCTTAGTGAGCGAGCAGAAGCCGAGACAGGAGGACTTTCAGACGCGGGAATCACCGTGAGCAGAATCCGAGACAGCAAGACTTTCAGACGCGGACTCACTGTGAGTTCACAGACGGGAAAATGTTTCCCCTCGGTCACGGACTGTTTCCATCCATCCCTACAGTTCATGAAAATTAGAATTGGACCAATATTCATAGTAAAGTGGCTGAAATCTCATCTTCTCTTCTCCGTTCACTGGAGATAGCATTTGATAATCCTGAGTTTAATGAGCGAGCAGAAGCCGAGACAGGAAGGACCTTCAGAACCGGTACTCGCTGTGAGCAGAAGACGAGACAGGAGGACTTTCAGACGCGGTACTCACTGTGAGTCGACAGACGGGAAAATGTTTCCCCTCAGTCACGGACTGTTTCCATCCATCCCTACAGTTCATGAAAATTAGAATTGGACCAATATTCATATAAACGTGAATGAGATTTTACTTTCTCCTCTCCTTTCACTAGACAGCAGTTTTTCATTCTGAGTTTAATGAGCGAGCAGAAGCCGAGACAGGAAGGATCTTCAGAACCGGGACTCGCTGTGAGCAGAAGTCGAGACAGGAGGACTTTCAGACGCGGGACTCAATGTGAGTCGACAGACGGGAAAAAGATCCCCCTCGGCGGCTCACACTTTCCATACATCCCGACTGTACATGATCAATAGAATTTGACCAATATTCATATAAAAGTGAATGAGATTTTACTTTCCCCTCTCCTTTCACTAGACAGCAGTTTTTCATTCTGAGTTTAATGAGCGAGCAGAAGCCGAGACAGGAAGGACCTTCAGAACCGGTACTCGCCTGTGAGCAGAAGCCGAGACAGCAGGACCTTCAGACGCGGGACTCGCTGTGAGCAGAAGCCGAGACAGGCGCACTGTCAGACGCGGGAATCACTGTGAGCAGAAGTCGAGACAGGAGGAATTTCAGACGCGGGACTCACTGTGAGTCCTCAGAAGGGAAAATATCCCGGTCGGCCGCTGACCGTTTCCATACACCCAGATCATTCACAACCATTCGAATTTAAGAAACATTCATATTAAAGTGGCTGAATTGTCATTTTCTCCTCTCCTTTCGCTGGAGACAGCATTTGTTAATTGTGAGTTTTATCAGCGACAGAAAGAAGTAAAACGCAGATGTTGACTCACTGGCCTCAGACTGCTGTCTATTTTGTTTATTGATGAAATGAAAGTTGATAAACATTAGATATTGAGCAGCGATACGTGGATTTTCGGGCTTTTTCACACACTGGTCTGAAATGCAGCCTCTAAAGAAGGTCTCTCCTTTCACATGAGACAGCAGTCGTTAATTGTGAGCTTAATGAGAGAGCAGAAGCGGATACACGAAGACTTTCAGATACCATACTCAGTGTGAGTCCACAGAAGGGAAAAAGATCTCCCTCGGCCACTTTCATACACCCAGATTGTTGATGAACATTAGAATTTGACAACTTTTATTAAATTGGCTGAGATTTTACTTTCTCCTCTCCATTCACTAGACAGCAGTTTTTCATTCTGAGCTTAGTGAGCGAGCAGAAGCCGAGACAGGAGGACTTTCAGACGCGGGAATCACCGTGAGCAGAATCCGAGACAGCAAGACTTTCAGACGCGGGACTCACTGTGAGTTCACAGACGGGAAAATGTTTCCCCTCGGTCACGGACTGTTTCCATCCATCCCTACAGTTCATGAAAATTAGAATTGGACCAATATTCATAGTAAAGTGGCTGAAATCTCATCTTCTCTTCTCCGTTCACTGGAGATAGCATTTGATAATCCTGAGCTTAATGAGCGAGCAGAAGCCGAGACAGGAGGACTTTCAGACGCGGGACTCAATGTGAGTCGACAGACGGGAAAAAGATCCCCCTCGGCGGCTCACACTTTCCATACATCCCGACTGTACATGATCAATAGAATTTGACCAATATTCATATAAAAGTGAATGAGATTTTACTTTCCCCTCTCCTTTCACTAGACAGCAGTTTTTCATTCTGAGTTTAATGAGCGAGCAGAAGCCGAGACAGGAAGGACCTTCAGAACCGGTACTCGCTGTGAGCAGAAGCCGAGACAGCAGGACCTTCAGACGCGGGACTCGCTGTGAGCAGAAGCCGAGACAGGCGCACTGTCAGACGCGGGAATCACTGTGAGCAGAAGTCGAGACAGGAGGAATTTCAGACGCGGGACTCACTGTGAGTCCTCAGAAGGGAAAATATCCCGGTCGGCCGCTGACCGTTTCCATACACCCAGATCATTCACAACCATTCGAATTTAAGAAACATTCATATTAAAGTGGCTGAATTGTCATTTTCTCCTCTCCTTTCGCTGGAGACAGCATTTGTTAATTGTGAGCTTTATCAGCGACAGAAAGAAGTAAAACGCAGATGTTGACTCACTGGCCTCAGACTGCTGTCTATTTTGTTTATTGATGAAATGAAAGTTGATAAACATTAGATATTGAGCAGCGATACGTGGATTTTCGGGCTTTTTCACACACTGGTCTGAAATGCAGCCTCTAAAGAAGGTCTCTCCTTTCACATGAGACAGCAGTCGTTAATTGTGAGCTTAATGAGAGAGCAGAAGCGGATACACGAAGACTTTCAGATACCATACTCAGTGTGAGTCCACAGAAGGGAAAAAGATCTCCCTCGGCCACTTTCATACACCCAGATTGTTGATGAACATTAGAATTTGACAAACACTTTTATTAAATTGGCTGAGATTTTACTTTCTCCTCTCCATTCACTAGACAGCAGTTTTTCATTCTGAGCTTAGTGAGCGAGCAGAAGCCGAGACAGGAGGACTTTCAGACGCGGGAATCACCGTGAGCAGAATCCGAGACAGCAAGACTTTCAGACGCGGGACTCACTGTGAGTTCACAGACGGGAAAATGTTTCCCCTCGGTCACGGACTGTTTCCATCCATCCCTACAGTTCATGAAAATTAGAATTGGACCAATATTCATAGTAAAGTGGCTGAAATCTCATCTTCTCTTCTCCGTTCACTGGAGATAGCATTTGATAATCCTGAGCTTAATGAGCGAGCAGAAGCCGAGACAGGAGGACTTCAGACCGGAGGAGCAGGAGGACTTTCAGACGCGGGACTCAATGTGAGTCGACAGACGGGAAAAAGATCCCCCTCGGCGGCTCACACTTTCCATACATCCCGACTGTACATGATCAATAGAATTGTGACCAATATTCATATAAAAGTGAATGAGATTTTACTTTCCCCTCTCCTTTCACTAGACAGCAGTTTTTCATTCTGAGTTTAATGAGCGAGCAGAAGCCGAGACAGGAAGGATCTTCAGAACCGGGACTCGCTGTGAGCAGAAGTCGAGACAGGAGGACTTTCAGACGCGGGACTCACTGTGAGGCGAGAAGCAGACAGGCGGACTGTGCAGAAGCGAACACGATGCAGCCAACACGTGCGAGACAGGAGGAATTTCAGACGCGGGACTCACTGTGAGTCGACAGACGGAAATGTTCCCCTCGTCACGGACTGTTCCATCCATCCTACAGTTCATGAAAATTAGAATTGGACCAATATTCATATAAACGTGAATGAGATTTTACTTTCTCCTCTCCTTTCACTAGACAGCAGTTTTTCATTCTGAGTTTAATGAGCGAGCAGAAGCCGAGACAGGAAGGACCTTCAGAACCGGTACTCGCTGTGAGCAGAAGCCGAGACAGCAGGACCTTCAGACGCGGGACTCGCTGTGAGCAGAAGCCGAGACAGGCGCACTGTCAGACGCGGGAATCACTGTGAGCAGAAGTCGAGACAGGAGGAATTTCAGACGCGGGACTCACTGTGAGTCCTCAGAAGGGAAAATATCCCGGTCGGCCGCTGACCGTTTCCATACACCCAGATCATTCACAACCATTCGAATTTAAGAAACATTCATATTAAAGTGGCTGAATTGTCATTTTCTCCTCTCCTTTCGCTGGAGACAGCATTTGTTAATTGTGAGCTTTATCAGCGACAGAAAGAAGTAAAACGCAGATGTTGACTCACTGGCCTCAGACTGCTGTCTATTTTGTTTATTGATGAAATGAAAGTTGATAAACATTAGATATTGAGCAGCGATACGTGGATTTTCGGGCTTTTTCACACACTGGTCTGAAATGCAGCCTCTAAAGAAGGTCTCTCCTTTCACATGAGACAGCAGTCGTTAATTGTGAGCTTAATGAGAGAGCAGAAGCGGATACACGAAGACTTTCAGATACCATACTCAGTGTGAGTCCACAGAAGGGAAAAAGATCTCCCTCGGCCACTTTCATACACCCAGATTGTTGATGAACATTAGAATTTGACAAACACTTTTATTAAATTGGCTGAGATTTTACTTTCTCCTCTCCATTCACTAGACAGCAGTTTTTCATTCTGAGCTTAGTGAGCGAGCAGAAGCCGAGACAGGAGGACTTTCAGACGCGGGAATCACCGTGAGCAGAATCCGAGACAGCAAGACTTTCAGACGCGGGACTCACTGTGAGTTCACAGACGGGAAAATGTTTCCCCTCGGTCACGGACTGTTTCCATCCATCCCTACAGTTCATGAAAATTAGAATTGGACCAATATTCATAGTAAAGTGGCTGAAATCTCATCTTCTCTTCTCCGTTCACTGGAGATAGCATTTGATAATCCTGAGCTTAATGAGCGAGCAGAAGCCGAGACAGGAGGACTTTCAGACGCGGGACTCAATGTGAGTCGACAGACGGGAAAAAGATCCCCTCGGCGGCTCACACTTTCCATACATCCCGACTGTACATGATCAATAGAATTTGACCAATATTCATATAAAAGTGAATGAGATTTTACTTTCCCCTCTCCTTTCACTAGACAGCAGTTTTTCATTCTGAGTTTAATGAGCGAGCAGAAGCCGAGACAGGAAGGACCTTCAGAACCGGTACTCGCTGTGAGCAGAAGCCGAGACAGCAGGACCTTCAGACGCGGGACTCGCTGTGAGCAGAAGCCGAGACAGGCGCACTGTCAGACGCGGGGAATCACTGTGAGCAGAAGTCGAGACAGGAGGAATTTCAGACGCGGGACTCACTGTGAGTCCTCAGAAGGGAAAATATCCCGGTCGGCCGCTGACCGTTTCCATACACCCAGATCATTCACAACCATTCGAATTTAAGAAACATTCATATTAAAGTGGCTGAATTGTCATTTTCTCCTCTCCTTTCGCTGGAGACAGCATTTGTTAATTGTGAGTTTTATCAGCGACAGAAAGAAGTAAAACGCAGATGTTGACTCACTGGCCTCAGACTGCTGTCTATTTTGTTTATTGATGAAATGAAAGTTGATAAACATTAGATATTGAGCAGCGATACGTGGATTTTCGGGCTTTTTCACACACTGGTCTGAAATGCAGCCTCTAAAGAAGGTCTCTCCTTTCACATGAGACAGCAGTCGTTAATTGTGAGCTTAATGAGAGAGCAGAAGCGGATACACGAAGACTTTCAGATACCATACTCAGTGTGAGTCCACAGAAGGGAAAAAGATCTCCCTCGGCCACTTTCATACACCCAGATTGTTGATGAACATTAGAATTTGACAAACACTTTTATTAAATTGGCTGAGATTTTACTTTCTCCTCTCCATTCACTAGACAGCAGTTTTTCATTCTGAGCTTAGTGAGCGAGCAGAAGCCGGAGACAGGAGGACTTTCAGACGCGGGAATCACCCGTGAGCAGAATCCGAGACAGCAAGACTTTCAGACGCGGGACTCACTGTGAGTTCACAGACGGGAAAATGTTTCCCCCTCGGTCACGGACTGTTTCCATCCATCCCTACAGTTCATGAAAATTAGAATTGGACCAATATTCATAGTAAAGTGGCTGAAATCTCATCTTCTCTTCTCCGTTCACTGGAGATAGCATTTGATAATCCTGAGTTTAATGAG